>NC_056441.1:57637206-58345956 GCF_018296145.1 Oncorhynchus tshawytscha
CCTAGGGAACAACACATAAAGATACCGTTACGCAAAACGTGCACATAACGTTATATAACGTTACACAAAACACGAGACATATTAATGGCAAATGGACTAAAAGACAAGGTGTTCCTTCTCTTGATCAACTGAACATGAAAATGGAAGGTGAACATGAAGTAATCAGCACGAAACCCTTCAGGACCACAGAAAGCATTAGTAAGCAAAAACATCACATAATGCATCAACTAAATAACATCCAAACCAGACACACGCCGTCTTGACATTGACACCTCAGTGACACAGTCTGCATCCCAAAAGGCGCCCTATTCTCTATATAGTACCACAACTTTTGACCACACCATATGGGCCCAGGTCAAAAGTAGTGCCCTATGTAGGGAATAGAGAGCCATTTGAAACTCAGACAAAGCCAAGGCCATTTGGCTACGCTGTGGGAGGCCTTGCCTTGAGGTTCTGCCCGTCGAAGGGCAGTGATCCGCTGACCAGAGTGTAGAGGATGACCCCCAGGCTCCAGATGTCCACCTCGGGCCCATCGTACTTCTTCCCCTGGAACAGTTCCGGTGCGGCGTAGGGAGGGGAGCCACAGAACGTGTCCAGCTTGTTGCCCATGGTGAACTCATTACTGAAGCCAAAGTCTGCAATCTTGATGTTGGAGTCGGCATCCAGCAAGAGGTTCTCCGCCTGCAGGGACAGGTGAAGATAACCGAGTGCAGCTTTAAGGACTGAAAATCTGTTCAATTCAGGCTGAGGTTGTATGCTCATTTCAGGAATGTGATGATCAGTGTTTCACATATGCTAATGAATTGATATATAATATCAATGAGTGGTTGTCATTTTGGACAAAGAAAAGGAGCCCAAGTCATCAGGTCTGAACCGGTCACGTACTTTAAGATCCCTGTGAACAATGTTCTTCAGGTGACAGTAGTGTACAGCAGACACAATCTAGATATAGATATAGATATATGTAGAGGGAGAGGGAGAGGGGGGATCGGAGAGTGCGAGAGACAGAGAGCGAGAGGGGGAGAGAGAGAGAAAGAAGGGGAGTGAGACAAGTCACAGTAAAGATGCCAAACACAGACACGGACACATACAAGCTTACAGTAATGCTTGCAATGTAATACAGGCCAACTCAGCACCATTCACCGGGTTTTGTTGCGATTATACACTTTTGGTCGCGTCTCACCTGACGGAATTTGGCCCGCGCCTCTTTCTCTTTCATTCTCCCATGGGACACGAGGTAGTCAAACACTTCACCTGAGGGAGAGAGAGACAAACCACATCAACAAACAGAGAATCAGGCTTACAACACCTTGTCTGCTTGAATCGTCTGTAATTGAGGCACTTATACCGTATATCTGTGACTTATATCCGCGGGCCGAGATGGTTAATGGTCATGAAATGAAGGAAGGGTGGGTGGTGGCCGTGTTGAATAAAGAGAAAATGATGCATTCATAAATGTATCATTCTTGCGCAATTCATATATCTGGAGGCTACAATAAGGTTTTTCTTTCATTACTTTTATCTGCCGTTAGTGTGCAGATTAAGCTTTAGGGCCTAGCTGTATGCTCGCAGAACACACGCCAATTGCCAAATGCTTTTGGGAACTTAGGCAGAAAAAGTTAACTTCGATCCACAGAGGCAAAAAGGACAATGCTGGAGTTTAATTCGATAAGAGAAAAGCTGCAAAATGGAAAGTTGAAAATAAATTGAAGGGAGGGACAGAACAGTAGTCTAATGTTGGGGAAAGATTTGGTGAAGTGGTAAGATGATAGCAGTGCCGGCTATGTTATGTGTGATGATTTTGAGGCGCTATACAAATTCAACAGTCACAAGACGGGGACTTCCAAATGGCCCATCAAGGGAACTACTGTTCAGGTGGGTTAAATGGAATAGTAGCTTGAAATCTGGACACTGAATTTAGGTCTGTAACCTCTCAAATATAACATGAAATCTTGCAGAATTAAGCATTACTTACAGTGAAATGATACACCAAATGTACATTTTGACTCTAGAATATGATTTATTTATTTCAGTATCTTGAAAGAATGAATTCGCAGTTAGGGGCCATCTGTAAAGGTGCACTCTTTACTGCAATCTTATCAGAAACATGTAGGGGAGTTTCACAGCTTTACATTTTCTTAAATCTGGTTAAACTGATGTCATTTGGAAATCCCTTTTTAAAACATTTTATTCATTGCATTTTCTCCCAGCGAGTGAAGCAGAGATGATAGAGAAAACCTTACCAATGTCAACTAGATTGAAGCATCTATTCTATCAATTTATGACGTTATTCTGGTGAGCAGGTTTTATTTAGTCTTCCAGGGCAACAAGTAATGACAGAAGAGTATCTACATTTATCTAATTATAGAAGTTGATAGACATTGACTAACAAATAGCCTGCAAAAATGTTGGAAATGAACATATGCCTATAAAAAAAGTGTTTCGCTCCGCCATCTCTGACTGTGTAGCACATTTGTTATATTTGCGGATTAGGGTCGGGTGTGAACCTCAGATCTACACTTTACCACATGGAGTCGGGCGGTTGCGGATGGGTTATTAGAAATTGCAGGCCGGTGCAGGTGAACAAACAGCTGATCCGCACACCCCTACTGTATATATATAGTGTGTTTAGAAGAGTTATACTATACTGATATTGTATTTCTATGAGGCACACAGTAAGTGAGTGAGTGAGTGAGTGAGTGAGTGAGTGAGTGAGTGATTGAGTGAGTGAGTGAGTGAGTGAGTGAGTGAGTGAGTGTGTGTGTGTGTGTGCGATGACGGCATTATGCCACAATATACCAGAGAAATTACAATGTAAGAATTAAGGAGAACATAAAACAAATATTTAAAAATATGCTTAATTGTAACATAAACCGGATAGGTGCAGTGAAATGTGTTGCTTTACAGGGTCAGCCATAGTAGTACAGCGCCCCCTAAAACATAGGAGAGCATGCACAGCTGTAGTATCATAAGTGAGATGGATTATTAAATTGAGCCTGATCTGGGATCAGTATCTTCATCATGGAGCCTTTAGGGCCTCATTCATCTAACTGATCCCTGGCCCTATGGTTGACTTTGGGTCATTTACTGAGTGATTATTGACCAGCTAACGAAGATATGAGAGGAGTGAGAGGAAGATGATGACAGAGAGAGAGAGAGAGAGAGATGGAGGGGAAGAGAGAGGCAGAGATTAGAGAGAAATAAAGAGAAAGCGAGGGGCAATGAGAGGAGAGAGAGAAAGAGCAAGTGAAAAAGCGCGAGAGAGAGAGAGAGGCAGAGAGAAAAATGGAGAGGGCAGCAGAGAAAGGGAAAGAAAGAAAGAGGCAAAGGGTGATAGAACAAGAGAGAGAGAAGTCATGAAGTACAGGGAGCCACTGTCACATCTGGATACCTTATTGATGTGACGGATGCATGGGCATGTCTACATGTCTGTGAACCATGCATGTATTTGGGAATATGTGGTGGTGGTGTGTGAGAGAGTTGAAAGAGAGTGAATGAGTGCATGAGTGTGTGTGTTGTGTTTATAAACAGTAAGTGCTTCATGCTAGAGGGCACATCCACTGGGAGAAAAGCAGTGAGGTTGAGATCAGGAGGGGGGGCACATGCTTGGCTATTAGCTCCTTATTTGGCAAGAAACAGAATGGGAGGAAAAATTGACAACTGAGGGGAGTGAGGATTAGAGAAGGGAGGGGGGGTGGAGTGGGAGAAAGTGATCATGAAGGAAAGGGAGAGACAATGACAGTGCAGAGGGAGGGAGGAGGGCGGTCAAAAGACAATTGATGGGTCAGAGGTACCGGGGAGAGGGAAAGCGTGAGGGCGGGGTGGAGAGAAAACAGATGAGAAAGAGAAATAGAGGGATACTGATTGAGGAGAGGTACTCTGCTCACCCCCACTGGCGTACTCCATTATCAGATAGAGCGTATTCTCTGTCTCGATCACCTCAAACAGCTGCACTGTAACACACACACAGACAACTCAGTATAGTGGCACAAACAAACACACACAGTTCATAATGCACAAAGTGATTGACTGTGTGTTCCTTAGAGAAGGGAGATGTGCTGAAAATGCCAACAGTACGGTACAGCAGTTTGTGGTTCAGCTGCATTCAGTATTAAATGTGACTGTTTGCTTCATAATAAATGGAGGTAGTCTACTGTCCTGGCTTTACATGAGCGACTGCACCCTATTGCCTTTATAGTGCACTATGTTTGACCAAGGCGCATAGGGAATATGGTGCTATTTGGGACACACCCTCTGGCCATTACAGGGGCAGCGCGATGGGGTCTGGGTGAGTGAGTGAGTCCCCTGGAAAGGAGGACCATTTTGAGCTCAGTGGGGGACTATTGTACATATCACATGTCCTGACTCCTGCTCAGCATCTGTTTTGACAGTAAAGGGGAACATTGCGTGAGGATGGCTGTTAGGCTGATGATGTTCTGGGGTGGGGTATGCCCTGCGGCACTACAACCTGGAAGCTGGGGAGATTAGTGTAGCCAAGGCACTTACCGATATTTGGGTGGTTGAGGCCTTTCATGATCCGTACCTCTCTGAAGAGCTGGAGGAAAGAGAGAGAGCAGAAGCGAGTTAAAATAATGTTATTTCATTATTCAAGTATTTTTTGCCCCAGAATTGGAACTCTTCACAGTCACACTGATATACAGGTATATATATATTATAGTGCATATGAAGATAAGCAAGAAAGTGGGGGACGATCACAATCCCTGATTCACAATATAAGAACTGAACATCAGACAGGCGGATAGGAGGAGGTTAGCCCGCCTCCACCACTGTCACTCATTTATTCATTCATAATGAAGCTCAGCTGCTTCTCGGAAAATGGACGCACCTCCCCCTCCAACACTTGCTAGCTTTCTGCTAATTAGAGAGAGGACCACTCCAGGGACAGCCTGACTAGACAGAGTACCTCTCTCCCTCGACAGAGCCTCCCTCCCCACAGGAGGTGCTGCTGCTTTTAGCCTCTTCTAATACTAGAAATGTGGGGACACCACATCACATTGTTGCTGCAATGGTGGTGCAGCACGGGCACTGTCTGCCGCCGCTGTGTGTGATTCAATGCCCTGCGGTTATGAGGTGACACACAATCGTATATACACACTGGCTCACACCCACTATATTCCCACACACACACGGCCCTCCCTCGAACAAGTTCACAAGCCTCCTTTCCTGGTTTTGACATCTGCTGTAAGTGGGGGAACTGGGAGAGCTGACGGCATCTTGGGGATAATTATAGTGTGTGTGTGTGCACCAGCACAGAGAGTCCTCTCTTTCAACTGTATATGTTGAGACTGGGTGACGAGGCATCGGCTTGCTCTGACCACGTAAAAGGGAATCAGTGAGCGACTGTGTCACAAGGGCTGGGTTTGTGGAAGGGGGAAAATAAATACTTCAATAAATACTTCAGAAATAGAGACAGACACAAAGTTACATTTCCTATTGTATTAGTGTGAGTGGAAGCAAGAGGAGGAAAGAGAGTAAGGGAGAAAGACAGGAAGGATAGGGAAAGAAACACACACAATGGCTGGAATGCGCTGATGGTTGTGTGAGAAGGCGGCCAGCTTCCTTAGAAGTTCGAGCCCATTCTTCCAAAACACAGGGAGCTGCGTCTCACCATGCCTCTTTCTCAGCCCCCCTATGTGCTCGATCCTGTGATTCCGGCCTTCGACGGCAGCTTTCAAACAAGATATCTGCACACGGAATTGGCAAGAGTAAAGTTGCTAGGACTATCTATATATTTTGGGTTGCCTTGAGGACAGAGGGAAACAGAGAGAAGGAAACTGGGAACGATTGAAATGTGTATGCCTCAGTGACTGTGCAAGCAAATGACTCATGTCTCAAATAAACATGCACAAACAGAACGGAGCTGAGCTCGTTGGTGTACAGTGTCCTGATTCAATGATTTAAATTACGCTCGTATAAATAATACGAGGAAGAATATCTAGGGATATGGCCAGGGGGAGGAGAAGTAAAAAATAAAATAAAAATGAACATAGATTGTTTGTGGTGCTACTTACAAAGTTCCATCATAGCATAATGTAAGCATAGCTGTCTACTTCCTGGTGTGATGTAATAATACGTGGAGGATGCCATAACAATGTGTGTTGCTTGAGGCGACTGGATGAGCCAACCTGCAGCATGGACATTACCAAACAGATTCCTGGTATTCTATGGCCCCCATTGTCCCGAGGACAAACTCAATATAGCTCCTATCGTCGGAAACAATAGCCATGCTCTCCCTTTCGTGCTGTTGCACTGCAAAGTGACCTGCCTCAACCAGTATGGAGACATGTTTACACAAAAACACAGTATGTGATGCAACACAAGATGTTGATCAGTTTGTCACTGCGCCACATGATTTACAAAAAGGAGGCGTTGTCCACAGACCCACTTTTGTTTCCCAAGTTCAACTTCAAGTAGAGGGCTAGTTTAGTGTTGTTGTACCAATGTCTTGTGCATTTGTATCTGCACTGAATGTAAATATTTATCAAAACCCAAGAAATATACAGTGGACTATAGGCTAGTGATACATGACTGTAGGATATAGGCTAGTGATATACATGACTGTAGGATATAGGCTAGTGATACATGACTGTAGGATATAGGCTAGTGATACATGACTGTAGGATATAGGCTAGTGATACATGACTGTAGGATATATAGGCTAGTGATATACATGACTGTAGGATATAGGCTAGTGATACATGACTGTAGGATATATAGGCTAGTGATATATGACTGTAGGATATATAGGCTAGTGATACATGACTGTAGGATATATAGGCTAGTGATACATGACTGTAGGATATAGGCTAGTGATACATGACTGTAGGATATATAGGCTAGTGATATACATGACTGTAGGATATAGGCTAGTGATACATGACTGTAGGATATAGGCTAGTGATACATGACTGTAGGATATAGGCTAGTGATACATGACTGTAGGATATAGGCTAGTGAGATGAAACACCGTACAGGGGAAAAAAACTTCTGAGAAACCATGTTCTTGAGAGAAAAAAATTCAGGCGGCAAATCTGACTCACTGATTCCCTTGTTATCAATTGTCAAAGCCAAAGTTATTAGATGGTTATTTTCAGTGCCAAAGTTATTAGACGGTTATTTTCAATGGCAAAGTTATTAGATGGCTGTGCAGTGCAGCTGGACGCCACCATGAATCTGCTGGTAGGCATGTGGCCCGTCTGAGAGAATCAGCCTGTATGAAGCAGACATGTTACACAATAGTGCTGCTAATGTGGACCAGAGCTACTGTGAGTGCCACAAAGTATACATTCAGTGTCCACAAACACACCCCACCGAGGGGATGTCATATTATCATTTAAATGACATGATGCATCTCCATGCGTGAACATACCATCCAAATCAAACACAGTCCCACATCCCTTGAGACTGTCTGTAATTGAATTGAAAAGAACAGAGCGCATCAGCTGTTCACCTGAGCTCTAAAGATAATAATCAGATAAGCCCGTCTCTCCTCTCCTCCCCCACCGCTTCCTTGCTCTTTCTCTCTTCAGTCATATCCCCCTCCCTTCTATCTAGCACTTTCTCCCTCTCTCGCGCGCCCATAAATGACTTCCTGGTTCATTCCCTTGGCAGTGGCCCTACGTCACTGTTGCCATGCCAACCCCGGTACCAAAGCCAGACTCTCTAGTCCTTGTCCCATCCCCAGGCCATTCTCTTCCCAGGGGAGTTACTCCACCCCAACCCACCTCTGCCCTGTCTTGCCTGCCACCCTCAGACCGACAGGCCAGGGGGTGGGACAGCCCATCGACAGTATGCATCTGTCTAATGCAGTCCTCCCTCCTCCCTCCCACCCTGTCCATCACACCAGAAGCCGCTCTCGCTCTGAAGCAGAAAACAGAGAGAGAACAACAAGGCAGAATTAATCAACTCTGAGCTCCCTCTGGTTTTTCTCCTGTTTTGCATGTGGATTTGCACAAAGCAGTTTACTAAGTTGTCTCTCTCTCTCAAAGCAGTTTACTAAGTTGTCTCTCTCTCTCGTTCTCCCTATGTGTCATTGTGAGTCGAGGGGGGGGGGGTCAGTCAGTCAGTGGTGGACACAGGCAGTTGTTGAACACAAGGCTGTGTTTTTGTCTGGGCCGCGTCCCCGCCGGCCTCACTCAGACCATTTAATCCAGGCCTTGTGTCCGAGCTCTCGCCTGAACAATCACACGCACAGTCGCATACACACACACAGGCAAAGTATGCCTGCACAGTACACACACATATACACTCGCTATACCCACACACAGACTTTTTTTGCAAATTGCTTCAACAAATATTTTACACAACCACATTGCGCACGTACAGTCACACACAAGCACACACCTCCTCCCCTTGACCACACTGTCATGTGACCAGAGAGAGAGCCAGAGAGAAAGCAAGCGAGAGAGGTAAACCGAACACACAGGCTCCCCTCTGAAATGACTCAGCAGAGCGACTGAATAACCTCCTCTTTCTCTGAAAGAGCCGTCTATCCACGCCAACGGCCAACCCAGCCGTCGCCCATGAATGACTGTTCCCTCTCTCCCTGCATAAACAATAACATCTGATGCAAGTGCCACAGCCTACTGTCTCTAACCCCAACCCCACCAATAGAATACCCCTCCACCCCTCCGTCCCTGCTCTAAACCTCTCCCCACACACCCCAGCCCCCCTTAATGTCCCTGTGGGACCCAGGCTGCTCCTCTGGGAAAGGGGGTGTGATTATGCAGAGGAGAGGCCTTTCATGTTGGACACTGTGGCGTTCCAAGGCCCCGGCTGTTGTCAACATGGCCCCTCAACAGAGACCTCGTTACAAGCCCATCTAAAACCACACAGTCACTTTGGAAGGGCCTGAGAATACAATGGGCCTGGTTGGGACTGTCTGGTTTCCAAGGTGTCTTGTGAACCAATAATGCATCAACAACATCTGTCTGGCCAGCAGCCCCAGGGGCCAGGGCTCAGGTGAGGGGTGCCTAGGGGCCAGGACAATTTTTAAAATGTATTTAATCTTTATTTAACTAGGCAAGTCAGTTAAGAACAAATTCTTATTTACAATGACGGCCTACCCCGGGCTAACCCAGACGACGCTATGGGACTCCCAATCACAGCCGGTTGTGATTCAGCCTGGAATCAAACCAGGGTCTGTATTGACGCCTCTAGCACTGAGATGCAGTGCCTTAGACCGTAGTGCCACTCGGGAGCCTACAGGTGCTTCCATCCGGATTTGGGTTTGCCCTGTGTAGCACCCACATGCATTGAGGGTAGATTGGGTTCAAAGTTCAAACACACATTGGTGACTGTATGTGGCCAAATTGGTATAGCATAATTCCAGCCAGCTTCAGCTAAAATATACCTTCAGTTTAAGATCGCACACACTTAGATTCACTTTTCATTTAAGTGTTTGGATGATTCACGGACGGTAATAATAAGCAATAGTTTATTTCATCTTATTACATAGATTATTTGACCATAGTTTAGGACTGGATGTCCTATAATGTAACTGTAACACTGAGAAGCTAACTGTCACGACTTCCACCAAAGTCGGTTCCTCTCCTTGTTCGGGCGACGTTCGGCTTCACCGGTCATCTAGCCATCGTCGATCCACTTTTCATTTTCCATTTGTTTTGTCTTGTTTTCCTACACACCTGGTTTTCATTTCCCTCATTAATTGTTGTGTATTTAACCCTCTTTTCCCCCCATGTCTTTGTGTGGTATTGTTTGTTTGTAAGTGCTTGTGCACATGTTGACTGGTGCGCGTCAGGTTTTGTACCCATGTTGGTTATTTCTTTATGCCGTTGGTTTTGCTATTAAACTGCTCCGGCTATTACCTAGTTCTGCTCTCCTACGTCTGACTTCCCTGCCACCAGTTACGCACCCCTTACAGACAGATTAAAATCTACACAGAGCATGAGGTAGTACAACCTTGTTTGGCAAGAAGCCATTAAACTCATTCAAGTCACATGACTATCCAGAACTACAGCAACGGATTTCAATTGTTTCCTGTAAAGGGTAGCAACAACAATCAATAGATCCCAAACAGAAAAGACACCACAGTCCATGTCTGCATCCCAAAATGGCACCCTATTCCCGTAGGGCTCTGGTCAAAAGTAGTGTACTACAGTGCTTTCAGAAAGTATTCATACCCCTTGACTTATTCCACATTTTGTTGTGTTACAGACTGAATTCTAAATGGATTAAATTGACTTTTTTTTCCCTCACCTATCTACACCCAATACCCCATAATGAAAAAAGTTCAAACGTGTTTTCAGAAATGTTTGCTAATTTATTGAAAATGAAACACAGACTATCTCATTTACATAAGTATTCACACCCCCGAGTCAATACATGTTAGAATCACCTTAGTCATCAATTACAACTGTGAGTCTTTCTGGTAAGTCTCTAAGAGCTTTGCAAACCTGGATTTTGCAATACTTGCACATCATTTTTATATTATTCAAGCTGTCAAGTTGGTTGTTGCTAGATGGTCATTTTCAAGTCTTGCCATAGATTTTCAATCCAATTTAAGTCAAAACTGTAACTAGGCCACCCAGGAACATTCAATGTCGTCTTGGTAAGCAACTCCAGTGTATATTTGGCCTTGTGTTTTAGGTTATTGTCCTGCTGAAAGGTGAAGTTGTCTCCCAGTGTCTGTTGGAAAGCAGACTGAACCAGGTTTCCTCTGGTGTTTTGCCTGTGCTTAGCTCTATTCAGTTTATTTTTATCCACAAAAAAATTACAATGATGACAATCATACCCATAACATGATGCAGCCACCACCATGCTTGAAAATATGAAGAGTGGTACTCAGTGATGTGTTGAATTGGATTTGCCCCAAACATAACACTTTCTATTCAGGACAAAGTTAATGTCTATGCCACATTTTTTAAATTCAGTTTTACTATAGTGCCTTGTTGCAAACAGGATACATGTTTTGGAATATTTTATTCTGTACAGGCTTCCTTTTTTTCACTCTGTCAATTAGGTGGGTATTGTGTAGTAACTACAATGTTGCTGATCCATCCTCAGTTTTAAAGTCACCATTGGCCTCACGGTTGCTAAGCGATTTCCTTCCTCTCCAACAACTGAGTTAGGAAGTACGCCTGTGTCTGTCTGGGTGTATTGATACACCATCCAAAGTGTAATTAATAACTTCACCATGCTCAAAGGGATATTAAATGCCAGCCTTTCTTTTTGTCATCTACCGATAGGTGCCCTTCTTCGTGAGGTATTGGAATACCTCCCTGGTCTTTGTGGTTGAATCTATGTATGAAATTCACTCTTCGACTAAAAGATCTTACAGATAATTGTCTGGGGTACAGAGATGAGGTAGTCATTCAAAAATCATGTTAAACACTGTTATTGCACACACAGTGAGTCCATGCAACTTATTACGTGATTTGTTAAGCAAACGTTTACTCCTGAAATTATTTAGGCTTGCAATAACAAAGGGGTTGAATACTTATTGACTCCAGACATTTCAGTTTTTCATATTTTTATTAATTTGTAACAATTTTGAAAAAGATAAAACCCACTCTGACATTATGGGGTATTGTGTTTAGGCCAGTGACACCAAATCTCAATTGAATCCATTTTAAATTCAGGCTGTAACACAACAAAGTGTGGAAAAAGTCAAGGGGCATGAATACTTTCTGAAGGGAATAGGGTGCCATTTGGGACACACTCTATGGGCAGCAATTCATAAACTGGATTACTGCACATATTCTGACCCCTGGATGAACAGAATGAAAACCTCTCTTCCCATCATCCTTCAACAGTGCGGGAAAATATTCCGCCCCCTCTGTATTCATTCCTTTAATAT
The DNA here is from genome assembly GCF_018296145.1 of Oncorhynchus tshawytscha. Classification (NCBI taxonomy): domain Eukaryota; kingdom Metazoa; phylum Chordata; class Actinopteri; order Salmoniformes; family Salmonidae; genus Oncorhynchus; species Oncorhynchus tshawytscha. The sequence goes on from NC_056441.1 coordinate 57,649,046, forward strand.
CTTAATGATACACACTACCCTCTGATACACAAACATACTGTCAGGCAGCGTCCTTATCTCGAGTGGCGCAGTGGTTGAAGGCACTGCATCTCAGTGCTAGAGGCGTCACTGCAGTCCCTGGTTCGATTCTAGGCTGCATCACATCTGGCCGTGATTGGGAGTCCCATAATGCGGTGCACAATTGGCCCAGCGTCGTCTGGGTTTGGCCGAGGTAGGCCGTCATTGTAAATAAGAATTTCATCTTAACTGACTTGCCTAGATAAATAAAGGTTAAATAAATAAAATAAATACAAATAAAATATCCCTTTCTCTACAACACACACACACACTCCGTCTGTGCTCTTTGGTTCTGCCTCATCTCATGGTCGCTTGCTTTCTCAGGATCCCAGCTCCAGTACCCTGGCCCCCTGGATGCCCCCACTCCCTCTAGGTTCGGCTGTCCCCATTGTTCGTCTGTCTGGAATGCTGCTCCTAACTGAAGGGGCCTGATAGAGGGATAACAACCCCTCCCGCCTCGTCCCTGCCTGCATCCCTCTCCCAGCGCCGGATGGCTGCCTCCCGAATCCCTTTTGGTTCTTAAAGTAGCACCAGACTCTTGAAGGGGCCCTACATGGTCAAGGATTACACGCCCCACACACACACACACACTCATGATAAAGCTTGAGAAAATCTTGACATCATCCAGATAAAGGTTAAATAAAATAAATAAAGACCAGAGAGAGAGGTGGAAGATGAGGTGAATGGGGGTACAGAGAGGCTGAAGGGTGGGTGAGGTGTGAGGGACAGAAGTGACGTGAAGGATGGGGTGGGTGGAGACATGGAGGTGGAGGCCTATCACTGAGAGATGGATATCGGGGTTTAAAGTTAAAGGGCCTGGTGTGGAATAGGTCAGAGGTTGGGATGGGGAATGAGTGAGAGGTAGAGTGAGGGGTGGGGTAAGAAGGAGACATTAGGGGGTGGGAGGTTGAAAGGGGAGAGGTAGATGAGACATGGGGGGGTAGTATTTAGGGATATGAGATAGGCATGGGTTAGTAAGTGGTTGGGGGTGTTTCAGATACATGGAGCGCTTGTTAAAGGATGGGTGCAAGTGTCTGTCCTGCTCATGGCTCTGTGGACCATGCTGAAGCTGCTGGGAAAATACACTGTGTGTGTGTGTGTGTTTCAGCTGCCGGGGATCCCCCATGCAGCCACAAATGGGATTAGAGGGAGAGTGAGTGAGTTTGGGGGGCGGTGGGCCAACATGGAGCATTTCTGCTACAGCCCTGCTGTCACTGTCAGATTAAAGCCTGCAAACTGCAACCAGATTACCCCAAGAGTACTGCAGCATGGCAGCTGGCTGGGAGGGGGCGGAGCCTGGGCCCTTAAATCACCTGCCGCCACTTGGGTGCGGGATGCTAGCTACTGTGGGGCCCCAGCCTCCAGAGAGACACCAGAGAGTACATCTGTGGTTACCCTGCATCGCCTGAAGAGAGGCGATGAGAGAAGAATAGAGACAATAAATAAAGTAGGAATAAAGTGGGGCAGGTGACTAATAGAGGAGGTCAGAGTGTGCGATGAGGGCGGGAGGGCGAAAAAACGACAGGGTGGGACAGGGGAGTGTTACAATACGAGAGAGAGAGAGACAACTGGTGCTCTGGTCTAGTGTGTCCTGAATGGGAGGAGAATAGTGCTGACAGGACAACCGTCTGCCCGTTGCGCTACTGCAGCAGAATCCATCCACCAGTGTATCTCAGCATGCAGAGATCACAAACTGCCCCCGTCCCCCTCCCTCCCTCCCTGCATCCATCCACAGTCCCCACCAGGCAACCACTCAACGCTGGGGGTGCATTGTTATTGGCCCTCTATTCCCAACAAAAGTAGTGCAATATATAGGGAACAGGGTGCCATTTGGGACGCATACATGGACCAGCCGGCATTTACAAGATATATTCTTCAGGAATCAATGGCTACAGTATATAACTACTTTAAAAGTCCAAAATGGATATGCTAATCGAAACCTATTTGACCCTATGGTGGCCACTTGATCACTGAAAACTTGAAGACAGGAGTTTCTTGCAACAAAAAGTCTACAAGTATGTTAACCTTACAGGATGTCTGCAAAGCGATAGTAGCTAACTAATTGTGAACAGTATAATTTGCAGTGGCTGGTGCCAGCCATATCTGTATCCGCGGCTGACAAATAATACCTTACACAGAGCCACAATCGATAGCTGTGTGTTTTAAATGGATTAAATTGTCCTAAGTAAGAGCCTGCTCCTGTTGTGCTGACAGGGTGGAAGCACAACGAGGCTAAAGTTTGGTCAACAGATGACGGTTTGGTCCGAATATGTGCAACAGACAAAGATCACCTCGTCAGATGTCTGTGAGAAGATGGTTGATCAAAACATGTTTGCCTAGCAACAGGGAAGCATGAGTGTGATGTCATCTGCATCAATCCTCACATGGAAGGTGTGAATGCCTCACCATGCTCATCAGTACGTATGGACCCTCTCAGTAGCAACTGGACTGATTATGATGAGTGACTGGAGTTGCGTCTCAAATGGCACCCTATATTCCCTATATAGTGCACTATACAGTGCATTCGGAAAGCATTCAGACCCCTTCACTTTTTTATACATGTTGTTACGTTACAGCCTTATTCTAAAATGGATTAAATCTGTGTTTTCCCTCATCAATCTAAACACACTACTCCATAAAGACAAAGCAAAAACTGTTTAGAAATGTTTGCAAATTTCTTAAAAATAAAAAATGAAATATCCCATTCACATAAGTATTCAGACCCTTTACTCAGTACTTTGTTGAAACACCTTTGGCATGGATTACAGCCTCAAGCTTTCTTGGGTATGATGCTACAAGCTTGGCACACCTTGATTTGGGGAGTTTCTCCCATTCTTCTCTGCAGATCCTCTCAAGTTCTGTCAGCTTGGATGGGGAGCATCACTGCACAGCTATTTTCAGGTCTTTCCGGAGATTTTTGATCGGGTTCAAGTCCGGGCTATGGCTGGGCCACTTAAGGACAGTCAGAGACCTGTCCCAAAGCCATTCCTGCATTGTCTTGGCTGTGTGCTTAGGGTCGTTGTCCTGTTGGAAGGTAAACTATTGCCCTAGTCTGTGGTCCTGATTATCTGGAGCAGACTTGACCCTTAGCATTCAGGCCAAAGAGTTCAATCTTAGTTTCATCAGACCAGAGAATATTGTTTCTCATGGTCTGAGTCCTTTAAGTGCCTTTTGGCAAACTCCAAGCGGGCTGTCATGTGCCTTTTACTGAGGAGTGGCTTCCGTCTGGCCACTCTACCATAAAGGCCTGATTGGTGGAGTGCTGCAGAGATGGTTGCCCTTCTGGAAGGTTCTCCCATTTCCACAGAGGAACTCTGGAGCTCTGTCAGAGTGACCATTGGGTTGTTGGTCACCTCCCTGACCAAGGCTATTCTCCCCCGATTGCTTAGTTTGGCCAGGTGGCCAGCTCTAGGAGGAGTCTCGGTGGTTCCAAACTTCTTCCATTTAAGAATGATGGAGCCCACTGTGTTTTTGGGGACCTTCAATGCTGCAGACATTTTTGGTACCTTTCTCCAGGTCTGTGCCTTGACACAATCCTGTCTCGGAGCTCTACAGACAATTCCTTCGTCCTCATGGCTTTGTTTTTTGCAAAGGACATGTATTGTCAACTGTGGGACCTTATATAGACAGGTGTGTGCCTTTCGAAATTATGTCCAATCAATTGAATTTACCACAGGTCAACTCCAATCAAGTTGTAGAAACATCTCAAGGATGATCAATGGAAACAGGATGCACCGGAGCTCAATTTCGAGTCTGAATACTTATGTAAATAAGGTATTTCTGTCTTTTATTTTTAATACATTTAAAAAAAAATGTTTTCGCTTTGTCATTATGAGGTATTATGTGTAGATTGATGAGGATTATTTATTTTTGAATCCATTTTAGAATAAGGCTGTAATGTAACAAAATGTAGAAGTAGGGGTCTGAATACTTTCCGAATGCACTTTAGGGAATAGGGTACAAAAGGGACGCACCATGGGAATAAGCCTGTATGATGTGTGGTCAAACCAAGCTCAGGTCTGCTGTTCAATTGCCTCAAAATGAGGAGGCACATACATACACGATTCAATATATGTCTCTGTCCTCCATTGGTTTTGTCTGAAGAAAGCCTACTACAGTCATACGAGGTCGGGCCAGCATACTAATCTGATTACAGCTTCTCTATGCAATGTATCTATACATAGGCTCCGTCTGCCCATGATCTCTGAGCACACTGGACAGTTATGTGCATCGCTCCATGCTTAAATAGAAATCCACTTAGTTCCACTGAGGGGAAACACATGATACAGCAGCACCTTCCTACAGTTCCCTCTCTCGTGTAGGCCTATGGACAGCAACATTATCATTGCATAGTTGTCAATGTTCCAAAATCATTGCCCCATCACTCCCATGGATTTGTAGCTAGTGGTGGCTAAAGCTAGCTGAAGTTTGTAATAGCTGTTTAGAGAAAACAGAGCTATGGATTATAGGGATGTGCATATTTCCCTTTTAAGAAGACTCAATACGCATCTAAATACATGGACTCCGATCCAGGAACGACATGTTTTGGTTTGAAACGATTGGGTGCGATTAGAGAATGTGTGTGTGTTTGTGTGGTGTGTAAATGATGTATGTCTATGCTGTATGTCTATGTCGGCACCTGAGCAGTGCCATAAGGGAGACCTGGGCATCTACCACCCCACTACCACTATCAGATTATTGGGGAAATGTAGACCCCCCCACTGTGGTTCTGAAATCACCATCACCTACTAATTAACTTGTCATTTTTGCAGTTTAAGTGTTTTAGCTAGTAATGTATCAATATTTATTGTTTACAAATTAGCTATGACATAGCCAATGAATATATAGCACCATTTTGGATGTCACCCCCAACTCAAAATCAAATGGTTTTGACCGTTTGGAAGATTTTATGGAGTGATCTTCTCTACTCCTCTCCTCTCGCTTCGGCCATGCAGTGCGCCTCGCACATGTGACTGCTGTCCTTGTTATGAAATCATCAACTTTACCCTGTATATAAAAGAAATTACCATATACACTGATTGTTTAAAGCAAAACTACCAAAACTATTGAGGATGGTGAACCTGAACAATCAGCAGGTATAGCCAGATAAGAGTTGTGTCTCTAGTAGATTACTTTTTATTCTGTTTTTTTTGCAAGCCATTTTAGCATTAGAATGCTGAAGGTGCCGCATGTGAATCGCTACATCCTCAATGGATAACAGTTACTCCTATATCTGAGAAATAGACTACTTTCACGGTTAGGAACCATGTCAAATCCAAATGGTAAAGTCCTGAACTTACCCTTTAACTGGCCCTGAAATCACTGGTATGTATGCAGCAAAATTATTGGTGCAATCCGGGATCCTTACGTTGTCCCTACCCTAAACCCTGACACCTACCCCAGTGTTTCCCAAACTCGGTCCTCAGGAGTCCAAGGGGTGCACATTTTAGTTTTTTGTCCTAACACTACACAGCCGATTCAAATGATCAAAGCTTGATGTTAGTTGATTATTTGAATCAGCTGAGTAGTGCCAGGACAAAAACCAAAACGTGCACCCCTTGGGGTCCCGAGGACCGAGTTTGGGAATCCCTGCCTTACCCCAACCATAACACTAACCTTAACCATTTTAAATTTCAACTTCAATGGGGTAGGGACACCCCAAGGATTCTGGATAGCAAGTACCACAGAAAAACCATCATAACATCCCAGACACTATAAGCCTCCTAGAACTTAGAATGAGGTCAAAGGTTAGGCCATTGCATCATCTCACTGGCCAAATGTCCACCTAAACAATCACACAGGAGTCCACTTCCTGTCACTGTATATTGATATTAGCCTAGTTGTTTAGCCTAGATAGTAGCCTAGGTGAGAAAGTTATCAGCTGTGTAGGAACAGAGTGCAGACAGAGTGCAGGTCAGCATAATATAGTCAATATCAAAACAAAAACCATGACGTTAGGAAGGTTACATTCAAGCTGTTACATTCAAGGTAACCATCATTATCTCAAATGTCATGAAGAGAATGGTTCTCAATGCCTCTTGATGCTGTTTGTGTCTTGCAAAACTGTGTGACGTCACATGCTTTGTTAGGTCTCGTTGCCGGATAAGAATTTTTAATCATTGCATCTCCAAACTGTTTCTCATGACAACCACACAACAGCACTCACCTTCTGTAGGCTGGTCGGGTTGAGCTGGTTTTTGTCAATGATCTTTATTGCAACCTGAAACGGCGAGAGACAAATCATTACGATCAGTGATACCAAAACAGTTACATATTCAAGAGCATTAGTAGATCTCAAAGCTCAAACTCCAAAACAAACCAACAGGTCATAAGGCCCCATTAATGGCTGAACAGTGTGATTTGTCTCGGTCAAAGTGTGAGTGAGACTAGGACTGTAATGGTTCACTACACACTGCCCTCCAAATGATCCCATTCCATGTCATTAGGTTGAACTTTATGGCAATCCTGTGTAATTATACACCTAAAAACATGGGTCATGACTTGGGCTAACGTTAAATTATGTTTACAACTACACAGGCCTTAAAAGTCATGACAGACTAGAACAAACCCAGTCTTGTTCTGGTCAAAATGTAAGGGATAATCTCTAAAACTACAACGACCATCCATCCACCCCATATGTCCCATGCTCTCACCACAACCAGCCTGTCAAATGGCCTATTACAAACCTCATTGGCCGTGTGCACTATTCCTACCAGCCTAACCCCATTCTTCAGTCAAGTACCCACTTCTCTACCCCAGCCTCACCCCTCAGTTTAGCCCATCCACACCACCAGCCACCCAGCCCAGTCCAGCCTCACCCCTCAGTCTAGCCCATCCACACTTCTAGCTCCCGAGCCCAATCCAGCCTTACCCATCAGTCTAGCCCATCCACACCTCCAGCCCGCCAGCCCAGTCCAGCCTCACCCCTCAGTCTAGCCCATCCACACCTCCACACCTCCAGCCCAGTCCAGCCTCCCCTCAGTCTAGCCCATCCACACCTCCACACCTCCAGCCCAGTCCAGCCTTACCCCTCAGTCTAGCCCATCCACACCTCCAGCCACCCAGCCCAGTCCAGCCTCCCCCTCAGTCTAGCCCATCCACACCTCCAGCCCCCCAGCCCAGTCCAGCCTCACCCCTCAGTCTAGCCCATCCACACCTCCAGCCCAGTCCAGCCTGCCCCTCAGTCTAGCCCATCCACACCACCAGCCCAGTCAAGCCTCACCCCTCAGTCTAGCCCATCCACACCTCCAGCCCCCAGCCCAGTCCAGCCTCACCCCTCAGTCTAGCCCATCCACACCTCCAGCCCAGTCCAGCCTCCCCCGTCAGTCTAGCCCATCCACACCTCCACACCTCCAGCCCAGTCCAGCCTCACCCCTCAGTCTAGCCCATCCACACCTCCAGCCACCCAGCCCAGTCCAGCCTCACCCCTCAGTCTAGCCCATCCACACCTCCAGCCACCCAGCCCAGTCCAGCCTCACCCCTAGCCAATCCACACCTCAAGCCCAGTCCAGCCTCCCTCCAGCCACCTCCAGCCCAGTCCAGCCTCCCCCTCAGTCTAGCCTATCCACACCTCCAGCCCAGTCCAGCCTCCCCCTCAGTCTAGCCCATCCACACCTCCACACCTCCAGCCCAGTCCAGTCTCACCATTCAGTCTAGCCCATCCACACCTCCAGCCCCCAGCCCAGTCCAGCCTCCCCTCAGTCTAGCCCATCCACACCTCCAGCCCAGTCCAGCCTCCCCCTCAGTCTAGCCCATCCACACCTCCACACTTCCAGCCCAGTCCAGCCTCACCCCTCAGTCTAGCCCATCCACACCTCCAGCCCAGTCCAGTCTCACCTCTCAGTCTAGCCCATCCACACCTCCAGCCACCCAGCCCAGTCCAGCCTCCCCTCAGTCTAGCCCATCCACAACTCCAGCCCCCAGCCCAGTCCAGTCTCACCCCTCAGTCAGCCCTTCCACACCTCCAGCCCAGTCCAGCCTCACCCCTCAGTCTAGCCCATCCACACCTTCAGCCCCCAGCCCAGTCCAGTCTCACCCCTCAGTCTAGCCCACCTCCAGCCCAGTCCAGCCTCACCCCTCAGTCAGCCCATCCACACCACCAGCCCAGTCCAGCCTCACCCCTCAGTCTAGCCCATCCACACCTCCAGCCCCCAGCCCAGTCTCACCCCTCAGTCTAGCCCATCCACACCTCCAGCCAAGTCCAGCCTCCCCCTCAGTCTAGCCCATCCACACCACCAGCCCAGTCCAGCCTCACCCCTCAGTCTAGCCCATCCACACCACCAGCCCAGTCCAGCCTCACCCCTCAGTCAGCCCATCCACATCCAGCCCAGTCCAGTCTCACCTCTCAGTCTAGCCCATCCACACCACCAGCCCAGTCCAGCCTCACCCCAGTCTAGCCTATCCACACCTCCAGCCACTCCAGCCCAGTCCAGCCTCAGCCCTCAGTCTAGCCCATCCACACCTCCAGCCCAGTCCAGCCTCACCTCTCAGTCTAGCCCATCTACACCACCAGCCCAGTCCAGTCTCACCCCTCAGTCTAGCCCATCCACACCACCAGCCCAGTCCAGCCTCACCCCTCAGTCTAGACCATCCACATCTCCAGCCCAGTCCAGTCTCACCTCTCAGTCTAGCCCATCCACACCTCCAGCCCACTCCAGCCTCCCCCTCAGTCTAGCCCATCCACACTTCAGCTCCCAGCCCAATCCAGCCTTACCCATCAGTCTAGCCCATCCACACCTCCAGCCCGCCAGCCCAGTCCAGCCTCACCCCTCAGTCTAGCCCATCCACACCTCCACACCTCCAGCCCAGTCCAGCCTCACCCCTCAGTCTAGCCCATCCACACCTCCAGCCACCCAGCCCAGTCCAGCCTCCCCCTCAGTCTAGCCCATCCACACCTCCAGCCCCCCAGCCCAGTCCAGCCTCACCCCTCAGTCTAGCCCATCCACACTTCTAGCTCCCAGCCCAATCCAGCCTTACCCATCAGTCTAGCCCATCCACACCTCCAGCCCCAGTCCAGCCTCACCCCTCAGTCTAGCCCATCCCACCTCCACATCTCCAGCCCAGTCCAGCCTCCCCTCAGTCTAGCCCATCCACACCTCCCACCTCCAGCCCAGTCCAGCCTCACCCCTCAGTCTAGCCCATCCACACCTCCAGCCACCCAGCCCAGTCCAGCCTCCCCCTCAGTCTAGCCCATCCACACCTCCAGCCCCCAGCCCAGTCCAGCCTCACCCCTCAGTCTAGCCCATCCACACCTCCACACCTCCAGCCCAGTCCAGCCTCCCCCTCAGTCTAGCCCATCCACACCTCCACACCTCCAGCCCAGTCCAGCCTTACCCCTCAGTCTAGCCCATCCACACCTCCAGCCACCCAGCCCAGTCCAGCCTCCCCCTCAGTCTAGCCCATCCACACCTCCAGCCACCCAGCCCAGTTCAGCCTCACCGCTCAGTCTAACCCATCCACACCTCCAGCCACCCAGCCCAGTCCAGCCTCCCCTCAGTCTAGCCCATCCACACCTCCAGCCCCCAGCCCAGTCCAGTCTCACCCCTCAGTCTAGCCCATCCACACCTCCAGCCCAGTCCAGCCTCACCCCTCAGTCTAGCCCATCCACACCTTCAGCCCCCAGCCCAGTCCAGTCTCACCCCTCAGTCTAGCCCATCCACCCTCCAGCCCAGTCCAGCCTCACCCCTCAGTCTAGCCCATCCACACCACCAGCCCAGTCCAGCCTCACCCCTCAGTCTAGCCCATCCACACCTCCAGCCCCCCAGCCCAGTCTCACCCCTCCAGCCCTCACCTCCAGCCCAGTCCAGCCTCCCCCTCAGTCTAGCCCATCCACACCACCAGCCCAGTCCAGCCTCACCCCTCAGTCTAGCCCATCCACACCACCAGCCCAGTCCAGCCTCACCCCTCAGTCTAGCCCATCCACATCTCCAGCCCAGTCCAGCTCCAGTCTAGCCCATCCACACCACCAGCCCAGTCCAGCCTCACCCCAGTCTAGCCTATCCACACCTCCAGCCCTCCAGCCCAGTCCAGCCTCAGCCCTCAGTCTAGCCCATCCACACCTCCAGCCCAGTCCAGCCTCACCTCTCAGTCTAGCCCATCTACACCACCAGCCCAGTCCAGTCTCACCCCTCAGTCTAGCCCATCCACACCACCAGCCCAGTCCAGCCTCACCCCTCAGTCTAGACCATCCCATCTCCAGCCCAGTCCAGACCTCACCTCCACAGCCCATCCACACCTCCAGCCCAGTCCAGCCTCCCCCTCACTAGCCCATCCACACCACCAGCCCAGTCCAGCCTCACCCCCAGTCTAGCCCATCCACCACCAGCCCAGTCCAGCCTCACCCCTCAGTCTAGCCCATCCACATCTCCAGCCCAGTCCAGCCTCCCCTCAGTCTAGCCCATCCACACCTCCCACCTCCAGCCCAGTCCAGTCTCACCCTCAGTCTAGCCCATCCACACCTCCAGCCCCCAGCCCAGTCCAGCCTCCCCCTCAGTCTAGCCCATCCACACCTCCAGCCCAGTCCAGCCTCCCCCTCAGTCTAGCCCATCCACACCTCCACACTTCCAGCCCAGTCCAGCCTCACCCCTCAGTCTAGCCCATCCACACCTCCAGCCCAGTCCAGTCTCACCTCTCAGTCTAGCCCATCCACACCTCCAGCCACCCAGCCCAGTCCAGCCTCCCCCTCAGTCTAGCCCATCCACACCTCCAGCCCCCAGCCCAGTCCAGTCTCACCCCTCAGTCTAGCCCATCCACACCTCCAGCCCAGTCCAGCCTCACCCCCAGTCCAGCCTCCACACCACCAGCCCCCAGCCCAGTCCAGTCTCACCCCTCAGTCTAGCCCCCCTCCAGCCCAGTCCAGCCTCACCCCTCAGCCCATCCACACCACCAGCCCAGTCCAGCCTCACCCCTCCTAGCCCATCCACATCTCCAGCCCATCCAGTCTCACCCTCAGTCAGCCCATCCCACCACCAGCCCAGTCCAGCCTCACCCCTCAGTCTAGCCATCCACACCTCCAGCCCCCAGCCCAGTCCAGCCTCAGCCCTCAGTCAGCCCATCTACACCACCAGCCCAGTCCAGTCTCACCCCTCAGTCTAGCCCATCCACACCACCAGCCCAGTCCAGCCTCACCCCTCAGTCTAGCCCATCCACATCTCCAGCCCAGTCCAGTCTCACCTCTCAGTCTAGCCCATCCACACCTCCAGCCCAGTCCAGCCTCACCCCTCAGTCAGCCCATCCACACCACCAGCCCAGTCCAGCCTCACCCCTCAGTCAGCCTATCCACACCTCCAGCCCCCAGCCCAGTCAGCCTCAGCCCTCAGTCTAGCCCATCCACACCTCCAGCCCAGTCCAGCCTCACCCTCAGTCTAGCCCATCCACACCACCAGCCCAGTCCAGTCTCACCCCTCCAGCCCATCCCACCACCAGCCCAGTCCAGCCTCACCCCTCAGTCTAGCCCATCCACACCTCCAGCCCAGTCCAGCCTCACCCCTCAGTCTAGCCCATCCACACCACCAGCCCAGTCCAGTCTCACCCCTCAGTCCTAGCCCATCCACACCACCAGCCCAGTCCAGTCTCACCCCTCAGTCTAGCCCATCCACACCTCCAGCCCAGTCCAGTCTCACCTCTTTGCCCGTCAAGATGTGCCTGGCCAGCTTGACCTTGGCGAAGTTGCCCTTGCCGATGGTCTTGAGCAGACGGTAGTTGCCGATGTGCGGCTGCTCGTCCGAACATGAGGCGATAGAGTTCCTGCATCGTGCTCCGAGTGATCTGCTCGACCAACCGGTGCTTTTCTCAGAGCGGCTCGTCGAGAGAGAGGTATGCTGGGAAAAGAGACAGGGGTCATAAACACAATGCAAAACAATCTAGCTGCATCGCATCTTGACATCAATGGCGTGAAATCACATTCTGGGCCAATAGATGATTATTTTTATTTTTATTTTACTAGGCAAGTCAGTTAAGAACAAACTCTTATTTTCAATGACGTCCTAGGAACAGTGGGTTAACTGCCTGTTCAAGGGCAGAACGACAGATTTGTACCTTTGTCAGCTCGGGGGTTTGAACTTGCAACTTTCCGGTTACTAGTCCAATGCTCTTACCACTAGGCGACCCTGCCCCCCATTCTAGAACACATACAATTGATTTAAGCACACATCATCTAAGAAATTCTGGTGATCTAGAAGCCCCAAATGTCTACACATCTGAAACTACCAAAGGCAACATTTGTAACGGTTTTGTGTAATGGAGTTGTTCATGTGGATTGTTGAGTGGCCATGAGTAATGCATCAGTGTCGGTTGAGAAAAACCTGTTGATGGGATTAGAGAACGCTATTGGGCTGATAGTAAATACTGAGTAGCGCCAAGCTAGCTAGCACATTAACACGTATGGGTTAGCAGTGGCTCATGAGGCCTGTGGAAGCCAAGGAAGGCAGCTAATCTCATTCCACCCCACATTGCTGGCATTCTTCACACGCATGCTCCTCAGGTCATAAAATAGAAACGAGTGTCGTGGCCCAATTTGGCATCTCCTAATCGATCTGCTCTGGAATGCTCGACACCACACTGTAGCGCACGGCAAGCTGCGTTCACACGCCAACGCGACATGACGGCTCAACATTCCTCCTACACGGAGCCCTGGCTCATTGGGTTACCCATCAGAGCATGTTCCAAGTCAACAAAGCATAAATGGAGAGTTTGGATAACACAATCTATGACAGCATTTATTAGAATAATTTCAAATAACTATCGACATTTTGAAAATAGTTTGGATAAGAGTCACAGCATGGTGTTCCTGAAGCAACAGTGTCATTTCAGAGAGATTACACTTTACAACGTGCTGTCACTAATGACTTTAGGATACAGTGCCAATGCAGGAGAATTAAGAAAAAGAGAGGGAGGAGGGAAGGGACAAGTGGAGGGACAAGGTTAAAATATTTTTCATCAACTGAATAATTTAGGTGAGGTGTGGTGAGGTGAGGGAAGGGACATGTGGGGCCCCTAATGGAATAGGGCAGGAGAGGGGTGCATTCGGGTGGTTTCTAAGATGTGACCTTTCTCCTTTCCTAGTGATTTTACCTTGATCTCATCACAGTAAAGTGGGTAGGAAAAGGAAAAGCGAGAAGAGGATCGCGTTTGAATGAATCAAACCATCCTCATTTACTCCTCGTTCACTATAAACTGTCTATAAACTGAAATATAAACCATGAATGAAGTAACATTTGACCATGTATCCATATTTCCGGAGGAACTCACTATAATGAAGATAATTATGATTTTGTGGTATAAAAATCGAGTTACGCCAACGTTTCAGCGAACATCCCGAAATTAGTTTAAACAGTCAAACCACGACATTATCTTTAGACGGAGCTATGATGACATTAATCAACAACGCTTCCGCAAAGAATACTCCTCTTCATCCTTGGCAAACTAACATAGGTAAGGACTAATAGAGCGTCCTTCCCTTGATCATTCAATAAATCTGAAAGCGGTTTTCCTTGCTACCTGTCAAAAACACCCAGGTCACTTAAGGCATTAGGAACTTTGAATAGCCTCAAAGGACTATTCAATGCACCCAGAGAGACAGACGTGAGATTAAAAAGACAGATGCAAGCGGGATGAGGCCCACAATCTCATCAGTGTCCCCAAGCACAACCAGTTCCCAGCTTCAGACCACAGCCAGGGTAGCACAGGGAAGGCATAGTGTATAACCTTCTGACAGAATAGTGCACACTCATTCCCAGGAGAGATCCCGCTGCCTGACTGAGACCAACTGTCTTTCTTTAAAACACACACGTCATTACCGGCCGTTACCGGGAGTTTCATGGGGCGGCGCACAGTTGGCCCAGCATCGTCCGGGCTAGGGGAGGGTTTGGCCGGAGGGGCTTTACTTGGCTCATCGCGCTCTAGCAACTCCTTGTGGCGGGCCGGGCGCCTGCAGAATGACTTCAGTCGTCAGCTGAACGGTGTTTCCTCTGACACATTGGTGCAGCTGGTTTCCGGGTTAAGTGGGCGGGTGTTAAGAAGCACAGTTTGGCAGGTAATGTTTCGTAGGACGCATGGCTCGACCTTTGCCCTTCCCGAGCCCGTTGGGGAGTTGCAGTAAACTTTTTTTTTAAAGAACACAAACACGCAGAGACACCAACTCACACAACCATAAATGTGCAATGCACAAGCAAGCGCACAAGCCTTAACCCCAGATCAGCACATCAGGTGAAACAGAGCACTTGGTGCTGCATCAGACTACTCTTGGCAGAGCCCTTTCAACCCCCCCATCCCCCTCAACCAGTCTGGTTTATCACTCCTCTCATCCACCTGTTCCCATGTCGTGTCCCTCGCTCCCAAGGGAAGGAGGAGAGCTCCTATTGGGCATCGTCTCTAACCGAGCTCCATTGTCCCTGCCTGCATCCCTATCCCGCTGGGTGTGACAAGCCCTCAAGTTGGCCTCCTCCCCTTCAACTCCCCCTCCCCAAAAAACAAATCAATTCAGCTCCCTCTCCTCTCCACACCCGAGCCCAACCATCTTTTGTCTAGTGTTGGTATATTTCTCTCATTTTCAGAAAACCTCACAATCTGGGTTTCTCTCTTTCCCCCGCCCCTTTCCATTTTCCCCTTTCAAGGAGATCCCATCGATTCTCTCTCTCCGTCCGATTGCCACGCCAATGCATTCAGATAGAGGGATGAAGGCTGAGGGCAGAGGGCTGAGTACAAGATGGTGTCGCTGATACATACATAGAGAGACTGGAAAGGTGGGTGGGGCAAGACTAGAGAGACATTTGGCATAGGGCGGCTGGGGATACTCTAACCCCAATAAAACAAAATCGCATCTTGATATCCAAGCTAGGACGTCCTTCTGCACCGTTTTCCTAAAACCAAACTGTCCATTGTTTCAATCCACACCTTTTCTAATGAAACAATGCAGGATGCATGTTGTAGCAGTCCAACAGAGTAGGGTCACAGACAAGTCTTGGAGGTGAAACTGAACAACAACAAAAACGTCAACAACAAAAAACAAGTGACTATAAGCCTGTGATTTTTACTTGTTTGTTGCTACAACAATGTTCTGTGTGGGCCATGAGAACCCTGGAGGGTGAAGGCCAGAATAATCAAGTGTGAGAGATTGGATCCATTTGAGTGTAAACAATAGGGAATGGATATAATCTCAAATGTTCCACAAAATAACATTCAACCAGCTGAAATAAATGGAAGGTGCTGCTTGGTCAAAAGAGAATTAGTCATAGTCAAGTAGATAGAAGGAAATACAGGTCGTGTCATAGCCCACAACTACATCAACAGGAAGTGACATGAACACCAGTACACCCAACAAGTATGCTATACCTGTTTCTAGTCTAAGTTCTGGCTCTCTCAACAATGTCCTTCTAAAAGAAGCTGGTAAAATAGAGAAAGAATTTCAGGCTCAAGGCTTCACCTCCCTCAGAGGAAAGTAGTCCAGACCAGTCATATGATGGCAGCCTGGAGGTACACTCAGTTTCCTGTGCATCACTGGGCAAGGTGAGGGCAGCCCTGAGATATTAGGCCAGTGTGGTAACCTACAAGAAATGCATACAGGCCAATAAAAGCCTGTAAGCGTAGGTTAGCATGAGTGCTAACATGTATAAATCATTTGGATAGGCTACATGGCAATCTGTACCACCTGTGTCTATGGGCATACCACTGTAAACAAATATGCACCACTTCCATCTTTGAGTAAGGCTGGACAGTGCTTGGGGGCTATGTTCGCCTCTGATCACATGGATAGTGTGCGGCATAATAAAACAATAGGAGGCATCCTGCTAAGCTTTGCTGTGCAGTTTGCCTGACGTGGGTGGGGAGGGATGATGATTGGTCAGGGTTACACCATCCCGCCACCACGCATTCCGTCTTTGCACAATGCCCTCCACCCCATAACCCCCTCTCAGACTTACTCTCTCTGCCTGTGATGGGTGTTTCACTCAGACTGGATCTGTCCATAGAGTATAATCTCACTGTAACCTCGAGAAAAATATGATGGCATATGAATTGTTACCAATGACAAAATCTATGTCCCTCTTACCAATGTGGATGGTTGGAATGTCTCTGTTCATAAATGCTTGAACTAGAGCCTCTCTAGCACCCATCTAAGAGGACTTGGGCAACAGGAAGTTCTGACACTAGCCAGCGTCACTTACTGTCCCGAAGAGCACGGTGACATGCCAAGTTGTCACATCATCAAACTGTGCAGTGTTTCCTGGACTGGCTGACAAGGAAATCCAGCTTGGTAAAAAACAGTGTGAATATGACAGCGTCCAAAAATGTTGATAGACTTTGGCCAAAACATATATCCCAATATTCACTGGCAGGCAGCTGCATTAGGGAACCTGACTGAACCAATATTAGGCTACTTTACTCACTGGCAACAAGCTAGTAGATACAGTGACAGATCTTTTGCTCTGTCGTGCAGAAGTCAGACTGAGCTAGTGAACTATAGTTTCTTCTGCCCGTATCAATCCCCATCAATAACTTTTAGTTCCACAGCAGTTACATGTCAGTACATTTTCACACAAAACCTGCTTTGCCGTTAATCCAGAGCATTGACTGATCTTTTGGCAAATACCGTTGTGTTGGTTGAGGGCAGATTAGTTTGCAGCAATGACCTAACCTGCTCTATTCTCTGGGTGTCCCAGACAGTCTGCTCTGCTGCCTGCCAGTGAATTCTACAGCATGACTCATGACTGAATGTACTCTCCTCAGTCAGTCCAGTCTGTAAACTACCACTGGGGTTTTACCAGAACCATGAGCAACAGAGCTGAGAAGCCACTGCGGATAATGGCTCCAGAACACTAGACACACACAGGCACTGCAGCCAGTGTTGTTCACAGCACACATCTCACCTTGGCGTCAGATGAGAAGCCCAAACAAAACCTTGAAATGTGAAGACCATGTGCTAACGGCAAAGAACACTACAGCAGGAAAGGTCCATACCCTCAGGGCTTGTACCCTAACCAATATAATACTAGAATAACCCCTCAAGCTATCATCAGGATCATTCAATCCTAAGTATATCTCAGCACCAGAAGAGGTGAGAAGTCTTTCCCAAAAGTACTTGTATGAAGAGCAGAAGAGAATGAGGGTCAAACTTGAATAACTTAACAATCTGCCTCGGAGGAGTGCCTGAAGCCTCCACATTCAGTACTACTTCAACAAATGCGTTCAAAACAAAATGGCCACACACACAATCCCACTTTCAAATCTAGCATAGGATAAGCTTCTATACAAACTAAGCAAATTACAGATACAAATCTATTCATGATGTATTAGGTGACAGATTTGGGGATTCCTTCCCTTGAAGTGAATTTTCCATTGCAACAGGTCTAATAATCCCCCACATAGGCACGTGCTAGTAACACAAACACACATCAACAGAGACAGATGAAAAGAGAGAACTGAACTCTACCAACAAGCACTTCTGCTTATTTATGTTGCCTTATTTCTCGCTGTGTCAGATATCCGTCTCTTTTTCTCTCATCCGACACACAAACCAAACACACAGTCTGCTCAGTCAGGTTCTCTAATCAATGTAACTGAGAAGCCTGAAATGAATTTAACTGATGCTCTTATCCAAAGCCACTTACAGTGCACTGCACAGCCTACACAGTTCATCTATACGACACTCCCATAAGAAACTGCCTAAACACCAGCAAGAACACAGGAGCACTGGCTCAGAGAGACAGGGCCATTAACCTTCAATAGGAAGGTTCATTTTACTACAGTATGCAACGTGTGGAACCGGATGCTTTGCTCACAGAACAAAACGCTGTCACGAGACTGGCCTATCACTGTAAGCCTACCATATTGCTCAACTTTTGCAATTGTGCTCTGGTCATAACCCCACACAGGAGTCGCATGGAACACATGCCTATCTGACCTTCTACTGAAGACGTTTCCAACATCAACAGATGCTTGACGTGGAGGCCAGGGGAGGACAAGCAGTACCGTGCAGTGAGACTGAGTAGGTTTATGTAAATAGGATAGATCCTACCATATTCTATGAGTCCCTTAGAAAAAAAATGAAACTAGGCATGAAATTAAACTAGGACTAATGACTCTACCATCTATATCAACAGCTACAAGCCTAGTGTCTTCAATGAGGACTGAATCTTACATTTTCCAATAATCATTCATCCAGATTAAATCATTTGTAATTATGAACTTTAGGTGAAGAATCTTTCCACAAAAAGGCCATTCCTTTTTTCTAAATCCAGACAATGCTCAATTTCACAGTGACCCTTCAGTTGTGGAAATTGAGACAGTTCACCCAACAGACAACCTTTTGACTTGAATGTGACACTTCTGTAATGTTCACTCAATTCATCCAGCTGAAATCAATTTCAAACTCAATGAAAATGTAGGAGTCGAACACAGGAGTGGAATGCTCTAGCGCAGCCTAGTCGCTCTGGAAAGCGACAGTAGGCCCAGGTGGAACAGATGTCTTACATGCTGACCAGACCACGTGCATGCACCATCGCGCGCATGCTTATCCCCCCCACACACACCAGATGCGATCACAACACAGATTGAAATATCAAAACAAACTCAGAACCAATTATATTAATTTGGGGACAGGTCAAAAAGCATTAAACATTTATGGAAATTTAGCTAGTTAGCTTGCTGTTGCTAGCTCATTTGTCCTGGGATATAAACATGGGGTTGTTATTTTTCTTGAAATGCCACAACCTACCGCAGTTTAACCTCAGTTCAGCTTTCAATCACCCACATGAGTATATGCTCCTAAAAACCAATGAGGAGATGGGAGAAGCAGGACTTACAGCGCGTCGAGCATCACAAATAGAACCAAGTTCTATTTTAGCGCCTGGCTACGCAGACGCTCGCCAGCATTGTGGGTGCAATGATTGAATAACATGTATGTGTAAATGTATTTTGCAACACTGGCACAAGTGACGCGTCTGGTCGGGTCAGCATATTATGCATCACTAGGTAACCTAGTTAGCTAGGGCTGGACAATATGGACAAAATATCATATCACAACATTTTTCACGTATGGCGGTATTTGAGGGTATTTTAATTTTTCTGAATATTAAAAGATCTTAATAGGCTTTATGAGTAATGCATGACACTAGAAAGGCCACACACAAGGGATTTTATTGGTCTTTCTCGGTTCGGAATGGTTTTATACTCAACCAAACTAGGACGAAACTGACAGTGATGTAGTCCAATTTGTAGAACTTTGCATTTATTTAGCACTGTATCAAAATACCTTAATTAGATGGTATTGTAAAAATGTGGATCCATACCAGTATACCGGTCTTTGCAATATATTGCCCAGCCCCACACAGCCCACACTCAGACCTGGAGACACACAGGTAAAGTGACACCAGAATGCAGCAGTTACGTAACAGAGCAGGGAGCTGTGTGCGAATGTTCTTGAAGCAATTTAAATAGACTCCTGTCCTGACAGCTTTCCAACTGAACCAGTTCAACACAACCAAAGCTAGCCTGATACTTAGGCTTACTTGGTCATATGAATGGGAGTAAATCAAGTTAATTTCTACTAGACGATAGTCATCTTTAACAAGATGAGCAGGTCAAGTATAGCCCACCATTGATACAAGGTACTGTTCAATGCAAATCAATAGACTGAACAATCCTATGTGACCTGCATATCTTCAATGGGATTCCAGGAGTCCTTTTCATGTAGACAGCCAAATCATGAATCCATCAATCCAAGGCCACACAATGGCTTTGTTCTGTGCCACCAAGAAAAAACTGTTAATTCATTCAGACCTGCATGTGGTTACATTATAGAGGCTGGTGAATTATTTGCAAAGGGGACAAACTATTGACAGGTAAATAAAACAAAACATTTATATGCTAAATGTATGACTAAAAGTTTGTTCACAATATTGAGCGTTCTCTGTATATTTGCAAGCTGAGCTGGATAAGAAATGTATAGAGGGAAGTAAAGGTACTGATCAAAACAACAGAAACGGGGCCTACATGGGCTCCATTCATGGGACTGGCTGGGCAACTGGAGAGTGAGAGTAATGATAACTCTACCAGATGGTGCTGATTGAAGCGAGAGAAGAGGGGCATACAGAGGATGTCACAATGCAGGGGGGTGCAAAACTGTACCAGCCCGAAGACAGCATTAGTCGCCTGACTCAAAACGACTTGGATCCATGGGACGTGCTGGAGCGGGAGGTGCGAAGCGACTGCGATTATGCAAATCTCAAATCTGGATGACTAATGTGTGCCACCATGTGTGTTGTTAGGTTTATTATTCAAGTTATGATGATAGAGAGATAATATGCCTTTGAATAAGCATCATTAGCCTGGCCTACATACCAAATTCCTTTGCTTTACAGACGTGGATTTACATTGATTAGGCTTACATAGATTGATGTACAAGGATATAGGTAGATGTCTCACACAAGGGCACAACAAAGTGAAACCCCACCTGGAGTTAACATCATGTCATCTTCTGGTCAGTAGTCTATTTACTGTGTAGGCCTATTATCTATTCTAGCAGAAAAACTAATGTGGATATTGAAAATAGTCGTTGAATCAACTGTTTACTGAGCCAAATATGCTACTCTCAGCCCTGTTCAAGAAATTCCGCATTTTAGGCCAACAGCCTCACAGGTCTGGTTTGTTGTTAACAATGATTTACCAAAATCTTAAAAACATGTTGAAGCCCCATCCCACCCTACTTTACACACATCCTGATACACTACGTCAACCTTCATGCAACACGTTTTCACTCTCCCACACACCCCCAGGCTGTCCCAGGCTGTCCCACACACCCCCAGGCTGTCCCAGGCTGTCCCAGGGAACGAGACTGAGGAAGACGATACAATCTAAAATAATTTTAATTACAGATGGGTCCTTCTCGGAGGTACGGCGCAAGCCACGTGATAGGAGGAGACCGGTGTGAACTTTCTTGTGTTATGCCACCTCCTTTTCTCTCAGCATAGATCTCGGATTTGGAGGGAAGTGGACTGGGAAGCGAAAGTCCCCTAAGTTTCCATTGAGAGATTTCAAACAAAAGGAACGTTTGACCCAGTTGACTCCAAGAGCAGGTCAATCATTTTGATCCCTGGCCTGCAACATTTCTGTCACATAAAGGACCACCAACATGTGTTTTTTGTTAAACGGCCAGTGCAGCATACCAAATGTTTTTCCTGTGTAATGTATATACCCACACTATGAGGTTGGAATAACACTGTGAATCTGTGAAAATGATAATGCCCTTTTAGCGTAAGAGCTGTTTGAAACGTCTGTCTAAAATTTCAGCCTGTTTTGCTGGGATCGAGTGTTGGCCTGCCTGGTGACATCACCATGTGGTAAATTAGTTAATAGATGAGTTAATCATATGAAAGAGAGTTCCAAACCACTCTGCCAATAAGAGCTAGTTTTCGGTTATCCCTTCCCCACAAACCACTCACAGACAGTTCTATCAAAATTCTTGAATGAGAAATTGCTCTTTGCTCTTTGCTAAGAAGCTATTTGTGTTTCTTTTTGACTATTGTAATTCAAAACAATCACAGTAAGGTACTTAATTTTTATCCAAAAATGATTTGATATGGAGATTAAAAACATCTGTATTGAAACTTTAAGATGTTCATTTGGGGATAGAATAGTATAGTATTGTCTCAGTGCAGAAACATTTTGACCATATCAAAAACATTAGGTGTGATGAGAGGAGTCTGCTCATTTGATTATCTGTGCTGTAAAGGTAATCCAGTTTAACAGTGTGGCATCACTACAGACCCAGGTTCGATCCCAAGCTGTATCGCAGCCGGCCGCGACCGTGAGACCCATGAGGCGGCGCACAATCGGACCAGCGTCGTCTGGGTTAGGGGATGGTTTGGCCGGCCGGGATTTTCTTGTCCCATCGTGCTGTAGTGACTCCTTGTGGCAGGCCAAGCACCTGAAAGCTGACCTCGATCGCCAGCTGGACGGTGTTTCCTCCGAAACATTAGTGTGGCTGGCTGCCTGGTTAAGCTAGCAGTGTATCAAGAAGCAGTGTGGCTTGGCAGGGTTGTGTTTTGGGGGACGCATGGCTCTCGACCTTCGCCTCTCCCGAGTCTGTAGGGGAGTTGCAGCGATGGGACAAGACTGTAACTACCATTTGGATATCACGAAATTGGGGAGAAAAAGGGGTAAAAGTTTTTAAAAAATAAAAAATAATAATAAATATTTTAGCAGTGTCACAATGACAATATTTAAGTCAAATAAAGTAAAAGGTTATTGTCACATGCGCCAAATACAACAGGTGTAGACTTAACTGTGAAATGTTTGCTACCAAGCCCTTCCCAATGATGCAGAACTAAAAAATATAAGACAAATAAAAATATTAACACAAGAGGAATAAAATACACAAGAATGGAGGTATATACAGGGAGTAGCAAGACCAGATCTATGTGCAGGGGTACGAGGTATTTGAGCTAGATATGTACATGAAGGCAGGGTAAAGTGACGAGGCATCAGGATAGATAATAATAAGAGCAAGAATAAAGAACAGAGTAGCAGCAGCAAATGATGAGTCTAAAAGTGCCTGTATGTATGTATGTATGTGTGTGTGTGTGTGTGTGTGTGTGTGTGTGTGTGTGTGTGTGTATGTAATGTGTGTATGTATGTATGTATGTATGTATGTATGTATGTATGTATGTATGTATGTATGTATGTATGTATGTATGTATGTATGTATGTATGTATGTATGTATGTATGTATGTATGTATGTATGTATGTATGTATGTATGTATGTATGTATGTATGTATGTATGTATGTATGTATGTATGTTTGTGTCGTGTCGGTATGCGTGTGTGTATGTGTACGCGAGCGTGTGTGTGTGTATATGTGTGTTTAGCAGTCTTATGGCTATTTAGCAGTCTTATGGCTTGGGGGTAGATGCAGTCTCGGAGCCTGTTGTTCTGAGAGCCAATGCTCTGGTACCATTTGCCGGATGGTTGCAGAGTAAACAGTCTATGGCTTGGATGGCTGGGACACCGCCTGATATAAAGGTCATGGATGGCAAGGAGCTCTGCTCCAGTGATGTATTGGACTGTCCGCACCACCATCTGTAGCACTTTGTGGTCAAGGGTGGTTCATTTTCCATACCAAGCGGTGATGCAGTGAGGCAAAGATGCTCTCGATGGTGCAGCTGTAGGGATCCGAGGATCCATGCGAAAAACTTTTTAGCCTCCTGAGGGGGGAAAGGCGCTGTAGTGCCCTCTTCACAACTGTGTGTGTGTACCCTGTCAAGTCCTTAGTGATGTGGACACCAAGGATCTTGAAGTTCTCGACCCGCTTCACTACAGCCCCGTTGATGAGGATGGGGGTGTGCGCTCCCCTCTTTCTCCTGTAGTCCATGATTAGCTCCTTGGTCTGACGTTGAGGGAGAGGTTGTTGTCATGGCAGAGGTGTTGTTGCCTACCCTCACCACCTGGGGCCTTCCCATCAGGAAGTCCAGGATCTAGTTAAAGAGGAAGGTGTTCAGTCCCTGGGTCCCCAGCTTTGTGATGAGCTTGGAGGGGACCCAAGGTGTTGAATACTGAGCTGTAGTCTATCAACAGCATTCTCACATAGTTATTTCCCCTCTTGTCCAGGTGGGAGAGGGCAGTGTGAAGTGCAATTGAGATTGCGTCATCTGAGGATCTGTTGGGGCGCTATGCGAATTGGGAGTGGGTCGGTGTCTGGGATGAGACAGACCCTATTCTTCTCTGATATATCCACCTGTATAATAATGCTTTTGTCGGGGCCTCCTGGGTGGTGCAGTGGTCTAGGGCACTGCATTGCAGTGCTAGCTGTGCCACCAGAGACTCTGGGTTCGTGCCCAGGCTCTGTCGCAGCGGCTGCCACCGGGAGGTCCGTGGGGCGACGCACAATTGGCCTAGCGTCGTCCGTGTTAGGGAGGGTTTGGCCGGTAGGGATATCCTTGTCTCATCGCGCACCAGTGACTCCTGTGGTGGGCCGGTCGCAGTGCACGCTAACCAAGTTGCCATGGTGTTTCCTCCGACACATTGGTGCGGCTGGCTTCCGGGTTGGCTGCACGCTGTGTTAAAGAAGCAGTGCGGCTTGGTTGGGTTGTGTTTCGGAGGACGCATGGCTTTCAACCTTCGTCTCTCCCGAGCCCGTACGGGAGTTGTAGCAATGAGACAAGATAGTAACTACTAACAATTGGATACCATGAAAAGGGGGGTAAATTTAAAAAATAATAATAATAATGCTTTTGTCTGGGATGATGGTCTTGATGTGTGTCATGACCAGCCTTTAAAAGTCATATAGGCAGGTTAGGCAGGTTACCTTGGAGTTCTTGGGAACAGTGACAATGGTGGTCAGCTTGAAACATGTTGGGATTACAGACTGGGACAAGGTTAGATTGAAAATGTCCTTGAAGACACTTGCCAACTGGTCTGCGCATGCTTTGAGAAAACGCCCTGTTATTCCATCTGGCCCGGCAGCCTTGCGAGTGTTAACCTGTTTAAAAGTTTTACTCACATCTTCCACGGAGAGCGAGATCACACAGTCATTCGGAACAACATAGGCTTTCCACAATACTCTGTTTTGTATTCCTTGAAGTGAGCATAAAGTGGTTGTAATTAAGATAATCATGTTATCAAATATTTACTCTGGTATTGTCACTTGATGTGAATGGAAGTCCTTCTGGAAGTCTGTCCTTTCTGAAAAGGACAACAAGCATGACCTGCTTCATGAATGTCTCGAAGATTTCTATGCCTTTTCTTTACATATATATTTTAGAAAAACAATGTAAGCTCAGGCCATCTATTCTGTAGTACCATAATATTATCCTAATATAGCCCTACAGCCCACCAATACTATGGATGAGGGTGGGCACAGCATGGTGAGACAGACCCTATCCCCCTCTGTATATCCACCTGTCAATGATGCTTTGTTAACTAATTCAACTCAAATGCATTTTTGTAGTGAATATATCTGCCTTTTAGGGTGTCACTATTGTTTGCCACTCCTTCCAGGAAGGACCAAGTCAGTGCCATGATAATGTGAGACCTGCTTAGATATAGGATTTGAATGGTTATTTATTGTAGCAGAGAGCAACAACAATCAGCAGGCAATAGAACGTAATATGTTATGTGGGCGTGGCCTAATATAATTGTCTATTTATCTATTGTTTGTCTACGTAAATAAAGAAATAAACTGGGGCCTGTCCAATGTGTTGATCAAAATACTGGGTGGATTGTCACACTTCTGAGTGTCTGGCCGAGGATCACTGTCAATAAACAGATAAAACTGTCTAGCTTCAAATGCCAGTCATCCGTAAAGGAGGTCTGTGCAAAACGGGTGAGCTACTTGTCCCTTTAAGCTCTGTTATTCTACAATGATACTGTACTGAGCAGACTAGACTCAAGCCAAACATCCCCTTCATGATTGATGGGAATTAGAAGAGGTAAAGAGCTTTTCAATGGCGATTAACAAAATATCCTCTTTCCAGCATTCCTTTAAAAAAATGTGTGAAACATAGACATTGAAACCAAAGTGACATATGTGCCTGAGAGGCTGTATACAAACCTGCCACTGCATTAGCTCAGACACATTTGTTTCACATTGAATTGACATATTATTACATACTGGTATGACAGTGTTACAGTTGTATCATTATTGATTTCCAGATTTTCTAGGGACAGAATGTGCTCTCTCAAAATGATGTATTATGGGTTATTCTGTTCACTTTAACAACATGTACAGAGTGAATTAATTATGGTTTTAACAGCAGTGCAAATAGGCTACAGAAAGCCTTCCCCCATCAATCAATAATGATTGTATCGGCTTTATGCATCCTCCTGTCGTTTTTTAATACGTTAACTTGTCACCTTGCTTGATTCTATGTCACTGTTCCATTTATAGGGTGTAATTCACATGACTGTCTGACATAAACAAAAGCTTATATAAGACAGTAAAATGTATTAAATACTTACGAGGTCCGATTTCCGATCGTTCCCAGGTAGTGCTGCACGAGAAGACATTGTCCCTGAGGTATCCTTTCTATTAGACTAAATGCCAACTTGGTTTGTATGTAGGTATGTACAGGATTAACGTTATATTCTACCGAGGATAACAGTCGACATTGGCCGCTCCACCGCCTAGCCAGTGTTCAAAGGCAATAGACGCCAATCCTACCGGCAACCCCAGGTTCGAGAGCAGTGAGACAGAATTGTATCCTCAAACAATACTCATTTTTAGTGTAAAAGGGCAGCACCGAACACGAAATTATACAGACAATTGTCTAGAAAGCTGTCTGAATAGCCTACTTACTAGGCTATCCACTTCATGTTTGGCTGATTCTTCATGTGAAGAAAGGCATCAATGCTGTGCTTCATTATGGAAATAAAATGAAACCAAAATGGGTTTATTCTAACTATCGCACCATTACTATACTAAAAATATTTTTTAGAAAGCAATTATGTGTGGTCCAGTGATGCCTGTGGGTGTATGTCCGGAACACAGAAGTTTGTTATATCCAATAAAAACAATTGGCAAAACTAAAAACATAGGTCAGGTAGTCTGCGCGTACCACGACCATGGGTGGATGTCTGTCGTTGAGAAATATGTATTTTTTGGGGGGGTGCCAAATGATGCTCGCAAAACCAACCACTCCCAAGGCAAAACACTGAACGACTTAAGACTAATTGTCAACCAGCATTTCATAGTTGATTATTTAATAATTAACCGTCAACAGAAACAATACAACGACATGACAATTGCGGATAAAGCATCGGCGAATATACAGTTACCCCCTTTCTCTTTCTGTTCGCGATGGACCACTTCCGAAAAAGTAGCCGTCGAATAATAATCAACGTTCGAAAAATGATTTATCTTGGATTCTTGCAGATATCCTTCATTACTATCAGTTGTAACATTTGCCTACATAAAAAGACATCCCCAAACTGTATGACAAGAGCAAGAAGGAAGAACGTCAAGCAAAATAATAGGCAGGGCTGCGTCGGAGGCTCAGTAACACACCCTTCCCCCATGTTCTTAAAGAGACAATTTCCCCATTCATTCATCCGTAGAACAGCAGTTTCCAGCACAAACCACACGCCAACCACGTTGGCAAGCAATACTCTGTACAGTAATGTCATCACTTGACACTGCAGACAGCATCTTTTGGGCATTTGACAACAGGGGTGACAGCGCCCTATCTAAAATAGACACACTTAAACAAAGCAACAAACAACTACTGTACTTGTATTTCATTTCCCATCTACTTGTAATTTCTACTGTTGTGAGAACAAACCATCTGTTCTCTGGTGTATAGCATTTATATGTTTTAATCTAGCTATATTATTCACGTCTATTTATAGATTATACCAAGTGGGTGATGACAGCAGAAGCACACCACCAAAGACTATAGTCTCACCTGTACAAATCGGACACGAGAGGGTCGGGCCCATGAACACCTCATTCTGCTGTGGTCCCCGGGATCTTGCTATTTTGTTATTGAGATAGGCATATAGTGGATGTTGGTTTAGCGCTTTTCTTGGTTTCGCATGGGTGATAGAGCAGTGTGAGAGCACAGAAGAGCAGTGTGAGAAAGTGAGCCACTATTGAAACAGTGTGAACCTGACAAGTTCCACGCGTCAGACTCTCTCTAATCAGCATCTAGTCCCGAAGCATCATTAGGCAGTCATTTGGGACCAAATCATTTGGAAACCGCTTTATGTGGAATTTTCAATAGTCCTAATGGGGTATGTGCAAAGGCAGGTAAAGTGTGGGTGTCAGTTGGTGCTGCTCTTTCCACAGTGTGTACCACGGAGAGAGCCTGGACATGATTGTAAGTGATGTGTGCACACGGAGTAGGTCAGGGTGATCGACCAGGGCCCAGCCCACCACTGCATCCCTGGTTGACCCTGAGGAACTAAACACACACCACCTCCAGTCAGGTCCACTGTCCAACAGAGCCTCCACTGTCTGACTCAAGACTCTTGGCAGATCTGATTTGATATAGCTTCATGAATTAATAGTATTAGTACTGTATTAATAACCCATTAGTAGTCCATTTATTCCAAACATGTTACCTTATAACTTAAGCTAAGAGAGTGTTGAACCCTTTTAACTATTTGACTTCTACGTTATAATTTTTAAAAAACAAGCCCACTCAATGTAGGCCTATAATAACATAGCAACATGAACGGTCCACTGTTATCCAAACTCCAAAATGCTTTACATATCCCCGGGCACTGGTTGTTTCTGCGCTGACACCACTGGAGGAGAGTTACAAAGTACTGTAACTTCCCTCTATTCCAGTTGACCTACTATATTTCCGACCAAGTCTTCTCAACGTTCTAATTACAATTGTTGGTAGGCAGCGCCACAGCCAACCCCCCACTGCATTCATCTCTAATCTGGCAGAGATTATGACGTCTGGAGGCACACTGGAGGCCATGCTCTGCCCTTAATCAAGAGTCTGTCCAACCCTGGCCCTGATGCCCAGGATGTTGTTGTTCAAAGTTTAGAAATAACTTTTTGTGAACAGAATCATTATTATATTTGATGAGCCTTGACTGTAATTCAAAAATAATTGAACATGTTGTCCAACTGTTTATTTGAATACAAATTGATAAAGGAACCAAATACATAGAAATATAGGCCATTGATTGTATATCATGGTTTTCAAGAGTATATCGGCACCAAAATAATGCATTGGTTAAGTTACCATTGAAATAGGTAAGATTGGCATTTTTAGGAATTATGTTTCTAAATATCTCATGTATAGATCATACTTTTGCTTGTTATGTTGATATTGTTTGTTGATTGACATTTTTAGATACATCATGTTGGTGAGAAGTTGCAATGTCATCCTGTTTGCTTTCTGTGCTGTGTTGCAATTCTGTATGAGGTAGAGGGCCACCTAGTGGAGTAGTAGCCTCATCATGGCCGGAGGCATCCTTATAACTGTTGTGATGGCGTCATCTTGTGGTTATCAATGATTATTTTACTTGTGGTGGCAGTGTTTTATTGTATCATCAGCAAAACCCAATTTTATCCATAGAGTTGTGACATGATGATTGCCTGCAGCTTTCTTAGTCATGTGCTAGTCATGCCTGTTAAGGACAGTCTTACTTTCATCTAGCATAAACTTACTTGCCATGCTTCTAGGCTCTGAGATATATGCTTGGTGATTGAAACTAACAAACTCAGCAAAAAAAGAAACGTCCCTTTTTCAGGACCCTGTCTTTCAAAGATAATTCGTAAAAATACAAATAACTTCACAGATCTTCATTGTAAATCCTTAAATCCTTTAAACACTGTTTCCCATGCTTGTTCAATGAACCATAAACAATCAATGAACATGCACCTGTGGAAAGGTCGTTAATAAGACACTAACAGCTTACAGACAGTAGGCAATTAAGGTCCCAGTTATGAAATCTTAGGCCTAAAGAGGCCTTTCTACTGACTCTGAAAAACACCAAAAGAAAGATGCCCGGGGTCCCTGCTCATCTGCGTGAACGTGCCTTAGGCATGCTGCAATGAGGCATGAGGACTGCAGATGTGGCCAGGGCAATAGAGTGCAATGTCTGTACTGTGATACGCCTAAGACAGCGCTACAGGGTAACAGGATGGACAGCTGATCATCCTCGGAGTGGCAGACCATGTGTAACAAAACCTGCACAGGATCGGTTCATCCAAACATCACACCTGTGGGACAGGTACAGGATGGCAACAACAACTGCCCGAGATATACCAGGAACGCACAATCACTCCATCAGCGCTCAGACTGTCCGCAATAGGCTGAGAGAGGCTGGACTGAGGGCTTGTAGGTCTGTTGTAAGGCAGGTCCTCACCAGACATCACCGGCAACAGCGTCGCCTATGGGCACAAACCCACCGTCGCTGGACCAGAGAGGGCTGGCAAAAAGTGCTCTTCACTGACGAGTCGCGGTTTTGTCTCACCAGGGGTGATGGTCCGATTCGCGTTTATCGTCGAAGGAATGAGCGTTACACCGAGGCCTGTACTCTGGAGCGGGATCGATTTGGAGGTGGAGGGTCCGTCATGGTCTGGGGCAGTGTGTCACAGCATCATCGGACTGAGCTTATTGTCATTGCAGGCAGTCTCAACGCTCAATATTGTGTGTTACAGGTAGACATCCTCCTCCCTCATGTGGTACCCTTCCTGCAGGCTCATCCTGACATGACCCTCCAGCATGACAATTCCACCAGCCATACTGCTCATTCTGTGCGTGATTTCCTGCAAGACAGGAATGTCAGTGTTCTGTCAAGGCCAGCGAAGAGCCCGGATCTCAATACCCATTGAGCACGTCTGGAACCTGTTGGACCAGAGGGTGAGGGCTAGGGCCATTCCCCCCAGAAATGTTCGGGAACTTGCAGGTGCCTTGGTGGAAATGTGGGGTAACATCTCACAACAAGAACAGGCAAATCTTGTGCAGTCCATGAGGAGGAGATGCACGGCAGTATTTAATGCAGCTGGTGTGGCCACCAGATACGGACTATTACTTTTGATTTTGACTCCCCCTTTGTTCAGGGACACATTATTCAATTTCTGTTAGTCACATGTCTGTAGAACTTGTTCAGTTTATGTCTCAGTTGTTGAATCGTATGTTCATTCATATATTTACACATGTTAAGTTTACTGAAAATAAACACAGTTGACAGTGAGAGGATGTTTATTTTTTGCTGAATTTACATTATAGAAGTAAATAGAAAGTGAACCAGCTAAACAGACCATTGCGGCACTCTTTCTCTCTCTCTCTCTCTCTCAGCACAGTACATTACTATGTAATAATAAGGTTACAAATACTATATGTCCCATCAAAATGTGTGTGCCTTTTGCATTTTCTACATGATCAAGCACAGCAAGATAGTATCAGTGTCACGCCCTGGTCAAAGTATTTTGTGTTTATCTTTATTTATTTGGTCAGGCCAGGGTGTGGCATGGGTTTTTGTATGTGGTGTGTATATATGGGGGATTGTAGCTAGTGGGGTGTTCTAGATAAGTCTATGGCTGTCTGAAGTGGTTCTCAATCAGAGGCAGGTGTTTATTGTTGTCTCTGATTGGGAACCATATTTAGGCAGCCATATTCTTTGAGTTTGGTGTGGGTGATTGTCCTTAGTGTCTTTGTTCCTGTCGCTGTGTTAGTTGACACAAGTATAGGCTGTTTCGGTTTTCGTTACGTTTATTGTTTTGTAGTGTTTTGTGTGAAATCGTGTTACGTTTGTTTGATTAAACATGGATCGCAATCTACACGCTGCATTTTGGTCCGACTCTCCTTCACACCTAGAAAACCGTTACAGAATCACCCACCACAAAAGGACCAAGCAGCGTGTCAACAGGCAGGAGCAGCCCAAAGAGGAGATGCGTAAGAAGGATTTCTGGACATGAGAGGAGATCCTCGACGGGAGAGGACCCTGGGCTAAACCAGGGGAGTGTAGCCGCCCAAAGGTGCAACAGGAGAAGAGGCAACAGAGGCAGCAGCAGCAGGAGCAGCAGCAGCTACAGTGGGAGAGGTTGCACCACCTGGAGAAATGGACATGGGAGGAGGAACTGGACGGTAAAGGACCCTGGGATCAGCCTGGAGATTATTGTCGCCCCAAAGCCGAGCTGGAGGCAGCAAAAGCAGAGAGGCGGCATTATGAGGAGCTAGCACGGCAGAGCGGATGGAAGCCCGGGAGTCAGCCCCAAAAAATTATTGGGGGGGGGCTCACAGGGAGTATGGCTATGCCAGGTAGGAGACCTGCGCAAACTCCCTGTGCTTACCGGGGGGCTAGAGAGACCGGGCAGGCACCGTGTTATGCAGTGGTGCGCACGGTGTCCCCAGTGCGGGTGCATAGCCCGGTGAGGTATATTCCAGCTCCTCAGATCGGCCGGGCTAGAGTGGGCATCGAGCCAGGTAATGTTGGGCAGGCTCGGTGCTCAAGAGCTCCAGTGCGCCTGCACGGTCCGGTCTATCCAGTACCACCTCCACACCCCAGCCCTCCGGTAGCAGCTCCCCGCACCAGGCTTCCTGTGTGTGTCCTCGGTCCAGTACCACCAGTACCAGCACCACGCATCAGGCCTACAGTGCGCCTCGCCTCTCCAGCGCTGTCGGAGCCTTTCTCCTCTCCTGCGCTGCCGGAGTCTCCCGCCTGTTCAGCGCAGCCAGAGCCTTCCTCCTCTACAGCGCTGCCGGAGTCTCCCGCCTGTTCAGCGCAGCCAGAGCTGCCAGTCTGCATGAAGCAGCCAGAGCTGTCAGTCTGCATGGAGCAGCCAGAGCTGTCAGTCTGCATGGAGCAGCCAGAGCTGTCAGTCTGCATGGAGCAGCCAGAGCTGTCAGTCTGCATGGAGCAGCCAGAGCTGTCAGTCTACATGGAGCAGCCAGAGCTGTCAGTCTACATGAAGCAGCCAGAGATGTCAGTCTGCAAGGAGCTGTCAGTCTGCAAGGAGCTGTCAGTCTGCAAGGAGCTGCCAGTCTGCAAGGAGCTGCCAGTCTGCAAGGAGCTGCCAGTCTGCAAGGAGCTGCCAGTCTGCACGGAGCCGCCAGAGCTGCCAGTCTGTAAGAAGCCGCCAGAGCTGTCAGCCTACATGGAGCAGCCAGAGCCGCCAGTCAGCGTGGAGCAGCCAGAGCCGCCAGTCAGCGTGGAGCAGCCAGAGCCGCCAGTCAGCATGGAGCAGCCAGATCTTTCAGTCTGCCAGGATCCGCCAGTCAGCCAGACTCTTCCAGATCTGCCAGTCAGCCAGACTCTTCCAGATCTGCCAGTCAGCCAGACCCTTCCAGATCTGCTACTCAACCAGACTCTTCCAGATCTGCCAGTCAACCAGACTCTTCCAGATCCGCCAGTCAACCAGACTCTTCCAGATCCGCCAGTCAGCCAGACTCTTCCAGATCCGCCAGTCAGCCAGACTCTTCCAGATCCACCAGTCAGCCAGACTCTTCCAGATCCGCCAGTCAGCCAGACTCTTCCAGATCCGCCAGTCAGCCAGACTCTTCCAGATCCTCCAGTCAGCCAGACTCTTCCAGATCCGCCAGTCAACCAGACTCTTCCAGATCCGCCAGTCAACCAGACTCTTCCAGATCCGCCAGTCAACCAGACTCTTCCAGATCCGCCAGTCAACCAGACTCTTCCAGATCTGCTAGTCAACCAGACTCTTCCAGATCTGCTAGTCAACCAGACTCTTCCAGATCCGCCAGTCAGCCGGGATCTGCCAGGTCGGCCAGGATCTGCCAGTCGGCCAGGATCTGCCAGTCGGCCAGGATCCGCCAGGATCCGCCAGTCAGCCAGGATCTGCCAGATCCGCCAGTCAGCCAGGATCTGCCAGATCCGCCAGTCAGCCAGGATCTGCCAGTCAGCCGGGATCTGCCGAAACCACCAGCCAGCCAGGATCTGGTAGATTTATCTACATGCCTGAGCTTCCTCTCACTCCTGAGCTCCCTCTCACTCCTGAGCTTCCTCTCACTCCTGAGCTTCCCCACAGTCCCGAGCTGCCTCCGTCCCGAGCTGCCCCTCAGTCCCGATCTGCTCCTCAGTCCAGTGGGTTTCTGGGTGAGGACTACTAGGCCATGGTCAGCGGCGAGGGTGGACTATCCAGGGACGCGAGGAGAGGGGACTAAGACATTAATTGAGTGGGGTCCACGTCCCGTGCCGGAGCCGCCACCATGGACAGACGCCCACCCGGACCCTCCCTATTTGTTTTGAGGTGCGTTCGGGAGTCCGCACCTTAGGGGGGTTCTGTCACGCCCTGGTCAAAGTATTTTGTGTTTATCTTTATTTATTTGGTCAGGCCAGGGTGTGGCATGGGTTTTTGTATGTGGTGTGTATATATGGGGGATTGTAGCTAGTGGGGTGTTCTAGATAAGTCTATGGCTGTCTGAAGTGGTTCTCAATCAGAGGCAGGTGTTTATTGTTGTCTCTGATTGGGAACCATATTTAGGCAGCCATATTCTTTGAGTTTGGTGTGGGTGATTGTCCTTAGTGTCTTTGTTCCTGTCGCTGTGTTAGTTGACACAAGTATAGGCTGTTTCGGTTTTCGTTACGTTTATTGTTTTGTAGTGTTTTGTGTGTATTCGTGTTACGTTTGTTTGATTAAACATGGATCGCAATCTACACGCTGCATTTTGGTCCGACTCTCCTTCACACCTAGAAAACCGTTACAATCAGTGTGCTTTACCCTAGACACAGCCTCGACTGATTGCAGTGCAGTCACAGATGAAGCTTTGAAGTGGTTTCTATCATTTTCTTGGTACTGACATGCATCTGTCACTTCTAGACACATGCTTAGCTTTCTGTGGTAATCAAATGTGAGACTGATCTGATGTCACAGACAGGGTCTCCAAACTGCAGAAATTGTGCTGACCTATTCGGAAGTTTCCGACACTTCGTAAAAACCTCACCTTTAAAATGAAGAATTAATCTCTGTGCCTTTCACAATTTATGACTCACAGCTATCAGATGCAGCACTAATCTCTCCTCCTCAAAGGTAAGTTGGCTTATGACTAGTGAATACCATTTTTGGTCAAATATTTTCATGCAACAGTGTGTTTTCAAAGTCAGAATGCATGCACATTTACACTTGTCATTGCTAAAACGTCTTAAAGGGGTAATCTGCCTCGCTTGATGCATTTTAGACTTTAAAGTTAATGATTTTTGAAGAATATAACTTATTGATGCCTCATTAGCTTAGTTCAACTGTCGTACCCCATCAGAACCAAAAACATGTACTCTTTTGTTAGTAAACATCGTAATTGTAAACAAACAATGTATAGCCTCAACATGGTTTACACAATGTTTTCCCTTGTATCCATAGCTCTCCCCATGAATTTGAGAGTATTACATTTTTGCAGCCCAAGCTTTTTGCCAAAACAGTGGTGTAGGGACGCTTTGTTATTGTTTGAACTGCAGGTTGCCCTTTAAATCTCAATAAAAGTTTTAATGATGAAAGGGAATCTACTGGAAAGACAGATTGTGCCACTCCCAAGCAATCCGTTGGGTCCCATTTAACAGTAAGTGACAGGGAACGTATATATTTATTAAGTTGGCAAGCACAGTGTAATTATAATGTACTCATTGCTACACAGGGCTGAGATGTTTATAGACAAACTCCACTATGTATTTATTTGGAGACCGAAAACCTTTAATTTAGCTCATACGCCAGCATTTTGGATTTGTGATCAAATGTTTTCTTTCTGTACTGCAAATGCATCCAACAAGTTTGTAGAGTCGCAAGATTTTCACGTAATTAACAAGACATTGAGACATTGTACTGGATATCCAAAGAAAGGAACAATGAAATGGCATAGATTACATTGAAACTGTTGAGCAGGATGTGTACTGTAAGCAGGAATTATGGTTCAACAGAAGTTTCATATATTTGTTTCACATCTCATGTTGGCCCGCTTTCCTTCCCTGTCACATCAGCACTATTTCCTGGCGATGTTGGGGATTTTAAGCACGGTCATCATGGCCCTCATCTCAGTCGCTGCTACCTGCCCTGCCTCACCATGTGAATGTCTGGACAACGTCACAGTCAGCTGCCCGGACAAGAGGCTGAAGAAATTCCCTAACCTCCCCGATGGTATTGAGGAGCTTTATATGGCCCACAACCTGATCCAGGCATTCCCCACCAGTGGACTGGAGCAGCTGCAGTTCCTGGATCTCACCAAAAACCGCCTCAATGTCTCCTTGACCTCCAACTTCATCTGGCCCAACATGAGCAGCCTAGTCAAGCTGTTTCTCAGGGGTAATTGCCTGGGTTCACTGGGCCCTGGGCAGCTCCAAGGCCTCTCAGCGCTCACCTTCCTGGACCTCAGTGAGAACCACATGGAGGCCCTGCACCCAGGATCTCTCCAAGGCCTTGGTCAATTGAAGACGCTCATTCTCACACTGAACCAGATCAACAGCCTGCAGTACGGGGCACTGAGTGGAGCCCCTGCACTCACTGACCTTCACCTGAGCAGCAACAGTATTGTGGAGTTTGAAGAAGGGGTGTTTGAGAACTCCTCCAAGTTGGTAAAGCTGATTTTGTCCAAGAACAACTTGGTTAGCATTGGGAATGGCACATTCAGGGGAGCAGTTAACCTGAGTCATCTGGACCTCAGTGGAAACAAGTTTGATTTTGTGCCCATTGATGCCCTGAGGGATGTGTCACAGCTGCACAGCTTGTACCTCCAGAAGAACAGCATCACCTTCATACCAGAAGATGCTTTCTCTGAGCTCAGCCATCTAAGGATTTTGGTTTTGAATAATAACTGCCTGAGCAGAATAGCTGAGGACTCATTGAGCGGTCTATTCCATCTCGGTCAATTGGATCTGAGCTACAATAACCTCAAATCCCTCCCCTCTGAAGTTTTTCAATATCTAGGCAGACTGGAGCTCCTGGATCTCTACCATAACAACCTGACATACCTTCCAGAGGACCTGTTTCACAACCTAACTAGGCTGAGAGAGCTGCAGCTTGACAGCAACAAGATCTCATCCATTCCACCAGGGCTCTTTCACATGATGTCTAAGCTAAGGGAACTCCAGCTGGCCAACAATCAGATATCTGACCTCCACAAAGCCTTGTTCTCCAGCTTGAGGAGCCTACGGAAACTCTACCTGGACAACAACGTACTAAGCAAGATTCCCAGAGGCCTATTCCACAAGACCAAGAGTCTCAGGGAGCTACAGTTAGACAATAACCACCTCAGGTCTCTCGCTAGGTCCATCTTCCATGGTCTGACAAAACTCCACTTCCTGAAGCTCTTCAACAACCGTCTCACAGCAATTCACCCTGAGCAGTTTTCTACCCTTGGTGAACTGAGAGAGCTCCTGTTGAATGAAAACCTGATTGAAGATCTTCCAAAAGGCTTATTTTCTAAGCTTCAAAGCCTCAAGATTCTGGATTTGAACAACAACCGCCTCACAACACTGGCTTCTACAGACTTTGATGGGTTAGGTGCCCTAAAGGAGCTTAATCTCAGCTTCAACCAGCTTCATGATCTCCCATATGCCACCTTCTACTCCCTGGATGATTTACGTAGACTCCTTCTCCAGAACAACCGCTTGGTGTCCTTGCACCTTCAGGTTTTCTCCCCCTTGGTCGACTTACAGGAGCTTGACTTGGACAACAACCAGATCAAACTGCTACACCCTGACGTGTTTCATGGCCTTCACCACCTCCAGAAACTGCACCTGAAATCAAACCGCCTCAGTACTCTTGTGAATGGGACACTGGAGCCTCTGGAGAGCCTGAAGATCCTCCACCTGGAGGGAAACCCCTGGGACTGCTCTTGCAGATCACCCATTCTGTACATCAATAACTGGATTATCAACAATACCCAGAAGCTACAGGACAAACCCATGTGTTCCTCAATCAACCGACCCATTTCACAGCCTGCAAATCTATTAAAACCCTGTGTGAGCGTTGCATGCTGCCCCAGAAGCAAATTTCCCCTAGAGATGCTGACAGTGCTTACAGCTTGGCTTCTAGGTATTGGTTTTCTGTGACTTCCTTTTGCGGTTTCTTTGTTTTCAGATGGTTATGTTTATTGCTTTCATGCAACTGTCTATTGCAAATGCATTGTTAAGAATCTAAGTTGATGTAGTGTAAAGATTAAAATACCATGGAATTGTGTTTTTAAATAAACTCAGCAAAAAAAGAAACATCCTCTCACTGTCAACTGCTTTTATTTTCAGCAAGTTTAACGTGTGTAAATATTTGTATGAACATAACAAGATTCAACAACTGAGACAAACTGAACAAGTTCCACCGACCCGACTTTGTGACTAACAGAAATGTAATATTGTGTCTTTGAACAAAGGGGGGGTCAAAATAAATCAAAAGTAACAGTCAGTATCTGGTGTGGCCACCAGCTGCATTAAGTACTGCAGTGCATCTCCTCCTCATGAACTGCACCAGATTTGCCAGTTCTTTCTGTGAGATGTTACCCCACTCTTCCACCAAGGCACCTGCAAGTTCCCGAACATTTCTGGGGGGAATGGTCCTAGCCCTCACCCTCCGATCCAACAGGTCCCAGACGGGCTCAATGGGATTGAGATCCGGGCTCGTTGCTGGCCATGGCAGAACACTGACATTCCTGTCTTGCAGGAAATCACTCACAGAATGAGCAGTATGTCTGGTGGCATTGTCATGCTGGAGGGTCATGTCAGGATGAGCCTGCAGGAAGGGTACCACATGAGGTAGGAGGATGTCTACCTGTAACACACAGCGTTGAGACTGCCTGCAATGACAACAAGCTCATTCCGATGATGCTGTGACACACCGCCCCAGACCATGACGCCCCAGACCTCCACCTCCACCTCCAAATCGTCCCGCTCCAGAGTACAGGCCTCAGTGTAACGCTCATTCCTTCGACGATAACCGCGAATCCAACCATCACCCCTGGTGAGACAAAATCGTGACTCATCAG
Organism: Oncorhynchus tshawytscha; assembly: GCF_018296145.1. NCBI lineage: Eukaryota > Metazoa > Chordata > Actinopteri > Salmoniformes > Salmonidae > Oncorhynchus > Oncorhynchus tshawytscha. The sequence goes on from NC_056441.1 coordinate 57,687,476, forward strand.
TGAAGAGCACTTTTTGCCAGTCCTGTCTGGTCCAGCGACGGTGGGTTTGTGCCCATAGGTGACGCTGTTGCCGGTGATGTCTGGTGAGGACCTGCCTTGCAACAGGCCTACAAGCCCTCAGTCCAGCCTCTCCTAGTCTATTGCAGACAGTCTGAGCACTGATGGAGGGATTGTGCGTTACTGGTGTAACTCGGGCAGTTGTTGTTGCCATCCTGTAGCTGTCCTGCAGGTGTGATGTTTGGATGTATCGATCCTGTGCAGATGTTGTTAGTTACACGTGGTCTGCCACTGCGAGGACGATCAGCTATCCATCACATCTCCCTGTAGCGCTGTCTTAGGCGTCTCACAGTACGGACATTGCAATTTATTGCCCTGGCCACATCTGTAGTCCTCATGTCTCATTGCAGCAAGCCTAAGGCACATTCACGCAGATGAGCAAGGACCCTGGGCATCTTTCTTTTGGTGTTTTTCAGAGTCAGTAGAAAGGCCTCTTTAGTGTCCTAAGTTTTCATAACTGTGACCTTAATTGCCTACCAACTGTAAGCTATTAGGGTCTTAACGACTGTTCCACAGGTGCATGTTCATTAATTGTTTATGGTTCATTGAACAAGCATGGGAAACAGTGTTTAAACCCTTTACAATGAAGATCTGTGAAGTTATTTGGATTTTTACTAATTATCTTTGAAAGACAGGGTCATGAAAAAGGGACGTTTCTTTTTTTTGCTGAGTTTATTTTGTTTTTCTTTTAAATAAAAGTAACTATTTCATTTAATTTCTTGAAATGTTATAATATCTGCCATAATTTGGGATCATGATGTGAATTAGACTGAAATGAGTGCTGTTCAGAGTTAATAAACTTAAGGCATTTATTGTATAATGTATGACTAATTGCCCATGCATGGATACAAAACATACTCTCTCCAACTTGAGACATGCAGTCGCACTCAAAGATACACCTGCTCGTGCTTCTAAATGCCACTAGACATCACTGCGTTCCCACTGTGCAGAGTCAAAGATACATTCGCCTACAAGTGCTGAGGGGCATTATTGCTGAGCATTCGTGAGTGAGCCTTGAGTCAAACTTTTATGAGGTTGAATGTGATTAACCCTAAATTGAAAGAAATTAAGGAAACTGTGGAACATGGGGTCAGGTCAGGCACCCTAAGCAGAACACAGCAGAACACATGAGGTTTGGTCCCTCACCTCCTGCACTGAATTCTAGGTGGGGTGCTGCTGAAGAGTGGCTGGGTGGCTAGAAAGTGGCCCTTAATCTAAATGACAAATTAAGTACATTGAGTATGTCAGAGAACTTTGGGGAAAATACCCAAAGGTCTTTGGTCTTGGTGAGTTTGGTCTGTACACATAGAAATTCTGCCATGCCCAATTTGACTGACAGGCAGCAAATGTAGACTTTTGATTTTCAGGAAGGAGGATTGGAGGGAAGGATGATCCTAGATGGGTGCAAGGCAGACCACCATAACCACATATTAAATTAATTAATCAATGTAAAGTGTGCAACAATATCATTATGGAAATCATTAACTGATTATTTGCATATTTGCACACTTACCATAGCAATTTAAGTACCCAAGTTAACATAACATGAATTAGGTTACCAGTGGAAACAGGTTAGATTATGTGCCCCTTGCTGCCCTCAAGGATGTGTCACTGCACCCCTTCTCCAGAACAACCGCTTGGTGGCTTTGCACCCTCAAGTCTTCACCCCCCTGGCCAACTTACAGGAGCTTGACTTGGACAACAACCAGATCAAACTGCTACACCCTAACATGTTTCAAGGCCTTCACCACCTCCAGAAACTGCACCTGAAATCAAACCGCCTCAGTACTCTTGTGAATGGGACACTGGAGCCTCTGGAGAGCCTGAAGATCCTCCACCTGGAGGGGAACCCCTGGGACTGCCCTTGCAGATCACCCATTTCTGTACAGTGGCAAGAAAAAGTATGTGAACCCTTTGGAATTACCTGGATGTCTACATAAATTGGTCATCAAATTTGATCTGATCTTTATCTAAATCACAACAAACATAGTGTGCTTAAACTAATAACACGCAAAGTATTGTATTTTTCTTGTCTATATTGAATACATAATTTAAACATTTACAATATAGGTTGGGGAAAGTATGTGAACCCCTAGGCTAATGACTTCTCCAAAAGCTAATTGGAGTTAGGAGTCAGCTAATCTGGAGTCCAATCAATGAGACTAGATTGGAGATGTTGGTTAGAGCTGCCTTGCTCTATAAAAAACACTCACAAAATTTGAGTTTGCTATTCACAAGAAGCATTTCCTGATTACTGGAATAAAAGAGATCTCAGAAGACCTAAGATTAAGAATTGTTGACTTGCATAAAGCTGGAAAGGGTTACAAAAGTATCTCTAAAAGCCTTGATGTTCATCAGTCCATGGTAAGACAAATTGTCTATAAAAATGGAGAAAGTTCAGCACTGTTGCTACTTTCCCTAGGAGTGGCCGTCCTGCAAAGATGACTGCAAGAGCACAGCGCAGAATGTTAAAGGAGGTTAAGAAGAATCCTAGAGTGTCAGCTAAAGACTTACAGAAATCTCTGGAAGATGCTAACATCTCTGTTGACAAGTCTACAATACATAAAACACTAAACAAGAATGGTGTTCATGGGAGGACTCCACAGAAGAAGCCACTGCTGTCCCAAAAAAACATTGCTGCACATCTGAACTTCGCAAAAGTGCATCTGGATGTTTCACAGCGCTACTGGCAAAATATTCTGTGGAGAGATTAAATTACTGTTGAGTTGTTTGGAAGGAACACACAACACTATGTGTGGAGAAAAAAAGGCACAGCACTTCAACATCAAAACCTCATCCCAACTGTAAAGTAAGGTGGAGGGAGCGTGATTTTGGGCTGCTTTGCTGCATCAAGGCCTGGACAGCTTGCTATCATTTGATGGAGAAATGAATTCCCAAGTTTATCAAGACATTTTGCAAGAGAATGTTAGGCTATCTGTCTGCCAATTGAAGCTCAACAGAAGTTGGGTGATGCAACAGGACAATGACCCAAACACACAGAAGTAAATCAACAACAGAATGGCTTCAACAGAAGAAAATACACCTTCTGGAGTGGCCCAGTCAGAGTCCTGGCCTCAACCCGATGGAGATGCTGTGGCATGATCTCAAGAGAGCAATTCACACCAGAAATCCCAAGAATATTGCTGAGCTGATACAGTTTTGTAAAGTGAAATGGTCCAAAATTCCTGCAGGTCTGATCCGCAACTACAGAAAACGTTCGTTTGAGGTTATTGCTGCCAAAGGAGGGCCAACCAGTTATTAAAGGGTTTCACATACTTTTCCCACCCTGCACTGTGAATGTTTACATGGTGTGTTCAATAAAGACATGAAAACATATATTTGTTTGTGTGTTATTAGTTTAAGCAGACTGTGTTTGTCTATTGTTGTGACCTAGATGATCAGATCAAATTTCATGACCAAATTATGCAGAAATCCAGCTCCTTCCAAAGGGTTCACATACTTTTTCTTGCCACTGTACATCAGTAACTGGATCATCAACAACACCCAGAAGCTACAGGACAAACCCATGTGTTCCTCAATCAACCGACCCATTTCACAGCCTGCAAACCTATTAAAACCCTGTGTGAGCATTGCATGCTGCCCCAGAAGCAAATTTCCCCTAGAGATGCTGACAGTGCTTACAGCTTGGCTTCTAGGTATTGGTTTTCTGTGACTTCCTTTTGCAGTTTCTTTGTTTTCAGATGGTTATGTTTATTGCTTTCATGCAACTGTCTATTGCAAATGCACTGTAAAGAATCTAAGTTTAAAATGTCACAGAATTATGTTTTTAAATGCTTTATTGAAAATTCATGCTTTTATTTTTATTTAATTTCTTGATCATTTACAATATCTGCCATAATGTGAGATCTTGATGTGAATTAGACTCAAAGGAGTGTTGTTCGGAGTTAATAAACTTAAGGCATTTACTGTATAATGTATGACTAATTGCCCATCCATGGATACAAAACATACATACATACTCTCTCCAACTTGAGACATGCAGTCGCACTCAGAGATACAACTGCTTGTGCTTCTAAATGCCATTACACATCCCTGCGTACCCACTGTACAGAGTCAAAGATACTACATTAGCCTACAAGTGCTGAGGGGCATTACTGCTGAGCATTCGTGAGTGAGCCTTGAGTCAACCTTTAGAGGTTGAACGTGATTAGCGCCATAGAGGGACACCAGCCTGTAGGCACCCGATAATTTGAATCCTTAAAAAAAAAAGCAGCACACTAGCAGCTCCGATGCAATAAATTAATAACCAACGTTTCGACTGCAAGCGGTCTTCATCAGGGTTTCAGACATGTTTTGCTCTACTGACAAGCCACACCCCTAAAAAAATACAAATAAATTATCCCTCAATAACCCTTCAATTTGCTCAATATTATGTTGCAGCTGTTAGAGGGACTATATGCACAGATAGCAAGAACAACAAGTAATGCTTCAAAATATATACACACACACAGAGGACTAATTTCAAGAGTTTTATTTACCATTGGCTCACAAATGAGACAACAATAATAAAAGGTACACAAGACAAGAAAGGTTACAGATGTACATCCTTCTCAAATAAATTAGTCTCTGCTCCATTGAACAGCTACTGGACCACCAGCCAATCCAAGTCCTTCTACCCAACAAAGGCAACTGGTTATTCATTTTTCAAAATCAAAGTTGATTTCTAAAACAAGTCATGTTTAAAATTAAATACTTTGAATAGGGCTGTTTTGACAACCAATCTTATCAGTACACTTCATATGTCAAGTATGCCACTCACTGACCTATAAATGCATTTTTAATGCCGAGACAATTGTTCAAACCAAGTGTGGTCCATCGCAATACGAGGCTATGCCTATTGGGTTTAGATATAGTAACACTTGTGATCTTTCAGATTCCTCAGGTAGGAAAAACTCTTCCCGCATTTGTCGCACATGTAAAGTTTCTCTCCTGTGTGGATTTGTTTGTGGGCTTTGAGGCTGTTGCCCTGGTTGAAGCTCCTCCCACAGAGGTCACAACTAAAAGGCTTCTCTCCAGTGTGTATCCGCTGGTGCCTGTTGAGGTTCCCAGTGTTGCTGAAACATTTCCCACACGTTTCACAGCTGAAAGGTTTCTCCCCAGTATGGACCGCCTGGTGGGTTTTCAGGCTGCTGTGTTGAGTGAACATCCTTCCACACACGTCACAGGTGAACGGTCTCTCCCCAGTGTGAGTTTTCATGTGTATGTTCAGGTAGCTGACCGACTTGAAGCTCTTGTTGCATAGGCCACAGCTGTGCGGCTTCTCCATAGTGTGGAGTTGCTGGTGCGATTTGAGGTGAGTGAGAGAATTGAGACTACTACCGCACACTGAGCACATACAAGGCATCTCTGCTGTGTGAGTCTGAAGGTGTGTCTTGAGGGAGTTGACGCAAGCCAGGACTGTCCCGCACACCACACAGAGGAAGGCGCTCTCTCCTGCGTGGGTTCTTTGGTGCATTTTCAGAGCACTTCTTTGAATGAAACATTTCCCGCACGTCTCACAGGTAAATGGCCTCTCTCCTGTGTGGATCCGCTGGTGGCCTTTCAGAGTGTCTGCCTGGTTGAAGCTTTTCCCGCACGTATCGCAACGGAACGGTTTCTCACCGGTGTGTATACGCTGGTGCCTGTGGAGATTTCCTGGTATGCTGAAACTCTTCTTGCAGATCTCACACCTGTACTTCCTCTCTCCCGTGTGGACGATCTGGTGCATCTTGAGACCGTGGGCCCGGTTAAAGCTCTTGCCACATTCGTCACAGTGGAACGGCCTCAACCCTGCATGGAGTCTCTGGTGATTCTTGAGTAGCTGCTTTAGGGTGAAAGCTTTACCACACTCGCCACATGTGTGCGGTCTCTCTCCTGTGTGAAGCAGCTGGTGTGCATCCAAACTGCGTTTAAAGGAAAAACCTCTGCCGCACTGCTGGCAGATAAAAGGTTTCTCCGCTGCTGCATGGATCGCCTGGTGAGCTTTCAGCTGGATCAGTTTGCTGAATGTCTTCCTGCAGTGCTTGCAGCTAAGGTGGTTCTCCTTTTTGGGCTTTGCCCGACGAGCCCCTGTGATCTTTGGCTTTCTCAAACGCTTTGGCCCTGTGTCGCCACCTTTGTCCTTTGGGTCCGCTGTAGGGTTCTCTGGGTCACTCACCTCCTGGGCCTGGCTCTCTAAAAAATGACTTGGGTCTGATGTGCTGTTGTACAGGTACTCTTCCAACCCTTCTTCTTTGATAACAACTGACTCGATCGTGTCCTCCATGTTGGAGTGCTGAGATGGAGAGGGAAAGCAGTTTTAGACGCCGATCTATGTATAATGATATCATACAACAGAATTCACCACAAAGGGATGAAATGCTTCTTGTACTCACTTTAAATAATTAAATACAATTGGTACCAAATGGTGCATAATGACACTTGTGTGATATAGACAAGTATAGGTTGTTACTTTCTGTACCCCCTAGTAATTCCAGACAGCTTTCCAAGAACTAAACCTTTAACAGGATATTGTCAGTTGCGCAAATAGACCTACCTCGTTTACAGTTGAGGGAAGTCTCCCTTTCCACAGGTGGAGGATGGGGGAGCGTTTCACTTCTGCATCACCAGCGCAAAAGCCTGAAAAAGATTGCAGTCAAAATCAAAAAGGTTTGCATCGAATTCAAAAGCACTGATTTTAGTAACAGTGTGCAAAAGCAATCTAACACCAGATTGATGGCTTCCCTGAAATAATGCCAAGTCTCACCTGGCTGTGTGCCTTTTAACTGGTGGATGACCTTGACTTCACTGCAGCAGCCATTGGCTGATGTGTTCTCTCGTCCTCCACTCCCTTCTAAAACAGTCCTCAGTTCGGTCTCAACCGCGTCTAGCCTCTTCTTCAAGTCCTCATTCTCAGTTTGATTCCGAGACACTTCCAGATGCAGAACAGAGGAGCACTCGTTGAATAGCTGGTAGATTTTGTCCACAGCCTCCTTAGCCAGTATCTCCATGAAAGAGGTCAACTGGGTCAACTGAGTGAAAAGAACAAAAGCAAGTTGAAGGCATACAGGTTATATTATTCACAGAACAAACTTCAGTTTACTAAACTAGCTAGCTACCATTATAAAACGTAGCTGACAAGTATTTCTGGCGATTATAATTCATTCAGACAAACATTCTAAGTGTAATTAATACATTTCATATACGCTATTGCAAAAATTATCATTTGGTTGTGTTCATGAAGGTCTTAGGTAACAGAACATGAAGATATTTTGTTTTCCAAATAACACAAAATAATTTATTGGTTTGTTACTGTAGGATAAATAAACGTAACGCAGTAATTCAAGTGTTCAATAAATTGTATTTGTGGAGAGCCTTTTGTTATAACTATGGAACAGAAAGCATGTGTGTTGGAACATGGAAACATATTTTTTTTATAACAAAATAAAAATACCCCAACCACCAAGACAAACGGTCAGCATCATACGTGGTCAAATTATGAAAACATCAGTAGTCTAAACATTAGAAGTGTCAGGTTTGCTTGTAAGTGTTGATATGATAGCAGGCAAAAATAGTCAGTTGTCGTCTGCTTGTGCTTACATGGTGTGCGTCTTCAAGCAATGGCATCAGTTAGAGCTAGTCACAAACAAAGAAAGCTGGTGAGTTTGTTGCTGATGTTTTAGGGCCTGCTCTCTGTGATAACAGTTTGTGCTGATAATTGGCCAGTAGCTCGTTCTATGCAAATGGTGCTGTCCCTTCTCTGAGCGCACACCATTCTCTCTTATTCGGAGGCTCAGAATAATCAGAGATGTCATCAGGATTCATTTCTTCCCCATCAGTCGGTCTCATTCAGATTTGGTAGCAAAGCTAACACAGCATGTGCATCCATTTGTCTTGGTCTTCTTGCCATTGTAAAAGATGCATGTTCTCACTGACTGTGTACTCTAAGGCCAGAGTTGACTGATAGGACTGCTTGGATTCGGTGGACTGATTATAATTACAATAGATCAATAAAATAGCCCGCCCTGTTCTTAATTCACAAGTGGTGATTACACAATTATGCATCGTCTGCTTCCCCTCACGCATTCGCCCCATCAACTCACGCATTCGCCCCATCATACTTCATTTATTTTATCTGTTGTGTTATGTGTGAATTTAGTTTTGGTATAGTTTAGGTTCAGTTGAGGTAATTATCGGGGTGATTATCAACTGGGCATGGCACATTCAACTATTGGGAGCAGACCCTACTGTCGGGAGGAGGGGCAACAGGGGGAAACCATTTAAAATGACATGCCCGCCTAAAATTGGTTATAATACTACTTCTGTTTGTGATATTAAGATTCTAACAACCGTGTGTTTTATAGACTTATTAAGTAATAGTCAAAAACAGAGAGGGGCATGACTTTAAAAATTAATGAGCAGTCCAAATGACAGCTTTACCAGGTTCTAATGTGGGTTTTATAGTAAAGACATGTAATTTAAACTGTAAAAATGTATTACATTTGAAATGTGGCATGAACACAACCAGTCATGCTTTCATCTGATTGTCAAAAAATACTTGAAGTGTAAGTTACCTTCACACGTTCATCCAAAAATACAATTCCAGCATCCGAACAGTGTACCCGACAACTTTCCTTCAATTCGCAAGTGGCTGAAACTACAATATCACCGGAGAAAGCATTGAAAGCGATTGAAAAAGCACCACTCTGTCTCAGTATTTGGAGCCCATGTATCTGATTCTGTCTGGCCAAAAAGAGTGTGACATGCCATGCTCTTTTTGTCCAGACAGCATCATATACATGGGCTACAAATACTGAGACAGAGGGGCACTGTTTTGCACGCTCTGATGATTTCTCTGAGATTGAGTCTTTCTTGGTCAAATAAATGATCAATATTTAAATATTTTTATTTGGATTGCTGCACTGTTGGAACTAGCAGCACAAGCATTTCGCTACACCAGCAAAAACATCTGATAATCTATTATTGAGAAGAGAATTGTATTGGATTCACTGTTTGTGTACCATGTCTATTAGAGGTCTCCTAGAGGTCTGAATCAAGAGTTTGAGATTAGACAATTGATTACCTGAATGTTACTTTACTTTAATTTGTCTTGCCTTACCGGTTACCCGCTTGGTCATTTTGTAAATATATATTATTTTCTGGAACCATTACATGCACCCATCTCATTATTTAAGATACACAAATGTTTTGGCACCCACAATTCGTCATGTCCGCAATGGTCATGTGAGGTGAAATGTGTATATTTTGGGATGTGAAAACTCAGTGTTTGACCTGAGGAAGATCCGTTTCGGATAGCAACGCTGTCAAAAAGCGTGAATTGGGAGCTTTAACAGTGTGCAGGCCTTCTTGTTCTATACTAGTATTCTTTATTAACCCAGCACTTATGTTTTTTAAAGATGTGTGTATGACCACAAACTTCTCTAAACACGTGTATGTGACCAATAAAATGTGATTTGATGTACGATCAGAACGCTGGCCCTGGGCTAAAGGATGGCACAGATTGTATTATATTGACCAGATACTATAGTGGCCGTTGTAACAATGAAATAGGCGGGATTATGACTCTGTGGCTGTGGTAACTAATGACGACCAGGCACAGCGCAAAATTGCTGGGATGTCACGTGTCCTAATTATATATATATTTATTTATTTTCACCTTTATTTAACCAGGTATGCTAGTTGAGAACAAGTTCTCATTTGCAACTGCGACCTGGCCAAGATAAACGCATAACAGTCAGTAAACGTATCATATCAGTAAACTTCTATTCGATCAAATAAGCCACACAGCAAATAAGACATTCAACGTGCTTTTAACCAAATACGGTACTCATTGACCTCCATACAAAGTTAAAAATGCCACCTGCTGAGATAAGATTTTTGTGCCCAGTTACCCCGCTCGCTTCGCCTCTTCTTCGGGGACAGGGAACCCCAGTCCTCGGAAGCCAGTTTGGTGACGCTTTTGCCCCAGCAATAATCAGTTCAGTCTTCAGTCTTCAGTTTAGAATGTAGCCAGATATTTCTCATATTGATGGTTTCATTTAACCATCCAAACGAAATGTATGCAGCCGGCAATATACTGGTATCCCAGTTCATACATAAAACAGTTTTCATACAACTGCAAAGGCATGGGTTATAGATCTGTCTTTCTCGTTGATCAGTCACGCTCCTTGAAAACAAGAGGTAGGTCTGTTCTGTGTGAGCTATTTCTGTTTAAGTTTCGTTTTTGCATCTTTTACTTTTGTACACCAGCTACAAACAATATTTTTGATCAAGGAAAATATATTTCACAGTGGTTAACACTATACTGTGTTGTCACAAACTGAAATTAGGCGAAGTATTAGAATTTTAGCAACCAGGAAATGGCGGAGCGATTTCTGCATAGTGCATCTTTAAATCAAAATGAAGCAAAACAAAACGAAATGGGGAGGGCTCTTTTTGAATGTATCCAATAGCAACTCTCGTTTGCGATTTCCGTCTGGAGTAAACGGTTTCGGCGTAATGATTACGCCCCAGGGCGGAGGCTGCAACCTCGGTGTAATTAACTAGCGGACTGGTTTACAAAATGCCATACTTTACACAATCAGCAGATATACCTGTTCGTTTGGGGTTTCACTCGCGTTCTCTCCCGTTGTTGGCACTTCAGACGAGGCAGAACCCTCGAAAACTTTGCTAATTTCTGTAACAGTCGCGCTGACCATTATCTCCAAAATGGATCCAATCTGTCCTTGCAAAATTGACATTTTTGTCGAAATCACAACGCACATACAAATCTTTGTAAATATGCGCTATTGGCCAAGTTGACCTAGCGCTATGTAACGTTAGCTACAAAATAAGTGTAGCTAGTGCTGTTAGCAGTGTTGTTGTCCGACTGACCTGAAACAACTCGAACGGCATACGTCACATGTTCTTCCGGGTCGAGGCGTGGGTTTTTAGTGGATACATTAGCCACAAAGTCAATGTGGCTATATCGTAAAAATGTATGAAAACAAACATTTGATTCTTGATTTAAGGTTAGGGACAGATCAACATTTACTTGGTGGGATGAGCTGGTCCAACTCAAGGTGTCAAAAAATAATGCACCCCTCTTTCCAACATTAAACATATTCACATGACCCTCCTTTTGCATTGTAAAATAAATGGAACCCCCCTCATAATTAACTCAAAATAATGTTTACGACCCAAAATAACAATAACTGTAGTGACCCTGTGTTTATAAACTGATATCGAATTTGCCACTTCAACATGCTTTTGTGGCACTGTCAATGCCATACAGGGCTAGGGGCCAGAAGACTGAGGGTTTTCCGACCACCACAGAGGAGGTCACTCTGTTTCATTACTTCACAGTCAGAGTCGGCTGCAGACAATGATTAGCTAGGGGGGGTGGAAGAAGATATTTACTTCATTTTGATGCCATATTTATAATTATAAAATCTATGCAACAAATTTCCACCAACAGGATTCTGTGGCAATGCACCACACAACCAATAAACAAAGCATACCGAATACTTAGGGCACTTCAATATCATGGTTTGCGTTTTCAACACCACAGTAAAAGAGACTGTAAATCTCGACAAACAGAAAATACATCCCTCCCTACCTTGTAGGAATATCAAGTATTGAAGGCTTGGCAATCTCACTTTTTGGTGTTTTGTGACATGTCTCTTTCCATGCATCAATTGGCTGCTGCAGTTTGGATTGATAGATTTTTTTTGTCAGTTAAAATACATATACACAAACATTTTTAAAAGTGACCGGGATTTCACAAAGTCAGGGACTCTTATACAATTACATAGACAGACACATTACAGACAGGGGAAGTTTAAATACAATTCTTACAAGCTTGTTTGGCTGGTAGTTTATTCTTTAGATGTTTGGGGCTGCTGGTAAACCATGATATGGCGGCATAATCAAAGTGAAATTGGACTACAGCACTTGCCAGAGTCTAAGGTGTCTATAGCTAGGTTTTCATCCAATTGGCAACAGATTTTCATAAGAACATTCTAAAATCCTCATAAAACCAATATGCAATTTCAGAGTTTTCTTTAGGAAAATTTGGCACCGGACAAACATCATTACTCACACATGCATTCCCCGTCACGCGCATAAGCGATTATTGGACTCAATCACCTCTGTCATTTCCTCCCCTATATCCGTCTGTTCCCCGCTTCAGCATTGATTGTCATATGTCCTTGTATACCCATGTGCTGATGCTGTTCCGATTAAATGTTTGACTCCCTGCTTCCCTACTCCAGCGTCTGTTCTTACAGTGTCATTGTAGCAAAGTATTTATAAACTAAAAATCATATCTCTTAAGTTTCCTTTATACAATAGGCAGGCCATAATTGATTTTGACCCAATAGACTTGGCATATTCCAACTTTCAAGGAGCTTTGCTTTGATTTGGTTATTTTGCCGAAAAACCTTAAGGCCTACACATATATATTTTGCCTAAACTTTTAGGCAAAATAACCAAAACAAAGCTCCTTGAAAGCTGGAAAATGCCAGGTCTATTGGGCGAAAATCAATTATGACCAAAAGGGTGTTTAACATCTCCAGTGGCTCTGCAAGCGGGTATTCTCTGGTGCTAGCCTGCTCTCCAGGCACCATAGCATGAGCCTGAAGCCACAGACTCTGGCCAAACTGGTGTTTCTAAAAATGAATTCAAAGTCATTGTAGACTGAGCCTAATAAGGCATTTTCCATTTAATTTCTACTTCACTCTAAGTCACTGAGTATATATGCGCAATTGATAGACTATAATGATTTAATACAACAAAATGTTGTTTACATGTTGAGTGCTTAACCTCTACCAGCCTAGTGTGTCGCACTGGCAAATGCTTCACAATGTATTTCTTTATAGGCTATAGCGTCTGCTATACAGATATAGATGTACAGACAGAGGCTAATTCATACATTTTCGATCAGAATATGTTTTATAAATATATGCATTATAATGTTAGATTATAGGAGTAAACTCTGGTAGGTCTGAAATAGTCTTCCTCACCCCAAGTTAAACTGTCGGAGTCAGTGCCGGGTTGCACTACCTTCATATCATACACCTGCAGTAGCTAAAGCTTAATAATAGCTATATCATACCAAACCTTCATAAACGCCATTGTTTATTTAAGTGATAATGCCAGAGAAGCCGGTGTTTGGAGGATATATTGGCAGGGGTGTTATTAGGTCCGAAACGAAGTCCAGGGCCAGCAAACCGTATCCTCCAAACATCAGCTTCGAGGGCATTATTACTTTTATACAACGGGTTTCCAACATATTCAAATAATGATTTACATATTTATTAAAAATGTTATTTTGATACATTTATTCATACTATTCCATCCTTCCACAACATATAGTCCCGACACTAATCTAGGGTTGCTAGAGACGCGACCCAGTCTTTCTGTTCTGTATCTATGGACGCGACCCAGTCTTTTTGTTCTATATCTATGGTCAGTCGTTCGTTCTAAATGTTACATTGCCATACTGGCTGGCAACGTCCTTATCGTTCTATATCTATGGTCAGTCGTTCGTTCTAAATGTTACATTGCCATACTGCTGGCAACGTCCTTATCCCTTGCTTGCTAGCTAGCCAACTACGGCTAACTTACAGCCATGTCAAACAGTGCAGTCAGAATAACAGCAAAGTAGCTTCGTTTGCTTAAACTGTTATCTAGTGACATTTATTTGGATGAACAACAATGAGGCGCGATTTCGGCATAGAAAATGTGTTCACGGGTCACGACACTGTTGTTCCGAAAAGCTAACCAACAACACAGCTACAGTAACACAATCACTTCAAACTGAAGCTGGAAAAACTGTAAATGATATTAGTTTCATTTAACCTTTATTCAATTGTCATTTTTTTGTATATATCCATCAAAATGATGCCAGCTGATTCATGATTTCGATTGGCTGACAAAGCCTGCCTACCTCGTTCCGACACGTTCATTACTATTGTCACACCCTGATCAGTTTCACCTGTCCTCGTTATTGTCTCCATCCCCTCCAGGTGTCGCTTGTTTTACCCAGTTTATTTATCCCTGTGTTGCCCGTCTCTCTGTCCTAGTTAAGTCTTGCATGTTTCCAAGTCAACCAGCGGTTTTCCGTTCGCCTGCTTTTTGCAGCCTGCTTTTTGCAGTCTCCTTTTTCTAGTCCTCCCGGTTTTGACCCTTGCCTGTTTTCCGGACTTTGTACCCGCCTGCCTGACCATTCTTCCTGCCTTGACCAAGAGCCTGTCTGCCACTGTACCTCCTGGACTCTGATCTGGTTTTGACCTTTTGCCTGTCCACGAGCATTCTCTTGCCTACCCCTTTGGATTAACAAACCTTGTAAGACTCCAACCATCTGGGTCTCCTGTGTCTGCATCTGGGTCTTGCCTTGATAATTATGGGACAGCAGGAGAATGCATTGTCAACATCTGCATGCATTGTCAACATCTGCAGGACCTAAGGATAAATACAGTACATTCAGAAATTATTCAGACCTGTTGACTTTTTCCACATTTTTGTTAAGTTCCTCATCAATCTACACACAATACCCCATAATGACAAAGCGAAACCAGGTTTTTAAACATTTTGGCAAAATGTATTTACATTTTTTTTTTTTTAAGTATTCAGACCCTTTGCTATGTGGCTCGAAATTGAGCTCAGGTGCATCCTGTTTCCGTTGATCATCCTTGAAATGTTTATACAAGTTGATTAGAGTCCACCTGTGATAAATTCAATTGATTGGACATGTTTTGGAAAGGCACAAACCTGTCTATATAAGGTCCCACCGTTGACAGTGCATGTCAGAGCAAAAACCAAGCCTTGATCTCGAAGGAATTGTCCTGAGCAATCGGGGGAGAAGGGCCTTGGTCAGGGAAGTGATCAAGAACCCGATGGTCACTCTGACAGCGTTCCAGAGTTCCTCTGTGGAGATGGGAGAACCTTCCAGCATCATGCAGTGGGGATGTTTTTTCAGTGGCAGGGACTGGGAGACAAGTCAGGATTGAGGAAAGATGAACGGCGCAAAGTACAGAGAGATCCTTGATGAAAACCTGCTCTAGAGCACTCAAGACCTCAGACTGGTGCAAAGCTGACCACGACTCCATTTTTGTCAATTTTGTTGATCCCTGCCTACAGACAGAAACTAAAACAAGAGGCTCCCACGCTGAGGTCTGTCCAACGCTGGTCCGACCAAGCTGACTCCACACTCCAAGACTGCTTCCATCACGTGGACTGGGATATGTTTCGTATTGCGTCAGATAACAATATTGACGAATACGCTGATTCGGTGTGCGAGTTCATTAGAACTTGCGTTGAAGGTGTCGTTCCCATAGCAACGATTAAAACATTCCCTAACCAGAAACCGTGGATTGATGGCAGCATTCCGTGAAACTGAAAGCGCGACTCACTGCTTTTAATCAGGGCAAGGTGACCGGAAACATGACCGAATACAAACAGTGCAGCTATTCCCTCTGCAAGGCTATCAAACAAGCTAAGCGTCAGTACAGAGACAAAGTAGAATCTCAATTCAACGGCTCAGACACAAGAGGCATGTGGCAGGGTCTACAGTCAATCACGGACTACAAGAAGAAATCCAGCCCAGTCACGGACCAGGATGTCTTGCTCCCAGGCAGACTAAATAACTTTTTTGCCCGCTTTGAGGACAATACAGTGCCACTGACACGGCCTGCAACGAAAACATGCGGACTCTCCTTCACTGCAGCTGAGGTGAGTAAGACATTTAAACGTGTTAACCCTCGCAAGGCTGCAGGCCCAGACGGCATCCCCAGCCGCGCCCTCAGAGCATGCGCAGACCAGCTGGCCGGTGTGTTTACGGACATATTCAATCAATCCCTATACCAGTCTGCTGTTCCCACATGCTTCAAGAGGGCCACCATTGTTCCTGTTCCCAAGAAAGCTAAGGTAACTGAGCTAAACGACTACCGCCCCGTAGCACTCACTTCCGTCATCATGAAGTGCTTTGAGAGACTAGTCAAGGACCATATCACCTCCACCCTACCTGACACCCTAGACCCACTCCAATTTGCTTACCGCCCAAATAGGTCCACAGACGATGCAATCTCAACCACACTGCACACTGCCCTAACCCATCTGGACAAGAGGAATACCTATGTGAGAATGCTGTTCATCGACTACAGCTCGGCATTCAACACCATAGTACCCTCCAAGCTCGTCATCAAGCTCGAGACCCTGGGTCTCGACCCCGCCCTGTGCAACTGGGTACTGGACTTCCTGACGGGCCGCCCCCAGGTGGTGAGGGTAGGCAACAACATCTCCACCCCGCTGATCCTCAACACTGGGGCCCCACAAGGGTGCGTTCTGAGCCCTCTCCTGTACTCCCTGTTCACCCACGACTGCGTGGCCACGCACGCCTCCAACTCAATCATCAAGTTTGCGGACGACACAACAGTGGTAGGCTTGATTACCAACAACGACGAGACGGCCTACAGGGAGGAGGTGAGGGCCCTCGGAGTGTGGTGTCAGGAAAATAACCTCACACTCAACGTCAACAAAACTAAGGAGATGATTGTGGACTTCAGGAAACAGCAGAGGGAACACCCCTATCCACATCGATGGAACAGTAGTGGAGAGGGTAGCAAGTTTTAAGTTCCTCGGCATACACATCACAGACAAACTGAATTGGTCCACTCACACAGACAGCATCGTCAAGAAGGCGCAGCAGCGCCTCTTCAACCTCAGGAGGCTGAAGAAATTCGGCTTGTCACCAAAAGCACTCACAAACTTCTACAGATGCACAATCGAGAGCATCCTGGCGGGCTGTATCACCGCCTGGTACGGCAACTGCTCCGCCCACAACCGTAAGGCTCTCCAGAGGGTAGTGAGGTCTGCACAACGCATCACCGGGGGCAAACTACCTGCCCTCCAGGACACCTACACCACCAGATGTTACAGGAAGGCCATAAAGATCATCAAGGACATCAACCACCCGAGCCACTGCCTGTTCACCCCGCTATCATCCAGAAGGCGAGGTCAGTACAGGTGCATCAAAGCTGGGACAGAGAGACTGAAAAACAGCTTCTATCTCAAGGCCATCAGACTGTTAAACAGCCACCACTAACATTGAGTGGCTGCTGCCAACACACTGACACTGACACTGACTCAACTCCAGCCACTTTAATAATGGGAATTGATGGGAAATGATGTAAATATATCACTAGCCACTTTTAACAATGCTACCTTATATAATGTTACTTACCCTACATTATTCATCTCATATGCATACGTATATACTGTACTCTATATCATCGACTGCATCCTTATGTAATACATGTAACACTAGCCACTTTAACTATGCCACTTTGTTTACATACTCATCTCATATGTATATACTGTACTCGATACCATCTACTGTATCTTGCCTATGCTGCTCTGTACCATCACTCATTCATATATCCTTATGTACATATTCTTTATCCCCTTACACTGTGTATAAGACAGTAGTTTTGGAATTGTTAGTTAGATTACTTGTTGGTTATTACTGCATTGTCGGAACTAGAAGCACAAGCATTTCGCTACACTCGCATTAACATCTGCTAACCATGTGTATGTGACAAATAAAATTTGATTTGATTTCCAATAGGACAACAGCCCTAAGCACACAGCCAATACATCACAGGAGTGGCTTCGGGACAAGTCTCTGAATGTCCTTGAGTGGCCCAGCCAGAGCCCGGACAAGAATGGGAGAAACTCCCCAAATATTAATGTGCCAAGCTTGTAGCATCATACCCAAGACTCGAGGCTGTAATTGCTGCCAAAGAGATGCTTTAACAAAGTACTGAGTAAAGGGTCTGAATAATTATGAAATTTGATTTTTTTCAATTTGTTTAATGATTTATTTATTTTATATTTATATAGTTTTTATTATATTTTTTTTACCCCAATTTTGTGACCAACATCTTGTCTCATCGCTGAAACTCCCAAATGGGCTCGCGAGAGGCGAAGGTCGAGTCATGAGTCCTTCAAAACATGACCCGGCAAACCGCGCTTCTTAACACCCGCTTGCTTAACTCAGAAGCCAGCTGCACCAATGTGTCGGAGGAAACACCGTACAACTGATGACCGAAGTCAGCCTGCAGGCGTCCGACCCACCACAAGGAGTCGCTAGAGCGCGATGAGCCAAGTAAAGCCCTCCCGGCCAAACCCTCCCCTAACCCGGACGACACTGGGCCAATTGTGTGATGGTCTCCTGAGGGATCTACTCCAAGACCTGGACTAAAGCATCCGCCAACTCCTGGACAGTCTGTGGTGCAACGTGGCGTTGGTGGATGGAGCGAGACATGATGTCCCAGATGTGCTCAATTGGATTCAGGTCTGGGGAACGGGCGGTCCATAACATCAATGCCTTCCTCTTGCAGGAACTGCTAACACACTCCAGCCACATGAGGTCTAGCATTGTCTTGCATTAGGAGCTTCCCAGGGCCAACCGCACCAGCATATGGTCTCACAAGGGGTATGAGGATCTCATCTCAGTACCTAATGGCAGTCAGGCTACCTCTGGCGAGCACATGGAGGGCTGTGCGGCCCCCCAAAGAAATGCCACCCCACACCATGACTGACCCACCGCCAACTGGTCATGCTGGAGGATGTTGCAGGCAGCAGAACGTTCTCCACGGCGTCTCCAGACTGTCACGTCTGTCACATGTGCTCAGTGTGAACCTGCTTTCATCTGTGAAGAGCACAGGGCGCCAGTGGCGAATTTGCCAATCTTGGTGTTCTCTGGCAAATGCCAAACGTCCTGCACGGTGTTGGGCTGTAAGCACAACCCCCACCTGTGGATGTCAGCCCTCATACCACCCTCATGGAGTCTGTTTCTGACCGTTTGAGCAGACACATGCACATTTGTGGCCTGCTGGAGGTCATTTTGCAGGGCTCTGGCAGTGCTCCTCCTTGCACAAAGGCGGAGGTAGCGGTCCTGCTGCTGGGTTGTTGCCCTCCTACGGCCTCCTCCACGTCTCCTGATGTACTGGCCTGTCTCCTGGTAGCTCGTCCATGCTCTGGACACTACGCTGACAGACACAGCAAACCTTCTTGCCACAGCTCGCATTGATGTGCCATCCTGGATGAGCTGCACTACCTGAGCCACTTGTGTGGGTTGTAGACTCCGTCTCATGCTACCACTAGAGTGAAAGAACCGCCAGCATTCAAAGGTTACCAAAACATCAGCCAGGAAGCATAGGAACTGAGAAGTGGTCTGTGGTCACCACCTGCAGAACCACTCCTTTATTGGGGGTGTCTTGCTAATTGCCTGTAATTTCTACCTGTTGTCTATTCCATTTGCACAACAGCATGTGACATTTATTGTCAATCAGTGTTGCTTCCTAAGTGGACAGTTTGATTTCACAGAAGTGTGATTGACTTGGAATTACATTGTGTTGTTTTAAGTGTTCCCTTTATTTTTTGAGCAGTGTATATAACTTTCAAATGTCTTCCTTCAGAAACAGGTGCATAAGGTAATAAGGCACCTCACCCCTAAGTATAAACATCAGATGGCGCTGATCTGCTTTCACACTCAACCTTTACTTTAACTTATTATCTTGAGTGTGGTTTAAAACCACCACTAGGAGACAGCAATCAGTTACATAAAGACTGGAAACAAATGATCCGTTTTGGTGTTTGCCAGAGCACTTCACAGCTGATTCAAATAACCAACGCATCATCAAGATTTTATTATTTGAATCAGCTGTGTAGTGTTAGGACAAAAAACAAAACGTGCCCCGAGGGGGATCCCAGGACGGTGTTTGGGAAACCCTGAAGTAGGATATAAGGAGAGCCCACCGAACATTAGAACAAGTTATCTGGAGGGTTCATCTTGGATCAAAAGTTAAGATGTTGAAGTCCATAGTCCATTGCTGTGCCTATTCTGCCTATTTACATCATTTAAACACAACTTTTTAGTTATATCCATTTCCGCAGCAAATTCAATACAGGTCCATATCTGTCTCTGTCCTAAAACTGAATAGAACTGCAGGTAGCCAGCCTAACATTACGAGCAAAAGTATTGGTTGCTCCTGACTATTCATAACCAATAAGCGCAGTGTTGCTATGCCTTATCGCTGTATTGGTTGGCGGACACGGCTGTCAATTTGTCTCCGGCCGAAGTACAATGTGGTTCTGTGTAATTACGTCAAACTCGGCCTGGGAACTGCGCGCTTAAAAACATTGCGTCTGCACGATTGCCAGGGCTGGAGAGGAAATTTACCTAGAAAGAAATGCAAAGACGGATTTAGGTTTGGCTTTGCTACGAGGAAAACGAGGAGGCGCGAATTTTTTAAGTGATCAACATATTTTTCATATATTCAAAGGTAAATCCTTGCATATATATATATATAAATGGTTGAATATGCTGTTTTAATTGAATTGCCCATTGTAGTTCAGAATGTTGCAAGCTGGATGTTTATGTTGCGGGCATGGATGGGATGGCGAGATCTGCAGTGGAGCTGGTTGTTATTATTATTACACGTTACGCGTGGCCTGATCCTGCGCCACCAGCAGCCGCAGGCAGAAATACGACATGAGAACATCGAGTGCGTGATCATAATACTGCCTGCTGACAATATCATCATATGTATTGGTGTAGCGCAAGGTATATTTGCAGTTTTATAGCTAATCTCATGCTATTTTACACATTTTGGCACGAGGCTGGGAAAATGGTGCTGTTTTCGAGCTAATTTCCAGCTAGTCTATACATTTTTCCATGAGGCTGAGAGACAATGTTGAACTTTTTAAACTAATTTCTTGTCATTCAAAAAAAAAAATCATGCTATCTGGGGGACCCGACCTCCGGTGGAATAGCAACCCTGGGTCTGCGGCGGTGTGTGCTATGCCGGTGAACATGTCTACGTCATGTTTATTATTGCTTCTGTGTTGGGTGTTGAATCGCCTGTAGCCTAATCTTCAAGTTGACCGTTGTCAAATTATTTATTTGCATGTATCCTATAGACAACTGGCGCTAATAGACTCGTGTTGCCTTAACATAGATAGCACTTCAACTCCTCTATAGGACTGTTCAAAGTGTGACGCTAAAAGCCAATGCTGAGTAAATACTTTTTCTGCATCATAATGTAAAGACAGATGTTGTCTCAAATAATCACATGTTACTCTACACACAAGACATAATTTTGGATCATGTAACACACTCATGAACAAGGTGTGTATGTGCCTACACGGGTGTGTGTATGTTGAATCAACTTCCTTGCATTGCCAAACCGAGGCATCCCCACCAACTGTGGTGGCTAAAGGTCTGCCCTATATACTGTGATCCAGGCAGCCACTGTCTCTGACCAGATTCATATGTGAAAATACACAAGCCCCCCCAATCAGACACACACACACACACGCACACGCACACACACACACGTGACACCTGGACACATGATCAGATAAGGGGATTTGAGATTCGGTCTGTTGCTGTCAGTGATGTAACGCATCACTATGCTGTCTGTTGCCACTGAATGAGAGAGAGAGCAGAAACTACATAAAGCCTCCTATTGGAGCTGTGGGGCTGTGTGCTATGAAGGACAACTAGGGCCGCAAACACAAGGACGCATGCTCCCCAGTCCGTCCATCCGTCTCGCTCTCTTTCGCTCTGTCTCTCTCTCTGTCCCCTGGCTGCTATCACGATCATCGTCCCTCTCTGTACGACAGAGCGACCACAGCAGCTCCTCTCCGGTTACGTAAGCAAGGTTGTTGTTTTTATACCAGCGAGGACCTTTTGGCTGGTAAGTGATGTGGCATGTAGTGTGGCACCCAGACTATACCAATACCAGACAGCTCAGAACATCAGCCTTCAGGGGCGAGGCTAAGGGGCAGACAGAAACAGGAGAAGGTGATTATGATGATGATGTCAGAAAAACACGGCAGCAGTTTTTGCAAGCTCAGACAGCATTGGCGGATCCCATCCCTGTTATCTTTGGAGAATTATTTGACCGGGTCCGGGTTAGTCTTTTGGACTTATTCATAGCTGTTTTAGATTTTCTTCTGTGACATGAAACAAAGAGGCTTTGGTGCAAAGCAGGGTAGTGCCTCCGCTTGCTGTGTTGTTGTTCTAGTGGATGCATTTAGTCTACAAACAAATTCTGGGTCTTGAACGAGATCCTTTTCTAGATGAGCGCATCAAAAGATGATCTGGTTTATGAAAATGAGTGGAGGATTCTTCAAAGGGTCAGTCAGCCTCTCACCTAAGAAACAACCGGTGCAACAGATGAGTTGAACTATAAAATGTTAGATACAAGTGACTATATTCACCTGCTATTTCTATATCTGTTACTCTCTTTCTGTGCATATGTCACATGGAGATGTAATTAAGCAATAAGGCCAGAGGAGGTGTGGTATATGGCCAATAGACCACGGCTTAGGGCTGTATCCAGGCACTCCGCGTTGCAACGTGTATAAGAACAGCCCTTAGCTGTGGTATATTGGCCATATATCACAAACCCCTGAGGTGCCTTATTGCTATAATAAACTGGTTACCAATGTAATTAGAGTAGTAAAAATAAATGTTTTGTCATACCCGTGGTATATGGTCTGATACACCACAGCTGTCAGCCAATCAGCATTCAGGGCTTGAATCACCCCGTTTATAATATCTCTTAACTGAGAGACTTGGACAAATTATTTTCCATATCTGAATCAAGGGTGGGAAATCATTACTGATAGAGGTGATTTGGAAGGCTAAATTGATTTGTGCAGACAAGGCGGTCTCTCCGTTTGTAATGCACACGAAACTCCGCTCTCATTTCATCTCTCAAGTAACTTGACATGCATTGGAAAAGCTTGGGAATGGATCCTTTGGAAGGAAAGTGAGTCAGAAGGCATCTCTTTCACAATACTTGATTTCCCCAAATCAACATATATCAACTCTGCTGTGTAAGTGTGTGTTTCTATGTGGGTGAGGCGTGCTTGTGTGATATCCCCATGAGACAGGTAATCTAACCACCCGTTACAGAGTGTGGTTGACTCGTTATCCATTAGCCACAGAACATATTGGATTCATAGAGTACATCACTGCTTTGACAGTTAACTGTAACTAAATACATCAGATCTGTATTTAGCTCCATATTTCAAGATTATGTCAGCACAGGCCTTGAACCTGCCAGATAACAGATATACATGTCTCTAACCAAGGCTGTTTGACTAGATGAACCTCATTGCCCCCTCATCGCAACCTCATTTACTGCAAGGTTGAGGTCAAGTTCCCATTCCAATATTCCTTAATGCGTTTCAAGGAGGTAAATGTGGAATTGGAATGAAGTTTACTTCCTCAATTGACTGAATTGAAAGGGAATTGACCACAACCCTGGTTTAGAGTAACAACCTGTTCCTAATTGGAGTCTATGGAGATTGTGGCGATTACTTTGATATGTGCTAAACTCTGCTTTAGGATTATCCTCACATGTTTGTCCTAGAATGACAGGGAGAAATGAAAGACTTTGGGGTTAAAGTGTGTGTGGGCAAGACCTTTTTGAGTGGTCTCTTTATGCCCCGGTCCCGCTCAGAGACAGAAGCCAACAGAAAACAAGTGGACGTCTTAAAGGCTTATAGCACACAGCCTTTCCCTTACAAGCCTCTTTCTGTTAACTGTCTAAAGTTCAATTATTTTTAGGCTACTGTGTCTCAGTATAATGATCATGAGATCACAGTCTATGCTTAACTCAGTATAGAATGCCTGACATTTTTCATTTATCATAGGCTACATACTGTACACATTCATGCTCCACTGCAAAGTAATTTGCCGACTGAACATTAATTCATATGCAGAGAACAAATGGAGGCTAACAGATTTTTGGATCTTACAGTGTGTAAAGATAGACAATGATATGCAGCAAGGCACTCAAGTTAAAATCTCTTTATATCCACACATGGATTATCCTGGACCCAGATCTGTTTGTGCTGTGTTGCCAACAACCTACACAGCGATTAGGTAAAAAAAAAAAAAAAGGTTTTGACTATAGACCACCTTCATCAGTGTTTTATCTCCTGTGCTCCTGTGCCAGGTGTGTGCCTCCCGCCCCGCCCCCCACCACGGCCCTTACCTGTGTGTTGCGGTGCTTCCCCTGCGAGCCTAGCTGGGCCGGCAGCCCTTTCCTGCACCGCCCCCACCCCGCCCCACCCGATGGTCAGGATGACGCGCTCCAAGACCTTCCAGGCCTACCTGCCCAGCTGCCACCGAACCTACAGCTGCATCCACTGCAGAGCGCACCTGGCCAACCACGACGAGCTCATCTCCAAGGTGAACACTGACTGTTTAACATACCGACCACAACCGTCCATCCCCTAATAATGCTGCTTGCTCTAATAGTGTTTCCCTCAATCTATTCCACATTTCCTTTAAAGAGCCACTGAACACCCCTAAAGGCACATGTTTATCTGTTGCTCATTAGAAAAACTAGGTTTTATTCTTGGAGGTGTGTTTCCTGACCGGTGTGTTTCCACATTTTGGTTAATGATGTTTGTCCCTCATCAGATACTAGACGCAGAAGCGTATTTCACTTCCTCAAAATCCCCAGAATGAATCTAAGATAACTCAAGAAATATGTCATTAAGTTTGACGTTTTTACAGAGGATGTTTTAGTTGCGCAATTTTACATCTAACTAAGGTGTTTGGTGCAGTATTTCTCAAGTTTAAAAAATGCGCAACCTGCTGTCTTGTGTAAGCAGTCGGAGCTGCTGGGCAGGTCTGTCTCACTGTCTACGCTGCTATTGGATACAGAGCAATCACCGCAGCTGTTCACCCCATGTTAGTGGGCAAAAGGACATGGTTATTTACCCATTGTGACTCACGGATGTTCTTAACTCCTTTTACACGAGACTTCCTTCATAACCAAAATCATCCTATTTCCACTTTGTAGTCAATTTGGACACTAGAATAACGGTTTCTGACTCCTATCAATGCCACATTGGCCGTTTTCAAGGAGGTTTGTTGCTTTTTAAAGGCTGTCACACTTTGAAGCCCAGCACCTGGGTGGTGCTCATTAGGGCATACAACTGAAAACGTTTTCAAATGTTTTAAAACAGAACATTTGTGTTTCTTGTTTGACAAGTCCAGATAGACACTCTCTGTTTTCTTCTGTTTTGTGCCTAATGAACTTGACCCTGATTCTACTAAGCAAGGGTTTGGTGATCAGCTGAATCAGGTATGTAAGGGAAACTGCCCTAATGGGCAAGTCATTCCCAAGAGAGCGCATGGGAGAACACGCTACTGTTGGGCTCCAGGGCTTACTTGAAAGATGTCCATCTCAACATGACTTTCCTGGTTAAATAAAGGATGACCTGTATAAATACTGTCGTTTTTATAGATTCATTTGAACTTTCAATGCATTGCACTGTAATAACTAGAAAGGTATTGAGTGCTTGCTGCAGCTGTCTTAAAGCGCTGCTGGCAGACTCCTTCACACTTGGACCTAGTATTACAGCTGACGCTGCACTTTCAGACTGAAAACGAGCGTACCGAGCCTCTGTCGCTCATTTCACCGCCATCTTACTTCTACAGCTTGTGTGTTTGAGTATGACTTTTTCCATGTGCTACACTATGTAAAGTCAACCCTCACCTGTACAAAATCACATGTGTCTGTCAGTCAGTCTTAATTTAAAGGCTAAATCTGGGATATTTCCTGCTGTTCAATGATCATGTCAATGAAGTAGCTTTAATGCTGACTGCTGAGGATACTCCTCCTTTTTAACCTACTCATCTTCTTCTCCTGCAGTCTTTCCAGGGGAGCCAAGGCAGAGCTTATTTGTTCAACTCAGTGTGAGTATCAGTGTGTCTGCATGTAGTTACAGTACAGCCATGATCCAGTCCTCAGCCCGCGAGCACAATCACAATGAAGATGCTCATTCCTACTGTATGAGCATGGTCCCTATCTAGCTCAGTATGAAGTGCCTTTTGGGTAATATCTAGTGTGTGAGTGGGTGTGTTATGACTCAGTATAGACAGGCGACCTTTACGAATCGAACAGCTTATGAGCTTGCTTTCTCTCTCTCGCTCTCAGGGTGAACGTGGGGTGCGGGCCGGCGGAAGAGAGGGTGTTGCTCACGGGGCTGCATGCTGTGGCAGATATCTACTGTGAGAACTGCAAGACAACTCTGGGTTGGAAATATGTGAGTGTAAGAGTGTTTACGTGTCAGAGGAGGTTAGAGCTGTATCTAGAGTTAGAGAGGATAGGCACATTATTACCTTCATTAATAATACCTTTATTAGCATATAAGATCGTTGTAGGATTGAAACGCTGTGAACTAATAAAGGTTTTGGAACAATTGAGTCCATGTTATCGTATTGACATGGATGAGTTCTGGTCTTAATTTTTTTACTATTTTTCCTACCTTTAAGTGTAACATTACAGTACATAGGCTGACTCAGTAAAGGGATTCCTTGCAGTTTCAATCTTGATCTGAGGGGCATATTTCTCATGATGTAGGGCTATATATTTTCCAAGTACTCAATCAAATTGACCTCCTTCTCCTAGTTCAGAGATGGTGGTCATTCATGATGGACCAGAGCTGGGCTATCCACACTGAGAACTGTAGTGATTAAAGACCAGTTTGACCAGCAACAAGAACAACGGCTTATCCAATCACAAATTAGACAAAGGGTTAGAATTCATTCAAAAATCTGTTTTTATGTATCGAGACTAAGTAGGCCCTATATCATGTTGCCTATATACTGTATAATTAAGCAATAAGGCCCGAGGTGGTGTGGTATATGGCCAATATACCATGGCTGAAGACTATTCTTGGGGACAATGCAAAGCGGAGTGCCTTTGACACAGCCCATAGCCGTGTAATATTGTCCATGTATCACAAACCCCCGAGGTGCCTTATTGCTATTAAAAACGGGTTACCAATGTAATTAGAGCAGGAAAAACAAATGTTTTGTCATACCCGTGGTATACGGTCTGATATATTACGGCTGTCAGCCAATCAGCATTCAGGGTTCAAACCACCCAGTTTATAATGTAGCCTATATACAGTGCTTTCGGAAAGTTTTCAGACACCTTTACTTTTCCCACATTTTGTTACATTACAGCCTTATTCTAAAATTGATGACATCAATGTTTTTCCTCAATCTACACACAAAACCCATTAAATCACAAAGCGAACACATTTTTAGAAATGTTTGAAAATATTTTACAAATAAAAAAAAATACCTTATTTACATAAGTATTCAGACCCTTTGCTATTTTTTATTTTATTTGACCTTTATTTAACCAGGCAAGTAAGTTAAGAACAAATTCTTATTTTCAATGACGGCCAAGGAACAGTGGGTTAACTGCCTGTTCAGGGGCAGAATGACAAATTTGTACCTCGTCAGCGCGGGGATTTCAAAGCTCTAACCACTAGGCTACCCTGCTTCTATGAGACTTGAAATTGAGCTCAGGTGCATCCTGTTTCCATTGATCATGCTTGCGATGTTTCTACAGCTTGATTGAAGTCCACCTGTGGTAAATTCAATAGATTGGACATGATTTGGAAAGGCACACACCTGTCTATACAAGGTCCCACAGTTGACAGTGCATGTCAGAGCAATAACCAAGCCATGAGGTCGAAGGAATTGTTCATAGAACTCAGAGACAGGATTGTGTCAAGGCACAGATCTGGGGAAGGGTGAAGGTCCCCAATAACACAATGGCCTCCATCATTCTTAAATGTAAGAAGTTTGGAACCACCAAGACTCTTCCTAGAGCTGTCCCCCCGGCCAAACTGAGCAATCCGGGGAGAAGGGCCTTGGTCAGGGAAGTGACCAAGAACCCGAGGGTCACTCTGATTGAGCTCTGGAGTTATTCTGTGGAGATGGGAGAACCTAACAGAAGGACAACCATCTCTGCAGCACCACCAATCAGGACTTTATGGTAGTGGCCAGACAGAAGCCACTCATCAGTAAAAGACACATGACAGCCTGCTTGGAGTTGGCCAAAAGGCCCCTAAAGGACTCTGACCATGAGAAACAATATTCTCTGGTCTGATGAATCCAAGATTGAACTCTTTGGCCTGAATACCAAGCTTCACGTCTGGAGGAAACCTGGAACCATTCCGACTGTGAAGCCTGGTGGTGGCAGCATCATGCTGTGAGGATGTCTTTCAGCGGCAGGGACTGGGAGACTAGTCAGGGTTGAGGGAAAGATGAAGGGAGGAAAGTACAGAGAGTTCCTTAATGAAAACATGCTCAGGATCTCAAACTGGTTTGAAGGTTCACCTTCCAACAGGACAACGACCCTAAGCACACAAGCTCTGTCAGTTTGGATGGGGAGCGTTGCTGCACAGCTATTTTCAGGTCTCTCCAGAAATGCTCGATCAGGTTCAAGTCCGGGCTCTGGCTGGGCCACTCAAGGACATTCAGACTTATCCCGAAGCCACTCCTTGGTTGTGTGCTTAGGGTCATTGTCTTGTTGGAAGGTAAACCTTCGCCCCAGTCGGAGGGTTGTGAATGCTCTGGCGCGGGTTTTCATCAAGGATCTCTCTGTACTTCGCTCCGCTCATCTTTGCCTCGATCCTGACTAGTCTCCCAGTTTCTGCCGCTGAAAAACATCCCCACAGCATGATGCTGCCACCACAATACTACACTGTAGGGATGGTGCCAGGTTTCCTCCAGACTTGATGCTTGGCATTCAGGCCAAAGAGTTCAATCTTGGATTCATCAGACTAGAGAATATTGTTTCTCATGGTCAGAGTCCTTTAGGGGCCTTTTGGCAAACTCCAAGCGGGCTGTCATGTGCCTTTTACTGAGTAGTGGCTTCCGTCTGGCCAGTCTACCATTAAAGTCCTTATTTGTGGAGTATCGTACAGATGGTTGTCTTTCTGGAAGGTTCTCCCATTTCCACAGAGGAACTCTAGAGCTTTGTCAGTGACCATCGGGTTCTTGGTCACCTCCCTGACCAAGGCCCTTCTCTCTCGATTGCTCAGTTTGGCCAGGTGGCCAGCTCTAGGAAGAGTCTTGGTGGTTACAAACTTCAATGCTGCAGACATTTCTTGGTACCCTTCCTTAGATCTGTGCCTCGACACAATCGTGTCTCGGGTCTCTACGGACAATTCTTTCGACATCATGGTTTGGTTTTTGCTCTGACATGCACTGTCAACTGTGGGACCTTTTTTTATATAGGCAGGTGTGTGCCTTTCCAAATCATGCCAAATCATTTGAATTTACCACAGGTGGACTCCAAGTTGTAGAAACATCTCAAGGATGATCAATGGAAACAGGATGGATCTGAGCTCAATTTCGTGTCTCATATAGCAAAGGGGTCTGAATATTTAAGGAAAAATGTATATTTTTTATTTTAATAAATTTGCAATAAAAATCTAAACCTGTTTTCACTTTGTCGTTATGGGGTATTGTGTGTAGATTGCTGAGGATTTTTTTGTACTTCATCCATTGTAGAATAAGGCTGGAACGTAACAATGTGGAAAAGGTAAAGGGGTCTGAATACTTTCCGAAGGCACTGTGTGTGTTTTATATATACACATTACCAGTCAAACATTTGGACACACACCTACTCATTCGTTTTGTACCTTTTTCTGCATTGTAGAATAATAGTGAAGACATCAAAACTATGAAATACACATATGGAATACTGTAGTCAAGTGTTATTTTTGAGATTCTTCAAAGTAGCCACCCTTTGCCTTGATGACAGCTTTGCACACTCTTGGCATTCTCTCAACAAGCTTCATGAGGAATGCTTTTCCAACAGCCTTGAAGGAGTTCCCTCCATATGCTGAGCACGTGTTGGCTGCTTTTCCTTCACTCTGCGGTCCAACTCATCCCAAACCTTCCCAATTGGGTTGAGGTCGTGTGATTGTGGAGGCCAGATCATCTTATGCAGCACTCCATCACTCTCCTTCTTGGTCAAATAGCCCTTACACAGCCTGGAGGTGTGTTGGGTCATTGTCCTGTGGAAAAACAAATGATAATCCCACTAAGCGCAAACCAGATGGGATGGCGTATCAATGCAGAATGCTGTGGTAGTCATGAGGGTTAAGTGTGCCTTGAATTCTAAATTAATCAGACAGTGTCACCAGCAAAGCACACCCTCACCATTCCACGACCCCCATGCTTCATGGTGGGAACCACACATGCAGAGATCATCCGTTCACCTACTCTGCGTCTCACAAAGACATGGAGGTTGGAACCAAAATTTGGACTCATCAGTCCAAAGGACAGATTTCCACAGGTCTAATGTCCATTGCTCGTGTTTCTTGGCCCAAGCAAGTCTCTTCTTCTTATTGGTGTCCATTAGTAGTGGTTTCTTTGCAATAATTAGACCATGAAGGCCTGATTTACGCAGTCTCGTCTGAACTGTTGATGTGTCTGTTACTTGAACTCTGTGAAGCATTTATTTGGGCTGCAATCTGAGGTGCAGCTAATTCTAATGAACTTATCCTCTGCCGCAGAGGTAACTCTGGGTCTTCCTTTCCTGTGGCGGTCCTCATGAGAGCCAGTTTCAACATAGCCCTTGATGATATTAGCAACTGCACTTGAAGATTTCAAAGCTTTTGAATTTTTCCGGATTGACTGACCTTCATGTCTTAGTAATGAGGGAGGGACTGTTGTTTCTCTTTGCTTATTTGAGCTGTTCTTGCCATAATATGGACTTGGTCTTTTACCAAATATGGCTATCCTCTGTATACCACCCCTACCTTGTTACAACACAACTGATTGGCTCAAACGCATTAAGAAGGATAGAAATTCCACAAATGAACTTTTAACATGGCACACCTGTTAATTGAAATGCATTCCAGGTGACTACCTCCATGAAGCTGGTTGATAGAAGGCCATGAATGTGCAAAGCTGTCAAAGGAAAAGGGGGCTCCCTTGAATAATCTAAAATATGTCCATATGTCCATATGTGTTATTTCATAGTTGTAATGTCTTCTCTATTATTCTACAATGTAGAAAATAGTCAAACTAAAGAAAAACCCTTGAATGAGTAGGTGTCTAAACGTTTGACTTTTGTGTGTGTGTGTGTGTGTAATAAATATATAAACTAATCAAAAAAAATAAACGTCCCTTTTTCATGACCCTGTCTTTCAAAGATAATTTGTAAAGATCCAAATAACTTCATAGATCTTCATTGTAAAGGGTTTAAACACCGTTTCCCATGCTTGTTCAATGAACCATAAACAATTAATGAACATGCACCCGTGGAACGGTCGTTAAGACACTAACAGCTTACAGACGGTAGGCAATTAAGGTCACAGTTATGAAAACTTAGGGCACTTAAAGTGGCCTATCTACTGACTCTGAAAAACACCAAAAGAAAGATGCCCACGGTCCCTGCTCATCTGTGTGAACGTGCCTTACGCATGCTGCAAGGAGGCAATAAATTGCAATGTCCATACTGTGAGACTCCTAAGGCAGCGCTAGACAGACCACGTGTAACAACACCTGCACAGGATCGGTACATCCAAACATCACACCTGCGGGACAGGTACAGGATGGCAACAACTGCCTGAGTTACACCAGGAACGCACAATCCCTCCATCAGTGCTCAGACTGTCCGCAATAGGCGGAGAGAGGCTGGACTGCGGGCTTGTAGGCTTGTTGTAAGGCAGGTCCTCACCAGACATCACCGGCAACAACGTCGCTTATGGGCACAAACCCACCGTCGCTGGACCAGACAGGACTGGCAAAAAGTGCTCTTCACTGACGAGTCGCGGTTTTGTCTCACCAGGGGTGATGGTCAGATTTGCGTTTATCGTCGTCCATTACCTTGACTTAGTTGTCTTTAAGCCATTTTGCCACAACTTTGGAAGTATGCTTGGGGTTATTGCCCATTTTGAAGACCCATTTGCGACCAAGCTTTAACTTCCTGACTGATGTCTTGAGATGTTGCTTCAATATATCTACATAATTTTCCTACTTCATGAAGCTATCTATTTTGTGAAGTGCACCAGTCCATTCTGCAGCAAAGCACCCTCACAACATGATGCTGCCACCCCCGTGCTTCACGGTTGCGATGGCGTTCTTCAGCTTGCAAGCATCTCTCTTTTTCCTCCAAACATAACGATGGTCATTATGGCCAAACAGTTATATTTTTGTTTCATCAGACCAGAGGACATTTCTCCAAAAAGAAATTTCTTTGTTCCCATGTGCCATTTGCAAACCGTAGTCTGGCTTTTCATGGCGGTTTTGGAGCAGTGGCTTCTTCCTTGCAGAGCGGCCTTTCAGGTTATGTCGTTATAGGACTCATTTTACTCTGGATATAGATACTTTTGTACCTGTTTCCTCCAGCATCTTCACAAGGTCCTTTGCTGTTGTTCTGGGATTGATTTGCACTTTTCGCACCAAAGTACGTTAATCTCTAAGAGACTAAAGAGATTTCTGTGTGGTCCCATGGTGTTTATACTTGCGTGCTATTGTTTGTACAGATGAATGTGGTCCCTTCAAGCGTTTGGAAATTGCTCCCAAGGATGAACCAGACATGTGGAGGTCTACAATTTTTTTCTGAGTTCTTGGCTGATTTCTTTTGATTTTCCCACAATGTCAAGAAAAGAGGCACTGAGTTTGAAGGTAGGCCTTGAAGTACATCCACAGGTATACCTCCAATTGACTCAGGCTAATTGACATCATTTATCAGAAGCTTCTAAATCCGTGACATCATTTACTGGAATTTTCCAAGCTGTTTAAAGGCACAGTTAACATAGTGTATGTAAACTTCTGACCCACTGGAATTGTGATACAGTGAATTAGAAGTGAAATAATTTGTCTGTAAACAATTGTTGGAAAAATGACTTATGTCATGCAAAAAGTAGATGTCCTGACCAACTTGCTAAAACTGTAGTTTGTTATCAAGAAATTTGTGGAGTAGTTGAAAAATGAGTTTTAATGACTCCAATCTAAGTGTATGTTAACTTCAACTGTGTATATATATATATATATATATATATACTGCTCAAAAAATAAAGGGAACACTAAAATAAAACATCCTAGATCAGAATGAATGAAATATTCTTATTAAATACTTTTTACTTTACATAGTTGAATGTGCTGACAACAAAATCACACAAAAATTATCAATGGAAATCAAATTTATCAACCCATGGAGGTCTGGATTTGGAGTCACACTCAAAATGAAAGTGGAAAACCACACTACAGGCTGATTCAACTTTGATGTAATGTCCTTAAAACAAGTCAAAATGAGGATCAGTAGTGTGTGTGGCCTCCACGTGCCTGTATGACCTCCCTACAACGCCTGGGCATGCTCCTGATGAGGTGGCGGATGGTCTCCTGAGGGATCTCCTCCCAGACCTGGCCTAAAGCATCCGCCAACTCCTAGACAGTCTGTGGTGCAACGTGGCGTTGGTGGATGGAGCGAGACATGATGTCCCAGATGTGCTCAATTGGATTCAGGTCTGGGGAACGGGCGGGCCAGTCCATAGCATCAATGCCTTCCTCTTGCAGGAACTGCTGACACACTCCAGCCACATGAGGTCTAGAATTGTCTTGCATTAGGAGGAACCCATGGCCAACCGCACCAGCATATGGTCTCACAAGGGGTCTGAGGATCTCATCGCGGTACCTAATGGCAGTCAGGCTACCTCTGGCGAGCAAATGGAGGGCTATGCGGCCCCCCAACGAAATGCCACCCCACACCATGACTGACCCACCGCCAACTGGTCATGCTGGAGGATGTTGCAGGCAGCAGAATGTTCTCCACGGCGTCTCCAGACTGTCACATGTGCTCAGTG
This sequence comes from Oncorhynchus tshawytscha, assembly GCF_018296145.1. Classification (NCBI taxonomy): domain Eukaryota; kingdom Metazoa; phylum Chordata; class Actinopteri; order Salmoniformes; family Salmonidae; genus Oncorhynchus; species Oncorhynchus tshawytscha. The sequence goes on from NC_056441.1 coordinate 57,721,232, forward strand.
TGAACCTGCTTTCATCTGTTAAGAGCACAGGGCGCCAGTGGCGAATTTGCCAATCTTGGTGTTCTCTGGCAAATGCCAAACGTCCTGCACGGTGTTGGGCTGTAAAGCACAACCCCCACCTGTGGATGTCGGGCCCTCATACCACCCTCATGGAGTCTGTTTCTGACCTTTTGATCAGACACATGCACATTTGTGGCCTGCTGGAGGTCATTTTGCAGGGCTCTGGCAGTGCTCCTCCTGCTCCTCCTTGCACAAAGGCGGAGGTAGCGGTCCTGCTGCTGGGTTGTTGCCCTCCTACGGCCTCCTCCACGTCTCCTGATGTACTGGCCTGTCTCCTGGTAGCGCCTCCATGCTCTGGACACTACTCTGACAGACACAGCAAACCTTCTTGCCACAGCTCGCATTGATGTGCCATCCTGGATGAGCTGCACTACCTGAGCCACTTGTGTGGGTTGTAGACTCCGTCTCATGCTACCACTAGAGTGAAAGCACCGCCAGCATTCAAAAGTGGCCAAAACATCAGCCAGGAAGCATAGGAACTGAGAAGTGGTCTGTGGTCACCACCTGCAGAACCACTCCTTTATTGGGGGTGTCTTGCTAATTGCCTATCATTTCCACCTGTTGTCTATTTCATTTGCACAACACCATGTGAAATTTATTGTCAATCAGTGTTGCTTCCTAAGTGGACAGTTTGACTTCACAGAAGTGTGATTGACTTGGAGTTACATTGGTTTTTTTCAGTGTTCCCTTTATTTTTTGAGCAATATATATATATATATATATGTATGTGCATTCAGAAGTTGCATTTTTGTCCATCCCCAGTTTTATAATTGGAATGTGATACAAAACGAGGCAATGATGTGCTTTAGGACCATGCGGATTTCTCTGAGCGATCGGGTGGGCTGTTGAGTGTTTTTCCAACTGGATTAAAAAAAACTTCTGTCCCCCCACTTCTAAAAGCAGTTGCTCCCCTGTGTATATATATTTTAGGAATAGATGTGGACAGCTTTATATTTTCACTGAAATATAATTGCGCCTCCATGTTCAGTGCTTAGTAAAGGTGGTATTTCTAGCAGCAGGTCAATGTGGAACACACAGCCACTCCACATACCAGCTGTCCCGTTTATCAGCATGGCTTTATGCCTGGTAGTCACTGCCACTTCCCCCCTTCAGACCCATATGTGTGTGTGGGGGGGTGGGGTAGGTGGGGGGGGGGTTGTTATTACTCACACACACACATAACTCACACGTCTGTCCAGATATAACGAAACGTGGGGCGAGTCCATTTTTATCCGTGACACGGTTGTTTCTACACCGTCGTCGAATTCCAGAGGCACTTGACTGAGTGGAATTCCAGAACCTGAAACCTGATAATGTCTCTCTGCTTGAATAGGAAAGACTAAACAGGATATTGAGATGTACAGTAAAAACACATTTGATTACATTTTGCAATCATTTGTAATCTGCAGTGGCCTACAGCACTCCTTGCAATGCTCCATTATATAACGTGGTTCAGTAAGGTTGGAGGTGAAATCAGAGGACAGTCTTTTCAGTGGCAATGAGTGTGAAGTTTCTCATCCTGGAAAAGCCTAATCTTCTCTCCCCTTTCCCTCCATCTCTCTCCCCTTTCCCTCCATCTCTCCCTCCTTCTCTCTCCCTCACCCTGTCTCTTCCCCCACCCTGACACTCCCCTACAGGAGCATGCCTTTGAGAGCAGTCAGAAGTACAAGGAGGGGAAGTTCATCATCGAGCTGGCCCACATGATCAAGGACAACGGCTGGGACTGAAAGACGAAGCGCCGTCCGTGACTCGGTTAGGGGTTGAATGGGGGTGGATGGGAGGGAAGGGGGTGAGTGTGTGACTTTGATTTACCATGGACCTCTGTCCTCCCCTCCTGATGACACACCAGCAGCCTCCAGGGTGGAGGTAGTAGGGGAGTGTGTGTGTGTGGCTGTAGTAGCAGCCTGACCTGCCCCTCTGGGTTCTGTGTGTGTCTGGACTGGAGGAGGATGTCATTGGGGATGGATGGACACCACCAGACACACGCACAATGGCAAGCAAACACATACACATGTGCACACACACAAACAAACAAACATGCATGTCCCAGACCAACATCCCAGCCTGATGTGTAGCTCTTCAGATGGAGAGCCAGGCCAAGGCCAGTGTTGTTGTGTTACTATCTATGTTAGGGCTGGCTGGCCTGCAGTGTGAGGAGAGACCAGGCCCTGGCAGGGTCAGTAGCCTTGGGTTAAAGAGCTGATGGGAGCTCTCGTCTGTATGTGAATGAGATGGCCTAAAATGATTATCCCCAAATCCATCTGATCTAATCCACCCAATGCCGTGCCAGTTGGGACAGTGATGAGGCCTCTGGGGGCTGGGTGAGGGGAAGGGTTAAGGGGAAGAGGATGAGGGAGAGGGCAGGTCTGGATTCTAGTCCACCCTGGTTGTGAGGTTGTAGTAGCAGCTGGTTGCACAGCTGTGTGATCCACTCTAGGTTTCAGCGGCAGCAGTTGTTGTTGTGAGAGTCAGGATGATAGGGAGTGTGGAGGATTTAAGTCTAAACTCTGAGAAGAATCTGCTCAGTCAGTGTTTCGTCTTTCTCCATCATCCGTAGACGCCTGAAATCATGTCTTGTGATGTTTGGATCCTTCATGCGTTGTGTCTGATGTAAGTCAGGATACATCTACCATCACCACTATGGATTAAATTGAACATCTTTGACTTTTGAAGCTCTGACTTGAACAGGCTTGGAGATTGGTCCTAGTGGTTTGGCCACTGAAGCAATTAGGATGTGGAGGCCTTTAGGAGATGCTCTTATGGCGTTCTGAAAGGTTGATGTTCTGAAGCTTTCTTTCAGTCTGGGATGACAATAGCAGTTCAAAGATTGTTTCACACACTAATTTACTACCTGGCCCTCACTTAAAACACTGAATAGCAAAGCTGTACAGTGGACCTGTGGATTTTCTGAACAGAAGCCAACTAAGCAACACAACTAATCAAACTAACGTCCCTGGTTTCCACGGCAACTGACTGGCAGTCGAGACTTCCAATCAGAGGCTGTAGACGTCCCTAGCACAACCAAAGAACCCAGCCATCTACCATAAATTGACCAAACACACACACATAATATATATAAAAAATGTTTGCTTGGGTCAAAATGTTGCCAAACGTGGGGTTGAGAATTGTTGTTAAAAGCCAAGGTTATGGATAGCCTTTCTCTTTTTGTGATATAATGCATTATGATTTTTGTAAATGACAGATCTTAATATACTGTGCCTTTGGGAAAATATTCAGACCCCTAGACTTTTCCCACATTTTGTTAGGTTCCAGCCTTATTCTAAAATGGATTATATTGTTTCCCCCCCCCCTCATCAATCTACACACAATATCCCATAATGACAAAGCAAAAAGAGGTTTTTAGACATAGCTAATTTATTGGAAAAAAAATAAAAATGAAATTTTACAAAAGTATTCAGACCCTTTACTCAGTACTTTGTTGAAGCACCTTTTGGCAGGGATTACAGCCTCGAGTCTTCTTGGATGTGACGCTACAAGCTTGGCACACCTGTATTTGGGGAGTTAATCCCATTCTCTGCAGATCTTTCAAGCTATGTCAGGTTTGATGGGGAGCTTTGCTGCACAGCTATTTCCAGGTCTCTCCAGAGATGTTCGATCAGGTTTAAGTCCAGGCTCTAGCTGGGCCACTCAAGGACATTGAGACTTGTCCCGAAACGTTGTCTTGGCTGTGTGCTTAGGGTCGTTGTCCTGTTGGATGGTGAACCTTTGCCCCAGTCTGAGGTCCTGAGCACTCTGGAGCAGGTTTCATCAAGGATCTCTCTGTACTTTGCTCCGTTCAGCTTTGCCTCGACCCTGACTAGTCTCCCAGTCCCTGCCGCTGAAAAACATGCCCACAGCATGATCTGTGCCTTGACACATTCTTGTCTCTGCGCTCTATGGACAATTCCTTCAACCTCATGGCTTGGTTTTTGCTCTGACATGCACTGTCAATTGTGGGACCTTTATATATAGACAGGTGTGTGCCTTTCCAAATCATGTCCAATGAATTGAATTTACCACAGGTGGACTCCAATCAAGTTGTAGAAACATCTCAAGGATTATCAATGGAAACCGGATGCACATGAGCTCAATTTCGAGTCTCAAGGCAAAGGGTCTGAATACTTACATAAGGTATTTCTGTTTTGTATTTTTTTAAATAAATTAGCAAAACTCTAACCTTTTTTTGCTTTGTCATTATGGGGTATTGTGTGTAGATTGCTGTGGATTTGTACACATTTAATCAATTTTAGAATAAGGCTGTAATGTAACAAAATGTGGAAAAAGTCAAGGGGTCTGAATACTTTCCGAAGGCACTGTATACATAAATTATAATATGTAAATTTGTCTGTGTTACTAAATGTAAATAGTAATATGTATTGTCTCTTATCTATGATCGTCATATGATTTGGATACTTGCCATGCTTTCTCTGGTATAGCCCTCGTCGGTTGAACAATATTTACTACTTTTTTACTCTTTGAAAATGTTTCAATTTTAGTGTCTTTTGTAAAAGGAGGAGATAGGAGTGACAATATCATCGGAACTTGATCAATTAAAGCATCACCTTGATACCTGTATTGGATGTGTTCTGCGTGCTGTTGGTCTTGAATATACCACCATATGGTATCAAGTATCAGGGTCCATGTTCCTTCTGTATAGAACAGAATATGATAGTGACAGAATATGATAGTGACAACAGAATATGATAGTGACAGAATATGATAGTGACAGAATATGATAGCCTAAGTATAGACCAGAGATATATATATATATATACACACACACACACATAGCCATATACAATAGCCTACATCTCATGTATATATATTGTATATGGCTGTATATATAGCTCTGGTCTGTCCTTAGCCTATGTCACTATCATATTCTATGCTGATACACTGAACATATACAGTACCAGGTAAACGTTTGGACACCCCTACTCATTTTAGGGTCTTTATTTTGACTATTTTCTACATTGTAGAATAATAGTGAAGACAAACTATGGAAACACATGGAATCATGTAGTAACTAAAAAAGTGTTAAACTAATCTAAATATATTTTATATTTGAGATTCTTCAAAGTAGACACCCTTTGCCTTTGACAGCTTTGCGCACTCTTGGCATTGTGTGTTATTTCATAGTTTTGATGTCGTCTTCACTATTATTCTACAATGTAGAAAATAGTAAAAATAGAGAAAAACCCTTGAATGAGTAGCTGTGTCCAATCTTTTGACCGGTACTATATATATTATTTTATCCATTTTATCCATATATATTATTTTAAACACTCCAAACAGCCTACCCAGGAGGTAGGCCGCATGGTCCTAAAGCACACTGTTGCCTCATTTTGTATCACATTCCAATGATAAAACTCCAGGGGACAAAAATGCAATTAAAGAATTTATGGGGGGAGACATGTCCCCAGTGAAAGTTGCACCCCTGGTAGTAGGCAACACAGTATCTTTACGAAGGCTGTGTGAGTGATACAGTATGGCTCACATACTTACAGTTCTGGGCTAATAGCTGACAGGCGCAAGGCAAAGGGGTTAAACTAAGCAGCACTTGGGTGACGCAAATGCCTTGTGCTTCCTTTCTTTATTCATAGTACAGAATAACTCTATCCGTTTGTTTCATAACGCCATATTTATGGCCCATTGGTCTGAGGGTGTAAAGGCCAGGTCCAGACAGTGCACAACACCAGCTCCTACCACCGTGCCACAGCTCCACAAAATAGCCTGCGCGGTTGCTAAGAGATAGGGCCCAATGAAAACACAGCAACATCTGCTGCAATGATCTAAGAGAGGCGGACCGGCCGGGCAGCGGAGCCCCTTCTCAGCCTGGCACCAAGCCTCCCCTGAAAACCCTCCTCCAGGGGAGACGAGTTGGAAGGGGAAGGAGAGAGAGAGGCGAGGGAGAAGAGAGGGAGGAAAAGCATAGAAAAGGGAGAGTGAGAAAGGAGGGTCTAGGTAAGAGATATACAGAAACAGACAATTTGCAGGTGTGACATCAGCCTACACTCTCTCCCCTAAAATCTGTTCCCGTTTCAACTAAAACAGCATGGGTTGAGCTAAAACAATCACATTTGCTTTTGATGAGGCTAGAAGTGGTTATGTAGCCAGTCCTCAAGAACTGCTATAGATAAGGTGAAGCTGCCATTGTTTTTCCACTATAAATATATTGCTGCAAAGAAATCTCTACTAAAGTACACCAATAAGAAGAAGAGACTTGCTTGGACCAAGAAACACAAGCAATGGACATTAGACCAGTGGAAATCTGTCCTTTGGTCTGATGAGTCCACATTTTAGATTTTTGGTTCCAACCACCATGTCTTATATATATCCCTCCCTCTTCTAAAACCCAAGTTGTACCCCTGCCTACTACACATACTGTACCACTCAATTACAGAAAGAGGATGCACACATCTGAAGAGGTTGAATGAATGATTGGACTTGTTCATTCATATCATTGTGTGATCATCACTTCCGCCGATCATCCCGTCAATCAGCCAGTCTTCTCCGTACAGACCACAGCCGATGCAGAGGGCGAGTTAGGACTCGCTTCCTGACATTTCACTGCTCCTACTGTTTCCCTGCCCCAGCCTGAGGACAGAAACCAACCCACACAGACTGTCCATAGCAGAGAAAGAAAACACAATGAATGTAGTTTACCCTTCTACTTAATTCATTGCCTTGATCGTTTGCGTCTTCTTTCAGCCGTACAAGGCTTCACGACAAACCCACAAGCGTCAAATCATCTTTCTGTGAACAGATTGAGAAACAACACTCAAAACGGTCCTGTGCCTGTGAACTGTGACTAGAGCTGTTGCTGGTAACTTTCCCTCTGTTCTTCTTAAAGATGTATGGTTTTCATTGGGAGTTTATAAAAACGAACAGCAACACTGCCTCCCTACTTGTTAGAGAGTATATTGGTGTGATATCTCACCATAAGGAACTCACCAGGGACTCGGCTAACCTCTAAAAGCTGTCCAGTGAACAGGAGGCACTCCGTCTCAGTCTGTGTTGGTGAAAACATCATCGCCCCTGAGAAAGCAGCATCATTTGCTGTTTTGTTTGTTTGCTTTCAAGAACCACAGCCCTTAGAGGAGAGACGGCTCTTTATTTTATTGTCCAGTGACCTCATGTCACTGGACAGTTACTGAAGAGTCTCTTAAAGAGATACTTCAGGATTTTGGAAATTAATCTACGTCCCCAGAGACAGATGAACTTGTGGATACAATTTCTGTGTCCAGTATGAAGGAAGTTAACATTGGCTTGCGAAACTGCCTCTAACTATGCACAATGACTTTTGTTCAATGTGCAAGGCAAGCAAAAACAATGTAATCAAAAGACCTCCAGTGAGGCAGGCTGGGTTTGATCATAGTTTATTGTTCCTATGGCTGACACCCTTATTCACACAAACATTGAACAGTGATTACATTCACATGGCCTGGCTTCACAATAATGGTTCCTTTTTTATGGCTTTAACCCTGTAAAGGCACACAAAGACTACAGCACCTCCTGGCTCCAAGTAGAGGAAAAGGTCAACTCTACAATAAAGTCTTGTGACACAGCTAGACAAAAATACTTTTACCTGGTCAGGTCATGTGGTCAGGAAAAAAACTCCTGGCCCAACTGATAACACGCATGCTGTAAATGAGCTAGCATGTGATGGTTAGTTAGACTCCATCTTATATTGGGATTCTGCATGTGCTGTTAAGGGCGTTGTTCTACTGTCATTGTCCAGTTTTCCTCAGTGGGATATATCGTTTTTCTCATATACACAAAGCACTATGCAACAGAACCAGAGTCACTATCTGATAAATAAAATATGATAAAATGACCCAGACCTTATTTACTTCAGATGACAAAAAAACAAAAAAAAACAACCGTCAAGATCAACATCTGTGATGACAGAAACTAGGGAGCATCTGAATGGATGTGTTGTTTGTTTAGGACATGGGGTCCATCCAGGCATCATGACGAGACCCTCAGTCGGAATATAGCGGGAGAGCTCTCTCGATTTTTTATAGAGCCTAGCGCCTGCTCAGCTCCCAACCAACCGCAGAGAACTAAAAATAGCTCAGCCTCTCTTGGAGCCATGCATCACACCTCCCCCTCCCTGCTTGTAATGGATTAGAGAGAACACAACACAGCATAAGCCTACAACACAAATCAGCCAAACAACAGCTGAGCAAACAGCATCCTCCACAGTGTTGTACAGGACATTAATAATGAACGACGAATGAACGATGAATTGAAAACGACTGTATACATTGGGTAAACTCTGGTTAATATATATATATATATATTTTTTTTTTTTAAAGGAATACAGACACTGTGGTGTGTGTGTGTGTGTCTGGTCAGATGTCTTCGCTGGGTGCTCGGGTCTGGTCTCAGGCAGGAAGAGGACACAGATCAGCCATAGCTGAGGCCTACAGTACCAGTACAGTACCAGTACAGTACAGTGCTCAGAGAAAGGACATGTAGTGCCTGACACCTGTTCACAAAGAATGGTACTGCACTGCTGTCTGTGTATGCAGTATAGAAGTGTGTGGGAGATTGAAAAAAACTGATACAGCAGTTAATACAGGTTCAAATCTAATTGTGTTTGTCACATGCGCCGAATACAACAGGCGTAGTAGACCTTACAGTGAAACGCTTACCTTACAAGCCCTTAACCAACAAGGCAGTTTAGAAAAATACATTAAAAAAGAAGAAATACAAGTAACAAATCATAAAAGAGCAGCAGTAAAATAGGCTATATACAGGGGGTACCAGTACAGTCAGTGTGTGGGGCCACCAGTTAGTCGAGGTAATATGTACATGTAGGTAGAGTTATTAAAGTGACTATGCATCGATAATAAGAGAGTAGCAGTAGAGTGAAATAGTCTGGGTAACCATTTGATTAGCTGTTCAGGAGTCTTATGGCTGGGGGATAGAAGCTGTTTAGAAGCCTCTAGGACCCAGACTTGGCGCTCCGGTACCACTTGCCGTGCAGTAGCAGAGAGAACAGTCTATGACTAGGGTGGGCTGGTACAGAGGTCCTGGATTGGTGGAAGCTTGGCCCTGGTGCTGTACTGGGCCGTACGCACTACCCTCTGTAGTTCATACTTTCCCCTCTAGATTAGAGATGGTTGTAATCTCCACATTTGTCTCAGATTATATATACACTTTGATTCACACTCAATTTCCACTTTGAAATCCACAGCTGGATACTGTGGTCTATTCCATGAGGTGAAATGTTCAGAATGTTCCAGACAGAGATATAACGAATAGAACAGACACGATTCCCTGTTCTACATGACAGGTAACCTCACAGAAGCCTTGTGTTACAATAAGGAGAGGTGTTCAAAGAAGGAAGAAGACAAATGCTAAATGGCTGTACATAACTTTAACCAACAGTGTACTTTCTTGGGCATTGATGTTGGCAGCAATGTCTTATTAAATGGATGCCAAGGAATTGACTTGAATCAGGTACGTTTCTTGGTATTTGTAAACAGGCCTTTAATGAGTGGAAAGAAAGCAGGATATTGGTGCATTAGTCTACTCTCAGATCAATGGGAGACAGTTAAAAGGACCACAACTTTGTTTTTCCATGCAAGAAATCAAATCAATACTTTCCACAAAGGCTCGAGCTGAACATTGAAAGAGGATATGTTCTTTCTCCAGGCTTACTGTTCATACTGTATACTATAGTATAGCAGTAACAATGGTTGCGATGGATGTTAATACTGTGTAAATACTATACCCCTACTATTCAAAACTGTGCTGAATCGATTGAGTGATATGAAACGGTATGGTTTGACCCCCCCCACCACCTTTAGTCCCATTGTCTTGACATTAGACAAATGTGTTCCGTCCACAATTAATCACGCTTATATAACAGTATTACTGTACAACTCACACAGAAGGAACTTAGTTCATCTTGCTACATTAAACAATTATTAAATGTTAGACAATCCACTCTTGACCGTTCCTAACAGTACAGAGCCAGACATCCATCCTACAGCTCCTGTATCAATCACTATGATTAAAATGTTTCATAATAATTCTCCCCAAGTGCATTACATCACATAAAATCCTTAGAAAGAGTACATGATGAGATAACGTCCTAAAAGAGGAATGGGATGGGCCATCTGGAAATAACCCACGAGTCACTCAATCATTTGAATGATACATTTTCCTAATCACTTAAGGGTTTTAAACATTAAATATTCATGAACATTTCAAGGACTTTGAAAAAATGGTGGCAGCTTACCTTGAGCAGTCTGCATTGAAGTGAGCAACAACAACAAAAACAAGCTTGTCATATTAAAGTTGAAATATTTAATTTTAAAAACGGAAAAAATTATACGCAGATACATAGTTTTTAGTATATCATACAAAGACATTATTTAAATGTTATTGAGTACTGTGTGTTTCTCATCGACTACAGTGAGCGGCAGTTTGAAAGGCTGGCTGAGCTGGTTGGACTACAGGCACAAACCAAAGGGTGAGAGGTCAATAACCAGGAAGTACACGTTAAATCATCATTAAATACCCAGTGTCACAACTTTTTATATAAAACAACCAAAAGCAGAGCAGGATAATAAAACCTCAAAGGGACATTAAGACACACAGGAAGACAAACTCAAAGAGCATCACACACAGAGACAGTATACTGTGATTAAACCAGATCAGGGTCCAAATAGGATTCATACATTTTTTTGAATACTTCTTGAATATCATTGCGTTTCATTGAGCCTGACTGGAGTGCCCGATGGGCGTGTTTTGAAGTACATTTGGGACTATTTCATTGGTTCCATTGCACCAGGCAAGCTCAATCAAGCACAGCTAAAGTATTTGAAAGGAAAACAAATACTGGATGAAACCCTACTAATCTAACTCATGGTGTACTCAACAACATACGGTATTCCCATATCTTTTCATAAAGCCAGATTGAAGAGCAGTAGTGACCACTGGCAAGACAGGCGAGGAGAATTTATGGTAAGAGTCTCTAATGTGGTAGCTCTGCTGTGCAACACTGCCCTCTTGTGACAATGTAACATATAACACAGGTCCAGGTATACCCTCCCTGTTTCAGTCTGTTTTCTTCCATTTGGTGACTAATGAACACAGCCCAGGTGTTATTGCTACTGTAGACAGATGGAAGTTGTCGGTTTCCCTTTCTAGGCTTTACAGCTACGTCGTCTGGGGAAGCTGATAAGAACCCAGCAGTGTGGGTGTGTAGGGCTTCCAATTCCCTGCCTTTCTGCTTATTACTTGTTCACTCCCACCAGATTTCTTACACAAGTCCATTCCTTTCAAATCAATAAAAGGGGGGGTGCCTCAGAGAAGAGCAAATTATCAGACATCAGCTTATGGAAGACCTTTTTCCAGCCACGCTAGACACCAAGAAGCCCAGAGCCACACAGCCAATTAACAGTCCAGCATGATCAGTGTCCTGTTCAATAGGCCACGGCGTAGCATACCATTTCGAAAGTGGAAACAAGCGTTTCATATTGGACACGTTTAGGTACTACCTTTTCATCCGTGTTGTGCCTAATGAACACAACCAGGGGCTCAAAGCAGCCCCAGACATTCACACACACACACACACACACACACACACACACACACGCACACACTACTTAATCTCTAGCTTTAACTCCAGCAACAGTCCTCTGGCTGCTCAGACACGCTACACTTGTGCCTTTAGCAAACCTAAACCCCCGGGGCTTTTTGGTATCCACAGGGTAGCTGGGCGTCTAAACAGTCAACTCTAATAATAACAACAACAGTCATCATGGTCTTTAAAACAGGAGGCGAAAAGGCATAAGTCCGTATCCCGGTGGGCGTATAGCTTAGATGGGGTTTGGGTTGGACTACTAGAGATGTAAAAGCTCACAGTGAGTGGAAAAAGAGGATCCAAGAGAAAAGAAAAGTGGGGAGGCAGTGAAGGGGTTAGCTCTCCCTCTAACACAGGGTGCAAGTTAACAACCTCTACCACTTAGAATAACAACACAACCGTTTAGTGGGAGAAAAACACGCCTGTTTTCGTTGCACTGATGAGACATGGGTAGGCAGGTGGAGGGCAAGGGGTGGGGTCTATGTGGCAATCAGTCAAGTCTCCCTCTCATGAGGGATTGGCCCTTGTGCAATGCATTCTAGGATGTCTGGTTGTGAAGAACTTGTGTTCGCGGTGTGTCGCTCCACAGTGGTGCTCCGACTGGGATAAAGTGAACCGTTGGAGAACTGAAATAAATACTTGGTAGAAGACAGAGGAACCATCAGCTGGTGTGGTATTTCTCAAGGGGCCCAGGCAGGTAGTCAATCCATCCCGCCACTTTCCCTCCTCATCAATGTCCAATTAGAAGCAGCTGGAAACAAGATAATTTTTAAAAAGCACCTTTTTTATTTGGCTTTCATAAAAGATTAAAAAATAAAGGGAAAGACCGAAGAGAGTGTATAAATGGGGCAAGAGGCAGAGCGAGAGAGAAGTTAGTCTTGTGGTTGGAGGAGAGGTGGGGAGCAGACCTCAACCTGTACCTGTGAGGGGAAAAGAGGGATATTAGACTGGGCTTCAACACAACCAATTATACACAATCACTATTTCTGACATAGTGCCTCTGCGTAATCACGTTGAGACACACATACGCACCTTCGTCCTCCTCCCCCCAGCCCTCGGCCACCCCGGCCAGCTCGTAGTGCTTCTTCCTTAGCTCCCCTAGACGCTCTCGCTCCTTCTGCAGCTTTGTCTCCAGCTCTAGAACAGAAACCTGACAACACACACAAAAACACGGTTTACTTGGACCTGTAACACACACACACAGCCACCCCACATTGCTCTTACCTGTGAGTCCATCTCCTGCCTCTTGATCTGAGTGAGGGTCATACTGGAGAAATCCATGGTGTCTGAAGCACACAGTCATAGGAGGGAGAGAGATGGAGAAAGGAGAGATGAAGAAAAGGGAGGGACATATGAAGAGAAAGATGAAGATAAAGGAGAGAGAAAGAAATTCAGCATTCGCTCACAAAACATTCAGTCACAATACATCTCACGTTGATCGCTCACTGTGTAAATCCACGGGCACGCTACTGTTAATCCACTCACCTTTCTCCTCGATCTGGGACTTCCCGGACTTGGTGGAGGCTACAACCCCGGCGGTGGCCTGTGTGACCCCTTTGGATGCCAGCTTCAGGCGGCCCAGGTTGGCATTATCTTTGTCTGCCTTCACCTGCCCAACAGACCAGAGAGTGGATGGGTCACCAACGGGAATGGGTCACAGGTGTGTCTTAAACACATGTAGAGATATGGTTGACACACTGAGTGATGAGACAGATCTAACTTGGCATGTGTAGATCCGGTTGTGAGTGAGTGTCTCAGGCTTGCACGCACAAGCACAGAGTTTCAGTTACCACAAATCATTACATATAAGAAGTACCGTCTCACCTTGGATGCGGCCACCAGCTGTGCAGTGCTGGCTGCGATCTCATGTGAACACACCATCAGCTCTTCGTACTTGCCCTTGCCCTGCACCACCAGGTCTGCTGCATCTCTATGGGATATATTATGCAGAGCATTATGGGTACTGTAGTGCATCATGCTACGAGTTCAACGGTTATAGGCTATACAGCATGGGGTGGAGTTTTTTTTCTGGTCAGGTCATGTAGTCAGGAAAATCTTCTGGCCTAAATGAGTGTATTCCAGAACACGATGGTGTTGTGGAGAGGTAACAACACTGCTGTAATACAAGGTTAAGTTAGAAGAGAAAGGGTGATACTACTTACACCATGACTGTGGCGCCCCAGCCCACGGCTTTGGAGGCTGAGATCAGGCCTTCAGTCCAGCGAGAGTTCTTGACATAGAAATCCTTCATGGATGCTGCCCCCTGGTGGAAAAAAAAGATTATATTGGAATATACACTGAGTATACAAAGCATTAGGAACACCTGCTCTTTCCACGACAGACTGACCAGGTGAAAGCTATGATCCCTTATCGATGTCCCTTGTTAAATCCACTTCAATCAGAGCAGATGGAGGTGAGGAGACGGGTTAAAGAAGGATTGTTAAGTCCTAAGACATGGATTGTGTCTGTGTGCCAGAGGGTGAGTGGAAAGACAAAAGATGTAAGTGCCTTTGAAGGGGGTATGGTAGTAGGGGCTTTTGAAGGGGGTATGGTAGTAGGGGCCTTTGAAGGGGGTATGGTAGTAGGGGCCTTTGAAGGGGGTATGGTAGTAGGGGCCTTTGAAGGGGGTATGGTAGTAGGGGCCTTTGTACGGTGTATGGTAGTAGGGGCCTTTGAAGGGGTATGGTAGTAGGGGCCTTTGAAGGGGGTATGGTAGTAGGGGCCTTTGAAGGGGGTATGGTAGTAGGGGCCTTTGAAGGGGGTATGGTAGTAGGGGCCTTTGAAGGGTATGGTAGTAGGGGCTTTGAAGGGGTATGGTAGTAGGGGCCTTTGAAGGGGGTATGGTAGTAGGGGCCTTTGAAGGGGTATGGTAGTAGGGGCCTTTGAAGGGGGTATGGTAGTAGGGGCCTTTGAAGGGGGTATGGTAGTAGGGGCCTTTGAAGGGTATGGTAGTAGGGGCCTTTGAACGGTGTATGGTAGTAGGGGCCTTTGAACGGTGTATGGTAGTAGGGGCCTTTGAACGGTGTATGGTAGTAGGGGCCTTTGAAGGGGGTATGGTAGTAGGGGCCTTTGAACGGTGTATGGTAGTAGGGGCCTTTGAACGGTGTATGGTAGTAGGGGCCTTTGAACGGTGTATGGTAGTAGGGGCCTTTGAACGGTGTATGGTAGTAGGGGCCTTTGAACGGTGTATGGTAGTAGGGGCCTTTGAACGGGGTATGGTAGTAGGGGCCTTTGAACGGTGTATGGTAGTAGGGGCCTTTGAACGGGGTATGGTAGTAGGGGCCTTTGAACGGTGTATGGTAGTAGGGGCCTTTGAACGGTGTATGGTAGTAGGGGCCTTTGAACGGGGTATGGTAGTAGGGGCCTTTGAACGGGGTATGGTAGTAGGGGCCTTTGAACGGTGTATGGTAGTAGGGGCCTTTGAACGGTGTATGGTAGTAGGGACCAGGCGCACAGGTTTGAGCCATAACACCTTGGAGAAGAAAAAAAGCTTGAGGCATGGAATGCATAGATGGAACATGTCGGCCATATCTTTAGTGTACAATATGACGTTTCCCCCTCCACGTCAAGTGATAGTGGGAGCACTGAGCAGAAGCTACATTGGCAGCAGAGAAGGCAGCAGCTACATAAAACAAAATACAGCACATGCGCATAAATGGCCATATCAATAGCCCCGGCAAGTCAGGTTCCAGAAAAGCCGGAACAGCAGCCACTCCGTATATTATATTATTATGCACATATGATAGGCCTCTGTTTCTCACTCTGCCACTCTCCACAATGTCCCTTTGCAGATCTTTGGAAGACAGCACGAGCACTTTGATGGCCTGCATCAGGTCTGTACAGGAGGCCAGGATCCTATGTGGGGCGATAGAGGACACATTCGTTCAGCATCTCCACTGCGCAACACATCTCGATATGTTTCACTCATTTGAAAGTTCTCAAAGCCAGGGTTGTGTTCATTAGAGCATGCGATGAAAACGATGTAAAAGGGGATGAAAAAAAATGTGCGTTTCTTACTGGATATGTTCAGGGAGTCCCTCCCTGTTTCAGTCCGTTTTCTTCCATTCGGTGCCTAATGAACACAACCCAGGAGTGGGAGACTCACCTCTCGTTGACCTCCATCTTCACCCCTGTGTCGACAGCACGCGACTTGTTGAGCATGTCCTGTCAATAGTATACAATAGAGGAAATTAGACACCTTTTGGTTGGTACTACTGTAAAATGAAACCAGAGGATTCTTTTCCCACACACATTTCTGTTTTAGTTTGGGTCTTCCTTGGTGACACACACACACACACACACACACACCCATACACAAGTTGAGCTGGTTACCTCTATCCTGGCAGCTGCTGACTCCACGGCGGCCGATGTGGCGGCCATTTCCTGCTCCACCAGATCTCCCAGCTCCCCCTGCTGCAGCTCCAGACCCCGAGGACGCAGTTTCTACAGACCAGAGAGAGGGAGATAAGAGAAAAAGAGAGGTGGCATTGGATGTTGTTTTTAATGGTCCCCCTAGATGCTGTCAGTTTGACATTTCAGCAAAATGTTTTTAAAGGACATAGGTCAGTTCCCTCGCCCTGTGCCCAAGTTCAACTTCTATCATAAGCAGGGTTGTGACCTCCCCTCCACGGGTCACATACTTGGTTGAAAGGATAAGAGGCACTGAAACTCATCTTATCATGATGACATCCCCTGGTTTAAATGTGCACAAATAGGCATTATGAGGAAGTTGATGTTCTCAGAATGATTGCAGGGTGTGGACTTTTGGTAAATTTAGTCAATTTAGTAGACCTAGAGTACCAGTCAAAAGTTTGGACACACCTACCCATTCAAGGGTTTTTATTATTTTCTACATTGTAGATTAATAGTTCAAACATAAAAACTAGGAAATAACACCTATGGAATCATGTAGTGACCAAAAAAGTGTTAAACAAAACAAAATTGTTTTGATAGTCCCACTAAGTGCAAACCAGATGGATGGCGTATCGCTGCAGAATGCTGTGGTAGCCATGCTGGTTAAGTGTGCCTTGAGTTCTAAATAAATCCGACAGTGTCACTAGCAAAGCACCATCACACAAAGCACAATCACACATCCTCCAAGCTTCACGGTAGGAACCACACATGCAGAGATCATCCATTCACCTACTCTACTTCTCGCAAAGACACGGCATTTGGAACCCAAAAATTTGAACTCATCAGACCAAAGGACAGATTTCCACCGGTCTAATGTTCATTGCTCGTGTTTCTTGGCCCAAGCATGTCTCTTCTTCTTATTGGTGTGCTTTAGTCGTGGTTTCTTTGCAACAATTCAACCATGAAGGCCTGATTCATGCAATCTCCTCTGAACAGTTGATGTTGCAATGTGTCTGTTACTTGAACTCTGAAGCATTTATTTGGGCTGCAATTTCTGAGGCTGGTAACTCAAATTCATCCCCTGCAGCAGAGGTAACTCTGGGTCTTCCTTTCCTGTGGCGGTCCTCAGGAGGGTGCTTGATGGTTTTTGCGACTACACTTTCAGAGTCCGGAATGACTGACCTTCATGTCTTAAAGTCGTTTCTATTTGCTTATTTGTGCTGTTCTTGCCATAATATGGACTTGGTCTTTTACCAAATAGGGCTATCTTCTGTATACCACCCCTACCTTGTCACAACACAAAAAATTGGTTCAAACGCATTAAGAAGGAAAGAAATTCCACAAATGAACTTTTAAGAAGGCACACCTGTCAATTGAAATGCATTCCAGGTGATTACCTCATGAAGCTGGTTGAGAGGATGCCAAGAGTGTGTAAAGCAGTCATCAAAGCAAAGGATGGCTACTTTGAAGAATCTCAAATATACAATATAACACATTTTTGGTTACTACATGATTCCATATGTGTTATTTCATAGTTCTGATGTCTTCACTACTATTCTACAATGTAGAAAATAGTACAAATAAAGATAAACCATTGAATGAGTATCTGGTGTCCAAACTTTTGACTGGTACTGTAGGTAACAGGAGTTTGCAGGTCAGGTATGTCACAACCGTATGTCACAACCGTGTCAGTGAATTTCACAACCAGAGAGTGGCAGGCCAGAGAGTGGACGGCAGCACTAATTCTTTACATAAAGCTTTATATCATAAAACTTCCAAGTGGCATGGCAAACAAGAGCCCATGTCTAAGACATTAAACAAACGCCGGTGGACACCAGTCCCCAACAAATGCTGGGACCTAACCAGTGGTCTATTGACATTTCTTTAGGTGCCGGATCGCAAAATAAAAATAAATAAATGTCATAATTTCTCAATCAAAGTTTGTACTGCAGTAGATCATTGAATAATAACATATTAAAATATGCATAAATGCATCCTCTATGCAACATCTGCCTATGCCTACACATATTGGCTCAAATAAATATTCACAAATACCAAATTAGGCCAATCACTTGATCTCAATCAGTTTCGTGGGAATATGCATTTAGATCTACTTGAATGTTGTAACTAACTACTGTTTGAACAAATTTAACGTGCCCTCCATTATTACCAAGACAATAAACATGGGAGTTTGCTCCTCATCACCATAACTGATTGAGTAAGTACGGTTGGGACATACCCAAATTCTTCCATAAAATGGTGAGTTGGGGACCAGATCTGCACTCCTAATCATCCAGATTCCAGCTAAGATTCAAGCTACACCAACGTTCACCATGGACAGAAAAGGCCTGGTCTGCTCTGTCCTCCAGTTCATGTCCCTGGTCCAAGTCTCTTCAATCAATCAATGACCTGAGAACCATAGAGTTGGGCCACAGCTATACACGTCACGGCCTCAAGCTGCTCTACTGGGTCGTTCAACAGCTAACCATCAACGGCCGCACAGACGCACATGTCTGTTGGTTGACGCCATATCTGAAGTGCTTTGACAGGCTGGTCAACACCATTATCCCAGAAACCCTAGACCCACTCCAATTTGCATACCGCCCTAACAGATCCACAGATGATGCAATCTCTATTGCACTCCACACTGCCCTTTCCCACCTGGACAAAAGGAACACCTATGTGGGAATGCTATTCATTAACTACAGCTCAGCGTTCAACACCATAGTACCCTCAAAGCTCATCACTAAGCTAAGGACCCTGGGACTAAACACCTCCCTCTGCAACTGGATCCTGGACTTCCTAAACAGGCCACCCCCAGTTGGTAAGGGTAGGTAACAACAAATCCTCCACGCTGATCCTCAACACAGGGGCCCGTGCTCAGTCCCCTCCTGTATTCCCTGTTCACTCATGACTACAAGGCCAGGCACGACTCCAACACCATCATTAAGTTTGCCGATGACACAACAGTGATAGGCCTGATCACTGACAATGACGAGACAGCCTATAGGGAGGTCAGAGACCTGGTCGTGTGGTGCCCTGACAACAACCTCTCCCTCAATGTGATCAAGACAAAAGGAGATGATTGTGGACTACAAGAAAAGGAGGACCGAGCACGCCCCCATTCTCATTGACAGGGCTGTAGTGGAGCAGGTTGAGAGCTTCAAGTTCCTTGATGTCCACATCACCAACAAACTAACGTGAAGAGGGCATGACAAAACCTATTTCCCCTCGGGAGACTGAAAAGATTTGGCATGGGTCCTCAGATCCTCAAAAGGTTCTACAGCTGCACCATCACTGCCTGGTATGGCAAATGCTCGGCCTCCGACCACAAGGCACTACAGAGGGTAGTGCGTGTACGTCCCAGCACATCACTGGGGCCAAGCTTCCACCCATCCAGGACCTCTATACCAGGCGTTGTCAGAGGAAGGCACTAAAAATTGTCAAAGATTCGAGCCACCCAAGTCATAGACTGTTTTCTCTGCTACCAACCTGGGCTCTGCACACATCAACAACAGCCACCCTCGAAGCATCATTACCCATCGCACCACAAAAGCCGCGGCCCTTGCCGAGCAAGGGGAACAACTACTTCAGGTCTCAGAGCGAGTGACGTCACCCGATTGAAACGCTATTAGCGCGCACCATCGCTAACTAGCTAGCTATTTCACACCGGTTACACAACGTTACAGCAAGCGGTACCGGAGCGCCAAGTGTCGTGGCAGAATCAGAATTATTTAGGTAACATTTATAAATAAAATCTTTTATTTATTTTATTTCATGCTTATGTGAGATATGTCATTAGAATGTCTATTTTTGTATAATACTGTTGGCCAGTTGCAGTTCTCTGTTCTCTGTCAGGGTTCAGTTCCTTGGGCCGCAGAGAGGGGAGAGGTCAAGCTTGTCTTCATATGTAAACATATCTTTTAAACCATGTGAATGGATCGATTGAGGGGGAACCAATTATCTCTTGGCTCCACAATGTCTGTGTGCCAGTCACTGTGTCTCCGTGAGCTTGTCCAGAATGGGAGTGTCTAAAATGACAATTGATATATATCCTAATGTCTTGGTACTATGTTGTACCAAGAACGAGAAGTAGAACCTCGTTTTAGGAGAGCAAACTGAACGATAATTTATAGCTAATGCTGTCTGGCTATGGAATACTCCTCTCTCAAGTAAAGTCTTCCTTTGTAATGTTCCTAAGATCTGTTATTCGTCATGTGAGTTGAGATTGGTGTGTCTTGGCTATAAATGATACTAAGAACTGTTTTGTAAGGACTCTCAGAGAATTAATTTATAGACACTGAATTGATCTGAGAGTCACAGGGTTGTGATGGAGCTCATATAATTAAAGATGGACTTTATGATAACTCTGACTTGTGTGTGGTTTTCTCTCATGATTTGGTAAATACAGGAAATTTCCACTACACAAGTCTAGGTTCAAGAGGCTTCTAAACAGCTTCTACCCCCAAGCCATAAGACTCCTGAACATCTAATCAAATGGCAACCCAGACTATTGCCCACCTCCTCTTTTACACCGCTGCTATTCTGTTATCATCATCTGCATAGTCACTTTAATAACTCTGTCTACATGTACATATTACCTCAACTAACCGGTGCGCCCATACTGAGGTGGGCAATAGTATATAGTCACGCTATTGTTATTTTACTGCAGCTCTTTAATTACCTGTTCCTTTTATTTCTTAATCATATTTTGCTAAACTGCATTGTTGGATAGGAGCTTGTAAGTAAGCGTTTCACTGTAAGACGCACACGCGCTGCATTATGGCTTCCATTACTTTGGGAACACCTAGTGGCTACTCCCAGAAATTGATCGGGCCACACGACTCTACTTTGCAGTGGGCAGCCTCAATCCAGAAATCAGCCCCGATGCTAGAACACTGCCAAATGACGCCGTTTGTGATAACACACAACCCTTTACTGCAGAGAAGAACATGGATCGGATCATTGTCACGATCGCCTATGACCCGCGTCGTGTAGATGTCTAGATTGTGGAAGACGTGTACATAACGCAGCACCAACCGCCAGGGATACCTACAAGACCAGTGTCGGCCTCTTGAGAGAGATACGCAGTAAGAGATATCGCAGCTTTTAAGCAAGAGGTAGGTTGTTGATAGACACCAGGGCTGAAAGTAGATTGACATTCTTGCCAGTAGGCATAGTACAGAATCTTTTGAACATGTAGTCAACTTGTGATTGTTTGATTGTTCTTTTTTGATTGTGATTCTTCTTCTGATGAGATGCCAAGTGTTTACTAACAGCCTTATCTTTTTCTAGTTCACTTTGAGATAAAAATGGACATGTAGTCTATTCCAGTTTATACATGAATCCCGTCATCCCTGCAGCCTGACTGAGGTTTTTCAATGGTTCTGTATCGTTAGTCTCAACGTTAACCTGGGCACTGCATAGTATAAAACGTATGTTTTTCTCCTCCTCCTTTTAATCGGCTAGTAATGGTATAATAATCAAATGTTTTTATGAAATCAAATTACTGTAATTTGCACCTAAACTGTACTATCTACTCATATTTACTCTTAAGAATAAAGCAGCAACAATACTTGTATGACCATAAAGACTGGGCTGACCTCTGCGGTGGCCAGGATGCCATCCAGTGCTGCCCTCAGCATGGCGCCATCTGCCGTTGCCAGGCTTTCCTGCTCCTTCATCTGACCCAGCAGGGACAGGGCCTCGGCCCCACACGCCTTCACACTGTCTGACAACGCTGTGGGGGGGAGATACAGACACAGTATGGAGACTTAGAGGAAGTGGGTGGCTAACCGCTAGCCTGGTCTCTGATCTGTTTGTGCAGTCTTCCCAACGCCGATGGTCATTGTCACCCGGTGACAGGCAACACAAACAGATCGGGGACCAGGCTAGGCTATCGTTGCGTCTGTGCATTATCAGTACTTCTCTAACAGATGTATATAGGGATGTAGAGATTATTTTATTTTATATTAGACATGGCTCAAATCAAACTTTATTTAAAAATCATGGAACATTCCTGTCCTGGATGTGAGAGTACACATTTCAGTTGAAAAGACAGAGGGACAGCTCACACTCACCGTCCGCTTGCTCCACTGGCACCATATGAGAGGTGGCACTGCCCTGAACAATGGTGTCACCCACCAGGTGGGCAAGATGGGTCACTGCCCGCACCAGCTCCGACACACCTGGAGAACCAAGGGTCAAAGGTCAAACTACTATAAAGCCTAAACACAATCAACAGGATATGCTACTTTAATTTTCAAGTACTTGAAGGCTGTAATGCTGAAAACCCCGGTATTTTAGCTATAAATAAGCACTTTACTATCAACCTCCACTGTCCACAAAGAAAATAATGAATACCTGCAACATATTCAATTATACTCAAATAGATTTACTTTCTTCTATTGGGAAGAAATCAAATAAGACAATAGAAATCTAGATCTTTCATGTGGGCAAGAAACTGAAAAAGGAACTTTTCTTCAAATAATATACATGTGTACCAGTCAAAAGTTTGGACACACCCTCTCATTCAAGAGTTTCCTTTATTTTTACTGCACAGCGGCAGTAAAAGTAACGTTTTTTGGCTGCCTTTTGACCTTGTTCTGCTACACAAGAACAACAGCAGCTTCGATAGGTGCCTGAAAGTAGGCGGTGATGACACAAAAGCTGACTAGGGGAGTAAGTTCTGAGTCTGACCTGTGTTGTCTGCCAGGTAGCCGTCTCTGGCAGAGTGAAGTCTGTCCATACAGTCCAGAGAGGCCTGACACCTGGACGCCAGGTAGTCTACACACAACGAGGGTACACAGTGAGGGGGGAGGCATCTTCCACCATACAAACACACATGTACACTATTATGAGGGGACATCATCCTACATCACACCCTGGAACACAAACACACATGCACACTATTATGAGGGGACATCATCCTACATCACACCCTGGAACACAAACACACATGCACACTATTATGAGGGGACATCATCCTACATCACACCCTGGAACACAAACACACATGCACACTATTATGAGGGGACATCATCCTACATCACACCCTGGAACACAAACACACATGCACACTATTATGAGGGGACATCATCCTACATCACACCCTGGAACACAAACACACATGTACACTATTATGAGGGGACATCATCCTACATCACACCCTGGAACACAAACACACATGCACACTATTATGAGGGGACATCATCCTACATCACACCCTGGAACACAAACACACATGCACACTATTATGAGGGGACATCATCCTACATCACACCCTGGAACACAAACACACATGTACACTATTATGAGGGGACATCATCCTACATCACACCCTGGAACACAAACACACATGCACACTATTATGAGGGGACATCATCCTACATCACACCCTGGAACACAAACACACATTTACAAGTAGATTGAGGCATCACACATCCAGCATGGGTTTCACAATGTGGCATCATCTCAGACGGTTGGACGGACAGACAGACAGTTGGTTGGAGAAGAGGTTGGAGAAGGTTAGGGGCTGACCTGCAGAGCTGGTGCAGCTGATGTGTGCTGGGTCGTCAAGCTGGGCCAGTGAGTCCTGGACTATCCTCTCTGCCTCCTCCACAGTCCCCTGTAGGGCGGACCAGCGTGCTGCCACCAGCTGGCTCTCCAGGGCCTGCTCCCTGCTCTCCTATCCACATAGCGTCAGTGAGAGAATCAGATATCACACACACACACACACACACACTCACTGAGAGGCTGACACACAGGCACACAAACAGCTGCCACACACCTTCTCATTGAGTTGGTTCTGTAGGGCCTCGGCAGTCTTCACGCCGCTCTCCCTCTCACTGGACAGGCTGCTTTGAACACGCTCAAGCTCCTCCCCCAGGCCTGCAAGCTCCTCCTCTTTCTTCGACAAGGATTCCGCCAGCTCCACCTTCTCCGATTCCACAGTCGAGAGCTGAGAACTGAGCTCCTCACTCGACTGAGACGGAGAGAGTGAGAAAGTGAGTGAGGGGGGAGAGACGTAGAGAGAGAAAGTGAGTGGGGGGGGGGAGAAAATGAGAGAGAAGAGGAGAACGAGAGTGTGACACACATACACAGTATTTTAGGATCGTACATATCTCTGTTTCCCTGCTGAACTGAACGACAAGGCTCACACACTATACACTCCTAATACCACCTTTTAAAAGACAACGCCATAAGTGCTATGAGATGTGGAAATGACAACTGCCATTCTTCTACTCTCCCTCGCCTGTTTGTGGGCCCCCTCCTGAGCATGTGAACAAGAACATGAGCGAGAGACGGGAAGAAAGAGTTTGTAAGTGAGATGTGTGACAAAGTGACAGAGCATGTGTGTGAGGACAGGAGGGAGTGGACGTGAGAGAGAAGGAGAAGGGGCGAGAGAGAAGTTGATTCAGAAATAGGGGTTGACAGGAGTGGGAGAGTGGAGAGAGGGATGGGCGATATAGAGGAGGAATGGTAATTGGACATTCATGGCCTGGTAGGATTACACAGTGTCGGGATCATGCAGAGATCGAGGTCTGCACCGACGCTCCACACAACCCTCTGCACACACAATTTCATACACGCACACAGGCACCGTACACAGACAGAGATGGGTCGAAGAGTAACATGGAGTTGTGGAATGTAAAGACAATTTGAAGGTGTCAGGGTGAGTTCAAGTGGGGTAGAGTGGAGAGGAGGAATGTACTGTTGGGTGAGTGTTTAGGGTGGAGAGGATATGAGGAGTGTACGGTTGGGTAGAGGACGCAAGTGTGTTTTAGGTTAGAAAGTTGGCTACCTGTTGAGATGAGGCCATGGTGCTTTTCAGGGTGTCTAGCGCCGCCCTGCTGGAGATCAGCTCTCTCTGCAGCTCCTGCAGCTGCTCCACCTGTTCCTGCTCCTGAAGGGAGACAGAGGCAGGAGAGAGAGAGTGGCGGGGGAGAGAACAGAGAGAGATGTGGGAGGACAAAAGAGAGAACGAAACAGAGACGCATGTTATTTGCTAGGTCTCCATCTCTCTACCTCAGTCTATTCTACCTCTCTAAATCCCACATGTACAGCAAGGCATCTCAGTTACACAATTAAATGATCAGAGACAGACGGAGAAAAAGTTGAAAATGTACTGTAGTATGAAGGAGTGAAGTATATTACATTTGAAGTCCTCTGTGTCCAAGAAAGCGAGAGAGGGAGAGAGAGAGGGGGAAAAATGGGAGAGATGGGGGGAGGGGAGAGAGAGAGGGGGAAGGGGAGAGAGAAAACAGAAAGAGGTGATACATACTGTAAACACACAGTATTTCAGGAGAGTGTGCATCCCTGTGGGAGTGTGTGTCTCGCCCTCACCCGTCTCTCCGCGGCCTCCTTGGCAGCCTTGACCTTCTCCTGCATCTCTCTCCTCACGCTGTCCATCTCGTCCTCAACCGCCCGCGCCACCGTCATCTGACGAGTCACCTCCGCATTCTGAAGCCACCAACAGAAACAGACGGTTTTAGGTGAGGGAAGAGTTTTTAGAATTGTAAACAAGAAATGTGGAAGAAATGTGTGAGCATTGCTGCTAGAAGTGTCTTTCCAAGGGGAAGGGAGCTAAACGGGACTGGCTGAGAGGGGTAGGAGCAAGCCTGCACCATGATTCTGAGGGGTGAGGTTCTTCGATCGTAAGGGGTCTGGATGGGCCTACCTTCCTCAGCAGGTCAGCGTGACTCTGCACCAGCTCTGTGTACTTCTCCTTCAGCTTGACGTAGCGCTGCTCGTTGGCCACCGCTTTTCCTGAGACACACGGACAGACAGAGCTGTTATTGTCACAACAGTCAGATGGCTGAATCCTGACTTGAGATATGCACACGTAATTCAAAAAGTTTATGTAGGCATTGATATCAGCTGAAGGTGCAGTAAGAAGATATTTGAGTGACTCGTGTAAATCTTGAGGCCTGGGGTTGTCTGGCGGGCTGTCCCTGGACTCACTCTCGATCTCGGTGAGGCTTCGCTGCTCTTTCTCCGTGTCCTCTTTGACCCGGCGCAGGTCGTCAAGCTCCGCCCGCAGGAACTCGCCCTCTCCCAACGCCTGCATCCTCAGGTGGCTCTGCTCTGCTAGCTCAGCCTCCAGCTCATCGACACGCCCCCGCAGCGCCTGGCGCAGACGCCCACTCTGAGAGAGAGAGAAAGAGAGAGAGACAGAAAGAAAGAGAGGAGGGAGAGTGTGTTCTGGTTCAACAGTGTGTAAACACACTGCCTCAGAAGTTCAGGCATTATGGAGAATTGCCTCTGTAGTGGCTTAAGTGCCTCATTAAACCTCCCCCCTCCTCACCTCCAATCTGAAGGACTCCAGTTCCTCCCTGAGGGCCTGGATCTCCAGTGTCAGCTGCTCGATCAGGCGGTCCCTAATGGAAACAGGACAGGACAAGGTCGTGTTCATTAGGCACCAAATAGAGGAAAACAGTCCGAAACAGGGAGAGAAATGGCTGGATGTGGCCAAAGACAAAAGCGTATTTTCGGTTTTCCATTGCAAAATGTTCTGGGACGGAAAGCTGCAGGGTTTTCAATGCCTCTGAATACCTCTATTGGAGGTCAGTGTGGTCTGAATTGTGTGACAATCTATACAGACCAAAGATATCCTACAAATGTCAAATTCGCTCATCCAGAGTGCAGCAGTTTGGTTCTGGTGTCTTACTTGTCGTCCTTGCGCATCCCGTTCTGACTGTTGAAATTGAATGGGTCCGTGGCGGCGGACGTGCCAAAGAGGTCGTCGAACCTGGGTTCTACCACAGCAGCCTAGTCGGAACCAACACAGCAAGACAGAGACAGACAGTCGTTCTACAGGCTTTAGGTTTCATTAGGTTCAGTTGACAGACACAGAACTACTAAGACAGAGCACAGGAAGGGCATCGTCTGTAACATGGCATATTTTGTGAAAAAAGTGTGTGAGTCAGCTAGTGCACGAAATTCATCTTTCACACACAATAAGGCATGTTACAAACGGCGCCCCATAAGACAGCAGTAATGGGACATGTTCAGATGGGCTACCGGCTGGACGGGGATGTCGGTATCCACCAGGTCCTCTGTCACCAGGTCCACCATGTGTTCCGTCTCGGGGGAGGACGACTCAGCTGGAATGACTACCACGGGACTGATGTGCTCCGACAACGCCGACGCCCGCAGGAAGTTAGGTGGGTTCTGACAGCAGACAGAGACAGAGAGAGACAGAGACAGAGAGAGAAAGAGAGAGAGAGTGCGAGCATAATTAATCAAATTGTATTTGTATAGCACTTAACCCAAGTAGCTGAACAGCAACCTGGGCCCAAATTCCTCAAGTGCAAGCAAGGGCAACAGAGAAAATGGGAGACTATGTTCATGCGTGTGTGTGAATGATACAGTATTTACTTGAAAATACACAGCAGAGATCCTGTCTAATCTACAGGCTAGTTCAGGAGGACTCTTACCTCAGGTAACTGTGGGATCTGAATGAGCCTCTTGAAGTACTGCAGGTTACTGGAGCGGTAGAACAGACTCTTCAGCCTAGCAGAGACGACACACACACACACACACACACCGATGAAACACTCCACCATCATCACAACTTAGTTAGGTCAGGTGGCGGAGCACTATGACCTCTCGTCAAAACTAGTGCACTACATAGGGAATAGGGTGCCAATTGGGACGCGGTCCATGACTTGTGTGTGAACTGACTTCTTGAACTGCTCCTGGAAGCGGTCTCTGTGGCCCTGGAGTGTGTCAGCAGGAAGGCCTGGAACAGACAGACAAACAGTTTTGGGAATGTGTGTGTGTGTGTGTGTGTATGTGAAACTACTGAGAATGTGAATGTACTACAGAGTGTGTGTGTGTGTACTCAGGTTTGAGGCATTTCCTAAGCCTATGATATGACCAAGAAAATTATGTGAATTATGTGCCCTTGGAATAGCCACAGATTTTCTGGGAAGATCACAGGAAAAACTGTTGGCCTTAGATTAGTAGCCAAGTATGAGGTATTCAGGCTGTCACTCTGCCATTTGTCCAGCGGGGGGCGTGTGTGTTGGACTCACAGGAGTGCAGCTTGAAGAGCAGCTTGACGGTGTAGTCGTACAGGTGGCTGCTGTCCAGGATGACCTGGATCAGGGGAGCCAGGCGACACTGGCCCGCCGCCGTCACCGAGACAGACCGCGACATGTCCAGGGAGCTGAACACTGCAAGGGTGGACACGCACATATCAGTGATCATCTCTCTCTCTCACACACAGGTGGTCGGTCAATCAACCAATGAGTATGTACTCCAACAGTCTCTTCCTCTCTCATTACAGCTCACTTTCAGTCCCTCCATCTCCTTTGCTCTGATGCCAGTCCCTACAGACCCAGTCGTTCCCTCCACACAGAGGTGTAGTTTCCTGTGGAGCCAAACCCTGACACACACACAGTCAGGGCTCTCAGCTCTTGGGTGACGTGATGCTTTAGCCTGCAAAACATCTCTCCTGATGGGAGGCAAAGAGTCTCTGTGTGTGTGTGTGTGTGTGTGTGTGTGTGTGTGTGTGTGTGTGTGTGACATGAGGAGACAGGGTAGAAATGAGTCCTACTGAGTGTTCAAACGGAGGCAGAAGGGCAATCATGTTGAGACAAATGGAAGATGAAATATGTGCTTTACTTTGTGAAGAGCTTATAGTGGAAGGGAGACAGGAGAGTACTGTATAGCTGTTTTAATGTCCATGCTAGTACGCTACTTTCAACGAAGCAATGTATTGGGCACACATTCTATGTGGTATGCTAGTGTGGCTATTGGGACGTAGCTTATGACGCCAAAACCAGGGTCATGTTCATTATGCCTCAAATGGAAGAGAATGGACAAAAACAAAAAAAGGGACTACCTGGACTTAAGAAACGCTCATTTTTGTTTTCGGTTGCAAAATGTTTTCCGTTGTGTGCACGGATGACCTGACATATACAAGCTAGAACCAGGTTGTGTGTGATACGCGCGGTTGCAGATGACATCTATATATAAATATAAAAGAGAAATAGCTTACCACCCAGGAAGAGGTTGAGCTCACACTCCAGGTAGTCCAACATCTCCACTGTCAACTGGAAGCTGTTGTGAGAGGACACACACACACACACCAAACACACACAAAGGTGTTGGATTGGAGGGTTCACAGCATGTAAAGTGGAGGCATAGCCTACACATCACACATACAGAGGCTGTAAGACCCATGTAGCAATGACCCGGAGTTGGTTTGTATACATATAACAACAGTCATATGCTCTATATGGAGTCTAATAGAAGGCAATAACAAAAATAATTTATCATTTTCTTGTCTTGTTCAACACCTGTAATCATAATCAAAGGGAACATTGGGGGTATATTAGAATATGTATCATTATAGATCCAGCCCTCTGTGCTTCAGTGCGAACAACAAAGGCAAGCGACACTCACAAGTTGTTGACGTCGTTTTCTCCCGCCTCGTCAAGCTGCCTGTTTGACATCTGAAGGTTGCCAGGGAAACGGGGATTCTGGGGGAGAGAGAAGAACGAGTCATATCAGAAATGGGGCTGAATCTCATTTGTATTTCCATGATTCCTCGTCTCATCTCACCTTCCCTCCTTCTCAAAACGCATCGGAGGAGAAGATTCAAGGTCTTCTGCTACAATGTTCTTTGAGAAGGCGATGAGGAGATAGGACGTGAGGAATCAAGGAAATACAATTGAGATTTACCCTCGGTTTTTCCCAATTCAATAGGCATCTCCATTTAAAAATCAGGAACAACGACTAAAACCTCCAGAGCAACACCAAGTCTGCTGCCTGCAGTATTTCACCGAGCTTAGCGGTCTATGAACTACTGATTCCTAAAAGGCCATTAGTTTTAGAGACGTGTGTCTGTGTGAGGAATACCCCTAGAGAAGAGTATATGAGAGAGAGAGAGAGAGAGAGAGAAGGGAGACTGGTCTGTCTGTCAGTCAGTCATACAGGCTGGGGCACTACTCACTTTGACGTGGAACTCCATCTTGGTGATAAGCAGTTTGAGGTAGATGCTGCACAACTTCCCATAGCCTTCACTCAGGTGACCCTGAGGGCAGAGGGGAGCAGATGGAGTGAGACACCGGAGAGAGAGACCAGATCAAAGTGAGATAGACATGATCTTCTCCAGAGGCTTGGGAGAGTTCCTAAAGGGATCGCTAGTTGCAGAAGGAATTTTATCATGAAATAAAATGGATCTGCTTCTGCAAAGTCTTACACTGTATGTGTGTGTCAATAGTATGTATGTTTGTTAGTGGTGTGCGGGTCAGCTCTTTGTTCACCTGCACCCTCTCGTGATTGCGAACCCATCAGCAGAGCTCGACTACGTGATAACGTGAAAATCTGAGGCCCACACCCACCCTAACCCGCCGATATAGAAAATGCATTGTAGGCTACAGTCAAAGACGGCGGAACAATTTTCTGTTAGGGGGTGCAAGATTAGTTTAGCCTGATTTTAGATATGTTTCTGCTTATAATTGTTATCATCTATAACTAGATACATGCAGCTTCTCTTCTGTCATTATATGTTGCCCTAGAAGACAAAAAATGCTCACCGGAATAATGTCATAAATGGATAGAATGAATGTTTAAATCTAGTTGACGTCAGTAAAGATCTATTTGTCATCTCTGCTTCTTCGCAGAGCAAAGATGTTTAGGGACTGGGGAGAAAATGCAATAGCTAAAAATACAACAAAGACTGTATCAGTTTGACTGGTTGCAAGGAAATAGAAAGCTGTGAAAACAACCCAACATGTTTCTGATAAGATCTGATGCATATTTTATGTGGTTGAAATACTTATCAGTTTTTATGATGCTGATCAGAATCACCTTTATTTGCCAAGTATATTTACACACTCAGAATTTCACTTGGCGATATGGTGCTGCTATTGAAAGACAACATTAAGAGTCAGACAGCTGGTTGAGAGAATGCCAAGAGTGTGCTAATCTGTCATCAAGGCAAAGGTCGGCTACTTTGAAGAATCTCAAATATTTTGATTTGTTTAACACTTTTTTGCTACCTACATGACTCCATATGTGTTATTTCATAGTTTAAGTCTTCACTATTATTCTAAAATAGTACAAAATAAAGAAAAACCCTGGAATGAGTAAGTGTCCAAACTTTTGACTGGTACTGACCATATATAAAGATATATATCTGTAGAGGTGCTGACTGAACATTTGCATTCTTTCAAGATACTGAAATAAAATATTGTTCTGGATAAATAAAGTATTGTTGCCAACTTGTGCCAAATTGTTGCTTACAATTTCACTGTAAGTAATGCTTAATTCTGCAGGAGTTAATATTAAGACTGTGAGATGTTATTTACCTCCAGTCAGTGTCCAGAGTTCAGTTTCTATTGAACCCATCTGAACAGCAGGCTAGTTCCCTTGACGTGCCAGAGGCCTATTTGAAGGCCTAAGGCACGCGTACAGTTAGGCCCCAAAGCTTAGGCTTGCTTACGCACGAATGCCAGATAGCCTAAAATAATGAAAGAAAACTGTATAATTGTTGCGCAATTTAAGTTTATGTATAATTCTGGTGCAATTCATATCTATAGGTATTATTTTCTCTTTATTCAACCTGACCCCCACACCATTTTTAAATGACCTTAAACCCGCCCGCCAACAGATATAACCACAAGGACTGTGGGTTATGAGTCAACCCACGCATCATGTAATGTGTGTGTCAAAAACTGAATAGCCAGCTATGAAGTCAATTGCTTCTTCTCGCTTCCCTTTCCTTGGGCCCTCAGTGTGATGTCACAACAGGAAGGAAGCAGTACTGGTCATCAATGTCCCTCTCCCAGAGTCCTAGTATATTTTGTCACATTAGCAAATACCAAGAGAGACCCAACTATGTGTACTTCCAGGAAAAGGTGACTAGTCCCTACTACCCCCACCCTCCTACTCACTGAATGCCTGAGCAGTAATCGCTTCTTCCACTTTACTGCTGCAACACAGAGGCAACTCTTGTTGAAAGGTGGTTATTTCATGTAAAAATAACAGTCAACAGTCCTGAATCAATCATTCACCTGGATGGAAACAGCCCCCACCCCCCCACCCCAAAAAGCAATAGTTTATACACAGTATCACCATTAGGATACCATAACAGCAGCGTGTGTTATTTAGTCCGACTCGGGTTTAGCAGAACCACATTGCTGTGTGTCTGTCACCTATTAGAATGTCGGTCTCTCCGATGGCAACACTGACAGCAGACCGGCATGGACACACCACGCTGATAATAATGATGACATGGTGGTGATGATGATTATGATTTTACTCCTTCAGTCACTGTCCATGACACGTGTGTTCTAAATCACATCCTATTCCCTATGGAATGCCAATTGATCTGCGTGCCAGTTATGGTTTTCATATGCACATTTTTGTCTAACAGTTACATTTAATTTATTATAACGTCTTCATGTCTCAAAATGAAAATGATACAACCATAAAAAGTATGTCAACTACATAAAAATAGCGTACATATAAAGCCAACCAATAACACGGCAGCCTGCAGGTAGAAGATAGCCAGAGAAAATGAAATAAGACTATAAATCACATTGGCGACATATGGCCTGACTGCAATGCACTAGAAACATTGTATCAACTATTAACTTGGTCAGGCCTGAAGTTCATGCTAGAGAACTTGGAACATTGTATAAAATATTCAGGGCCCTCAAAGTTGAGCTCAGGACAGACACAGCTGTAGGCTATTTACACAGGGGACAAGCAGAAGGACTATTTTCCACTGGATCAGAGCATGCCATTATCCCCTTTCACGCTGGGAGAGAAAAGGAGAGCTGGAAAGATTTGTTTAATACATTGAGGAACTACTGTCATTCTCAATGAATGTAGAAACAGACTTTGTTTGCTTGCTGTTTGAGGTGAAGAAAACATAACTGAGAAGATCCACATCCAAGTGGTGGTGCGTTAAGCCAATCAGAAATACTATCAGACCCCCAAATGGGCACATTTATATGCCTACATTTGCACGCAGGCCAGGTAGCTTATAGGTCTACATCTACAGGTAATCAGGCCCGTGTCCTTACTCAACATTGACAGGAGCACTCCAAAAAAAAGACAATCACTAAATTAACAAAACTCGTAAATGGAATTAAATAAAACAAAAACTACTTCCTCACAAGTGTAGCATAGGTTGTGCGCTCTGCAAACAACGTGTCCACTCCGACAATGAGAACGGTAAAAAAGACTGGATTAATATATTGAATGCATTAACATAAATTACCGTGACCAAACAAACATTGTAGATTCGAAATTCTAGGAATTAACAGTAAATGTACTACTGCTGATATACAGTATGTAATGAGGACAGTGCACAAATTGTCGGGAGAGCGTGCATTCTAGAGAGAGACGTGTATTGTGTATCTTAGCCACACACCCCTTCTTCTTGGACTGTGCCATCCCCGCAGCCTCCGCAATGGATTAGTTCACAGAGATGGCCGCGAATAAGACATGTGTCTCATGTGCCATAAAAAAATAAACATATATTTATATGCTACTGCTCGACCCCCCAAAAATTGCATTTGACCAACATATCTACCAAACGACTAATTTGGGTCAGCCCTACCTTATATAGTGCACTACTTCTGAACAGGGTCGGCAGAGGGCTCTTGTCAAACTTAGTGCACTATATAGGGAATAGGGTGCCATTTCTGACACATCCAATGTGTCCATGCCAGCCTGCCGGTTAAGAGTGGTAGACATGATGACTGGGGCTGAGAGCTTTTCCTGGCCTTAGGGCCCTAATGGCAACCGTCGGTGCGGTGTTCTGGTCCTTACCCACATTCTGCTCATGTCACTGAGGTCCGCCTTGTTCCTCATCGAGTCCTTTATCACCTGAACACACAGACACAAAGGTTGAAGCCACAAGACAAATGTTCAGAATGTTGCTGATTCAACAGAGAGCACTACATGTGAAGTTGTACTGTATGCATTGTGTGGGTGTGTTCAAGGCCAGTGTGTTGGGCAATCGCCAGGGTGCTCAGAAGAGAATGTGTATGGGGGTGTGTGAACAGCACTATGCTGATGATTTGCATGGGGCGTTGTAGTTAATTTGGCTAAACTGATGAGTTGTCATCTCACTGTACAGTAGGATATATTCATAAAAGTAGAGGCCATGTAGCCTGGCCCCAGATCTGTTTTCGTTTGTCATGACAATGCAATATGACTTGGCAAGGCAGCACATACAAATCTTGGACCAGACTAACAGCTATTCTGAATTAAGTGCAAATCTCAAATGATATTCCCTATGGGCCGGTTTCTTGGACACAGACTAAGTCTAGTCCTGGACTAAAAGCATGGTCAACGGAGAATCTCCATTTAAATATAATTTTTTGTCCAGAACTAAGCTTGATCTGTTTCCGGGAAACCGCCCCTATATTTAGTTGACTTAAACCTTATTTTACCAGGTAAGTTAACTTCTTGGATATAGGGGGCGCTCTTTTAATTTATGGATTAAAAAACGTGCCCGTTTTAAGCACAATATTTTGTCACGAAAAGATGCTCGACTATGCATATAATTGACAGCTTTGGAAAGAAAACACTGACGTTTCCAAAACTGCAAATATATTATCTGTGAGTGCCACAGAACTCATGCTACAGGCGAAACCAAGATGAAACTTCAAACAGGAAATGAGCAGAATATTTGATATTATGGAGTTAATTTGGAAAAAGGTTCTGCGTTTTGATGACTGAATTTTCGTTTTTTTGGTAGCCAAACGTGATGTACAAAACAAATCTGAGATGACAGTGTTGTTAACAAAAGGCTAAGCTTGAGAGCTAGCATATTTATTTCATTTCATTTGCGATTTTCATGAATAGTTAACGTTGTGTTATTTTTTATTTTTTTTATTTTTTTCACCTTTATTTAACCAGGTAGGCCAGTTGAGAACAAGTTCTCATTTGCAACTGCGACCTGGCCAAGATAAAGCATAGCAGTGTGAGCAGACAACACAGAGTTACACATGGAATAAACAATTAACAAGTCAATAACACAGTAGAAAACAAAGGGGGGAGTCTATATACAATGTGTGCAAAAGGCATGAGGAGGTAGGCGAATAATTACAATTTTGCAGATTAACACTGGAGTGATAAATGATCAGATGGTCATGTACAGGTAGAGATATTGGTGTGCAAAAGAGCAAGTAAATAAATAAAAACAGTATGGGGATGAGGTAGGTGAAAATGGGTGGGCTATTTACCAATAGACTATGTACAGCTGTTATGTTATGCTAATGAGCTGCGGGGATAATTACACTCCTGGATACAGGTTTTTTTCGTAGCTAAACGTGATGAACAAAACGGAGCGATTTGTCCTAAACAAATAATCTTTTTGGAAAAACTGAACATTTGCTATCTAACTGAGAGTTTCCTCATTGAAAACATCTGAAGTTCTTCAAAGGTAAATTATTTTATTTGAATGCTTTTCTTGTTTTTGTGAAAATGTTGCATGCTGAATGCTACGCTAAATGCTACGCCAGCTATCAATAATCTTACACAAATGCTTGTTTTGCTATGGTTGAAAAGCATATTTTGAAAATCTGAGATGACAGTGTTGTTAACAAAAGGCTAAGCTTGAGAGCTAGCATATTTATTTCATTTCATTTGCGATTTTCATGAATAGTTAACGTTGCGTTATGGTAATGAGCTTGAGGCTGTATTCACGATCCCGGATCCGGGATGGCTAGAACCAAGAGGTTAACGGAAAACACTCACTCATTTACAGTAATGACCTGGAGAAGAGTTGCAGGGGAGAGGACAAGAGAGGGGTTTGAAATGAGCCAATTGGAAGCTGGGGATGAGGAGAGCTGGATTAGGAATTAAGACAGGGCGACCAGGGTTAACACCCCTAGTCTTGGGATAAGTGTTGTGGGATCTTAGGGATCACAGAGCGTCAGAATGTCAGTCTCCCACTCAAGCCCAACCCTGGCCCTATCCTGCATAGCTTCAAACCAAAGCCAGCCGAGTAATAAACAGGGAATAATGTTTCATTTGAGACCTCTTGAGCACAAGTCTACGGAGAGATGCGCATGTCCCTGGCATGCAGCATGTTCAGGATTGTGTTCATTAAGAAAATGTTGTGAAACTGGGAGGGACTACAGAGTCTTGCCCAATAACAAATGCTCATTTCTGTTGCAAAATGTTTTCTATTGCTGGCCTTAAAGATCGCGCCCCAGGTGTGTGTCCCATCAGGGCTGTGTTGGTGGGTTCAGACTTACGTTGGGATGGCCGTCTCGCAGCAGCTTGTGGAAAACGTGGCAAAACTTCCAGCAGAGCACCGCATTGCTTGAGAGCGGCAGCCGGTTGACCGCCGCCCAGAAGGTGTGGGCGCCCTTCTCATGGTGGGTCCCCAAGATACAGGGTGAGATGAACCAGTCAAGGAGAAACACACAGGAGATGGCAGAGAGAGCACACATACTCTGACGAAGGCTGCTATGACAAAATGTGCTGGGGGAGTTAACAGAGAGGTGTTTTGCTTGCCTATTCAACATCCATTGTTCTCTCAAGAGGGGCTGAAAACCTCTCACACATCTCTGAACTTATCTCACAGAAACACCGTACAGAGCAGTCCGTCTCTCAGTCTCTTTCTCAGACACACAGCTAAATGAATGGCCTGGTCCCGGCTGACAACCACGGTCAGGTTACAATACTGTTTTTGTTTTGCACAAACATAACCCTGAGTCATGAAGGAACACTCAAGAGCTTCCACAAACCCATGGGAATCAACATAAACACAGTTCTCCTTTCTCTATAGTCAGAGGAAAACAGATTCTATCCAACACACACACACACACGACTCCACAAGGAGGATATTCCTGGCATGCTTCTCTTTGACGGCGACCTCCTGCGTGTTGATGGCCTTGTTGATGCTCACAGCCTGTGCAGAGGGGGAAGTGGAGGGAAAGAGGAAAGAGACAGAAAATACCAAATCAGGGCAATGCTTTTCACTCCTCACTCGAGGAACACAGAACACACAAAATTCTTTATTTTTAGATGATTTAGCAGACGCCAAAGTGAATTACTGTTAACCTCTACGGGCTAGGGGAGTGTTTGTAAGTTTGGATAATCTGACATGCCCAAAGTAAAACTGCCTGTTACTCAGGCCCAGAAGCTAGGATAAGCATATCATTGGTTGTATTTGATAGAAAACACTTTGAAGTTTCTAAAACAGTTAAAGTAATGCTTGTGACTATAACAGAACTGATATGGCAAGCAAAAACTCAAGGAAAATCCACCCGGAAAATGTGTTTTTTGAGCTCCCAGGCCATTCCTATGTTGGCCTATTGAATTTCCAACCAAAAAGGACCCAGATTGCAGTACCTATGGCTTCCACTGGATGTCAAGTCTATAAAAGGTTTCAGGCTTGTTTTTTGAAAAATGAACAAGTAATTGTAGTTTTTCCAGGGTGTCCCTCATTAGGACGCGAGTCTTGTGGCGCGCGTGAATGAGGGCAAGCACTTCGTTATTTATCGGCGGTATTGAACATACTACATTCCGTCTTAAATTGTATTGTTTATTTACTTATTAGAGTACCTGAGGATTGATTCGAAACATTGACGTGTTTGGACGAAGTTTACCGGTAACTTTTGGGATTCCTTTGTCTGCATGTTGAACGAGTGGAACGGGTGGATTACTGAATCAAACGTCCCAACTAAACTGACTTTTTTGGAATATAAAGAAGGACTCTATCGAACAAAATGACCAATTGTTGTGTAGCTGGGACCCTTGGGATTGCAAACAGAGGAAGATCTTCAAAAGGTAAGTGATAAATTGTATTGCTACATTTTTTTAATAATCCATTTGTATGCGGGGTGCTGTCCTCAGACAATCAAATGCAATGCTTTCGCCGTAAAGCCTTTCGTAAATCGGACAAAGTGGTTCAATTACCATGATTCTAAGCTAACGAATGATGTATGACAGGTGTATTTTCATGAATGTTTAATATTATGATTTATGTATTTTGAATTTCGCACTCTGCAATTTCACCGGATGTTGTCGTAGTGGCACGCTAGCGGGATACCTGGCCCAAAGAGGTGTTGACACATTCAGTAGGCTACAGGTCTATGTAGCAATCAAAGCCTAACCCTAATGTTTCAAACACCATACTTTAACTGAACCATTAGAACACACACACACACACACACACTGACAGCAACCTTTTTCAGGACCCTGTCTTTCAAAGATAATTTGTAAAAAGCCAAATAACTTCAGATTTTCATTGTAAAGGGTTTAAACTAGAGGTCGACCGATTAATCGGAATGGTTGAATAATTAGGGCCGATTTCAAGTTTGAATAACAATCCGAAATTGTTTTTTTTTATTTTTGTGTTTTTTTTACACCTTTATTTAACCTTTACTTAACTAGACAAGTCAGTTAAGAACACATTCTTATTTTCAATGACAGCCTAGGAGCGGGTTAACTGCCTTGTTCAGGGGTAGAACGACAGATTTACCTTGTCAGCTCGGGTATTCAATCTTGCAACCTTACGGTTAACTAGTCCAACGCTCTAACCACCTGCCTCACGAGGAACCTGCCTGCTACACGAATGCAGTAAGAAGCCAAGGTAAGTTGCTAGCTAGCATTGAACTTAATCAATCATAATCACTAGTTATAACTACACATGCTTGATGATATTACTAGTTTATCTAGCGTGTCCTGCGTTGCATATAATCGATGCGGTGCGCATTTGCGAAAAAGGACTGTCGTTGCTCCAAGTGTACCTAACTATAAACATCAATGCCTTTCTTAAAATCAATACACAGAAGTATATATTTTTAAACCTGCATATTTAGCTAAAAGAAATCCAGGTTAGCAGGCAATATTAACCAGGTGAAATTGTGTCACTTCTCTTGCGTTCATTGCACGTAGAATCAGGGTATATGCAAAAGTTTGGGCCGCCTGGCTCTTTGCGAACTAATTTGCCAGAATTGTACATAATAATGACATAACATTGAAGGTTGTGCAATGTAACAGGAATATTTAGACTGATGGATGCCACCCGTTAGATCAAATATGGAACGGTTCCGTATTTCACTGAAAGAATCAACTTTTTTTCCCCCGAGATGATAGTTTCCGGATTCGACCATATCAATGACCCAAGGCTCGTATTTCTGTGTTATGTTATAATTAAGTCTATGATTTGATAGAGCAGTCTGACTGAGCGATGGTAGGCACCAGCAGGCTCGTAAGCATTCATTCAAACAGCACTTTAGTGCGTTTTGCCAGCAGCTCTTCACAAAGCTTCAAGCATTGCACTGTTTATGACTCCAAACCAATCAACTCCCAAGATTAGGCTGGTGTAACCAATGTGAAATGGCTAGCAAGTTAGCGGGGTGCACGCTAATAGCATTTCAAACGTCACTCGCTCTGAGACTTGGAGTAGTTGTTCCCCTTGTTCTGCATGGGTAACACTGCTTCGAGGGTGGCTGTTGTCGATGTGTTCCTGGTTCGATCCCAGGTAGGAGCGAGGAGAGGGATGGAAGCTATACTGTTACACTGGCAATACTAAAGTGCCTATAAGAACATCCAATAGTCAAAGGTATATGAAATACAAATCGTATAGAGAGAAATAGTCCTATAATTCCAATAACTACAACCTAAAACTTCTAACCTGGGAATATTGAAGACTCCTGTTAAAAAGGAACCACCAGCTTTCATATGTTCTCATGTTCTGAGCAAAGAACTTAAACATTAGCTTTCTTACATGGCACATATTGCACTTGTACTTTCTCCTCCAACACTTTGTTTTTTCATTATTTAAACCAAATTGAACATGTTTCATTATTTATTTGAGGCTAAATTGATTTTATTGATGTATTATATTAAGTTAAAATAAGTGTTCATTCAGTAGTTGTAATGGTCATTATTACAAATAAATAAATATTTATTTATTTATCGGTATCGGCTTTTTTTGGTCCTCCAATAAATCGGTATCGGCGTTGAAAAATCATAATCGGTCGACCTTTAGTTTAAACACTGTTTCGCATGATTGTAGGTCTGTTGTAAGGCAGATCCTCACCAGACATCACCGGTAACAATGTCATCTATGTGCACAAACCCACCGTCGCTGGACCAGACAGGACTGGCAAAAAGTGCTCTTCACTGACAAGTCGCCGTTTTGTTTCACCAGGGGTGATGATCGGATTCGCATTTATCGTCAAAGGAATGAGCGTCACACCGAGGCCTGTACTCTGGAGCAGGATCTATTTGGAGGTGGAGGGTCCGTCATGGTCTGGGGCAGTGTGTCACAGCATCATCGGACTGAGCTTGTTGTCATTGCAGGCAGTCTCAACGCTGTGCATTACAGGGAAGACATCCTCCTCCCTCATGTGGTACCCTTCCTGCAGGCTCATCCTGACATGACCCTCCAGCATGACAATGCCACCAGCCATACTGCTCGTTCTGTGTGTGATATCCTGCAAGACAGGAATGTCAGTGTTCTGCCATGGCCAGCGACGAGCCCGATCTCAATCCCATTGAGCACGTCTCAAACCTGTTGGATTGGAGGGTAAGGGCTAGGACCATTCCCCACAGAAATTTCCATGAACCTTCAGGTGCCTTGGAGGAAGAGTGGGGTAACATCTCACAGTAAGAACAGGCAAATCTGGTGCAGTCCATAAGGAGGAGATGCACTGCAGTACTTAATGCAGCTGGTGGCCACACCAGATACTGACTGTTACTTTTGATATGGACCTCCCCCTTTGTTCAGGGACACATCATTAAATTTCTGTTCATCACATGTCTGTGGAACTTGTTCAGTTTATGTCTCAGTTGTTGAATCTTATGCTCATACAAATATTTACACGTTAAGTTAGCTGAAAATAAATGCAGTTGACAATGAGGACGTTTCTTTTTCTGTTGAGTTTATACAATAAAACAATTGTAACAAAAAAGGGAATACTTGTACACTACAAGTAGCCTACTTGTTCTGAATATTCAAGAAAGCATTCCTCAGCAAACTGGCCCAGTGTGGGCTTCACTTGTCCAGTTATATGTGGTGGTAGTGGCCTACCTCCAGTTCTGAGAGGGTTAAACAAACAAGGCTGAGCAAATGCAAAAGGACACACACACACACACACACACACATACCACAACCC
Organism: Oncorhynchus tshawytscha; assembly: GCF_018296145.1. Taxonomy (NCBI): domain Eukaryota; kingdom Metazoa; phylum Chordata; class Actinopteri; order Salmoniformes; family Salmonidae; genus Oncorhynchus; species Oncorhynchus tshawytscha. The sequence continues at coordinate 57,762,362 of NC_056441.1, forward strand.
CATCAGCCATCTGCCAGGTAAACATCTGATTCCTCACACACACTCCCAGAAAGCCTTCCATACCTTCCAAGAATGATCATCCCCTTTAGTGATAGGCCTATTAGATCTCGGCCTCCATCTGAGAGGAAAAGGCAGCCCCCCTATGCACCTCCACCTCTTCTCGGAGCCTTTAAAATCAGGGATGGGCAACACATTTTGCCAAGGGGCGGAGAGAAACGTATGCAGTTTTTTAAGCGTATTTCCTGCAATTCTACACATTTTGTCATGACTTATGCCATGTTAATATGATATCCAAGTGAGAATGACGAACAAAATCAATTACACCCCCTCAACCTGGTCTATTATTCAACCATGATTACAACAAGATTAGGTAGATTGCTTTAGTCTAGCCAGCTAACTTACCAATGTCAGCTGACATGGCTAACTGAGTGGCTAACTGAGTGACTGACTGACATAACGAGAAAAACTGCTGATGCACATCCAAATTGCAGCTTGTGTATCCTACTATTCTAACTCGCATCAGTAAATTGAGACCCTGAAAAATGTGTGCTATATATCACACATCTGTGGGCCTACAAAAGATGGGCGGGCCGGCAGGGGCCCATCCCTGCTTTAAATGAATAGCTGTGTCACATGTAGCATGTTCTCCGATAAAGAACAGTGACATGGAGGTCTGAAGTGGAGTGGTTGCGGGGAGTGTCACAAAAGGACAGGCCCGGTTGAATAATCTCACTTCCCCCAGATGTCCTGAGTCCTCTCTGGGAGGGGAAGCAGAGGGTGATAAATCATCACAGGTCCACTTCCCTGGTGGTTCACTGGGAGCGCAGGAAGTGTGTTGGTTTCACATGAAGGAAGAACTTGCTGACCATGGAAGTCAGAGGAATAGCCTAGGTGTAGTACACTACACAGTCATGCTTGGTTGGAGTAAAGTACACACCAGAAGCGTATGATGAGCAAGTCACAAGTCAAACCCCAAAAATGTCTATTGTGTGATTTTTTGGACACCTTGTTCATTTGGACATGTAGATTACAGAAACAATGATCAAAACTGTTTTGATTATAGAAACAATCTGCATATACATATTACACAAACAAGGGGCGCAACAGTCATGACGAGAGCAGACAAAACAGCCTACGTTTCTGTGTCTTTTTCTCTCAGCCGCATTACGAATGGCATATCCCAGCTCAAGGTGACAAAGATGGGCGTTGTATTGACAAGATCGATTCATTAAGTCACAGCTGTGCCTTCTGAAGAGGAAGGAGAGAAGAATGCAGAGCTGGCCAACAGCTCTCAACACGCACTGCTCCCTGGTTTGAATTCCACTCCAGCCGTGTCTCTGTGCTTAGCTTGTAGGCCTGCAGAGGACGAACCACAAACCATGCTCAAATCTACTAGCCATGCCTTCAACCAATAAAAACATACATGCAGGGTTGATATGGACACTGGTGCTACTGGTAGAACTCCTGTTGTTACATAATCAAGCACAAGCCAAGAGATGTGTGTGTGTGTGTGTCATCATGTCAACACGGAGCTATATATATCTGACCAAAGTCTCCTGTGGTTTCCTCTGTGTTTACTGAAGATCTGACCACAGGCAAGCTAATGTTTGACCTTTTCAAGTGTCACCATTGTTTGTCTGTGAGAATCCACTGCAGGATGGATGAGACACTTATTGAAAACCGCTTAGGAGGAGACTGGACAAAGGACAATATCTCAAATCTAGATTCCACTTGGACATAAATACTGCAAATACAGTCTACAGCATCTTCTACACTGAACAAAAATATAAACAACAATTTCACTGAGTTACAGTTCATATAAGGAAATTAGTCAATTGAAATAATTAAGGGCCCTAATCTATGGTTTCCCCTGACTGGGAATACAGATATGCATCTGTTGGTCACAGATATATATATATATATATATATGGCGTGGATCAGAAAACCAGTCAGTATCTGGTGTGCCTTATGCAGAGCAACATCTCCTTAGCATAGAGTTAATCAGGCTGTTGATTGTGGCCTGTGGAATGTTGTCCCATTCGTTTTCAATGGCTGTGCGAAGTTGCTGGATATTGGCGGGAACACGCTGTCGTACACGTCAATCCAGAGCACATCAGACCATGGAAGAACTGGGACATTTTCATCTTCCAGGAAGTGTATACAGATCCTTGTGACATGGGGCCGTGCATTATCATGCTGAAACAAGAGGTGATGGCGGCAGATGAATGGCACAACAATGGACCTCAGGATATTGCCACGGTATCTTTGTGCATTCAAATTGCCATCGATAAAACGCAATTGTGTTCGTAATTTATACCTGCCCATACCATAATCCCACCGCCACCATGGGGCGCTCTGTTCATAACGTTGACATCAGCAAACCGCTCGCCCACACAACGCCATACACGTAGTCTGAGGTTGAGATGCCGGTTGGACGTACTGTTTCTCTAAAACGATGTTGGAGGCAGCTTATGGAAGAGAAATAACATTAAATTCTCTGGCAACAACTCTGGAGGACATTCCTGCAGTCAACATGCCAATTGTGTTGTGTGACAAAACTGCACATTTTAGAGTGACCTTTTGTCCCCAGCACAAGGTTCACCTGTGTAATGATCATGCTGTTTAATCAGCTTCTTGATATGCCACACCTGTCAGGTGGATGGATTATCTTGGCAAAGGAGAAATGCTCACTAACAGGGATGTAAACAAATTTGTACATATGGAACATTTCTGGGATCTTTATTTTCAGCTCATGAAAAAGGGGACCAATACTTTACATGCTGCATTTATATTTTTGTTTAGTGTAAAATAGCACTTGGATCTACCCTTACATTTCACTCAAAACCCCACACCAATTTTCCCCTAAAAAATGTTTTTAATAAAAAGTTTCTGAAAACCAAGGAACGCTGAAAGGCTCCAGCACTTGTGCAAGCAGTTCCCACACAGGAACGACCCAATTAGTCCACAGCGTGACTGTCATCCATCTGAAAGAGAGCGTCAGCTGCCCAGGACTCCTGGCAAGCCAATGGGACTGGAAGTTGGAGCGGCTCGCTGGCATCGACAGGCCTATTAACTCATCGCAGTATGGGCAGCCGATGAAGTGAGATGATGACTGAAATCAAATTAAATTAGGAAGTGAGAAACAGCCTGGTGGTGAGTGTGTTGGGGGAGATTAGACAGAGGATGAGGCTTGCCTCACAGACAGACTAGTCTGGACTGGACACACCTACGTTGTGCACAGAGACCCCTGGAGGCCTCTCCCGTCGCCTGGCTGTGTGGCAGAGGCACTGTCAAGAAACAAACGTTAACGGCCTACGTATTCGTTGATCTTATAGGATAGGGGTGAGCAATATGGTTTAAACTCCACCCAGCCTATCAGAAGGCAAGGTGAAGGAATTACCATACTGTTTAACCCTATCAGATCCTTTGAGATCTACAGGAGTGCCCAGGCCTTAGGGGTGGATTGGGATTCAGCATGAGCCTGTGTTGTCTAGTACTGCGCAGGACCCAGCCGGTGCCTTCAAAAGAGCCCATTTAATAATGTAGCGATCTCACATTGAGGAATTATTTGTCCAAGGAAAACATTTGAATAATGGCTTTGAATGCTTCACATGAACATGACTAATGGCCCATCCCATGGCACAATGGGGAATTTCTCCTGCAGACTTATCGGTACTAGGACACTACATGATTATGACGACAGCGCATCATTTTTTATCACTGCTCTAGGAAACTTGTGGAAGAGCAGAATATAATGATGGTCCTAAAAACATCTGTATTTAGAGATGGCACCCTCTACTCCTGTGCAACAACAATTATGATCAATCAATTAACACAATCAGTCTAATCAAAATAATAGTCTAAATAAATAAGCCTGGGTTCTAACGAGTTTTGGGAGATGCCATCATTACATTACAATTTATATTTAACTAGGCAAGTCAGTTAAGAACACATTTTTATTTACAATGACGGCCTACCCCCGGCCAAACCCTAATCCGGTGAACGCTGGGCCAATCATGCGCCGTCCTATGGAAGAAGCTACATGGAAGAAGAGTGATTTTCCGGTGGTGATAGTGTTTTAGATGCTCTGCTGTTCACGCAGTGCTGAAACCACACCAAAACACAAGCAGGGGCCAAGCAGCACACACTATTCCCTGTTCTCACAATAGTGCTTTTATCTGGCCACATCTCTTCCTAGATTCCTTGCATTCCTTTTTCTGGAGAAAATAATGAGTAAAAACACATTTTTAAAAATATATGTTTTTAAATCTGGATCTCACCGATTTTTCACAGCCAACCTTGTGACGTTCATATGATCGAACGGTACGATAAACTCACCGATTATGGGGTGGGACCGGTGGGGGTTACAAGGGGAGAGTTTGTGTTATCTTATACCGTGCATTCGGAAAGTATTCAGACTCCTTGACTTTTTCCACATTATTATGTTACAGCCTTATTCTAAAATGTATTAAATGGTTTATTTCCCACCAATCTACGCACAATACCCCATAATGACAAATTAAAAACAGGTTTCATTTTTTTTTGCAAATGTGTAACAAAGTTCAGACCCTTTACTTTGTTGAAACACCTTTGGCAGCGATTACAAGCTTGAGTTTTCTTGGGTATGACACTACAAGCTTGGCACAACTGTATTTGGAGAGTTTCTCGCATTCTTCTCTGCAGATCCTCTCAAGCACTGTCAGGTTGGATGGGGAACATCACCACACAGATATTTTCAGGTCTCTCCAGAGATGTTTGATCGGGTTCATGTCCGGGACCTGCTGGGCCACTCAAGGTCATTCAGAGACTTATCCCAAAGCCACTCCTGTGTTGTCTTGGTTGTGTGCTTAGGGTTGTTGTCCTGTTGGAAGGTGAACCTTCGCCCCAGTCTCAGGTCCTGAGTGCTCTGGAGCAGGTTTTCATCAAGGATCTCTCTGTACTTTGCTCCGTTCATCTTTCACTCGATCCTGACTAGTCTCCCAGTCCCTGCTGCTGAAAAACATCCCCACAGCATGATGCTGCTACCACCATGCTTCACCGTAGGAATGGTGCCAGGTCTCCTCCACATTGACGCTTGGTATTCAGGCCAAAGAGTTCAATCTTGATTTCATCAGACCAGAGAATCTTTTTTCTCATGGTCTAAGAGTCCTTTAGGTGCCTTTTGGCAAACTCCAAACAGGCTGTTATGTGCCTTTTAAATGAGTGGCTTTCGTCTGGAGACTCTACCATAAAGGCCTGATTGGTGGAGTGCTGCAGAGATGGTTGTTCTTCTGGAAGGCTTTCCCATATCCTCAGAGGAACTCTGGAGCTCTGTCAGAGTGACCAACATGTTCTTGGTCACCTCCGACACCAAGGCCCTTCTCCCCCGATTGCTCAGTTTGGGGGGCGGCCAGCTCTAGGAAAAGTATTGGTGGTTCCAAACTTCTTCCATTTAAGAATGACGGAGGCCACTCTGTTCTTGGGGACCTTCAATGCTGCAGAAATATTTTGATATTTGTGCCTCGACACAGTCCTGTCAATTTCAGAATAAAGCTGTAACGTAACAAAATATGGAAAAATAGAAGGGGGCTGAATACTTTTTGAATGCACTGTATGAGGAGAGTCAGGCACCGTGGACAGGAGGTGCATGGCGGGCTGCTGCGCTGGTACTGCCAAGACTTGCCCACCACCTCAAGAGGAAAGGGTAAGCAGCAGAGAATGAAAACAGGAAACATGGATCGCCGTCTGTACACGGAGGTGCTGTGGTAGGGAGAGGGTCAGTAGGTCTGGGGTGTGGTAGAGGGACAGGGGGGGGGACGGGGGGTGCTCATTCAGGCTTCCTGTCTTGGCACGCTTTTTCCTGCCCATATCCTTTCTGCCGAAAAATGCACCCAGCTCCTCCCTTCTTCCTCCACCTCAGGCCTAGTACCCGGTGCCAACCCAAACAGACCTCACAGCTCCAGTTCCAGCTCCCCTCTTATAATGTTTCCTTCGCCAGCCTCTTCCAAGTGGCCCCAAAGGTCAATTTCCCCCCTACCCAAAGACAGACAGAGACACACATTTGTAGCTGTTGACACTAATAATGCTCTCCTGTTGACAACGATAGCTTTAAATGGATATTTTGAACTAAAAATACTACTTGCCACTTCCTGAAAAGTTACTCACTTCACATTACGTCATACTACACAGACTGTGTGAAAACAGTCATCCAACTATGCACTTTAAAAATACACATTTTTAGGAAGCAAATCGGAAAACCTACATACAGTTGAAGTCGGAAGTTTACATACACTTAGGTTGGAGTCATTAAAACTCGTTTTTCAACCACTCCACAAATTTCTTGTTAACAAACTATAGTTTTAGCAAGTCAGTTAGGACATCTACTTTGTGCATGACAAGTAATTTTTCCAACAATTGTTTACAGACAGATTATTTCACTTCTAATTCACTGTATCACAATTCCAGTGGGTAAGAAGTTTACATACACTAAGTTGACTGTGCGTTTAAACAGCTTGAAAAATTCCAGTAAATGATGTCATGGCTTTAGAAGCTTCTGATTGACTTACATTATGTCTATTAGCCATTAGAGGTGTACCTGTGGATGTATTTCAAGGCCTACTTACAAACTCAGTGCACCTCTGCTTGACATCATGGGAAAATCAAATGAAATCAGCCAAGACCTCAGATTCTTTTTTTTTGCAGACCTCCACAAGTCTGGTTCATCCTTGAGAGAAATTTCCAAACGCCTGAAGGTACCACATTCATCTGTACAAACAATAGTACGCAAGTATAAACACCATGGGACCACACAGCCGTCATACAAGGAGGAAGGAAGGAGACGCGTTCTGTCTCCTAGAGATGAACGTACTTTGGTGCAAAGTGCAAATAATCCCAGAACAGCAGCAAAGGACCTTGTGAAGATGCTGGAAGAAACAGGTACAAAAGTACCTATATTCACTGTAAAACGAGTCCTATATTAACATAACCTGAAAGGCCCCTCAGCAAGGAAGAAGTCACTGCTCCAAAACCGCCATAAAAAAGCCAGACTACGGTTTGCAACTGCACATGAGGACAAAGATAGTACTTTTTGGAGAAATATCCTCTGGTCTGATGAAACAAAAATAGAACTGTTTGGCCATAATGACCATCATTATGTTTGGAGGAAAAAGGGGGAGGCTTGCAAGCCGAAGAACACCATCCCAACCTTGAAGCACGAGGGTGGCAGCATCATGTTGTGGGGGTGCTTTGCTGCAGGATAGGCTGGTGCACTTCACAAAATAGATGGCATCATGAAGTAGGAAAATTATGTGGATATATTGAAGCAACATCAAGATATCAGTCAGGAAGTTAAAGCTTGGTTGCAAATGGGTCTTCAAAATGGGCAATGACCCCAAGTGTAACGGATGTGAAACGACTAGCTTAGTTAGCAGTGCGCGCTAAATAGCATTTCAATCGGTGACGTCACTTGCTCTGAGACCTTGAAGTAGTGGTTCCCCTTGCTCGGCAAGGGCCGCGGCTTTTGTGGAGCGATGGGTAACGATGCTTCGTGGGTGACTGTTGTTGATGTGTGCAGAGGGTCCCTGGTTCGCGCCCGGGTATGTGCGAGGGGACGGTCTAAAGTTATACTGTTACACAAGCATACTTCCAAAGTTGTGGAAAAATGGCTTAAGGACAACAAATCACAAAGCCCTGACCTCAATCCTATAGACATTTTGTGGGCAGAACTGAAAAAGCGTGTGCGAGCAAGGAGGACTACAAACCTGACTCATTTACACCAGCTCTGTCAGGAGGAATGGGCCAAAATTCACCCAACTTATTGTGGGAAGCTTGTGGAAGGCTACCTGAAACGTTTGACCCAAGTTTAAATTATTTAAGGCAAATCTACCAAATACTAATTGAGTGAATGTAAACCACTCTCCACTATTAGTCTGACAGTTCACATTCCTTAAAATAAAGTGGTGTTCCTAACTCACCTAAGACAGGCAATTTTGTTACTCGGATTAAATGTCAGGAATTGTGAAAAACTGAGTTTAAATGTATTTGACTAAGGTGTATGTAAACTTCCAACTTCAACTGTATTACTAATGTCCCTCAAAAGCAACAAGCTGCAAAAGCCATAGAGCGTAAAAGTGAGTGGGTTTAGGTTATACTATTTCTACAGGTTTGAACTCCGCCCCTTTTAAAACGTCAGCACACTAAAAAGGGCCCTCTGTTTTACAAATGGGCTCATATCTCTGACGTTGATATCCGCTCCCATGGAACATTCACTCTACACCTCTAAAAGCCTGGCATGGTGGGGAAAGGAAAAACAAGACAATCCCTCCAGCATGGCCACTCTATCTGTCTATGTGAACAGAGAGGCAACATGGATTAGACCAGGCTTGTGTTCATTAGGGCAGCATTGGCATAGCAAAATGTTTCACAAAGAAAATGTGTTCTTCTTGGACAAGTCCCTCCCCGTTTAAGTCAAGAGTTTTTCCCTGGTCAGGTCATGTGCTCAGAAAAAAACGCAACACCTTACTCATGACCAAAGTATGACAAAATACTGTGAATATAAAGCTGTCCAGAATCAAACTGGTAGGCCTAAATATTTTTCCACTGAATAGGTATATGCTACTGTATTGTCCATCTACTTCTCATTGTCTCATGTCTATTAAGACTCCATTATCACTTCAAAACCTCCAGCATTGAGCTAGTCAAAGTCTATGACCTCACCGACAGCAGGCTTTTGTTCCTGGGGGGCTTGGGCTGGAAGACAGAACAGCAGGTGGTTGAAGAGAAATACTGGCCAGAGTGTGGACCCTGGGGTCCAAAGGCCATGGCTAGCATAATAAAACCTAAACCCCATGCTACGTTTACATACAAGACTCCTTTGTCGAGACAGTTTTGTGCAACGTCCCGTGAGGAAGGCCTCCTATCTGCTTTGTGTAACTAGTTAGTGTAACTAACTTACTGAAGAAGTGCTGACGTCATAAAAACACTGTAAAAGGGCAAGCACATCTGCAGCTGAATTCATTTGTGGTTTCTCTAGAGATGATGCTATGACACTGTAGAAATGTAATACAGTCTTACAAGACTAGGTTTTAGTTCACCTTAACAACAATAGTAGGACCTATACCCAAGATATAAACGACAAGGCTGTTCTCTGGGCCCTCTGAGAACGATCTGATATCTGTTTTTGATTCTTGCATGTGCCAAGAGTGTTGATGTTTTCATACCGTTGCCTCTCAGGTCATGACATAAATGACCAAAGCAGAGGCATCTGAGCTAAGAGAACACTGACAGGCAGGTGGCAGGCAGGCCTTCATCTTCCTCTGGCTGAGAGAGAGAGAGGAATTCATCTCGGAGAGCAGCCTTGAGGCTTTGTCTGTTTGATCCAGAGGAGTGAACAGCGCTCCAATAACATATAACATGACTTTTCCCCCATCACAACCAGTATCTGTCACAAACAAACTTGTGTGTCCTCAACAGCTAACTCCATGCCAATGAGCTTTCAGGAAGGAGCACAAATCCCCTGGAGATGCTTTTCGTATCGGCCCCCTTCCCCCACTCCTCTATACAGAGCCAGAGTAGCCTACACTGTGTTGGCACTGAAAGGGCAGTTTTGGTGCTTTGGCCCTGCTAGTACACCTGCTCCGGAACTCACATCAAGTCCTGCCAGTGTTGAACTGACCCTGAGGGGATTTCTCAAGTGGGGATTCCCCTATTCACAAATGACTAATCAATGTTCTCCACCAGCTGTTGAAGGCCATTCATGATCAATCATTCACAACAGCATACATAGCCTCTATCACTATAACCCATGATATTTGCAATAACACTCATGCTGTAATAAACATGTGATGGTTGTGTATCAATAAGAGTGATTATTAGTCCGGACTAATCATGTATGGTTCGTAACGCTGTATCTTATGTCCCTGGTGATTCGTATTTTTATTTTTATTTTTTTATGTTTATGGGTTGTGCAATCCAACCTATTACTAGATAAGCTGCTGTGTCCAGTAGCCGTATAGAACGTATTTAGCCGACCATGACACACATTGCAAAGCAGCTGGGCTACCATAAATGTATGTCTGACATCGCTATCGTCCAAGAAAACAACACTACAGTCAGATAGCTCGTTGACATTCTAGTCACCGTGAAAAACGTACGCGTGCTTACGTTATCTAATGACTATAGAGAACGGGCTACTGTGAAACAAATAAAGGGGGAAACGTCCGATCAGTCCAGGGAAATTCGTTAGCAAACTATAGCCCAATATACTAGTTATAGCCTATACTAAAAACATGCATCTGACTGGAGTCTGGACTATCCTATAACAAACCATATCCTACACGGCCAACTTAAAAAACACCACCTCGATATAGTTTAATGATCATCAACGGATTTAGAGCAAACATGAACAGATGCAGTATCTTACATTTCCTAAAGAAACTATCCTGGTAACAAATGAGTTCGCTCTCACCATAAACATGCATATCTGTTGCGCCTTTAACGCAATAATGCTTAATGGAAGAAAAAAAAATCGATATCTGGAAACCTACCATTTTACTAAGATCCATAGTCTCAGAAAAATGCAGGGTGGCTGTGAGATCAAAGACGAAGCGGGTCGCTGGCAAAACTTCCGACACAATAGTCTACAACTGGGAAAGGAGAAATCTAGAAACGCTTATGAGGGAAAGGGTGGTGGAGTGGGCCCGTTAACTCAACATGTGTCCCGATTTGGTATCAAATTCTCTCCTTCCGTGTCCATTCTACTCTCCCCGGCCTTACGTGCTCAGTTGACGGTGGGGGCTCCCAGACACAGCATCCGACTGTCGATAAGCGGAACCGAACCGTCTATAAAAACGACAGTCTACACACGGGAACGTGTACGGTATGCTGCACCTCTGCATTTTCCGCATGTTTCATACCATTTTAGATTGCAGTATTTAAAACGACATGACAGTTTCTAAGCTTCGAGTATTTAATATATGTCCGGGGCTTTTGTGTAAACAACAGCGTGCTCTCACTAAGACAATAGGTGTAGACCGGGGATGGCACAAACCCCCGCCCAAACTAACCTCGTTCCTCACCACGTAAAAAATTATACAATCCCGAATTTAAAAAACGAACTATCAAAGAATTTATGAGAAGACGAGACACCAGAGCAGCGCGGCTAGGACACACTGCAAATAATCATGACGGTAAACAATGTAACTTTCCATCACCAGTATAACAAATCATCAGTGATTGGGTGACTGCTTACATGTGGACATAACATTACTCTCTGATGTAGGTCTATGGGCCATATTGAAATATGATGTGCTATACGAAAAGTGTACCCTACAGTAGCATTATTAAAGTAAGTCACTGTCAATATCAAAGATATGCTGTGACTACTGCAAAAAGGAGCCGTTTTCAGTCTTCAGCTATGCTGAGGCAATGTGGCTATTAACGTTAGCCGACTGAGTAATTTTAGGTAAATAGTGCCCCCCGCTGGTTACTTTATATCAGAATCATGAAATGATTGCACTGTCTGGAACCTTCACAAAATAAATCGAACAGCTCAGATAATTTCAGATAGCTATTCAAACGAGTAGGCTCCTTAAATTATAGAAAAAGCACAAACAAGTCAATATTAGCCCAAGCATATCATTCTTTAGTAATAACCTCAGCAATGTGGTACCGAACACTAAATATTTTTTCAGAATTGTTTGCACATCATGCATGAAAAGCAAAGCACATGAACAAATAAAGTTACTATTATTATTATTATAACTACTAGGGCCAACTGAGGAGCATAGTCCACGGTAATCAATATTTGACCCATTCTCCTGCTGGCAGACTGGCCGCTCCACACAAACAGTCACTCTTCAGACAAAGCCTGCTCTTCACCACAGTCTCTTCACTTCCTGGTACTGTGTGGGTGGACCCACCGAGCACTGCTTTATGGAGAGGCTGCAATTCTCACATACACTTCTCTAGGCCTTTGAGTATCATGTTTACATTGTAGTCAGTTATATAATATTGATTGTTTACAAAACTTGAGTTTCTCTTTTCAACTGAGTCCCCATACATTGATTCCACCTTTTTGATGGTGGTGCCGAGAACACACACACACACACCAAGTTTCAAGGGTGAAAGTCCCCTCTGTCTCAATTATGTGGGTGTAACGGATGTGAAATAGCTAGCTAGTTAGCGGTGGTGCGCGCTAAATAGCGTTTCAATCATGACGTCACTTGCTCTGAGACCTTGAAGTAGTGGTTCCCCTTGCTCTTCAAGGGCCGCAGATTTTGTGGAGCGATGAGTAACGATGCTTCGTGGGTGACTGTTGATGTGTGCAGAGTGTCCCTGGTTCGCGCCCGGGTATGGGCGAGGAGACGGTCTAACGTTATACTGTTACACGGGCAAAGTTCATATAATGGCCTTGAACATAGCTGAGACAAAAAAGTTCCAGACCAAAAATCAATTTACTGGTAGGTCACGCTGGCATTTCATTGCGGAGTAGGCCCTTCTAGCCAGTTGGCCAGACTCAGGGCATATCGCTACTGTGTGTGAGAACAGTATTCACTAAGCAATACTAGTTTTACTCAATAATATTATCAAGTCCGATAGAAATTAGATCTAAAAATCACAAGTATTATTGTAATAATGAACTCAATAATACAAATGTAGGTCCTTGTGATGATGTAACCTAAGCATCCAATGTCCAATTAACTTTTTTCAGCTTGTAAAATATCTAATCTACCCCAAATTAAATGCCAGACTTAATGCCATTGTGATCTCATCTCGGCACTTTGTTCCAATGGCTGACCTGCCACTCATGTCCAGGACTTTTTACATTTACAGCCGGTGCAATGAGGCCACAGCCCAGTGCCTGCTGTTTTTGCTGCCTCTGTGGTTTTAGTGGGCCCGGGCCGCTTTCGCTCTCCCTGTGCGTGTGTGTATGTAACTACCTCTCTCTGGTTATAATGACAGGGTACAAGCACAGGGTGGGTGTAACTTACAAAGGCAGGGAGAGAAAAAGGAAGACCAAGAGTATTTGTAACAGACAGAGAGATTAGAGAGTCCACCCTGCTGTGCTGCTCATGCCCAAGGGACATTCCACAGCTGCCAGGGCACCACAGCTGCCAGGGCACCACAGTGCCCCACTAAAGGGGGCAAAGGCATTCTCTTAGTCAAACCAAGGTACATGATCTAAGAACTAAACTGTTAACATTGTCCAAAAGTGTCAGAATGACTTACTCTCAAAAAGCAGATAATTTTAACACCCACCATCTCAGATAGTTTTGAAATGGTTTCTGTTAGAAACATAAGATTATCATTCCTGCAACATCATTTAGTTTCATTTATTAAATTAAGCATAATTTAGAAATTAAGCTAATTAATTGCACCGAAATTGGCTAATTAAATTTATAGGGTTCATATAATATTCAATAAATATAGTACCTAACATAGAAAACCGTTTAGTCCAAATCGGTACTAACAATGAGTAAGACATGAGGAATCCAAAGAAATTGTCACCCACGGACACCCCACCCCAATAACAAGTATATAGCATCAGTTTTCCATGTCTGACAAGCAGTATGGAACTGCAGCTCAGAGTATTGTTTCTTCATTCCCAGTGAATTTGGTGATGTTTTTTCCACTGTTCAGTTGAAAGTCATTGAAGTTGTTAGGTTTATGTCCCAGCCTACATCCTGATATTACCAGGTTCTGGCCACTAGATGGTACTGTTCCAGGTGATTACTCTTATTTTATTGGCGGCTTTTGACAATTTCTTTGGATTCTTCATTGAATATTATATGAATGCTACACATTAAAATGGCCAATTTGGGTGCAATCAATTAGCTTAATTTCTCAGATCTAATTATATATTATATTTCAACCAAATAATGTTGCAGGAATGCTAATCTTATCTGTTTCTAACAGAAACAATTTAAGATGGCGGGTGTTATGGCTTGCTGAAATGACATGGAACAACCCATACCGAATACCCAGAGGCAGCCTGCCTTGTAGAGCTGTGGGATGCAGCAAACAGGCAGGAACGATCTGGATCTAAATGTAAGGCCTTAATTATGTAAGCCACACTGCTGTGTGGTGGAGTCAATCTCATGATGTATCCCACAATAGAAAGCCCAGTCTGGGAGGCCCATGAGAGGTTCTAAAGTGGGGTGCCGGGCTGAATGGAAGTAGCCTTCCCACAGACGCAGCCATGTTTCTCTCATTTCAGACGACTATCCAGACAGACACTCTGTCATTGTAGCAGGCAGTACTTAGCTATGGTTTCTGACCACAACAGTGGTGTTCATCATCATGGTGCATTCCAGGGAAGATGGATGGAAAAACATCAACATGTAGTCCAGGCCTACCAGCCTATTTCAGGAATAAATAGAAACTAATTAAACCAAGACTCTTTTATTGTTTCAAGACAAAGTCAGGCCTGTCTTTCAAGATGAGAAAGAGGTGGATAGCAGCTCTCCCCTGGAAGTTAAATGGTTAGTTAAAGTGGTACGGTTTTCAAATGGAGGTGGACTGCTGAAACGACTAAAATAGTATCTCAAGATGGTCACTGAGCTCATTTTTCAACAACTGTGCCATTATGTTTCATGACCGATGAGAAACTCTTACGTAGCAGCACAACTGTGACTCCAGAGAGGGGCCTTCATAAACAAACACACCATAGATTAATTCCATCCACAAACAGAGAGAGCATTACTAATTTCAGGTCTCTAAACTTGTCCTTATATGTATGCTGTATGTGTTACCTGGCCCTGGGCGAGGTATTTTTATAACTCTGCAGACAAAATGATGGAGCGAGGACTCAGTCTGAACACACCCTTGTTGTTTACCCGACTCTCAGGCTTTAAGCCTCGCCGAGATAGTAGCCCTGGGACCCATAACTTCACCCGTACCACTATCAGTCTACTCCAGAGACTTGTTCTGTGTCAATGCATTTCTATACACCATAAAAAGACTGCATGTTTCCAACTCCTACGGTCATTTGTGTAACCGCACAAACAGATCTGGGACCAGGCTAGATTGTATTAGAGTGCTTGTGCCTGAACAGAGGAGCTGGAAAGAGGTCTTAGAGCAGAGCCAAACTGGTGGTTTTGGGACAGTGGTGAAAGCCAGCAGATTCAGGCAGATCCGAGCTAAAACAGATCAGATTAACTCGGGATGATCCCTGTATTAAAGCACAAACAAGATTTCACTGATTCCTCCCTGCGCCACAGAACAGCTTTCCGACTGCTGACAAAAATCTACCATAACAAAAACGACTGCCATAACCAGATTAGGAATCATATCCAATTTGAGCAATTTTGAGAGGAATGTGGTGTGATTGATTTTAGGTGAAAGCCTAAACTTGTCTATGCCACAGTTACAGCACACTGCGACTACAAGAGACAGCAAACCTCTGCTCTCTGGATCAATCTTCAGTCCCGTAAATGAGTGCTCAAAAGCTTACTGATTCATTTAGCAGTGGTTGTAGTAGAAGATGGGAAAAGCAGGTTGCAGCCGCCGCTGAAAAATATATAATCCGGCAGAGCATGGTCATTTAGAGGCTTGATTCACCTGGCCTACTTTTTTGACTGGTCTGGGAAGAGACCGCCCGCCAAGCCGGAAGTGTCTTGTCCACACAGCTCAGTAGCTTGCTTGCATGCGTTTTTTCTGGACTTCAGCTCTTGAGTAACATCCTGTCAGCTACATGGGATAGATAATTCATAGAACATTCAAACCATTAAAAAAAGGGGCAATCTGCAGTTGCTACATCCATTTTTGGATTTATAAATGACAATATGTACCCATTGATTCTAGAAGAATATAACTTAGAAATGCCCCATGAGCTTAATTCAACTGTCCTACCCCATCAAAACCTAGAATAAGCTTGTTTCACTCCAATGTTTGTAAACAAACACTATATAGCCTCAAAATATGATTAAAACTAAAACATTTGATATCATGGATGATCAGTCCTTGCATCCATAGTTCTGTCTATGAATTCTCCAGCCCCATCCCTCAGTTTGTTTTTACAAACACTTTGTTAGAACTGCGCATTTCCCCTTTAAACCGCATCAACAAACAGTGCTGCTCAATTCCACCATTTCTTCCTTCCTTTCCCACAATTTATTTCCCTGTATCAAAGCAAAAATGATAGTCCCACCCAGCTCTCTCACACACCCCAACCAGTATGTAGGCTGATTGCACTTTCCAGAACTCATCACAATATCCCAGGTCAATAGTTCTAGTGCTGTGTCCAGGAGTCACTAATAGGCTTTTACTGCAGTTCGATACATGGTAGTGGTATTTATAGATAGTCCAGGCAGACACACAGCATTTTTGCGTACCTCTCTGAATAGTCCAGGCAGACACACAGAATTTAGCCGCTCTCGCCACAGTTGTGGGCGTCACCTCTCCTGAGATATGGTAAATCAGACCTGTTCTTATCAGGCAGAATTCCTCAAAAGGACTATATTTGTGCTCATAGGACTAACCCATTTCAACAGATTTTGATCTTGCACTGAAAACCCAACACTGAGGTCATGTCTCTATAATCTTTGCAATGTCAATTTTATGTGATGGCATATTTTCTGTCTGCTCCTACGGGTGCTAGGCTATTTGAGGCATAGCCATCAAAAACTCATATTAGATATGTTACCCCCTGCTAAGAATGAGGGATGATGTTGGCTTGCTGTTGTGTGGTGGTACTATAGTACTGCATTGTACTACAAACATCGTAAACAATGCATTCATGTAAACACTCGCCGATTTAGGTCAAATTGGCGCGCATGGGTCATGAGCAATGTTCACAAAAAATTCCATGGAAATTCGAACGTGCGAGGCAGGAACAAACAGTCAAGCAGATGAATCATGACATGTCTGCACGTTCTCACGCTGAAAGGATCATTGCCAATTTCAACGCAACGGACGGTTCGAACTCGAAGCTATAGCAGAACTATTATAATATCTTCACATTTCTTAGTCCCTTCTAATTCTGTAAACGAAATCCCGAATTCCCACTAAACAAGTGTTTTACCTGACCGCGTTCAAAGTTCTCCTTTTCAAGTTCGAAACTGTTGGCACCGCCGGTCCGACGAATCAGCGCTTTGGGAATTGGGTTCGGTACTTGCTGCATGGAACTCTTCACTCGGTCCATTGTGTCTCTTTAGAATTTCCACTGAAAAATAATATTTCTATAAAGTCATCGTCAAATTATTAATGAAAATTGACAATAATAGTCCATGCAGTCGACCAATTCAGGAGATCATTTCGACTGGCCACTGCGTCTCCCTCTGTAGGCGATGTCATGTTTTTAATCTGGGTTCGTAACCAAGTAGAGGGTGGGGAAGTGGTCAATACCAGTTGGTGCGTTCATGTGCTTTGAATTTGTTGACAAACGCAGATTTGCTTATGCCCAACAAGCTGTGTAGACCATAAACTAAAAGTACAGCTATCATGCTTGTAAACAAATGATAGTGTTCAGAAAATATATAAATATTTTTTAATTTTTTTAAAATGCAGTGTTTTGCATTTAACTACCAAAATGCTGTTATCAAGATCATTTTCGTAGTAGGTGGTCAGTTGTCAGTTTGTGCGAGAAATGGGAGCTCATGATGATATTAGAGTTTCCCACTAGTAATTACCATTTGGAAGGCCATTCAAGTGGATAAATTCCCACTCCGCACTTGATTATGAACGCAGCGTTAAACCTGATGTACAGTGGGGTTGCTGGTTGTACTAGACTGATTTTTTTTAAATAATCCCCATGCTCTCATGTTGTTACCCTTTCTCCCTATGCAGTCTAAATCATTTTTTTGCGAAGGTTTTGTTTTGACACTGATGAACCATAGAGTTGCCCAGAACATAGAGATACATATAACTCATTTTTGTATCTGTGCTATTATGTTTGAACCTTTATTTAACTAGGCAAGTCAGTTAAAAACAAATTCTTATTTTTCAATGACAGGCTACCCCGGGCAAACTCTCCCCTAACGCGGACGACGCGTCTGTGACAGCGCCATTGAGGCATCTCCATTTTGAAGGAGTAGTTCTTCTTCACGATTGGCTGATCCTTTCTGATGACCTGGTTGGACATGACTCCAGCAGGGTCACCAGGAAGGATCAGCCAATGAAGTTGGAAGTCCAACCTGGACTCAGAGGTCAACATAACATAGTACATGTAAATCCGGGACACACTAATTAGTATGATATGTTAGGTTTCATATGGTACTGTAGGTATTAATTTCTGATTGTTCATCATTCATGTGGTATGATATGTTACGAATTCCAATTCGTATGATATGTTACGAATTGTAATTTGTACAGTATGTTACAAATTTGCTAAACGTATGATATGTTACAAATTCCAATTTGTTGTGGCTAAAGTTAGCTAAATTAGGGGTTATGGTTAGGTTAAAGGGTTAAGGTTAGGATTAGATAACATGCTAAGTAGTTGCAAAGTAGATAAAAAGTAGTAAATAGTTGAAAAGTTCCTAATTATCTAAAAAGCGAAAGTTGTCCGCGATGACAATCGAACACGGAACCTTTGGGTTCTTAGAAGTTCACTAGACCTTTGCCTTATACATTTCATACTGATTTGAGTATCCTGGATTATAACTTAATATGTTACTTCTAGTCTATGAGACCAGGCTGGAAAGTCCCACCCAGTTGACTACATTAAAATGGTGGAAGCCCTTAATGGTGCTGACCATGCTAATATGGTATCTTGGCCACGCCTTTTGGCCACTAGAGGCGAGGCCTCTATCATTCTGGCCTCTATCATTCTCTACGGCCCAGATGCACTGGCTGGAATTCGGCTGTTGTTGAGCTGACCCCAATTAGTTGACTGGTCGATTTTTTTTTTTTGGTCGACCAAGATTGTTTTAGTCGAGCAGTAACAAATATATATTTGCGGCCATCTCAGTGAACTAATCCATTGCGGAGGCCAAGACTAAATGCCAATTTATGCTTGATTTGAAAATGTGGTCGTATGCTCCATATGGAGGGTGTGAGGCAATTGTGGAGCCTCCAGAGGCACGCAGAGGCCAAATCGAGCTCTGTAAGGCATCACCATGGGCCTCCCAAATGTTGTAACAATGCGGAGGGCACCACCCTCTTTTTGAAAGACGCTGACCAGATTCCTAGAGCAGTCGATGTGATAAATATTTTGTGTTTCTTGGCCCAAGCAAGTCACTTCTTATTATCGGTGTCCTTTAGTAGTGGTTTCTTTGCAGCAATTCGACCATGAAGGCCTGATTCAAGCAGTCTCCTCTGAACTGTTGATGTTGAGATGTATCTGTTACTTGAACTCTGTGAAGCATTTATTTGGGCTGCAAATTCTGAGGTTGGTAACTCTAATAAACTTATACTCTGCAGCAGCGGTAACTTGGTCTTCCTTTCCTGTGTCGGTCCTCATGAGAGCCAGTGTCATCATAGCGCTTGATGGTTTTTGCGACTGCACTTGAAGAAACTTGAAGCTAAGTAGTAACATTAACATGATGCCTTCTAATTGCAGTCGCTGTACTCATAATATACAGGAGAACGATCGCCTTACAGAGAGGATAGCTGTGCTACAAGCCCAGCTTCAGATGCAATCGTTAGGCAAGGGTAATTTCAGTGTAGGAAAGGATGAAACAGTGTCTCTGCCACCAGTAAGTACAGATAGCAGTAAAAATCCGCTTGCACAGTCCCCGCAGCCGGACAACTTTCTCATGGCTTCTGGAGGGAAATGCTGTAGGAATGCTCAACCGGTGTCGCTCATTTAGCCGACAGAAACTTTCAACCGGTTCTCCCCATTAAGCATTAAGCAGCGAGTCGGAGTCAGAGGCTGAGCCTTCTCTGGTCTCTACTCCTCCCGTTACGGGGTCTGAGACGCCGAAGCTTCCCACCATTAGCTCTGACAAATTGAAAACCCTAGTCATTGAAGACTCCATTACCCGCAGTATTAGACTTAAAACGAATCATCTAGCGATCATACACTGTTTACCAGGGGGCAGGGCTACTGACGTTAAGGCTAATCTGAAGATGGTGCTGGCTAAAGCTAAAACTGGCGAGTGTAGAGAGTATAGGGATATTGTTATCCACGTCGGCACCAACGATGTTAGGATGAAACAGTCAGAGGTCACCAAGCGCAACATAGCTTCAGCGTGTAAATCAGCTGGAAAGATGTGTCAGCATTGAGTAATCGTCTCTGGCCCCCTCCCAGTTAGGGGGAGTGATGAGCTCTACAGCAGAGTCTCACAACTCAATCGCTGGTTGAAAACTTTTTTCTGCCCCTCCCAAAAGATAGAATTTGTAGATAATTGTCCCTCTTTCTAGGACTCACCCACAAACAGGACCAAGCCTGGTAGACGCAGCACTTCCCAGGAGTCACGTGTATCCTCTGTCACAGGAGGAGACGGCTGCTATGGAAACATATGTCTCCGAATCTCTGGGGCAGGGATACATTCGGCCTTCCACTTCACCTTCCTCCTCGAGTTTCTTTTTTGTGAAGAAGAAGGATGGAGGTCTGTGCCCGTGTATTGACTATCGAGGCATCAACCAAATCACTGTGAGGTACAGTTACCCGCTGCCTCTTATAGCCAGTGCATTGAGTCAATGCACAGGGCGCGCTTCTTCACAAAATTGGATCTCAGAAATGCTTACAATCTGGTGCGTATCCGGAAGGGGGATGAGTGGAAGATGGCATTTAGTACCACCTCTGGGCACTATGACTACCTTGTCATGCCGTACAGGTTGATGAATGCTCCATCAGTCTTCCAATCCTTTGTAGACAAGATTTTCCGGGACCTACAAGGGCAGGGTGTAGTGGTGTATATCGACGACATTCTGATATACTCTGCTGCATGTGCCGAGCATGTGTCCCTGGTGCGCAAGGTGCTTGGTTGACTGTTGGAGCATGACCTGTAAGTGAAGGCTGATAAATGTCTGTCTCCTTCCTAGGGTACCGCCTTTCCACGTCAGGGGTGGAGATGGAAAGTGACCGCATTTCAGCCGTGCGTAATTGGCCGACTCCAACCACGGTAAAGGAGGTGCAGTTCTTAGGGTTTGCCAACTACTACCAGAGCTTTATCCAGGGCTTTGTTCAGGTAGCAGCTCCCATTACCTCACTGCTTAAGGGGGGACCGGTGCGACTGCAGTGGTCGGCTGGGGCGGACAGGGCTTTTGGTCACCTGAAGGCTCTGTTTACCCAGGCTCCCGTACTGGCTCATCCCGATCCCTCCTTGGCATTTATAGTGTCTAGGAGGGTAGTAAGTTTTAAGTTCCTCGGCGTACACATCACGGACAAACTGAATTGGTCCACCCACACAGACAGCGTCGTTAAGAAGGCGCAGCAGCGCCTCTTCAACCTCAGGAGGCTGAAGAAATCCAGCTTGTCACCAAAAGCACTCACAAACTTCTACAGATGCAAAATCGAGAGCATCCTGTCAGGCTGTATCACCGCCTGGTACGGTAACTGCTCTGCCCACAACCATAAGGCTCTCCAGAGGGTAGTGAGGTCTGCACAACGCATCACCGGGGGCAAACTACCTGCCCTCCAGGACACCTACACCACCCGATGTCACAGGAAGGCCATAAAGATCATCAAGGACAACAACCACCCGAGCCACTGCCTGTTCACCCCGCTATCATCCAGAAGGCGAGGTCAGTACAGGTGCATCAAAGCAGGGACCGAGAGACTGAAAAACAGCTTCTATCTCAAGGCCATCAGACTGTTAAACAGCCACCACTAACATTGAGTGGCTGCTGCCAACACACTGACTCAACTCCAGCCACTTTAATAATGGGAATTGATGGAAATTGATGTAAAATATATCACTAGCCACTTTAAACAATGCTACTTAATATAATGTTTACATACCCTACATTACTCATCTCATATGTATATGTATATACTGTACCCTATATCATCTACTGCATCTTTATGTAATACATGTATCACTAGCCACTTTAAACTATGCCACTTTGTTTACATACCCTACATTACTAATCTCATATGTATATACTGTACTCGATACCATCTACTGCATCTTGTCTATGCCGTTCTGTACCATCACTCATTCATATATCTTTATGTACATATTCTTTATCCCTTTACACTTGTGTGTATAAAGTAGTAGTTTTGGAATTGTTAGGTTAGATTACTCGTTGGTTATTACTGCATTGTTGGAACTAGAAGCACAAGCATTTTGCTACACTCGCATTAACATCTGCTAACCATGTGTATGTGACAAATAAATTTGATTTGATAGTGGAGGTGGACGCGTCCGAGGCTGGGATAGGTGCTGTGCTGTCTCAGCGCTCAGGTACGCCACCCAAACTCCACCCCTGTGCTTTCTTTTCAAAGAAGCTCTGCGGAGCGTTACTATGATGTGGGGGACCGGGAGCTACTGGCTTTCGTAAAGGCTCTGAAATCGTGGAGGCATTCGCTTGAGGGGGCTAAACACCCTTTTTCCTCATCTGGACTGACCACTGCAATCTGGAGTACATCCGGGCAGCGAGGAGACTGAACCCTCTCCAGGCAAGGTGGGCCATGTTTTTCACCCGTTTTGTTTTCACCCTATCCTACAGACCAGGTTCCCAGAACGTGAAGGCAGACGCACTGTCCCGGATGAATGACACAGAGGAGCTGTCCGCGAACGTTTTCTCTATTGGGTCCACACGTCCCCCTCCTCTGGTCACCCTGGCATCGGTAGGACGGTATGCTGTCTTAGTGGGAAGTACTGGTGGCCCACTTTAGCTAAGGACGTGAGGGTTTATGTTTCCTCCTACTCGGTGTGCGCCCAGTGCAAGGCATCTAGACACCTGCCCCGAGGGAAATTACAACTACTACCCATTCCACAATGGCCGTGGTCACACCTATCGGTGGATTTCTTGACGGATCTTCCTTTTCACAAGGAAACACCACAATCCTGGTCGTTGTGGATCGGTTTTCTATGTCCTGCCGTCTCCTACCTTTGCCCGGTCTCCCTACGGCTTTACAGACTGCGGAGGCCCTGTTCACCCATATAGTTTCTGATCGGGGTCCCCAGAGTCTGGAGGGCGTTTATGGAACGTCTGGGGGTTTCGGTCAGCCTCACATCAGGTTTTCACCCCGAGAGTAACGGGAAGGTGGAGAGAGTTAACCAGGATGTGGGTAGGTTTCTGTGGTCCTATTGCCAGGACCGGCCGGGGGAGTGGGCGGCTTTCATCCCCTGGGCAGAGACGGCCCAAGACGCCCACTCCTTCACTAACCCATCTCCTTTTCAGTGTGTACTAGGTTATCAGCTGGTCCTGGCACCGTGGCATCAGAGCCAGATCGAGGCACCTGCGGTGGATGAATGGTTTCGGTGCTCGGAGGAGACATGGGACGCTGTCCATGTGCACCCACAACGGGTCATCAGGCGGCAGAAGGCGAGCGCCGACCGCCACCGCAGTGAGGCCCCGGTGGATCGGGTCTGGCTCTCGACCCGAAACCTGCCCCTTCGCCTGCCCTGCCGGAAGCTGGGTCCGTGGTTTGTGGGGCCATTTAAAGTCCTGAGGAGACTGAACAAGGTTTGTTATAGGTTACAGCTCCCCCTGATTACCGTATTAACCCCTCATTTCATGTGTCTCTCTTCAGGCCGGTGGAGGCTTGTCCGCTCCAGGAGTCTGATGTGCGGGAGGTTTCTCCGCCCCCTCTGGACATCGAGGGGGCCCCGGTGTATACTGTTCGAGCCATCATGGACTCAAGGAGTCGGGCAAGGGGCCTTCAGTACCTCGTGGAGTAGGAGGGGTACGGTCCGGAGGAAAGATGCTGGGTGCCGGTGGAGGACATCCAGAACCCTTCGTTACTGCGGGAATTTCACCGTCTCCACCCGGATCGTCCTGCGCCTCGTCCTCCAGGTCGTTCCCGAGGCCGGTGTCGGCGCACTGCTGGAGCCGCGCGTCAAGGGGGGGAGGGGGGTACTGTCACGACTTCCACCGAAGTTGGTGCCTCTCCTTGTTCGGGTGGCGTTCAACGGTCTATGTCACCAGTTTTCTAGCTGCCACCGATCTACGTTTCATTGTCCATTTGTTTTGTTTTTATTGTACATACCTGGTTTCCATTACATTATTATTTATTCCCTTTTTAACCCTCTGGTTCCCACATGGTTTTGTGCGTGTTTGTTCGTTGATAAGTGTTCGCTATTTCTGTGAGCTGGTATATTTTCCCTGCATGGAATTATTTTGTTGTTTATTCGAGTAAAGTACGTTTTTTACTCAGTTCTGTGTCCTGCGCCTGACTCCGTCCTACCTGCTGCACATTGACACTTGACAGAAATAGGGTGCAGGCCTGGCAGCAGGCTGTTAACCAGCCTGACGGCTTAGTGGAGTCTGTCACTAGCACAGTCAGTGTAGTCAGCTCAGCTATCCCCATTGAGACCGTGTCTGTGCCTCGACCTAGATTGGGCAAAACTAAACATGGCGGTGTTCGCATTAGCAATCTCACTGGAATAAAGACCTCATCCATTCTATCCATTATTGAAAGAGATTGTGATACCCCACATCTCAAAATAGGGCTACTTAATGTTAGATCCCTCACTTCCAAGGCAGTTATAGTCAATGAACTAATCACTGATCACAATCTTGATTGGCCTGAAACATGGCTTAAGCCTGATGAATTTACTGTGTTAAATGAGGCCTCACCTCCTGGTTACACAAGTGACCATATCTCCCGTGCAACCCGCTGAGGCGGAGGTGTTGCTAACATTTATGATAGCAAATTTCAATTTACCCCCCAACAAACGATGTTTTCATCTTTTGAGCTTCTAGTCATGAAATCTATGCAGCCTACTCAATCACTTTCTATAGCTACTGTTTACAGGCCTCCTGGGCCATATACAGCGTTCCTCACAGAGTTCCTTGAATTCCTATCGGACCTTGATTATGAGGAAAAACATTAAGATCCACAACATTTATTCCACAGGACAAAACTAGGTCCAGAGTATGACTGTGGCAGTGAGTAGGTCCGGAGACATGTTGGCCAGACCCACTGAGTCGATGATGGCTCCGAATGCCTTTTGGAGTGGGTCTGTGGACTTTTCCATGTGAATATTAAAGTCACCAAAAATGTGAATATTTTCAGCCATGACGGCTATCACTATTTTATTAAGTTTGCAAGCGCAACAAATAATCTGCTCAGACCCCAACCAAGGATCATCAAAAGTCGTGCTATAAATTCTCGGACAACCCAAAGATTCCTAGATGCCCTTCCAGACTCCCTCCGCCTACCCAAGGACATCAGAGTACAAAAATCAGTTAACCACCTGAGGAACTTAATTTAACCTTGCACAATACCCTAGATGCAGTCGCACCCTTAAAAACTAAACACATTTGTCATAAGAAACTAGCTCCCTGGTATACAGAAAATACCCAAGCTCTGAAGCAAGCTTCCAGAAAATTGGAATGGAAATGGCGCCACACCAAACTGGAAGTCTTCCGACTAGCTTGGAAAGACAGTACCGTGCAGTATCGAAGAGCACTCACTGCTGCTTGATCATCCTATTTTCCAACTTAATTGAGAAAAATAAGAACAATCCAAAATTTATTGTTGATGCTGTCGCAAAGCTAACTAAAAAGCAGCATTCCCTAAGAGAGGATGGCTTTCACTTCCGCAGTGATAAATTCATGAACTTCTTTGAGGAAAAGATCATGATCATTAGAAAGCAAATTATTAACTCCTCTTTAAATCTGCCTATTTCTCCAAAGCTCAGTTGTCCTGAGTCTGCACAAGTCTGCACAACTCTGCCAGGACCTAGGATCAAGGGAGACACTCAAGTGTTTTAGTACTATATCTCTTGACACAATGATGAAAATAATCATGGCCTCTAAACCTTCAAGCTACATACTGGACCCTATTCCAACTAAACTACTGAAAGAGCTGCTTCCTGTGCTTGGCCCTCCTATGTTGAACATAATAAACGGCTCTCTATCCACAGGAGTGGCAGTAATAAAGCCTCTATTGAAAAAGCCTCTATTGAAAAAGCCAAACCTTGACCCAGAAAATATAAAAAACTATCGGCCTATATCAAATCTCCCATTCCTTTCAAAAATGTTAGAAAAAGCTGTTGCACAGCAACTCACTGCCTTCCTGAAAACAAACAATGTATACGAAACGCTTCAGTCTGGTTTTAGACCTCATCATAGCACTGAGACTGCACTTGTGAAGGTGGTAAATTACCTTTTAATGGCGTCAGACCGAGGCTCTGCATCTGTCCTCGTGCTCCTAGACCTTAGTGCTGCTTTTGATACCATCGATCACCACGTTCTTTTGGAGTGATTGGAAACCCAAATTGGTCTACACGGACAAGTTCTGGCCTGGTTTACATCTTATCTGTCGGAAAGATATCAGTTTGTCCTCTGACAAATCAACTGCACATTTCGGTGTTCCTCAAGGTTCTGTTTTAGGACCACTGTTGTTTTCACTATATATTTTACCTCTTGGTGATGTCATTCGGAAACATAATGTTAACTTTCACTGCTATGCGGATGACACACTTGTACATTTTGATGAAACATGGTGAAGCCCCAGCTTTGCTATCACAGACTGGAACATGTTCCGGGATTCTTCCGATGACATTGAGGAATACACCACATCAGTCACTGGCTTTATCAATAAGTGCATTGAGGACGTCGTCCCCACAATGACTGTACGTACATACCCCAACCAGAAACCATGGATTACAGGCAACATTCGCACTGAGCTAAAGGGTAGAGCTGAAGCTTTCAAGGTGCGGGACTCTAACCCGGAAGCTTACAAGAAATCCCGCTATGCCCTGCGACGAACCATCAAACAGGCAAAGCGTCAATACAGGGCTAGGATTAAATCATACTACACCGGCTCCGATGCTCGTCGTATGTGGCAGGGCTTGCAAACTATTACAGACTACAAAGGGAAGCACAGCCGCGAGCTGCCCAGTGACACGAGCCTACCAGACGAGCTAAATCACTTCTATGCTCACTTGAGGCAAGCAACACTGAGGCATGCATGAGAGCATCAGCTGTTCGGGACGACTGTGTTAATACGCTCTCTGTAGCCGACGTGAGTAAGACCTTTAAACAGGTCAACATACACAAGGCTGCGGGGCCAGACGGATTACCAGGACGTGTGCTCCGGGCATGTGCTGACCAACTGGCAGGTGTCTTCACTGACATTTTCAATATGTCCCTGATTGAGTCTGTAATACCAACATGCTTCATGCAGACCACCATAGTCCCTGTGCCAAGAACACAAAGGCAACCTGCCTAAATGACTACAGACCCGTAGCACTCACGTCCGTAGCCATGAAGTGCTTTGAAAGGTAGGTCATGGCTCACATCAACACCATTATCCCAGAAACCCTAGACCGACCCCAATTTGCATACCGCCCAAACAGATCCACAAATGATGCAATCTCTATTGCACTCCACACTGCCCTTTCCCACCTGGACAAAAGGAACACTTATGTGAGAATGCTGTTCATTGACTACAGCTCAGCGTACAACACCATAGTACCCTCAAAGCTCATCACTAAGCTAAGGAGCCTGGGCCTGAACACCTCCCTCTGCAACTGGATCCTCCTCCCCCTCAGGAGGCCGAAAAGATTTGGCATGGGCCCTCAGATCTTCAAAAAGTTCTACAGCTGCACCACTGAGAGCATCTTGACAGGCTGCATCACTGCTTGGTATGGCAACTGCTTGGCATCCGACTGCAAGGCGCAACAGTGGGTTCTGCGTACGGCCCAATACATCACTGGGGGCAAGCTGGGGGCAAGCCAAAGACTCCAGCCACCCAAGTCATAGTGTGCTACCACATGGCAAGCGGTACCGATGCACCAAGTCTGGAACCAACAGGACCCTAAACAGCTTCTATCCCCAAGCCATCTTTGGTATTGGCCATAGTGGAGTTTGGAGTGTGACTGTTTGAGGTTGTGGACAGGTGTCTTTTATACTGATAACAAGTTCAAACAGGTGCCATTAATACAGGTAACGAGTGGAGGACAGAGGAGCCTCTTAAAGAAGAAGTTACAGGTCTGTGAGAGCCAGAAATCTTGCTTGTTTGTAGGTGACCAAATACTTATTTTCCACCATAATTTGCAAATAAATACATAAAAAATCCTACAATGTGATTTTCTGGATTTTCTTTTCTCATTTTGTCTGTCATAGTTGAAGTGTACAAATGATGAAAATTACAGGCCTCTCTCATCTTTTTAAGTGGGAGAACTTGCACAATTGGTGGCTGACTAAATACTTTTTCTTATTTACAATGATGGCCTACACCGGCCAAACCCGTACGATGCTAGGCCAATTGTGCGCCACCCTATGGGTGTCTTTAGTGACGCCTCTAGCACTGAGATGCAGTGCCTTGGACCGCTGCACCACTAATTAAGGTAGTTAGCCACAGCTATAAGATCAGAATACATAAAGGTTACACAAAATATCTCACCCTGCTGATTGAGCCTGCCAACCAATATTTGTTTGCTCCTGTGCTTGACTTGGGCAGGAGCTCACCGGAACTGAGTACCAGTACCTAAAATGTTTTACTGCTTCAGTTCCTGCACCTCCGATAAAATATTGGTTTAAAACTATTGCAGAGTTCCTGCACCTAAATATACACAGTACAAACACACAAAATGAGTGCCGGCACCAATTTCAGTCCACGTCAAGCACTGGTTTGCTCAATAGAACCAAGCTTACAAATGCATGCCATATCAGTGTTTATTGGTCAGTGCAACCCTCTGCAAGACTAAAAAGATAGGCCCATAATAACACATACTGAATATAATTGTATCACTCCCTCTCTATTGTAATTTCTTCATCCCCTCACTTCCTCTCATACCCAAGGATTATCATCTCATATCCAATTTGATATAATGAACCATGTAAATCGTTGTTTATGTCATTTATGCGGTTAAATTATCCAGATATTCATCATTCCCATCATAACAACCTTTTATTTTACTGTCAATGGTAATGTGATGACGTCGGTTCAAAGATGATGGGGAGGATGGAGAAAACAGACAGACCAACCACTAGGAAAAGAGAATGGGTGTTAAAACCTCGCGAGAATATTAGTATATTGGAAGAGTAGGCACACTGCAAGTTTGGAGTTGCAAGAAAATACATCTCCAAAAAGTAACAACAACTAAAGATGTCCGGA
Source organism: Oncorhynchus tshawytscha (assembly GCF_018296145.1). Classification (NCBI taxonomy): domain Eukaryota; kingdom Metazoa; phylum Chordata; class Actinopteri; order Salmoniformes; family Salmonidae; genus Oncorhynchus; species Oncorhynchus tshawytscha. The sequence continues at coordinate 57,791,463 of NC_056441.1, forward strand.
CGGTCAGGTCGCGCGGAGACACGGAGTCGTGCTAAAGATGATATTAAAAAGGTGCTGGCAGCAATTGAAAAAGTGCGTAAATGGTAAGTAAAAACGCGGGGATTATGTAAATGAAATGTAAACATCTGCAACGCCACACATCAAACTTCACTCGTAAAATGTTAGAAGGGTTGGTGAGTGATTGAAACAACAGCCAATAGAGACTGGGCTGCCGAAGCCCGGTAATGCTATAGGCGGGACTAACGGAATTTTTCCCAATCTGTCAAAATGGCTACACTTGTCCATATGTTGTTGCAATATTACGCATTCTGATATAACTGTGACCCACATTGAACATATCCATCGTCCATCTGAGCAGTTTCGCTCGGCGACTTTCAGGAATATTTGGCAGAAAATGCACTTGCGCATATAAATAAAATAATATCACACACAGGCTATTTACATACCCTAGCCCTATGCATAGCCACCAGTAAATGAGCCAACGCCAGCAGAATCTTAGGTTCATGCTTTTTATTACTGAATGTAGTAAATCTATTCTCTGTTCTGTTACATTTCATTTTCAGGGAGAAGAAGTGGGTAACAGTGGGAGACACATCCCTACGAATATTCAAGTGGGTGCCTGTGACAGACACTAAACAGGTATGTTATCTGCTGCGTCTGGCCATTATATGTATGAAACTACGCTGGCTCTATTTTACTCTCTCCTCTCTTTCAGATATACCGGAGCAAATCCATAACTGGAGAGGTTCGAGGTCTAAAAGATGTGGTGTTGGAAAACTCCAGCTCAACCTTGGATTTCCAAGGTGAGGCACTGACTGACTATGAGCAGCACAAGCAGCACTGTATTTGGAGCAGGTTTTAGAGCACTGCAATACTCTGTATAACAGGGTTTGGGGCGATTCCGTGGGAATTCACTCAATGCAGATTAAAACAATTTGACATACTTTTTAAATGGAAATTCAATTTACCTCCTGAATTGAAAATGATATTGATCTGAAACCGTTCAAGACTTGCTCCTGTTCTCTTCAACATAGATGAATGCAGCAACCAGAGTTTCCTGTCTGATATCTACCAGCCCAAAATGGACAGCAGCAGCTCCAGCTCCCAGCATGCCAGTGAGGCAGTCAGTCCTCTTCCCCACACCACAACCCTCCGCACGACCGAAGACGCTCAACCACCCATGCTGGGCCAGGAGAGTGTGGACGGTACAGTTGGCCTAGCATACTACACCATCACACTGTACCCATATAGGGCAAGGAGCTTTTCCAGAACCTGTAACCTGACTAGGAAAAACTCTGGGCCCTAGCTATTATGTCACTTGTGTAACATGAGGTATACACTATTGGCTATATTACGGTTAATATCTCAATGCCTTTTAAGTGTTTCACTCAATCTCACTCTATATGCAGAACCATCCCAGCCAGCACATGAAGTTGCTGATGAGCCTCCAACATTGATCAAAGAGGACCTGGTTTTGCCCCTTGGTGTCCGAGTAAAAACTCCATGCACAGAGGTAAGTGGTTTTCTATATTAATAAAGGATATTACCTTTTTTTTTCCTGCAAAAAAATGTTATTGATAATTGCTTAAGCTCTTAATAATAACATGAAAGAAATCACCATAGTCAATTGATTTAAATACCAATATTTCTAACAGGAAGAAGAGGGATCAGGAGCCCCTCCACTGAAGAAAGTTTGCACTGAAAAAAAGGCTGTACTGAGATAACTAGTTGATTGGATGGACATGCATGTAACCCATGCAATAGCTTTATTGAAGGCTTCAAATTGGACATACGAATAACTGCCAAAATAATAGAAACACTTGAGTAAATGAGGGATACAAAGTATATTGAAAGCAGGTGCTTCCATACAGGTGTGGTTCCTGAGTTAATTAAGCAATTAACATCCCATCATGCTTCGGGTCATGTATATAAATGCTGGGGCAGGCCATTATTATGGCTACCATAGTACTGTATGACAACACCAAATGATGCAATTTCTTATGGCAGAATGGAGTCGCTGCCCTCCGATAGAGTTCCAGACACTTGTGGAATCTGTGCCAAGGTGCATTGAAGCAGTTCTGGCTCGTGGTGGCACAACGCCCTATTAAGACACTTTATGTTGGTGTTTACTTCATTTTGGCAGTTATTTGTAGATAGATTATTATAAAATATGCATTTCTGTTAATCAAGTTATTACAAATGGAATACATTTAAAAAGAACGTTGACGTTATTGTTTTAAGTTGTTTTTTAAAAATACAATTTTACTTTCTCAGCTTTGAAAAGGAATCTTAAGCCGTTTAATGTGTTACACTGTACATAAAGTCGTGCTCACAGAAAGTGCCTATCGCTCTGAAATATACACTATTTATTTTCTGTCAGGCAAATGTCTCATATATTATGCTATTTGTATAAATTGCACAGATATAAATAATTATGGCCCCTATTCAATCAAATCAGTTTGTTAATCCTAAGGGATGAAGTGGAGCACATCTTAATTCATGTTCGGTTGAGTTTCTTTTGTTTCACACTGTTAGCGCTGTTTTGTTAAATACATTTATCCAAGCAGCAGAGGAAGTATGAGGGGAAACTTATTCCAGTCACTGGATTTGATTGAATATGGGCTGAAGTTTTTTAAATCATTTTTTTTACGTTTGTACTTTGCTTTGCAAATAAGATTAGAAAACTGTTTGTCATGTCTATCCTTTTTGATATACTGTATCTTGCTTGTTCCATTTTCATAGAGCATTGAAAGTGAATGGTGAACGAGGTTGAAAGGTAGTTCAAGACCTTGGTGTAAATACACTTGTATTCTATTTCACAGAATGTTTCTTATTGTCAGGTGGGTCATGCTCTCAAGTGCTTATTTTTGTGCTGCAAAAGTGATGCACATGCTGGAATATACGCTGCACCATAGTAAAATTGTGTTTTCTGTTTGCAGTGTTTTGCATCTTTTGACTCCCATACTCTCAAATAATTGGCCAAAATATTTTTCACCATATAGGATGACCACTTGAACTGGTTGCATTTTATCAACACTGTTTCATAGAAATTATTGGATTGCAAATCCATGGCCTTCAGCCCTCAATCTATACATAGAAGGCTTGGGCCGTGGCTGACCATAAGTCTCCAGACTTAGCACTGTGGGTTTTTATCAAGTCCATGAAATAAACTCCTGACACCTGATAGAGATGATATAATTATTCTTGGTTGAATGTTAACATCCATGGGAAGTAAGTAACTCCTACCACTGTGGGACATTTAATTTCACTATAAATTCTTGTGAAAATGTGATTTTAGTGTTTTTGTTATTTGTAAACAATACTATTTTCCTGTCATACTAAAAATTTTCATGAGAAATACTCCATTGCTTGTTATTGAATGTAAGGGATAGTTCACTCAAAATAAAACAAAGTGGATTATAGGGGAATAAGGTGGCTTTTCAAAATTGTAATGCATACAATGTTTTCAGACAGGGATACTGAATCTAAATGCAATGGGACATTTTTTTTTTTTTACATAAACTTTTCTCTTTCTAGAAGGGGCCCAACAATGTCAATATATTTGACAGTTATGGAGGTGCCCAGCCCACCCAAGCAATAGAGCAGTGGTTCCCAACCTTTTCGGTTACTGTACCACCAAATGAATTTTGCTCTGCCAGGAGTACCCCTGAAGTACCCCCACATGTGCATTTTACCAGTAGGCCTATGGTCTCATGAGTCTTCTCAAGTACCCCCTGTGGAAAGGCCAAGTACCCCCAGGGGTCCAAGTCTCCTGGTTGGGAACCACTGAAATAGAGCCCCACAGCGAATGCATCATAAAAACTAGCGGTCAAACAGGGAAATATTTCCCAAACTTTTTTTTTTCACCATTCATTTTTCCCATAGGGCATTTAGGAACCACTTCAAACAAGGTCTGTGTCTCGTGTAGACTTTCCCTGGCGTGACGTTTTGATAACCATGTAAACTCTGTCAGACAAGGTGACTTTTAACAATATATTTGGCTCTATTTACTCTCCGATTTGAAAATGCTAATTAGCATCAAAGTAGACATGCAAGACTACAAGCTCCTGCACTTCATTTCTTGCAGACACCTTTGCTGTCAACTAGCTAGCTACTAGCAACCTTGATCCAAAACAAAATATATATTGAACATTTTCATTTACCGTTCCATATTTTATATAACTAATATTTGTTGTCTTATTTATGCTTCTGGTCTTGTGTTGTGTACATAATACTATTCTAGTAGCAGTCAGATATTTACAATGTGCCAAGAATGCTATTTTTTTGCAAAGAAGCTAGCTAGCCAGCTACGTAAATTAATACTAGCAACACCCTTATTTTACAAGATCGTCTTCACCTTCAGCCAGTGGAGGTCTATATTTAATCCCTTAACATTTCTGCCAACTATATGAACGAGGAGAAATCTATTTCAATTAATGGTGTCAGAATGCACTGCTGTATTAAAGCAATTCAGAACTAACTTGTGGACATGTTCTGAAAATTCTTGCAATTCAAAGCGAGATTAATTAATTGCAGAATGTGTACATAATTATGAATGAATAAGCATATTTGTTTGACAAGAATGCACCTAGTCACCCATCAATCACTTCAAACAACTGAACTCCCAACAGTTACATTGTTTTAAAGAAATGAACAATGCATACATAAGCCTTTTATACATAACATATAAACATCTTACTTAAAGTAAACATTAAACAATTTATTAATCAATGCCACAAACCTGGGACATCGAAGATAACCATATGAATGAGTATTACCATCAGAGAGCGCACAGATTCTTCTGCTTTTCCATTTTAGAAATTAGACCAGCAAAAATAACAATGTAAAACGTATTGTGTATTGTGATTTTTGTTGGGTGAGAAACAACTGGATGCGTAAGGTAGGTTTAATATAAAATACTAGGTCAACTCCGGCAGAATGAGAAACAAAATATCACGTCCTGACCATAGAAAGCCTATATTTTCTATGGTAGAGTAGGTCAGGGCGTGACTAGGGGGGTTAGTCTAGTTTATATTTTCTATGTGGGGTTCTAGGTTGTTTTTTGTATGTTGGGATTTTGGTATGATTCCCAATTAGAGGCAGCTGGCTATAGTTGTCTCTAATTGGGGATCATACTTAAGTAGCATTTTTTCCATCTGTGGGTTATTGGATATTGTTTATGTTTAGTTGCCTGTTAGCAATGCATTGTGGTCACGATTCGTTTATTCTTTATTGTTTTGTCTTTGCTAAAGTTTCACTTCTTTAAAAAATTATGTGGAACTCATATCGCGCTGCGTCTTGGTCCGACCATTATTACGAACACTGTGACAGAATATCCCATCAAAACAGGACCAAGCAGCGTGCCCAGGAGGAGAAGACATTCTGGACTTGGGAGGAAATTATGGCTGGAGACGAAAGTCTTCCGTGGAAGCAGACGTAAGCGGTGAGGGAAGGACAGCGACGATGCCAGGGTTCGCAGCGACGACGCCAGGGTTCGCGTCCACGAAGCAAGCCTAAAAGACAGCCTGAAAAAAAAAAAAGGGGGGCACACGGGGTGGTCAGCGACGCTGAGGGGTGAGTCAGAGACCGAAGGAGGAATATTGGGACAATTTGAGTGAAGAGTGGTTGGCGAAAGTTCAGGAGAGTGATGAGAGAGAGCTGTTTGGTTTGGTTGGAGAGGCAAGACAGTCGCCCTGAGGAGCATGTTAGCCGTCTGATGCCACCTGTGCCAGCTCTCAGCACTGGCTTTGAGGAGAGTGTCATCGTTCCGGTACAATATCTGCTGTTTCTACGCACCGTGTCTCCAGTGCGCCTTCACAGCCCAGTACGTCCTGTGCCAGCTCCTCGCACTTGCCGGACGAGGTGTGTCATCGAACCGGTACCATTGATCCCGGCTATATGCACCAGGTCTCCAGTACGTCTCCACAGCCTGGTACGTCCTGTGCCTGCTCCTCGCACTCTCCCTCAAGTGCGTCTTCACAGTCGGGTATGTCCTGTGCCTGCTCCTCGCACTTTCCCTGAAGTGCGTGTCCCTAGTCCCGTACGTCCCTGTGCCTCCTCCCAGCACTCGCCCTGAAGTGCGTGCCACTAGTCCGGTGCCACCTGTACCGGCCCCATGCACCAGGCTTCCTGCGACGAGCCCCAGTCCGGAGCTTCCGGCAACAGTTCCCAGTCCGGAGCTTCCAGCGACAGTTCCCAGTCCCGGAACCTCCGGCGACAGTTCCCAGTCCCGGAACCTCCGGCGACAGATCCCAGTCCGGAGCTTCCGGCGACAGTTCCCAGTCCGGAGCTTCCGGCGACAGTTCCCAGTCCCGGAACCTCCGGCAACAGTTCCCAGGTCCGGAACCTCCGGCGACAGTTCCCAGGTCCGGAACCTCCGGCGACGTTCCCAGGTCCAGAACCTCCTGAGACGGTCCACGGTCCGGAACCTCCAGCTCCATGGCCGGAGCCTTCCCCTGCGCCGATGCCCAGTCTGAGCACGGCGTCCAGTTCAGCTCCAAGTCCAGTCTTCTTCTGCGTTGGTGCCCAATCCAGGCAAAGCGTCCAGTCCCGCTCCATGGTGGGAGCCTTCCCCTGCGCCGAGGTCCAGTCCAGGCACAGTGTTCAGCCTGGGTCCATGGCTGGATCCACGGGATGAGCGGGTTCTTTGTCCCGCACCAGAGCCGCCCCCGATGCTGGCAGATACGCGGGATGAGCGGGTACTTCGCCCTGCACCAGAGCCGACACTAGACACCCCCCCCCCTAACCCTCCCTTTTTGTTTTCTGGTTTTGCGGTCGCAGTCCGCACCTATGGGGAGGGGGTGGGGGGGTACTGTCACGTCCTGACCATAGAAAGCCTTTATTTTCTGGGCCTCCCGGGTGGCGCAGTGATCTAGGGCACTGCATCGCAGTGCTAGCTGGGCCACCAGAGACTCTGGGTTCGCGACCAGGCTCTGTCGCAGCTGGCCATGACCGGGAGGTCCGTGGGGCGACGCACAATTGGCCTAGTGTCGCCCGGGTTAGGGAGGGTTTGGCCGGTAGGGATATCCTTGTCTCATCGCGCACTAGCGACTCCTGTGGCGGGCCGGGCGCAGTGCACGCTAACCAGGTCGCCAGGTGCACTGTGTTTCCTCCAACACATTGGTGCGGCTGGCTTCCGGATTGGATGCACGCTGTGTTAAGAAGCAGTGCGACTTGGTTGGGTTGTGTATCGGAGGATGCATGGCTTTTGACCTTCGTCTCTCCCGAGCCCATACGGGAGTTGTAGCGATGAGCAACTATTGGATACCACGAAATTGGGGAGAAAAGGGGGTAAAATTCCCCCCCAAAAAGAAAGCCTATATTTTCTATGGTAGAGTAGGTCAGGGTGTGACTAGGGGGATTAGTCTAGTTTATATTTTCTATGTGGGGTTCTAGGTTGTTTTTTCTATGTTGGGGTTTTGGTATGATTCCCAATTAGAATCATGCTGGCTATCGTTGTCTCTAATTGGGGATCATACTTAAGTAGAATTTTTTCCACCTGTGGGTTATGGGATATTGTTTATGTTTAGTTGCCTGATAGCACTGCATTGTCGTCACAGTTCATTTATTCTTTATTGTTTTGTCTTTGCTAAAGTTTCACCTCTTTATTAAATTATGTGGAACTCATATCGCGCTGCGTCTTGGCTTGACCATTATTACGGACATCGTGACACAAAACAAGGAAGCCATGCCTAAACACAGCTATATCAACAGCCTTCTTGTCAATGTAATGTTGCTGCTGTCAATTGTGAGCAGAATATTTACCACTGCATTCAGTCTGAACCCCAGAATTAGCAGGACAGAATTACACAGGTGAAATAAGGTAACAAAAACAGTACACCACAACACCTTTAAACCTTTTTTCTTTAAATTATGATTTTTTATTGAATATTTAAAACATATAATATATTTGCAGGGAAGCTGCTCAACAACAACATCACATTAGTCATCTAAAAGACTCCCATCCAGAGCGACACACAGAAGCAACCAGGGTCAACGGCCAGCTCAAGGGCACGTCGACAGATGTTCCACAAAGTCAAAAACGGGGACCCGAACCAACGATCCATCAGCCACCGGCCCAAGTTTCCAACCGCCGTCCAAGATCCCCCTCCCCACAGTTACCCAAGAGCTGCCCCTCAACCATCTGAGACCCCCCCTCCCCGAGAAAATAAGATTTTAAAATAATAATTCCACCACCCCTTTCCCAATAACCAGGAAAAAGAACAAAAGAGAAATAAGAGAAAGACAAAGGAAAAACAGAAAACAACAATGCAGAAAACAAAAGACACCAAGGACAACAAAAAATCATAACAAGCAAGGCCAACTGAATGTTTGAGTGCATGTATGGCCCTATTTACATGTGTGTGTGTCTGTGTATGTGCACATTTAAAAAGTTTTAAAGAACCGCGCTCGTGGTGCCCCAGATCCTAATGAGTTATGTTTTACATGATTCATTTAATCGGGTAACAATTAAACATAGTTAATTAGATAAATAACAGTCTTCAGATTAATGTTAAAGTCAAATCACGATAACTTATATACGATGGTTTGAGCAGAGTAACTGGTTGGTCCTACTTAAATTCGCTTTTGAAGATACTTTACTTAGGACAGCCAATCAGCCGTACCAGTGATTTTCTGGGAGGTGAGTTTATTGTCTCCACCTCGACTTGAGATTCAAAGTTCAAACCATTTTAAACACGCAGCTGCAGCTTCACACTTTTCTGGTCCCATGTGCTAATTCATAACCCATCATTTATAACTTTTGCACGAAACTGGCGGTTCTGGCAGGCTGGCATGCTCCATGACGTCACTCCGGGCGGTGTGCAAAGTTATGGAAACAATTCTCTATTATAACTTTTCAAATCACATCCCTCTCTTAACAAAAACACGTTCATAATTTTTCATATTACATGCACAACCCATAGTATGGAAACTTCATCCATGTAGTGGGTATACTTTCCAAGTTACAGTATTTCCTTTATAACATTTTTAATGACATCACAAAATAGCATACAAAACGGCATTAGTGTTCTGTAGATCGCCTCTGACCATTCCCCACATTCTACGTTAGAAATATTGTCCAGTATTCGCTTTTGAAAGTGTTAAGAGTTTCAGCGGGAACAAGTCTGTTGAGACAAAGCACATTCCTTTGGTGAATTTTGAGAGCACAGGTCTGGATCTTCTCCCTTGATTTACAACAGGATGTGAGTTGTTAATCCCCACTAGTTCTTTCCTTCCCCCTCTATTGGGGAGAGGGGGACTGATTGAAGTTATTCATTGCAAACCTGATCTGACCGATTTAGATTCTCATGGTCAGTCATAACAAAGACGATGAGTGATCACATGATTTCCACCAATGGAGCCACACACAATTCAACTTAAGCATTGAGGACATCATTTAGTTGACAACCTCGTGGTTTATACTATGTCTACTGTGTGTGAATGATGGAAGAGTCTTACCCCGGATGTAGGTCCATTTCAGTGTGTGTGGTCGCTTAGGCCCGCACATCAACCAGTACTGGGACCATTGGAGACTTGGGATGCTTGCTCTCAGAGTGCTGCTTGAACGTCTTCGGGTTTGTATTTACTCTATAAAGGTCAAGTACAAAATGGAGGAAGTTAACAATCTGTGGCTTAGATTGAATTCAAAGTTGACACAAATGATAAACTAAGCAATATGATGCAACAAACTACTATACATATGAAAGACTGTACCACACAGGCCAGTACAATAGCCTACACATAGAGAGTAACCTAAAAGCACATACAGTACCAACCAATACTACTCACCCAACAGACAAGGCAGGTGTGGACCAGTGCTGCCTTGGCTGCAGTCTTCTGGTCCATAGCTGCTCCGTGCTTTTTAGCAGCGGCCGCATTGGTATCAGTTAACAAGTTCAACTGTTCCCATAGTACAGAATAATTACTTAAATGGGTGGACAGATCCAGATACAAATAGCAGGACTGTATAAGCTTTTGTTCCAGCCGAGCTCATACCTGATTACAAAACATAGCCTATCGCGGTGATTCATTATTTTGATTATTTAAGTCAGGTGTTAGAGCTGGGCTGGGACAAAACCCTTCACAGGACTTCCTGCAATGACTGAAACAGACCAAAGCAGGAGCACAGCGTTCCAGGTTGAAACAGCTGACCTAGTTGAGAGGTGATAAGACTCAGGCACACCCATTGGTTCTGGAATAGAAAAGGTGCAAAGAAGGTTTGCAATTTGGTATCAATAACATGACAGTAATTCTACCTAAAAGAAAAACTAACATGTGAATACCAATTAATTTAAAACCCACCATAGCAGACAGGACTAAATAACATTACATAACCTTGCCTACTAGCTATACTAATGATCTGCTTTCCAGAGGGTAACAGCAAACAGATCAACTCCTTCCTGTAGTAAAGTAAGCACACTGTTGACTCAAGAGAGGATGATAATAAGTCCATCTCTGAAACCTCTCAAAAAGCCAGACCAAAATCAGTGGTGTAAAGTACTTAAGTAAAAATACTTGAAAAGGGTATCTGTACTTTCCTTTACTATTTAACATTTTGACTACTTTTACTTCACAACATTCCTAAATAAAATAATGTACTTTTTACTCCATATATTTTCCCTGACACCCAAAATGACTTGTTACATTTTGAATGCTCATCAAGAGAACATACCTGGTCATCCCTACTTCCTCTGATCTGGGGGACTCACTAAACGCATGCTTCATTTGTAAATTATGTTTGAGTGTTGAAGTTTGCCCCTGGCTATCCGTTTAATGCATTTGTTTTATTAATATAAGGAGTTTGAAACTATTTATACTTTTCTAAGTATATTTAAGTAATTACATTTACCTTTGATACTTATGTATATTTAAAACCAAATACCTTTACTGGGTGACTTTTACTTTTACTTGAGTCATTTTCTATTAAGGTATATTTACTTTTACTCAAGTATGACATTTTGGTACTTTTTCCACCACCAACCAAAATAATACAGCAAGCTAGGGCATCTACAAGTCAATTAGTAATGAAGTAGGTTACCCACCCCTCACCCACAGACACAAAAACATACTCTCAAGAACGCCTAGTGTCACCATCTACGTTATATTGATATGGATTTACTGTCAAAATACACGTCTCTCCACCCTAACAATGGGAGTCATTGTCAACGAAACGCCACAGTGGGCTGTCTCAGCTCCCGCCTATCCTTTCTTTGGATTGGTGGATACATCTCATTAGTGTAATGTTTTTTTGATGAGGGTTGCTGACGTCAACCGCCAGTATTCAATGGAGAGAAATGCTATACTACTAGCCTCATGACATGAAAATGCATAGTCATCTCGATACAACTCTGATATAAAGTATTTTGTCTCACAAAGTACACTATCAGTAGACTCGTAACATCTTAAGCATTACAAAACTTCTATCAGATCAAATAAACCTCACATAGCAAATAAGCCATTCATTTTTTAGTTGAGCAAATTTGACACTCTGTCATTGACCTCCATACAAAAACGTCTTGCTGGGTGGGCAAAACAAAAAAACAACTCTTCTCTTCCTCTTCCTCTCTGATAATAGTCACCTTGTCTGAGAGAGATTCGTCATGTCAAAACGTCATATCAAAACGTCATGTCAGTGTAAGCCTACACGCAACACAAACCTTATTTGAATTGTTTCTAAAAAATCGATTGGAACCATTTCCGTGTTTGATCGCTAGGTTTTATGAGTATTATGACATACTGTGGTTCTCTATTCAAATCCCGATTATGGTACTTACACTGTAGATACAACATTATTACATTATTTACAGTGGTTGATGGAATTTTACAGTATGGTAGCAGCTGCTACAGTACAATATATGTTTTCATTTGATGACATATAAAAAATATTCAAAGTGTCTGGGTCTTAATTGCCATCTGCATACACCATCGACATTGGCTGTGTTCGAGAGCATCAAGACCATGATGTAGCATGGGTAAATTGTAACTGAATTTTGTCTTGCTGCTTTTTGTTCTATGTTGCTGCGTCTTGCTTGTCCTATGTTGCTACGTCTTGCTTGTCCTATGTTGCTACGTCTTGCTTGTCCTATGTTGCTCTGTCTGTATGCTATGTATTGCTTGTCCTATGTTGTTATTGTCTATATTGTAATTGTTTTTAATAACCTGCCCGGGGACTGCGGTTGAAAATTAGCCGGCTGGCTAAAACCGTCACTTTTACTGAAACGTTGATTAATGTGCACTGTCCCTGTAAAAATAAAATAAACTCAAACCGACTGATCTACAAATAATATTGAGCAGTTATTTAAGATGCAAGCCAGGTGATTTGTAGATCAGGCAATCTCAACTTGACTTTAAAGTCGGCTGTAATAGAGCTCGCCTGCTTGTAGTCCTAAAACCTGGAAATTAGCTACCTCTGGTTCATTCAGCAGTCCCTACAGGAAAAATCAATGTGAAAATAATATGTTTTTGGATTAAATGTATATTTTTGTATAAACGCTGAAAATAAGGTATGTGGTAAACGCAGACTTAGAAGATCTTATACATTTTGTCCTATAAGATAATCTTCATCAGATAATGTCACTTTCTGTGAATTTTGAAGAAATTATGTAATAATAAAAATCACAAAGGCTTCACAATTCATGTTAACTGAATGCTATTATCTCACAGAACAAAACGTATAAGATCTCAAGACAAAGGAGATGATTGTGGACTACTGAAAAAAGAGAATCGAGCACGCCCCCATTCTCATCGACGGGGCTGCAGTGGAGCAGGTTGAGAGCTTCAAGTTCCTTGGTGTCCACATTACCAACAAACTAACATGGTCCAAGCACACCAAGACAGTCATGAAGAGGGCACGACTGTCACCCACCTGTCCTTGTTATTGTCTCCACCCCCTACAGGTGTCGCTTGTTTTCCCCACTGTATTCATCCCTGTGTTTCCTGTCTCTCTGTGCCAGTTCGTCTTGTATGTCCAACTCAACTAGCGTGTTTTTCCTGTGCACCTGCCTTTTGTATTCTCTTTTTGCTAGCCCCCCCGGTTCTGACCCGTGCCTGTTTCTGGACTCTGTATCCGCCTTCCTTGACCTCGAGCCTGCCTGCCACTCTGTACCTCCCGGATTCTGAACTGGTTTTGACCTTTTTCCAGTCCACGACCATTCTCTTGAATACCCCTTTTTGGATCTATAAACATCTAAGACTCCAACCATCTGCCTCCTGCGTCTCGCTTTGTGCCCTGATAACAACAACAAATTATTTCTCCTCAGGAGACTGAAAAGATTTGGCATGGATCCTCAGCAGGACCATCGAGAGCATGGTTGCATCACTGCCTGGTATGGCAACTGCTTGGCCTCAGACCGCAAAGCACTACAGAGGGTAGTGCGAATGGCGCAGTACATCACTAGGACCAAGCCTCCTGCCATCCAGGACCTATATACCAGGCGGTGTCAGAAGAAGGCCCTAAAAATGGTCAAAGACTCCAGCCACCCTAGTTATAGACTGTTCTCTCTGCTACCACATGGCAACCAGTACCGGAGCGCCAAGTCTGGGTCCAAGAGGTTTCTAAACTGCTTTTACCCCCAAGCCATAAGACTCCTGAACACCTAATCAAATGGCTACCCGGACTATCTGCATTGTTGGTTAGGGGCTCATAAGTATTTCACTCTAAGGTCTACCTGTTGTATTCGGCGCATGTGACTAATACAATTTGATTTGAAACCTGTGTTAACCTCAGACATCATTTTCGTGTTTATTCCAAAACCCATTTTTTTCACCATTCATTTTCCCCATAGGGATGGCTGAACCAAAGATGGTTTAGTATAAAGATATGTAGAAACTGCTTCTCCAATATAAATACCTATTCACGCTTGTAGGCTATGTCATGGCGATGTTGGCTTGCTAAACTCATACACCCGATAACGTGTTTCTGCGCAACGGTCGTATCGCGCCAAACTGCGCATGTGCAGGCCGTCAATTCAAAGGTACTCTTTCTATATGAAGTTGTTCTTGCCGAAAATTAAAACTTGTTCGTTTGTCACATTCACGAGGTGGGAGTAATAACATGTTCAGCTACTTAAGGCGAAAGCTCGAAACTATGTTGTGCCTTTACATTTCAAGAAAATTAACAACTAAGGAAGGATTTTCCACTTCACTCATTCCCTAAACCCCGGTCTGCCGAGTCTTCCTCGCTAGAGTTCCCGAATGTGGCTGAACAAACCAGAGGTAAATCATTTCCGGGTTTAGGACTACAACAACGATTTTTTTTTTATAACTAACCCAAGATAGACCACAGCCTGACGTTTCAAATTGAAACAAATGAGTCATAGTGGGCAGAACAAGCAGAGAGGGGTGCAGAGCCAAGCACGAGCTAGCGAGATTACTCACTGCCTGACCATTTCATTTTCTTACAGCTCACATTGCTAAACCACACCCCTAATAGGATATTAGGTCGGTCAGGTAGTGACAAATTAACAATTAAAATCAATAAATCGCGTGTCCAAAATTACTTGTCATTTGAAATAATGTGTTGACACAACAGCGGCAAATCTAATTATAATGGGGTTATGAAACTGGCTCCATGACGTTTCATTCCGGAGGAGGGTACCATTTTGTCTCTATTGTTTCCAACCGTATTTCAAAGATTGTTATGAATAAACCAAGACAGACCACAGCCTGTCGTTTCAAACGGGAACAAATTAGTCATAGTGAGAAGAACAAGCAAGGAGGTGGGGACGATCTAGAGATCCTATTGGCGCGTCGGGTGCTTCACATTTATACATCCGGTAAAACATCTTCCTCCTTGTTCTATTTGTGATAGAACTCGACAGTTTGTAGTCACAGATAGAACAAGGAGCCATATATTTCACCAGATGTATGAGTGTGAAGCATCCGGTTGGCGTTTCCACTCCCTACCAAATATGATGAGAGGAAGCCCAGTGACCGGCAGTTGGAGAAGATGAATTTTGGCCGACAATTATGCTAATTTTCTCACCGAAGAAACATTTAATCTCAATACAGTTTTATGTGCCCAAAACTAAAATATGTTACGAACAGAGTGGACTAGGTTTAGTAGATTTGACC
Organism: Oncorhynchus tshawytscha; assembly: GCF_018296145.1. Taxonomy (NCBI): domain Eukaryota; kingdom Metazoa; phylum Chordata; class Actinopteri; order Salmoniformes; family Salmonidae; genus Oncorhynchus; species Oncorhynchus tshawytscha. The sequence continues at coordinate 57,806,535 of NC_056441.1, forward strand.
CTTTGCCAAAGTTTATTTTTAAAAATGCCGTTGTTTAGAAAGAGTGCAAGGGCGAAGTGAGTTACGGAAATATGCAAACACATGCTAGAACACGCCAATAGGATCGCTCTTTGTGAGACCAATCGAAAACGAGAGGGGCGGGATAAATCTAACGCCGCTGTTTGCTGTGGGGGAAACTGAGTTTTGGGGTTGTGCAGAATTTTGCCGGGCGGGAACTCCCGCCATTTTTTCAACCCAGGTGATAACCTCTTGGATATTTCTATTAAGTTGTTACAACCCTTTACTATTATTGTAACAACTTCAACTTTCAAGGACGGAAACTGCGAGTAAAAAAAAAATCGCTCCATTAGAAGAGGCCTAGTCTTTGGAGAACGGAGAGAGCGCGCCAGATCCCCTGACGGGAACCTCCGCTGTTGCCGCGAGTTGGAGAATCCTGTCAGCTCGCCTCTCCATCCTCTGGGACTAGCTAGCATAAGTTTATCTGTATAGCCTACCCGAAGAGTCCATTATCAGTTAACACTTTTAAACCGCTGTTTTTGACAAGTTCGTGTTGATAAACAATGACACAACTACCGGCGAACAGAACAAGGATGCGATTTGACTGCTAGCAAGAAGTGCTGTGTTATTGTTTTGCAACGAGGATTTAGCCGACTGGCTAGCTAGCTTGCTACACGTTGAATGCTCCTGGAATATTTTGGGATACTTGACTACATGCTAAGGCCATATTGTGATATTTTGCGTAGTTTTGTACTAGGAGTTTTATTTGTAAAGACGTCATCGCTGCCGTTTCGTACTCAGGATGGCACCACTGCTGGGCCGGAAACCCTACCCGCTGGTTAAGCCGCTAGCCGAGCCGCCAGGCCCAGAGGAGGAGGTCTACATCATCGAACACACCAAGGAGGCCTTCAGGAACAAAGAGTATCCTTTCACATTATGGCAACGCCGACTCAGTTCGCCAGCTAGCTGACTATCAAAGCACAACCATTATGTACACTAATTGGGACTTCGCGTTTTGTCAGTGTTTTAACATGTTATTCACCTTCTGACCTTTTGATGTTTAATAACTAAATACTGTAGAATGTTGTCTTTGTCGTAATATGAGCACACAGTGTTATTTCGTAGCCAAAGTTGTGCTCTCTTTTCAAAACTAGCTAACTAGACAAACAGTAGCTAAGTTAACTACTACTAGATTTATTTGAGAATAGTACTATCCAGCAATCTATCGAGCTGATTTATGCCTAACTGATTTGGGGTAATTCCCAAGATCTGTTTAAGTTTGTTATGGCGCGTTTGTTAGCATAGCTAGCTAACTTTACAGAGTAGATTGAAGAGCAGCTAACTACAGACAGACAACGTCACAGATTACATCACGTCGGTTCTGACACTAGCTCATCAAATCGGTCTGATTTGACATGCAGATAAAATTGGCATGTTTGACTTGTTGTAAATACAACTGTTATGACGACATGTGAGAAAAAGCAAACGTGTTTGTGCCATGAACCACTTTCCAATCAAGTGTAGCTGGTGTAGGCTGCCTGGCATGCCCGATTGATATTAAACATGTAACGTTATCGTTCAGGTTGCTCAACTGTGTAGTAACAATGCAGTTCAATGCGTTGTTTTGAAGTCCCCTAGCCCTACTAGCAATAGTTACAGAAGTATTTTGGTGCCCCACGTGAGTTCGAGATAATGTATTGCTCCAGGAGGCTGCATAACTGGCTGCATAACTTACTAGGCCATCATCACCACTTTTTGTGTTTCTAGTCTAAAGGTACAGTACACTAACCTAATTTGATAAGCAGCTAATTGAGCCGCCTGTAAGCAAACCCTAACACTACTATCCCAATGTACACCATCATCAACCCAAAATGTTTGTGCTCTGCATTTTGTCAGTAAGTGTAATATAATGGGTGACGTTTGTACTGCTTAACATCTAGCTAGCCTATAGCCATTGGGGTTATAGATGCCAAAGTCATGATGATATCGGGACATGACTTAACACATTGCTTAGCCTCTACAGACAGGAACACTGTTAGATTTAGTTTCAGCTGGAGCACAGTGTTTCTGGGTATTACCCTGCACTTTGGCTCTGTTATGAAAGGATCCGAATAATATATATATATATATATATATATATATATATATATATATATATATATATATATATATATATATATATATATATATATATATATATATATATATATATATATGGTGTGGGATGTCTCTCACACTCACTTTTAATTATTGAGATCAATTGCTGCTAACATGATTAATTAATTATAAATCAGGGGTCTCTGGGTTTACCGTAGAGCTAACTGAGTCAAGTGACTAAGTGGATATTCCTATCCTGTATCCTAGTACTCATACTATGATCATTTGAAGGGAATATGTGTTGTTATCCTGATGAAATGGCTACAGAGAGTATGAGGCGCGCTTGCAGAGGTACGCCGAACGCATCTGGACATGCAAGAGTACCGGCAGCAACCAGCTCACACACAAGGAGGCCTGGGAGGAGGAGCAAGAAGTCACTGAACTGTGAGTAACAAGCAAGTCTAGCTTGAGTGACATTACAACAGAAATGCTCTGTTTCAAAATAAATATAAATTGTTATTCTATACAGAGGCTAAAAAGATCTGTAGCACACACTGCTCACTGTCTCCCGTTGAAGGTCACACGATTCACAGCTGTGTTATTGGACTTTCCCCGTGCGCCTCCTTCCTTTCTATTTGCATGACGTATGGATTGAGTCATCCTTGAATCCAATGATGGGGAGAATGTCTTCATTTTATTTAATGAAAAGAGAGTGCAAAATAAGTGTGTGGCCTGGTCCAGAAACCACCCGTAGCACTTCACACCCCCTAGCACTTGTGTCCATCTGAAGGGATTGGATTAGGGAATGTTTTTACACAAGGTCTAGATTCTCTCGTTTGATAAGTTTCAGGACCGTGTGTCCAGGTTGGCTGCTGTGGCATTGAGTCATGCAGGATCAGCAACCGTATTTAAAGATGTCTATTTATACTATGCAGGGAAGCCTGGGTTTGAATCTGCTTCCCCTGCTGGAGAAGTGGTTGTGTACAGGTAGGATAGACATGGGTGGTCCCAGCATTCCGTTTCATTGAGATGTTACCATTTGTATTCATTCCTCTGCTCGGACTGCTGCGTGCACGTTTATGAATTACGGAAAGCATTTGCGGGTGACTCGAACAGTGAAAATAGCAATAGCCATACAAAGCCACCATCTGTCAAAATGAATTGCGTGAATGTGCACCAATAAACCCAAATCAGTTAGCATAAGAAGACTGTTTATTGCTGCCAATTTCTATTGAGTGTTCGATAAATGAGATGTTTGACATGAGTGTTTTATGTCCAGGCTTCAGGAGGAATACCCACTATGGTTCGAGAAGCCCGTCCTGGAGATGGTCCATCACAACACGGTCTCCCTGGACAAGCTGGTGGACCAGGCCTGGGTGGAGATCCTCACCAAGTACGCCGTAGACGAAGAGTGTGACTTTCTGGTGAGGTTGTCTTTTATTTTGGTCGAATGCTGTGAATGTTTGTTTTCATGTGGAGAGATGGTAGTCTATGAAGGTGGAATAAATACTTTTCATGGAAAATATGTTGATTAAAAAAATACACTTTTTTTTTTACACATTTTTACACGTAATTAATCTGAAAAACATTTTTACCCCCCTTCCCAAATTATTTTTGGGGTCTTTAGGTGGGGAAGGAAAAGAGTTTGCGGGTTAAGGTTGTGAAGATACACCCCCTTGAAGGGAACGCTGAGGGGGAGACGTCGGAGAAGAAGCTAGAGGGAGCCTGCGACTCTCCTTCCAGCGACAAGGAGAATGCCAGCCAGGAGAACCAGAAGAAGGAACAACAGCTGACCAGAGAGGAGAGCCCCAGGGAGACCAGGGAAAGCAGGAGAGAGAGCCTCAGTGAGTACAACACATTTGGGTCATGTTGTACTAGAAATTATATTATTTGATTTTGGGTAACCTGCACCAAAATCCATAACATAGTAGGGGTGTAAATGTTTAAATGAAATTGGGAGCCTTAATGTTAAGAAACATTCCTAACAGCTAAAACAATGTCCCTACAACATTCTTATGACAGTGCACTTATCACAAAACATATTATTTTCTGTGTTATAGCCTTAACCAGACAATATCCTATAAAAGCTTGGGGAACATTTTTTAAAGGTAGACTCAGCGATATGAAGTGAATGCAGAAAGGAAACAACATAGTGGGTCAACTTATGCAACAACTAAGAGCGTTGAAGTGCAAGAATACTTCTCTGCTGTTTTGGTGCCCTGGCTACCACGCTGTTAACTGTGTGAATCAAGCCCATGTGCAGTGACTGTCAGGGCAACATGCTGCATGGTGCTCATCTCTATCCTAGCCTATTCATTGATAGGCCCTGTATTATGGAAGTTGCGAGGCATTGCAAGCCAAGAAATTGTGATCTACAGCATTCCATTGCGAGAGACAGCTTTTGGTTGCCGGTAGATAGGCATAGTAAATGGTTCTGACTGTCTGCCTGGTGCCTGACCTGCCTATACTGTGCCCCTCCCCTCTGTCTCCTCCGTTCCAAAAATACTGAGTCTTAGGAGTCAATTCCTAGCGGAATCTAATCTTGACACTGCAAAATGCGGGTGAGCTTGCAAGGAATTGTAGTTAAGTTGGAAAAAATGGCAGAGAGAGGCAAGCAACATCCGGTGAAGTCCTCTGGCAATACTTTGAGAAGTTAAATGAGAAGGAAATGTTAACTTTGCAAGATAGAATTGGGGTACAGTAATGGTAGTACAGGTGCAATGTTTAACCATCTGAAAGGGATGCACAGTGAGACCCAAACCATTGCTGGCAGCAGCACAGCTTCATTGTGAAATGTATGATTTTTTTGTGGTTGTAAATGGAAAACCACAGAAAAAAATGTAAATGTCAGTTTAAACAATGTGTCAAACTCGTTCCGTGGAGGGCCGTGTCTGGGGGTTTTCGCTCCTCCCTTGTACTTGATTGATGAATTAAGATCACTAATTAGTAAGGAACTCCCCTCACCTGGTTGTCTAGGTCTTAATTGAAACCAAAAACCAGCAGACATTAGGCCGGGGGGGGGGGGAAGAGTACGCCCCCCTTTTTCTTCTCCCCAATTTCGTGGTATCCAATTGGTAGTTAGTCGTGTCCCATCGCTGCAACTCCCGTACGGACTCGGGAGAGGTGAAGGTCAAGAGCTGTGCGTCCTCCGAAACACAACCCAGCCAAGCCGCACTGCTTCTTGACACAATGCCCTCTTAACCCGGAAGCCAGCTGCACCAACGTATCGGAGGAAACACCGTTCACCTGGAGACAGTGTCAGCTTACAGGTGCCGAGCCAGCCACAGGAGTTGATAGAGCGCAATGGGACAAGGAAATCTCGGCCTGCCAAACACTCTTCTAACCCAGACAACGCTGGGGAATTGAGCTGCCTCATGGGTCTCCCAGCCACGGCCAGCTGTGACAGTCTGGAATCAAACCCGGGTCTGTAGTGACGCCTCAAGGTCTAAGTGCCTTAGACCACTGCGCCACTCGGGAGGCCCCCTCAAATGGATTTTAACAAAATATTGGTCCTCTAAAAAATACGGCCCTGCGTTGAATTTCAAAATCCTGACGTGGCCCTCGAGCCAAAAAGTTTGCCCACCCCTGCTTTAGGCCCTCCATGGAATGAGTTTGACACCCATTATTATTATTATTTTTAATGTCACATCCCTATAACACAGCACGTGGAACATATTAAAGAGATTTGATGTCTATTGGACAAACCTGGATGATTCTTTTTTTTATTTAAATGTACATGTAAAAATAGCATAGGATCCACACAGGCCTGATCTGTTGACATGTGTTAAAGTATACTGTGTGCTTGTTTGCCATTAGGTGATCGAGCACGGCGCTCCCCCAGGAAAACTCCCACCGCTATGAAGGAGGAGAAGAAGAGATGGGTGATGCCAAAGTTCCTTCCACACAAGTATGATGTGAAGCTGATCAGCGAAGACAAGGTTGGTGTCCTCTCCACTGTTTTAAAATGTCTATTGTTTACCTCCGACCATCAAGTGCACGTTTTATGTAACTGGGTCGTGTTCATTGGTTACAAAATGGATTTAAACAGAAAGAGGCTGCCTGAACTTGTTGAATAAGAGACACATTTTTGTTTTTCGTTACCAAATTGATTTAAAACATTTTCCATTGCATACTCTAATGAACACAACACTTGCGTCTGTTATGTAATTTATATAAATGTTTAAACCCTACACCAACAGGTCATCAGTGATGTCCCAGTGGACAGCCTCTTCCGGACTGAGCGCCCTCCAACCAAGGAGATCATGCGCTACTTCATCCGCCACTATGCACTCCGGCTTGGGATGGGAGAGACGGCCCCCTGGGTGGTGGAGGATGAACTGGTGAAGAAGTTCAACCTGCCCAGCAAATTCAGCGACTTCCTCCTGGATCCACACAAGGTAAACCTGGATTTCTATGGTGTTTTGTACTTTTGTTTGTTTGTCCAAAAACCTCCACACATACTCCTGTTGGTGTAGGAGCTCTGGATTATGTGATAGAATACAACAGTAAGACAAAACGGGAAAAAATATTGCCTTTCAGAAAGTATTCATACCCCCTGAATTATTCCACTTTTTGTTCTCTTACAGCCTGAATTCAAAATAATAATAAAAATATCATCGGTCTACACACAATACCCCATAATGACAGTGAAAACATGTTTTTACAAAATGTTGCTAATTTATTGAAACTGAAATACAGAAATATATCTCATTTAAATTACTATTCACACCCCTGAGTCAATACTTTGTAGAAACACCTTTGGCAGTGATTACAGCTGTGAGTCTTTCTGGGTAACTCTGTAAAACTATTTCACACCTGGATTGTGCAACATTTGCATTCTTTTTTTTTGTTTTTGTTGTTGAAGTTTACCCCCTTTTTCTCCCCCATTTCGTGGTGTCCAATTGTTAGTAGCACAAGTATGATGTGAAGCTGATCAGCGAAGACAAGGTTGGTGTCCTCTCCACTGTTTTAAAATGTCTATTGTTTACCTCCGACCATCAAGTGCACGTTTTATGTAACTGGGTCGTGTTCATTGGTTACAAAATGGATTTAAACAGAAAGAGGCTGCCTGAACTTGTTGAATAATGAGACTATCATGTCTCATCGCTACAACTCCCGTACGGGCTCGGGAGAGACGAAGGTTGAAAGTCATGCGTCCTCCGATACACAACCCAACCAAGCCGCACTGCTTCTTAACACGGCGCGCATCCAACCCGGAAGCCAGCCGCTTCAATGTGTCGGAGGAAACACCGTGCACCTGGCAACCTTGGTTAGCGTGCACTGTGCCCGGCCCGCCACAGGAGTCGCTGGTGCGCGATGAGACAAGGATACCCCTACCGGCCAAGCCCTCCCTAAGCCGGACGACGCTAGGCCAATTGTGCATCGCCCCACGGACCTCCCGGTCGTGGCCGGTTACGACAGAGCCTGGACGCGAACTCAGAGTCTCTGGTGGCACAGCCCTTAACCACTGCGCCACCCGGGAGGCCACCAACATTTGCATTCTAATATAATATCTTCAAGCTCTGTCAAATTGGTTGTTGATCATTGCTATTCAACTATTTCCAGGTCTTGCCATAGATTTGAAGTAGTTTAAGTCAAAACTAACTCGGCCACTCAGGAACATTCCCTGTCTTTGTGGTAAGCAACTCTAGTATAGATTTGGCCTTAGGTGATTGTCTTCCCGAAAGGTGAATTAATCTCCCAGTGTCTGGTGGAAAGCAGACTGAACCAGATATTCCTCTAGAATTTTGCCTGTGCTTAGGTCCACTGTCTTTTTTTTTTCCTTTTCTTTTTTCTGAAAAAGCATACACAGCATGATGCAGCCTCTACTTTAAAATATAGAGAGTGGTACTCAGTAATGTGTTGTGTTGGATTTGCCCTAAACAGAACACTTTGTATTCAGGAGAAAAAGTGAATTGCTTTGCCACATTTTTACTTCAGTGCCTTGTTGCAAACATTGTTGCAAACAGGATGCCTGTTTTGGAGTATTTGTATTTTGCAAAGGCTTCCTTTTCACTCTTGTCAATTAGGTTAGTATTGTGGAGTAACTACAATGTTCTTGATCCATCCTCAGTTTTCTCCTATCACAGTCATTCAACTCTGTAACTGTTTTAAAGTCCCCATTGTTTGGCCTTATGGTGACATCCCTAACCGGTTTCCTTCCTCTACGGCAACTGAGTTTCCGAAGATGCCTCTATCTTTGTAGTGATTGGACGTATTGATACACCATCCAAAGTGTGAATTTAATAACTTCACCATACTCAAAGGGGTATTCATTGTCTGCTTTTTCTTTTTACCCATCTACCAATAGATGCCCTTCTTTGTGAGGATTTTGAAAAACTCCCTGTTCTTTGTGGTTTAATCTGTTTGAAATTCACTGCTCGACTGAGGGATCTTATAATTATCTGAATGTGTTGGGCACAGGGATGAGGCGGTCATTAAAATAAATAATCAACACCATTATTGCACACAGTGTGTCCATGCGACTTAAGTTGAGCAGTGTGAATATTTTCTGAAGGCATTGTATGCATGTTTTTATGAAACATTTTGTTTTTAATTATGTGACTAATAGTTTTTGCCTTCTAGTTTTTCGCAGAGAATCCAGTCTCAACCAAGCGCAGGAGCCTGAGCTCAACAGAGGGCAAACCCAGTAAGAAGCTGAAGACCTCGAACACCCCGGGAGGAGTGAATTCAGGGAACGAGAAGAAAAAGGATTCTCTTGGCATGCCCCTGAGCCCCACGATCTGGGGCCACATGCAGGTTTGTCAAATTTTATACATGCTGATGTAATCTGATTTGCAGATATTTTTGCTGGATTCATGGTTTTATAAAGAATCTTAGTTCACCTGGAATATGACTGTTGGTAGATAAACACAGGGTTTGTTTTCCTTATTTGACCATTGAGAATGTAAATGTTCAGTAGAATTTGCAGATTTAGTCTGTTGCTTTGGATTGAATCAATAATGCATCCATTTATATTGTAGATGAAAATGAATGGCTCGCCTCTGAAGGTAAAGAATTCTGGAACCCCCAAGAAAAGAGATGGTGGGGCCTCTGTCCTCTCCTCTCCAAAATCCAGCAAAAAACCCAGGGATAAGAAATCTGCTGCTGGCAAAAAGACCCCTGGCAAGAGTGGTCAGAAGATATCCTCCAAAAAGGATGAAAAGGGTGGAGGTGCCAAGAAGCCCAAGATGAAGCAGATGACCCTGTTGGACTTGGCCAAGAACCCTCTCTCCGCTGGAAGCCCCAAGAAGAGAGCCCGGAGCACTGGCCCAGGGACCCCCAAACTGGGCAAGCCCCTCCACCCCATGGCCCTGCATCTGCTGCGCTACTACAAGGAGCACAAGGGCAAGGAGGACAAGAGGAACGCCATGTCCTGTCTCATATCCAAGGCAGCCAAGGCCCTCTCGCCTGAGGACCGGGGCCGGCTGCCAGAGGAGCTCCGAGACCTGGTCCTGAAGCGCTGGGAGCTGCTGGAGCAGAAGAAGAAATGGGCGGCCATGAGCGAGGAGGAGAAGCAAGATGTGATGAGAAAGAGGCGTGAGGAGATCAGGGAGAAACTCCGGGAGAAGACCAAGGAGCGGCGGGAGAAGGAGCTGCAGGTGCGCCGTGAGCAGCAGCGCCGCTATGAGGACCTGGAGATTGAGGGCGGCAAGGCACTTCCTGTCTTCAAGCTGGTTGACATGCCAGAGGGCCTGCCCAACTCCCTGTTCGGAGACGTGGCCATGGTAGCGGACTTCCTCAACTGCTACGCGGGCCTGCTGATGCCCGATGACCAGTACCCGGTGACGGCAGTGGCCCTGATGGAGGCTCTGGCCGGGGAGAAGGCAGGTTTCCTATACCTGAACCGTGTGCTGGTGGTGCTGCTGCAGACCCTGCTGCAGGATGAGCTGGCTGAGGGCTACAGCGAGCTGGACATGCCCCTGTCGGAGATCCCCCTCACCCTCCACTCTGTCTCGGAGCTGGTGCGCCTGTGCCTGCGGCCGTGTGACGCCCACGGCGATGACTCTGGCCAGGGCTCTGGGGGGGATGACTGGGGCCCCCTAGGGGGATTCGACCAGGTGGTAAGCGGTGAGTTCCTCGAGCAGCTGGAGGCGGTGGAGGTGTTTGAGCTGACGTCGACGGAGAAGGCCAGCCTGCTGGTAGCACTGTGTCACCGCATCCTCATGACCTACTCGGTGGAGGACCACGTGGACTCCATGCAGCAGCGCTCGGCCGAGCTGTGGAAGGAGAGGTTGGCCTCGCTCAAGGAGGTCAACGACCGCAAGCGGGCTGAGAAGCAGCGGCGTAAGGAACAAGCCGAGGTCAAAGGTGAGGAGGCTGCCAGTGGCGACACGCCATCAGCCACCGCTGGCGACACGCCATCAGCCACCGCCAAGGTGGAGAAAAAGAAAGAGGGAAGCGCTAAGAAAGAGGTGAAGAAGGTGAAAGCAGAGCCAGTGGCCGCGGAGCCGGTGGCCACCGAGTCGGAAGACATGATCAGTACGGTGAAGAGTAGGAGGCTGATGTCCATCCAGGCCAAGAAGGAAAAGGAGGAGCAGGACAAACAGAACAAGGGTAAGGACAGCTGAGAGTATTATAGGTCATTAGACTGGGCCTTTTTTCCTGTTCAAGTCACATGGTAAGGAAATACTCCTATCACTAGTCATAGAAAAATCTTAAACATGTAAACAGAAAACATGTCGTCCCCCATGAATGATGCAGCGCTTCCCATGAGCCAATCAGTGTAATTTTGTAAATGCCAGATCTCCATGGCAAGACGCATCATTCGCTCACTTTTAGTCAAAATCGGGACATTGGTGTTTGAGATCTCGTGGGTTAGCTAGACTCATCCCTGAGCATGTGTGCCAAATATCATCACTCTGAGTCAAACAGTTTAAGAGAGCTAAAAGTGTCTGTTATATCGCCACCATGTTGTCGATATGAATGTTCTTGCATATGTTATGTCTTGGCGGTGTTTGTAACATGTGTACCAAATATTGTTATAATATGAATGTCTTTTGACTGATTTATATGCATTTGTATCAGACAACGTGAAAGTTTATTGGTCATTAGTCTTGAAAATACTGCATTGAGACCTTTGTCCATAGATGCCACATCAAGTTTTGTGTAGATCGGTCAGTTGGTGCCAGAAGAATAGCGTTGAAGTGTTTTTTGCAAATTCAAAATGGCGGAGTCCTTGAGGCCCCTAAGTCAAACAGGGTGAGGGGCTTGACCTTTGAAATTTATCATTTTCAATCTCTTGTTACAGCGCCAATATCTGACCAATCAGTGTAATTTTGTAAATGCCAGATCTTTATGGTAAGACAAATCATTCACACAAGTTTCATCAAAAATGGGGCCAATATGATCTGAGGTCGCGTGTGACTAACGTACTAACAGACGGAGACCGATCCAAAGTCCTCTCCCCGATTTTTGTTTTGGAGGACAATTAGAAAAGATGAGATGACTATGGTTGAATTTGAGCCAAACAATGCTGAGTCCGTGGTTGCATAGGTGATGTATGCAATGGGAATGCTCTGTTATGTGCCTATTTAAAACAAAGCGTCTTTTTTGGTGTCACCGGCCACCAATAATTCAGTTTCTCTCCCCTCAGAGCGCATGGAGAAGGAGGCGGAGGAAGAACGTGTCCGCAAGCAGAAGGCTGCAGCAGAGAGGGCCTTCCAGGACGGCATCGCCAAAGCCAAACTGGTGCTGAGAAGAATCCCACTGGGAACTGATCGAAACCATAACAGGTCAGCACGCACACTTCAATGATGCACAACCGGTTCAGGTGTTTCATTTACAGTTTACTCTTGATACATGCACATCACTTATATGGTATAGTGCACGCATCCTCAATGGTCCCAAGACTTTGGATATATTAGGAATCAACAACTATGTCAAATGTAAACTAAATTAATGTCACAGATGGTTTATATTACCGTCGGTATTGACCTTCCAGCTCTTTGTGTCTGTGTTAGGTACTGGCTGTTTTCTGATGTGGTGCCTGGCCTGTACATAGAGAAGGGCTGGGTGCACGAGAGCATTGACTATAGCTACACCCTCACCCTGGAAGAGGCTACAGCCGAGCCTGAAGACGAGGAGGAGACTAACGGTGAGTTATTACACTGTCATCACATCTGAGAGTCTGCAAACCATAAGCTGTACTGTGTTTAGTGCCTCATGTCCCAGAAGCGTAAAAGAATATAATTAATAAATATAGCTGTGAGCAGCAATGACGTATTATAGATGATTTTGAGCATTAGCGTTACATATGCAAAGAAGTTGCTTATAGTTTCCTTGTTTTAGATATCAATACCAAATTCGGTGTGGTTTTTCTTTGGGATGTCAATTAGAAACAATGCTGTGTCCGTGGTTGCATAGGTGATTTATGCAATGGGAATGCTCTGTTATGTGCCTATTTAAAATAGCAATGACAAGTTTCAAGTTAATAGTCCACTGTGGGGTGGATTTACAGTGGTTTAAATGGACACATCTGATTTGGCAAGAACTCATCTTTTGATCAATCCCTTTTGCTTTTTTAAAATTTAGGTAAGACTTGAACCATGGGCTTACATGTCATATGGTTCATGAGAAGATTTTAAAGGTATTTTTAGCATATTCGTGTATGGGCTATTATCCATCTTGGTGTAGTGTGACAATCTTTGAATACGTCAGTGTTATTTTCTTAAACTCTTTAGGGGCTATTGTGATGAGTCAAAATACATTTAGAGTAAATCTGACTTTTAGTCCATGATTATTCTGAGCATTAGCGTTACAGGGCGGCAGGGTAGCCTAGTGGTAGGAGCGTTAGACTAGTAACCGAAAGGCTGCGTGTTCAAATCCCAGAGCTGACACGGTACAAATCTGTCGTTCTGCCCCTGAACGAGGCAGTTAACCCACTGTTCCTAGGCCGTCATTGAAAATATGAATGTGTTCTTAACTGACTTGATATGTTAAATAAAGGTAATAAAAATAAAAAAACATAGTCAAACTGAATTGTTAATAGTTTCCTTATTTATTTTTTTGCCTATCAACTTGAAACTTTGGTATTGATAAGCCATTGTGGAGTGGATTTACAAAGGATTTTAATGGACATGTAAAATCTTCTTTCCTTATTTATCTCTTAACCTAGGGGTTCCTAAACTTTTTGGCCAAAATGTTTGCGACTCCAACCACGTGGGGGGGAAATGTATGTAATTATTAACGGCCAATGTTTATGGCAGTCAACTCACCGTCACTTACTTTTAACGTGCAGCTATGACGGTCATTTGCAAATGAGTCTGACATAAGACACATTATCTCACCACCACTAATGATGTGCTTGATGCATGTCGCATCGGAGCGTCTGAAAACCATGGGGTGTAGTCGACAGTGTGCATCTCTGCTCTCAAATCCAACCTGGAAACATTTTTGGTTTTAATGCAGATGAGAGCACCTAACCCAGCTTCACATGAGTTTGATGGTGCTTCAAGACAACTGGGAACTCAGGAAAAACATGAGGTCAAATCATGATGTCGGTGATCTTTACATCAGCAAGTCTGAGTTCTAGAAAGAGGCCAGACTTCCCGAGTTGTATGACTGTTCAAGCTCTTATTTATTTTATATTTCATGTTTCCAGTTGTCTTGAACACTCTAAAATTGGAGATTTCTGAGTTCCCAGTTGTTTTCAACATTGCATTAATGCTCGGAGGGAGACTGCAGGGTATTCCCTTTGTGACGAACCAAAACACTTGCAGGCTTGTGTTCAGTTTGTTCAGTTTCCCATATATGTCTGTTACATAAGCAAGGAGACATTTTTCTTTTCATTACACAAAGTCTCTTTTGTTTTTATATATCCATTGTGAAAGACAACAGTTCCTCTCTCAATATGAAACATCTTAAAACACTCCATCTTGGTAACCACCAAGCCTTGGTATGAAATAGAACATTGTCATGCTCTGATCCCATACCTCCACATAGTTTGCAAAAAGGCTTGCGCGCAGTGGTTGTGGTTTGATGTAGTTTAGAATCGAAGTTACCTTCCGCAGTAAATCTCTTGAGTTTTGTGCTGCCAGTTGCATATATCATACAGTGCAGAAGGACTCATAACTAGAGTGCAGAGGCCTGCCCGCCATCTCTTAAGATAATTTATTTAGGCACGGTTACATATTTGATCAAATAAAAGTCAACATGTAAACAAGGATCAGAATAACACTTTAGAGCGTCTGTTTGCATCGAGTGCGAGACGAGTGCTCAAGGAACGAGAGACGGTCAGACATTACAGTAGCAGGTAGGCCTATATACAGTGCCTTCGGAAAGTATTCAGACCCCTTGACCTTTTCCGCATCTTCTTGGGTTACAGCCTTAATCTAAAATTTATCAAATTGTTATTTTTCCTCATAAATCTGCACACAATACCCCATAATGACAAAGCAGAAATGTCACACTTAGGTATTCAGACCCTTTACTTTATTTTGTTGAAGCACCTTTCGTAGCGATTACAGCCTCAAGTTTTCTTGTGTATGCCACTAGAAGCTTGGCACACCTGTATTTCTCCCATTCTTGTTTACAGATCCTCTCAAGCTCTGTCAGGTTGGATGGGGAGCTCTTTTCACTTCTCCAGAGATGTTCGATTAGGTTCAAGTCCAGGTTCTGGCTGGGCCACTCAAGAACATTCAGAGACTCCTGTGTTGTCTTGGCTGTGTGCTTAGGGTCGTTGTCCTCTTGGAAGGTGAACCTTCGCCCCAGTTTGAGGTCCTGAGCACTCTAGAGCAGAATTGATCCTTTTCATACATTTTTGCTCCGTTCATCTTTGCCTCGATCCTGACTAGTCTTCCAGTCCCTGCCACTGAAAAACATCTCCACAGCATGATGCTGCCGCCACCATGCTTCACCGTAGGGGTAGTGCCAGGTTTCCTCCAGAAGTGACACTTTGCATTCAGGACAAAGAGTTCAATCTTGGTATCATCAGACCAGAGAATCTTGTTTCTCATGGTCATAGTTTTTAGGTGCCTTTTGGCAAACTCCAAGCAGGCTGTCATAAGCTTTTTATTGAGGCGTGGCTTCTGTCTGGCCACTCTACTATAAAGTCCTGATTTGGTGGAGTGCTGCACAGATGGTTGTCCTTCTGGAAGGTTCTCCCTTCTCCACAGAGGAACTCTAGCTCTCTGTCTGTGACCATTGGGTTCTTGGTCACCTCCCTGAACAAGGCCCTTCTCTCCTGATTGCTCAGTTTGGCTGGTCAGCCAAATCTAGGAAGAGTCTTGGTGGTTCCAAATTTCTTCCATTTAAGAATGATGAAGGCCACTGTGTTCTTGGGGACCTTCAATGCTGCAGAATTGTTTTGGTAACCTTCCCCAGACCTGTGCCTCGACAATCCTGTCTCGGCGCTCTACGGACAATTCCTTCGCCCTCATGGCTTGGGTTTTGCTCTGACATGCACTGTCAACTGTTGGACCTTTCCATAGATAGGTCTGTGCCTTTCCAAATCATGTCCAATCAATTGAATTTACAGCAGGTGGACTCTAATCAAGTTGATCATCTCAAGGATGATCAATTGAAACAAGATTCACCTGAGCTCAATTTAGTGTCTCAAAGCAAAGGGCCTGATTACTTATGTAATCAGGCCAAAAATGTCTAAACCTGTTTTCACTTTGTCATAATGGGGTATTGTGTGTAGACTGCTGAGGTTTTTTTTTTTTTAATTGTAAAAATGTTTTTTGAATAAGGTTGTAATGTAATAATGTGGCGAGTCAAGGGGTCTGAATGCTTTCCGAAGGCACTGTATAGCCTATAAAATATGATAAAGAACAATCAAATAGCTAGGTAGCCAATTCAAAACATATCTTTTGAACTTTTTAGCTATTATTATCATATATTGTCGGCATGTCCCAAAAGACTTTCCATCGACACTTGTGAATAAGGCCATGCAAAGTTGATTCATTTAAAACAGTTCTTTTTTACAACAAGCGTTTCACTTCACCATTGTATTAATTTGGATTTGGTTCAATCGGGATGAGTCGAATGTGAATCAAAATAATAATGTGAATTGGAAACAGTAATATTAGATGTAGCCTTTCTTTAGGATTCAAAACTTTTGTAGATATTTCCAGTTGATTTAGGCATCCAATGTATGGGACATTGCATCTCAATAGATTCTAGTCAGCCTGCAAAGTAAACACTAAGATAAGATAAATATGACTAAACTAAAAAGGTACATTTTACCGATGAAAATTTGTGTGCTTGCTTCATCTTAATAAAAAGATTTGTAGCCTACCATGGCCATTTTGATCTGCTGTATTAAATGAGTGGATTATTTCAAAAGGCGTAACTTGTTTGGTTGTAATGTCGCAATGTTATACAGGACAGCTAGTGGGTGTGTAGGCTGTTATTCCAGCCCCCCTCTGTTTGAGCAGGGCTTGATCAAAAGCCTGCACATCCAGTAGCTTTCCATGCTGAGTGTTGACCACGTGTTTTATACAGCTGCCTAACTGGTATTCTACTTTTGTTGGGGGTTAAGTGCCTTCCACAACGACAGGAGATGGTACTTGGGATCAGAGAGTAGCCTCTGTGTCAATGCCACATTAAGCATACTTTTATTACATGCACATATAGAGACGTCGCTAACGGTTGGTCATGGATATTTGGTTAAAAGTCATGAAATTCTATCTGTCAATGTGTATGAACCCTGAAGTTAAGAGGCCTGATTTTCTTTCCCCAAATTTCCAAAATGGAGGAAAATCAAACCTGACGGAATTTATGGGCCCTTGAGGCAAATTTGTTCAGCATGTAAAAGACGCCTACATACAACGTTTAGTCTCTACTTATAACAGTGCCACCTATAGGCCAATCAGTGGCATTCTTTTAGACTAAATGACTCATGGTCCTGTAGTTTCTGTGTGCTTAGAAACATTACCAATCTAGCTGTGAGTTATTTGACCATGTCCCAGAAAATTATTTGAATTTAGAGAATAACAATGTTTCACAGCTTTGCTGTGGACCCCTAAATATAATTGAGTGATATTATTAGTTGTAGTAGATGGTCTTGTAGTAGTTGCAGCGTTAAACCTGGGTCATATACATTAGGGCAGACTGTAGAAAAACTAGAAAAATAAACTATTCCTATTGGTCAAGTTTGGTTTGTGCCTACTGAACACGACCCTTTTCTGTTGCTGGTCCTGCAGATGTTGAGGACAGTGGCAGTCTAGATGGTGCTTTGAGTGAGGGAGCCCACCAGGGGGCGCCAGCCGCCATCTGCATCGAGACCACCACTCCCAACCAGGGACAGAACCTCTGGTAAGAAACTCACTGGCAGAGATGGTCATTGGTTGACTTGATAACTAAAAAGATTTGTCTTTCAATAACAATGTTGAAACGATACTTACACCAGAGAGCAGGTTATTATATTTGTTCTAGGGCATACTATGTGATTACACCTAGCTTGTGTTGTTGAAGGTTTGTGTGTGATGCTCCACGGGACCTCGATGACCTGGTGGAGAGCCTCCATGCACAGGGTGTGAGAGAAAGCGAGCTGAAGACCAAGCTGCAAGTCAGGTGAGGAGACATAAGTGTTACATTCTACATTCCCTCCACCAATTCACTCGACTCCACACTTTACATTAAAAATATAGATATATGTTTTTTTGTCTTGTTCTATTTATGCAATTAGCCCAGAGTTTTTCCTGGTTAGGTCACATGGTACAGGTATATGTGCGACTGACTGACTGGGTGATGTACGCTGACAGGTACCAGGACATCCTCCACTCTATCAACCTGGCCCGCAAGGGGAACCCAGGGCTAAGGAGCTGCGACGGCCACCAGGAGCTGCTCAAGTACATGCGCAGCGACGTCATCGAGGTGGCCTCGCGCCTCCAGAAGGGCGGTCTGGGCTACATGGACGACAGCATGGATGAGTTTGAGAAGAAGGTAACTATTTATTCATACAATCAATTGACATGTTTGGACTCAGGACTTTATCCTGATCACTTATCTGGTCAGGCCATATGGTCAGGAAACACTAATGGCCATACACATTATTTTGTTCAACCAACTTTTCAAGATCTTCCTCAATGCCCATTTACCTGTATTCGACTTTGTGCCTTGCACATTCTGCAAAATATGACCTCTGAACTTTACCATTCCCCTCTGACATCTTTCTCTTTGTGTGTGTTCAGGTGCGTGACCTGGAGAACCTGAAGGACTTTGGGGAGTGTGTCATCACTCTCCAGGCTTGTGTCATCAAGAAGTTCCTGCAGGGCTTCATGGCCCCCAAGCAGAAGAAAAAGAAGAAGCAGGAAGGGGAGGAGAGCAGGAAGACTGAGGAGGTGGATGAGGAGAAGAAGCTGGCAGAGGAGGCCAGGGTGAGTAATACATATTTTAGTCAGAACATGGTATGTTACCTGTAATTAAAAATGAGGCAACCCCCTTTCAAACAGCCTCTTATTTACAATTTTCTTGCAAGTATAACCCCTTTTATACATATCAGTGTGTAACTGGCAATTTGTATGGGGGAGGGTTAAACCATGGGGCCTGTTTGCAATTCATATTAGGAAGGTATTAATTAAACAATATTGTTATTGAATTTACCCGCCTAAACAGATCTTTTCTCACAGACCCATGTGGTTACAGGGTCTGAAAATACAGGTTTCATGACTAGGTCTCGAGGTGGGTTGTAAATGTAGTATGTTTTTATTTTATTTGTACCCCTTACCTCTTTCAGGTATAAGCAAAATATGGTATAAAGAGGATGTTATGGTAAAGTGTGATTTGTATCTGTATATGAAAGGGGTATTCCTAACGACTAATCCAGAATCCGATGTTTCTTCATCCTGCTAATGGTTAAGGATAGGATTGAAGCTAGGGTAATCTGTCCCTTGATCTGGTTTTAAAGGGCTGCTTCTACCCCCAAGCTGTATTTGAGCTTAAGGAGGACTGTCTTTTCAAATCTATGTTTATTTAAAGTGCATTTTAAACACACTTTTTTTTCTGTGAAAATCGATACAATAAAAGAGATTAAATAAAGTCAATAATAGTAATTTGTCTGCTGTGCAGGTGGCGACGGCAGTAGAAAAATGGAAGACGGCGATCCGCGAGGCTCAGACCTTTTCCCGGATGCACGTGCTGCTGGGCATGCTGGACGCCTGCATCAAGTGGGACATGTCGGCGGAGAACGCACGCTGCAAGGTGTGCCGCAGGAAAGGTGGGTGATCCTCAATGTCCTGGAGCTGTCTGAAAACTGAAGAGGGAATTTTAAATGGTGTCAATGGAAAAACGGCATTCCAATTAGTAAGATAGTATCCTAAAAGTGGATCTAATTTGAACAAAAGTCAATCAGATGAAAAAAATATATGTATGTAGTGCTGAAATCTATCATTAGGTGGCGGTAGAGCACCGTGACCCAGCATCTCGTTAAGAACACTTTTCAAATCAAATAAATCAAATCAAATCAAATCAAATTTTATTTGTCACATACACATGGTTAGCAGATGTTAATGCGAGTGTAGCGAAATGCTTGTGCTTCTAGTTCCGACAATGCAGTAATAACGAGCAAGTAATCTAACTAACAATTCCAAAAAAAACTACTGTCTTATACACAGTGTAAGGGGATAAAGAATATGTACATAAGGATATATGAATGAGTGATGGTACAGAGCAGCATAGGCAAGATACAGTAGATGATATCGAGTACAGTATATACATATGAGATAAGTATGTAAACCAAGTGGCATAGTTAAAGTGGCTAGTGATACATGTATTACATAAGGATGCAGTCGATGATATAGAGTACAGTATCAACGTATGCATATGAGATGAACAATGTAGGGTAAGTAACATTATATAAGGTAGCATTGTTTAAAGTGGCTAGTGATATATTTACATCATTTCCCATCAATTCCCATGATTAAAGTGGCTGGAGTAGAGTCAGTGTCATTGACAGTGTGTTGGCAGTAGCCACTCAATGTTAGTGGTGGCTGTTTAACAGTCTGATGGCCTTGAGATAGAAGCTGTTTTTCAGTCTCTCGGTCCCAGCTTTGATGCACCTGTACTGACCTCGCCTTCTGGATGACAGCGGGGTGAACAGGCAGTGGCTCGGGTGGTTGATGTCCTTGATGATCTTTATGGCCTTCCTGTAGCATCGGGTGGTGTAGGTGTCCTGGAGGGCAGGTAGTTTGCCCCCGGTGATGCGTTGTGCAGACCTCACTACCCTCTGGAGAGCCTTACGGTTGAGGGCGGTGCAGTTGCCATACCAGGCGGTGATACAGCCCGCCAGGATGCTCTCGATTGTGCATCTGTAGAAGTTTGTGAGTGCTTTTGGTGACAAGCCGAATTTCTTCAGCCTCCTGAGGTTGAAGAGGCGCTGCTGCGCCTTCCTCACGATGCTGTCTGTGTGAGTGGACCAATTCAGTTTGTCTGTGATGTGTATGCCGAGGAACTTAAAACTTGCTACCCTCTCCACTACTGTTCCATCGATGTGGATGGGGGTGTTCCCTCTGCTGTTTCCTGAAGTCCACAATCATCTCCTTAGTTTTGTTGACGTTGAGTGTGAGGTTATTTTCCTGACACCACACTCCGAGGGCCCTCACCTCCTCCCTGTAGGCCGTCTCGTCGTTGTTGGTAATCAAGCCTACCACTGTTGTGTCGTCCGCAAACTTGATGATTGAGTTGGGCGTGCATGGCCACGCAGTCGTGGGTGAACAGGGAGTACAGGAGGGGCTCAGAACGCACCCTTGTGGGGCCCCAGTGTTGAGGATCAGCGGGGAGGAGATGTTGTTGCCTACCCTCACCACCTGGGGGCGGCCCGTCAGGAAGTCCAGTACCCAGTTGCACAGGGCGGGGTCGAGACCCAGGGTCTCGAGCTTGATGACGAGCTTGGAGGGTACTATGGTGTTGAATGCCGAGCTGTAGTCGATGAACAGCATTCTCACATAGGTATTCCTCTTGTCCAGATGGGTTAGGGCAGTGTGCAGTGTGGTTGAGATTGCATCGTCTGTGGACCTATTTGGGCGGTAAGCAAATTGGAGTGGGTCAAGGGTGTCAGGTAGGGTGGAGGTGATATGGTCCTTGACTAGTCTCTCAAAGCACTTCATGATGACGGATGTGAGTGCTACGGGGCGGTAGTCGTTTAGCTCAGTTACCTTAGCTTTCTTGGGAACAGGAACAATGGTGGCCCTCTTGAAGCATGTGGGAACAGCAGACTGGTATAGGGATTGGTTGAATATGTCCGTAAACACACCGGCCAGCTGGTCTGCGCATGCTCTGAGGGCGCGGCTGGGGATGCCGTCTGGGCCTGCAGCCTTGCGAGGGTTAACACGTTTAAATGTCTTACTCACTTCGGCTGCAGTGAAGGAGAGACCGCATGATTCCGTTGCAGGCCGTGTCAGTGGCACTGTATTGTCCTCAAAGCGGGCAAAAAAGTTATTTAGTCTGCCTGGGAGCAAGACATCCTGGTCCGTGACTGGGCTGGGTTTCTTCCTGTAGTCCGTGATTGACTGTAGACCCTGCCACATACCTCTTGTGTCTGAGCCGTTGAATTGAGATTCTACTTTGTCTCTGTACTGGCGCTTAGCTTGTTTGATAGCCTTGCGGAGGGAATAGTTGCACTGTTTGTATTCAGTCATGTTACCAGACACCTTGCCCTGATTAAAAGCAGTGGTTCGTGCCTTCAGTTTCACACGAATGCTGCCATCAATCCACGGTTTCTGGTTAGGGAATGTTTTAATCGTTGCTATGGGAACGACATCTTCAACGCACGTTCTAATGAACTCGCACACCGTATCAGCGTATTCGTCAATGTTGTTGTCTGACGCAATACGAAACATCTCCCAGTCCACGTGATGGAAGCAGTCTTGGAGTGTGAAGTCAGCTTGGTCGGACCAGCGTTGGACAGACCTCAGCGTGGGAGCTTCTTGTTTTAGTTTCTGTCTGTAGGCAGGGATCAACAAAATGGAGTCGTGGTCAACTTTTCAACTGAATTGGTCCACTCACCTGGGGGCTTTTCACAGTATTGAGTCATCTACACCTAGGGTTTCCCAAACACGGTCCTGGGATCCCCCCTTGATGCAAGTTTTGTTTTTTGTCCTAACACTACACAGCTGATTCAAATAATTAAAGCTTGATGAGGAGTTGGTTGTTTGAATCAGCTGTGTAGTGTTAGGGCAAGAACCAAAATGGGCACGCAGGGTGGGCCCGGGAACAGAGTCTGGGAAACCCTGGTCTACACTACAGCATTTGACTGTCATTTCCTGCCTGTTGGAGATTATCTGCCTGAGCAAAGTCCTGTGAAGACTTGGCGATTCACAAATCACCTTGCATCCAAACAACTATCCACTAAAGCAGGGGTGTCAAACAAGGCCCACGAGCCCATTTCAATCCGGTCAGCGAGGTGGTTTGAGTAAAAAATGTATTTCCCCTGAAATGTTTGTTTATTCAATCTCAATCGACATTGAAATTACTAGAAATAAATGGAGACTGTAGAAATAATGACCTGGGCCTCCCGTGTAGTGATCTAAGACACTGCATTGCAGTGCTAGCTGTGCCGCTTGAGGTTCTGGGTTCGAGTTCAGGCTCTGTCGCAGCTGGGCCGCAACCGGGAGACCCATGGGGCGGCGCACAATTGGCCCACCGTCGTCTTGGGTTAGGTGAGGGTTTGGCAGGCAGGGATGTCCTTGTCCCATTGCGCACTTGCGACTCCTGTGGCGGGCTGGGCGCAGTGCCCGCTGACACGTTCGCCAGGTGTACGGTGTTTCCTCCGACACATTGGTGCGGCTGGGTTCCGGGTTAAGTGGGCATTGTGTCAAGAAGCAGTGCGGCTTGGCAGGGTTGTGTTTCAGAGTCCGTACGGGAGTTGCAGTGATGAGAGGAGACTAACTACATAAAACAATTGAATACCACGAAAAAGGGGTTAAAATAAAAAATCCAAAAGTGATGGATAGAGGACAATATTTTTCACATTTTGGCCTTTGAGTCAGACTTCGAACAGGCAGAAACAAATTATTAACTAATATATATATACTTTTTATTGGATTTTTCTATGCTACCCGACTGTCTAAATTACATTTCAATGACTGTAGCAAGCTTCAGAGTAAAACACATTTCACTGTAGCTATTGGGGATTTGTCAGCTAAGTGTTGAGCTTTGCTCTAGTAAATATATTACCTTGATTTAACCAGTTATCTTATTGGAACACATTCTCTCTTCCAATAACAACCTGTACTCTCTCTGGGGACAGGGCTGATACCTCCTGTCTTTGTTCTGCGGGACATAGTTAGTCCCAGGCAGGGCAGGGGGATGAGCCCAGAGCAGGGACGGGGTAGTGTCACTACAGGTGAACTAGCAGTAGGATACTGCAGTATAAGGCCCTGTAAGTGTTGATGTAATATAAGTACCAATTACTGTAAGTAGAAGTGCAATACTCAAGGCCCTGTATGAAAATACACTACTCCCTCCTATCCATGTTGCTGATTTGACATTAGCAGAGTTGGTGTAGTGGAAACCTACCCAGTGATTTCAGGTTAGCCATGACTTATCTGTAGCCTTATCTTGAACTGCACATATTTGGAAATGAGACTGATTTCATATAGGTAATAAATTATTATGATGAATGCTTGTTTTGGTAGAGCTAATGGGTGAGCTAATGAGTGAAACAAAAGTCACTCTGGCCCCTTCTGGGGGTTTGACCACCTGTCTCATTGCAAACTGAGCCCTAGCCAAATGACCCTGGATGTCTCAGGGCATCTTCTTGGTCCAATCCCATATCATCCCCTACTCCCTAGCCCTTTTTGTGTACCACTCAGATTTTTTTGTCACACCTGTCCCTGTCAATAGTTCCTCCACCTCTAATCAGTAACCACCTCTGGTCCTAACTTGTAGATATGAGTCCTGGGCTATGAGTGATGCAGCGCTGGTATTTTTTGTTTGTTCAGTTGGAGCTTTTGCACACGAACTCCGTACAGAGGCTTCTCCTTATTTCATATGAATAACTTTAGCTGGTCTTAGTGACTTTATGTATACACATTTCATTGTCTTGAGTTAATGACTCTTTACTGAGTCTGTTTGTGATGATAATCTCCATCGTGTCTTCAGGTGAGGATGACAAGCTCATCCTGTGTGACGAGTGCAACAAGGCCTTCCACCTGTTCTGTCTGCGCCCCGCCCTCTACCGCATCCCCCAGGGGGAGTGGCTGTGCCCCGCCTGCCAGCCTGCCGTGCAAAGACGCTGCTCCCGCGGAAGGTAGGGGGTCACACAATAAAACGCATCACTTCACTGGAGGATTAAAGACTTAGCTGTGTCTAAACTTTCTTGTTCCTCGTCAAACACAAGCAAGCCGTTTCAATCTGAAGATGGTACTGTATAGGCCACTTGGAAAATACTTGTTTTATTATTTTGACTCCACTCCCAAAATCATACGATTCTGTTTCTAGTTTGATGTTCTTCCAAACCTACAGCGTGTGAAGAAAGAAGCCTGTTTTGCTGGTTGGGTGGTTGTTGGGTACCAATTGGATGAATGCTCTTTAACATAGAATACTGGTGGCTACATGTTGTTCCAGAAACTACAACGAGGACACTGAGGAAGAGGAGGATGAAGAGGAAGAAGAGGAGTCTGAATCGGAGGACTCTGATGAAGATGACGAGGAGGATGCTGATTACAAGGCCGTGGGACACAGCTGTGAGTATTATTGACCCTTGTGAGGAGCCTTACTTATCATAACCCAATGTAACAGTACTAATGAGGGCAGGGTGGCCAGCATGTACAGGGGTTTTTCCCAACCGAGCTACAGTGCCTATCATAAGTATTCACCCCCTTGCTGATTTAAAAAAAAAAAAAATGTATTATTACTTTTTAGTGGGAGTCTTGCCAAAAAACTGAATTTGTCACAAAAAAAACATTCTGTCTTCTTGGTAAGAAATTCTGGTGTAGATTTGGCTTTGTGTTATATGTTATTGTCCTGCTGAAAGGTGTCTGGTGTAAAGCAGACTGAAGAAGGTTTTCCTCTAGGATTTTGCCTAGTCTTAGCTCCATCCCTTTTCTTTTTCTCTGGAAAACCTCCCCAGTCTTTGCGGATGTCAAGCATACCTATACCATGATGCAGCCACCACCATGCTTAACAATAAGGAGGCAGGTACTCAGTGATGTGTTTTATTTGTCCCAAACATGAGGCTTTTCATTTAGGCCAAACAGTGTATTCCTTTGCTGTGATAAAAGGATGCATTTGGTATTATGTATATTTGTATTCTTCTTTTCACTCTGTCATGTAGGTCATTATTGTGGAGTCACTACAATGGTGTTGTTCCATCTTCAGTTTTCTCCCATCACCTACTGCCTCATGGTGACATGCCTGAGCAGTTTCCTTCTTGTCCTTCAGTTCAAGAAGGATGACTATCTTTGTCTGGGTGGTTTTAATACATCATCCATAGCATAATTCTTACCATGACTATGCTTAAAAAATATATTCAATGTCTGATTTGTTATTGTTATCCATTTAGGACTCTGATGGTTATCCATTGACGTTGTCATTATGCGATATTGTGTAGATGTGGGGGGGGTTAATACATTTTTAGTTAAGGCTGTAGCACAATGTGGAGTAAGTCAAGTGGTATGAATACTTTCTTAAGGCACTGTTTGTATGGGGTAGAGGAAGGGGTGGTCATTCAGTAATCTTGTCAACCTCTATTTTGACACAGTGAGCCCATAAACCTTTGATTTGTTAAGCCACATTTTACTCCTGAACTATTTTGGGCTTGCCTAAACAAAGGGGTTTATTTTTTTCATTATTTAATTTGTATTCGTTTGTGGAATTATTTCCACTTTGACATTTACAAAGTATTTTATGTAGATCAATGACAAATTCACAATTAAATCTATTTTAATCTCTCCTTGTAACTCAACAGAATGTGGGAAACAAATCCCGAGGCAGGGTGAATACTTCGCTATGACACCCACTGTATATTTATTGAATCGGTGTCAGTGCAGAGTTGACACAGAAGCCCATACACTCTGAAGTGAACAACTGTGGACTGTGGCTCTAAGACTGGGTGGGAAGGGCCTGTTGTGGAGCAGTGGTTTTACATAAATACTAGGGCCCAGATTGTCTCCTATCCTGACCAGCAGACCAGGGAAAACTCTGAACAGCACAAACAATGGACACATTTCCATTTCACGAGTGCAGAGAGCGATGGGAATGACAGGAATGTGGTGCAGTATTCTGAGCCCATTCTCTCCTCTCTTCATTGTCTAAGTGTTGTCATTGTCCCCCACCCCCTTTTGGTCTGTTGGGCTTTTCACCCCCGGCTTGGCTTGACAGAGTGGTATGTGGCAGAGTGATCCTCTGAGTTTAGGCATGCACGTAAGGTAACCACACTGGGTTTGGAAGACGGGTGGTTGATGGTTATAGTGCTGCAATAACATTGCGAACCAACCTGAGAGAGGATACGGCCTCGTGCATTTTGAGGTCTCTTGACTAGGCACAGAGCTCCCTCCCTCTGATCATTTGGGCTCATTGATGAGCCTGTTACACCAGAGGAGATCTGTTTTTAGGATGTCTATTGAAAGATTATTATTTATTTATTTTACAAATCTGAATTATGTTTAACCATTTAACTTGTGATTTATATCTTCATCCCTGTTCTTACAGTTCAAACAGGTACAACAAATTGGGCTGACTGAAATGTTTTCCTGATGGTGTGTGTATTTAACTAGACTCTTCTTCCCAGTGAGATCAAGGAAGAAGACCAAGCACTCTAAAGCATCGAAGGCGTCCAGTAAGGGTGGATCTAAGAAGCATACTCCCCCCAGTAAACCCAGGAAACCGAAGGCTGCCCATAGCAGCCCTGCAGACCTCGACGAGCTGGTGAGAACACAACCTATGGCTCATGGTTATAAAGACTTTGGTCTGGTGACTCCGACGCACTGGTGCAAGCCAGCTTCTATGCAGATCATTTGACCCCTTCCCAACACTCTGGTGTTTTTTTGGTTTGCTGCAGGTGCATCAGAGCTCGAAGACAGGTGTGCGTCGGCAGGCCCTGGAGCTGGAGAGGAGCGAGGAGATCCTGCAGAAACTGGTCAAATTCCGCTACAGCTGGCCGTTCAGGTGAGACTGATGCACTACTAGTCTGTTAGACTGGCATGCTGGGAAATGCCCCCTGAAAGTGTTTAAACTATGGCTTGACTGGTACAACTAACTTTGGACTTATACTCCCATCTCAATGTAACAACATACATTAACTATATAAATATCAGACAGTTGATTTTTAGATTTTCAATGTAGGTGTCCATGTGAATTCCATAGCAATGGTAACAAGCTAACTAGATCTGAGACGGTAGACCTGACCCCTAACCTCCCCGTCTTCTCTCCAGAGAGCCGGTGTCAGTAGAGGAGGCGGAGGACTACTTTGACATCATCTCCAGCCCCATGGACTTCCAGACCATGCAGGCCAAGTTCAGCGACGGCCAGTACCGCCACGCCCAGGACTTCCTGGAGGACGTCAAGCTGGTGTTCTCCAACGCTGAGGAGTACAACCAGACGGGCAGCTCGGTGCTCTCCTGCATGGCCAAGACGGAGCAGAGCTTCACCGAGCTCCTCCACAAGCTGCTGCCCGGCCTCAGCTACCTGCGCCGCCGCCAGCGGAAGAGAGTCAGTCGGACCCCCCAGGTCTCAGAGGATGAGGAGGAAGAGGAGACGCCGAAGGTTCGGAAGATGCCTAATGGGAAAGGCAAGGTGGGTCGGCCCAGGAAAGCAGTGGTGGAGCAAAGGAGGAGAGAGGAGGAGAGCGAGGAAGAGCGAAGCGCGAAGAGGAAGAGCAAGCGGGCGGCGGCCTCTTCCTGCCGGAGGGACTACCGGGAGCAGGAGAGCGATGGCGAGGAGTGCGACAAGCGGAGAACTCTGCAGCGTGGGGCTGATGGCGGGGATAGTGACGAGGAGGACAGGGCCGGCCACCGACATTCCAAGCGGCAAAAACGCTCCTAATGAAGTCCAGGGTGCTTTTTCTGTTCTGTCTTTTCAAATTTCTGCCCCTAAATGAAGCAGAATCCACCTCCCAATTCCGAGGAAATGGGGCTCAACTTCTCAGATGGAGTTTTTTGTGATTTTTGGTTTTGTTAATATTTTTTAGTAAGAAAAAAGAAACTGATTTATATTTGTAATGCGATTTAATATTTTGACATTTTTCAATCCAAGAAATTTACATTTAAGACGAGAGGATTTGTCAGAGCTCTTAGAGACCCCCCCCCAAACCACCCCCCACACCTTACATTCTAGTCATCCTCCCAGGTTTAAAGTTGCGTCTTGGGCTGAGAGAGATGGGCTGGTAACCGTTGTCCAGGATAAATTAGTTCTATGTCGATGTACAGTCATCATTCTCTGGTTTTGCTTTTTTTGACGTGACTTAACACTGGCCTTTGGGCAACCCAGCCGTGTGAGGCCACCAAAGTCCTTGGCGTATACGTCTGAATTCTTTCTTCAGGCCACACACACACAGCCTAGCCATCACTCTGCCTAAGCATTGAACCAGATTATCCAGGTTTTTACATATGCAATTCAGTTTCCAGTGTTATTGACAATGAAAAGACCTATTGTACAAACAGCAGTACGTTTTAGTCTCCTTTCTCCAGATGGCTCTGTTCTGGATGCAGAAACACATGTTTATCTGCAGTGTCTCATTCCTGGTCCGCCGCAGTACCCGACCTTTCACCTCCATAATGTCCTCAGGTTGAGTAGTTGATTCTCCTTCAACTCAGCCCTGTAGTTCTCTCCCTGTAAAACTATGCCTGCTGCCTTTATTTTCACATGTCCACTGTCTCATTAGCATTTATAGGCTTTTATTATTTGAAACCACATACAAGGATAACCATGGTCTAAATGCATGGAAACGTGCTTGTTGATTTTAAATGTGATTTTCGTGTTCAGTGTTTTGTTGCACATCTGTCTGAATTTGATTCAAAGGCAGTGTATGAGAAATACTTGTGAGCTGTAACCACTTCCTCGTTCACAAAGATTTGTCAGCGGTCATCTTTATGCCATCCATACAAAGTCTGGTTAGGGTCTAGTCCAAGGTGTGTGGTCTGTGTGGGGAGGAGGGTTCGTGGACCATGGGACGTGTTGTTAGGTTCACATTCTTCAGCAGCAGGTTATTCCCTATGCTTCAAATTCCTTTCAGTTTCTATTCATTAGCACCAGGTGGCGCTATACTACTGCACATTTAACCAGCATAGTGCAAGCCATGGTCTCATGAGAACCTCTTGTCTTGTTCGTATCCCTTTCCTTAACAACCTCATGCACATTCTACTATCACTAGAGTGTGTACCATACTGTCACCTTGGAAAGTGGCTAAGATCCTTATAGTAATTCTCAGATGGGGTGTTGGGGTATCTATGTACAGGTCGCAGGTTAGGTAGTGATCTACAATGCAGAGGTCTTGACTATGCCCTGTTCTGTGTATGCAGTTATGTGCTGTTCTATGCAGTACGTTAGGTTTTCCGACACGTAGGATTGAGGATTCAATGACCGATCTGATTTAATTTTGGTTCTTATAATTTGGGCAGTTTTTTAAAAAGCGCTTTGAGGTTTTTGTTTGTACTACTCAACTCCTGTGTCTGAGATGATTGGGATTTCATTGTTGGCTGTTCAATTACATTGAATGTATAGATGGAAGTGCAAATCTAAATGACTGCGAAAGTGACTGCTCTCAGAATTACCTGTCTGTTGTAAATGCTTTATTTCTGGAGGAACTAAAAGAGTATTTTACACTTTTTTTTGTGTTTTTTTTTGTTTTGTATTAAGTCTCAACTGGGGTCGGGATTGGTTGGACAGGTGTGGGGCTCTCATGTAAAGGATATGGGAGTTTAGATCTCCCCCTTTTTTTTTCTCTTTGAGGTAAATATTATTCCCCCAGACATCACTGCCAATGGTACACCTTCTGATCCATCATTGCCTGTGGGGAGGAGTTAGCCAGGCTGACGTATGTTTTCTTTACTTTTTAATAAAACATCATACAATGGTATTGCTTTTCTAGTGTCTTGCTTATTTCTGTCTTTATACTTTGGTTGGTTGAATGCACTGATTCTAAGTTGTCTACTTCATGACTGAAATGTAAATGTTGATAAAGGTCCTATGCATTGTGAAAGATGGTTACAACCCAGTACATGTATGCCTAGTTTGAAGATGACTAGAAGCTGTTTTAATTCTGCAAGTTATCTGAGGGGGAACAAGACTTTCCCTAAAAGACTGTCCTATTAAGGCAGCTTTGTGTCAGGTTCAGGTTTGAAGGGTTTCGTTGCCTCGTCGGGACGGCTGGAACACTGACGTGGGGCTTCATCAGTCTGTCTGCGGTCGGGCTCTATGGTTCGGTCTCACTAGGCTTGCACTCTCTCACCCAGAGAAGCATGCCATTATTTTAATTACAGACACTTGTGTTGTTCTTGGACCTCTCCGGAGGCACCAGGTAATTATCCCTAGTCTCTCGTGAGGCACACAGGCTCCAGACTTTCCACTGTTGCATGGAGGGAGAGGGCCTGTGGCAGAGAGGGGGATGGTGGGGAGAGGGCCTGTGACAGAGGGGGGGGACGAGGGCTTGTGGTGGGGGGGGTGAGAGAGCCCGTGGTGGGATAGTGCCTGTGGGGGGTGGTGGGAGAGAGCCTGTGGCGGAGAGGGGGATGGTGGGAAGAGGGCCTGTGGGGGGGATAGTGCCTGTGGTGGGAGAGAGCCTAGGGGGATGGTGGGAAGAGGCCTGTGGGGGTGGTGGGAGAGAGCCTGTGGTGGGGGGTGAACCTGTGGTGGGAGAGAGCCCGTGGTGGGATAGTGCCTGTGGGGGTGGTGGGAGAGAGCCTAGGGGGATGGTGGGAAGAGGGCCTGTGGGGGTGGTGGGAGAGAGCCTGTGGTGGGGGTGGTGGGAGAGAACCTGTGGTGGGAGAGAGCCCGTGGTGGGATAGTGCCTGTGGGGGTGGTGGGGGAGAGCCTGTGGGGGTGGTGGGAGAGAGCCTGTGTGGGGGTGGTGGGGAGAACCCGTGGTGGGAGAGAGCCCGTGGTGGGAGAGTGCCCGTGGTGGGATAGTGCCTGTGGGGGGGTGGGAGAGAGCCTGTGGGGGTGGTGGGAGAGAGCCTGTGGGGTGTGGTGGCAGAGTACACGTGTGGTGGCAGAGTACACGTGTGGTGGCAGAGTACACGTGTGGTGGGGTGTGGTGGCAGAGTACACGTGTGGTGGGGTGTGGTGGCAGAGTACCCGTGTGGTGGCAGAGTACCCGTGTGGTGGCAGAGTACCCGTGTGGTGGCAGAGTACCCGTGTGGTGGCAGAGTACACGTGTGGTGGCAGAGTACACATGGGGGATGGTGGGAAGAGTACCCCTGTGGTAAAGTCTACACTCGTTGTATTTGGCGCATGTGACAAAGTTTGATTTGATATCACTATCGACAAGCAAACACTCGCCACCTTTGACCAACCATGCCTTGTGCAACCTGCCAATTGGAGCTAGTGAGCCACAGCGTGTGGGGGGCAGTGTTGCGCCCAGCAAATATTGACCCACATCTTCTGTCCAAGGTCCTGCTCAGTGCAGAGGGCATTAGGCAGCAGCAAACCAAAAATAGTTCATAGGTGAATCCACAGGGGATTGTGTGTGTATGTTTGTGTCTGTGCGTCATGTGGCTGTGGTTTGGTGGGTATAAATCTTCATGCAAGGGCTGGTGATGAAATGTTTGCTTTAGAACAAAATAAACAGACAAGAAAAATCTTGACAGCCTGACTATGCAGACTGAAGCTAGACTGAGCCACAGAACCACAGAACCACACAGAGGGACAAAAATGACCTGAAAACAAGAGACAGAACCAACTCCCCTGACCTCTGTATCAGCAACATCACCCAATTGAATCCTCTTCTCCCTTTGAATGTGAGCTCCAGAAGAGTACTAATGCATTATTCACAAAACATACTCCTTTACCCCAAATTTCTTGACAAAAGTACGTCCTCCTCTCCCTTTGATGATAAAAAAACGAAGTAAAAAAAACTAAACAGCAGAATGCAGAAATAGAGAAGTTCTGAGGCTGAGCTTCCTCCTGGGGAAAGACAGGGAAATCATCCCGATGGGAGTCTCTGCTCTCCTCTGAAATCTTCCTCCTTCCCTCCCTCATCCCAGACTAGTTCAAACTCACCCAGAATTTACATCACTGATATATGCACTGCTGCGGCTGGATCTGGAAATAGACACTCATATAAAATAAAATTGTATTTGTCACATGCTTCGTTAACAACAGAGTAACAGTCAAATGCTTACTTACGTGCCCTTTCTACACAATGCAGAGAGAAAGAATAGAAAAATAACACAATCATTACACAATGAGTAATGAAAACTTGGCTATATACATGGGGCATGACGTAGCTGAGGTAGATATGTACACAGAACTAAGAAGAAAGTGACAGAGAATAAACAGCCCTCATCAGCTCAAACAGTCTTGGCCTGCTTACTGGCTGAATCCACTTCGCATTCCATTTGAAAAGTTGGAACGGAGGAGTGGTACACTCCTGGCCTGGAAGTGCTGTGGTGTTTACTGGCTTTGCATGTCACATCCTGGCACTTTGATCATTTGGCGGGGCTTTTTAGACATGTCACATGTTGCAGCTGTTGTATTGACCGGATTAGAATAGCAGTTCAGGTTGCTATTGAAAGTCTGTCTAAGGTGTGAAAACAAATGACAAAAGTTTCAATACAGTATTTAGATCAGTCTCTTCACTTGTCAAATGGTTTCTGTTCTGCAACATTTTCCCTTGTGTTTCACTCATATAACAGTACACGAGTCATGAGAAACACATCCAGTCTTCAACGTAGTCTTCATCTTATTTGTCTGCGGATTTAGTTCCGCTAAATCCTGAGTTAAACTAATCCTGAGTTAAACTAATCCTGAGTGTGCTCTCGGCAGATAGAAGACTTCAATCAGAAAGAAAACCATTAAAGCGTGCAACAGCGTAATAACCACCCCAGGACTCTCACCTCCTACACAGCTGAACTAAACACTGGTGATTCATTAAAAAAAACAGGCTGCAGCTGTTGGGTCCTGCAGGAGGTCAGATTCCTGTAAAAGAAAAGGGAGGGCTTTTACAGAGGTGTGAGCATGTGCAACAGAGCCCTTCTGGTGTGTGTGCTTGTGCGTGTGTTTTAATAGGAAGCGGTCAGAGGGGCTGCTGAGGGTTCCATAAAGGACCCTTTGAGTGGCGAGGCACTGACTAATGCACAGCAGATGTGGAGGAAAGAATATCTGCCCAGGTTGAGTGGCCTTCCACCGCCAGGCGACAGGAGCCCTGTCTCGGGGAGGCAGCCATATGGCGGGACAACACTCTGGTTCTCTGGACCCACCGAGTCTGGAGGTCCAGGCTTTATCCAAGCTTTATGCCACATCTCCTGGCTCTGATGCCAGCGGGGGCTAGGAGGGCACCTTTTGGCCAATTAACATCCTCTCGTGTAATTGGCATGGCCAGGTTACACACAATACGTTCGCCGTCTGACCTGAGCCGCTTACGTGAGATCATCTGAGAAGACCATAACCTGAACACTGTTCCGTCTCCACACACTTTCATCTGTCAACAGGGCCTCTGGCCAGGTGATCACAGGGGAGACAGATGATTCAAACACCTCTGACTAGAGTACAATGTACTGTACAACTACCTTCGCTTACGAAGTACAAACCAACTGAAGTTATTTTAATCGTGTGATTCCTTTGATCTGGAAAAGCAGTGAAGTACGATACATCAGTAGTAATATTACAAGTCTCACTCTTGTGAAGATATCTCTAGTAAAATGTTCAGTTACAGATCAAACCTAGGAAGGATGAGGTTAGAATGGGAGGTCTATAATTCCTATTTAACACAATAGAAAGATATCCTACTCCCAGTGAGGGGGGAGGAGAGGGAGACGTTATTGTGCCTGGTCTGTGACCCAAGATGTCCCGCCTCGCCTGGCTGATAATGAAAACAAACAACCAGGAGAGAAGTTTCACACCATCAGCACCTTCCGTGTAATGACCGCACCCCCATCCCTTACCACACACGCACACACACACAAACTTCTCCTCATGCCCTCCTGTCCCTTACCACACACGCACACACACACACAAACTTCTCCTCATGCCCCCTGTCCCTCCACACAGATAGGACTCAGTGGGCATCACTTTCACTTTGAATTAAAACTTAACACCCCAAATAAATTTGGCCGAGCGGATCGCCACTCCACTGCCCCCTCATTCCTGCCTCATGGAGAAAGTGGAGCCGGTAGGCCAGATGTTCGCCTTAGTTCGAATAAATATCCAAGTGCCAGCTTTCTCTGTAAGGCAATCTGCTCGCTGTGTCGTTTGTCGGATTAACGAGGGTAAGGCAAACATGGGGATTGTGTTCCCGTGGCATTTCCCGCTCTCTCTCTAACCGCTCTGTGTAAACACCCCAGGCCTCAGCCTCCCCTCACTTCAAGTTTCAAGTTTTATTAGTTGTATTTACGGGATATACATGGTACACAGCGTCCAATGAAATGCTTACATGCAGGTTCCTTCTCGACAATGCAAAAACCATAAGAAATAATACAAGATAATAATATGAACTTAAAGTAAATGGCTCAGTAGAATAGAATAAACATTTTTACGTAAGTATAATACAGAAGGCCCAATTTAATGTTCAATATTATAACACGTGTTTTCGGGGAAGGAGAGATTGGGGAGCAAGTGCTTAAATTGTGCAGTATTTAGCCATTGTAATAAGAGTCTGGTAGCAGCAGTTGTGATGTGTGTGTAGCATAAATGTATATGTCTGTGTGGGTGTGTACATGAGTGAGTGCATACTATATGTGCTAAGGTGTGGAGGATCAGAGCAGGTGGTCAGTCCAGTTCAAGTGTTCAGCAGTCTAACAGCCTGTAGATAGAAACTGTCTCTTAGACCTTAAACCTGTTATCAGACCTCATGCTCCGATACTGTCTGCCCAACGGTAAGGAAGTGAAGAGCTCGTGGCTGGGGTGTGAGAAGTCCTTGATGATGCTGCGGGCCTCCCTCAGGCAGTGTTTCGAGTAGATGTCCTGGATGGGTGGGAGCACGGTCCCAGTGATGTACTGGGCTGTCTTCACCACATGTTGGAGGGCCTTGCGGCAGTGGACGGAGCATTTCCTGTACCAGGCCGAGATGCAACCGGTCAGGACGCCCTCGATGGTGCAACAGTAGTATCTGGAGAGGACCCGGGGTGGCATGCCGAATTTCATCAGCTGCCTTAAGAAGTAGAGACGATGTTGTGTCCACTTAACAGAGTGGTGGAGTTTTTGGTCCATGTCAAGTCCTCCGTGTGGACGCAAAGGAACTTAAAACTGCTGACTCTCTCTATTGCAGT
Organism: Oncorhynchus tshawytscha; assembly: GCF_018296145.1. Taxonomy (NCBI): domain Eukaryota; kingdom Metazoa; phylum Chordata; class Actinopteri; order Salmoniformes; family Salmonidae; genus Oncorhynchus; species Oncorhynchus tshawytscha. Next base: position 57,841,934 of record NC_056441.1, read on the forward strand.
CCCATTGATGTGGATCTGGGCATGTTCCCTACTCAGCTTCCTGAAGTCATCTACATTGTTTTGCTGAAGTTGATGGAGAGGTTGTTGTCCTGGCACCACAATGCCAGTTCAATTACCTCCTTCCTATAGACTGACTTGTCGTTGTTGGTTATCAGGTCTACAACCGTGGTGTCATCAACAAATTTGATTATGGAGTTGGTGTTTTGCAAAGCCACGCAGTCGTGGGTGAACAACAGAGGGCTGAGGACACACCCCTAGGAGGCCCCTGTGTTAAGAGTCAAATGTGGGGATCATTTCCACCTCTGCTGCAGCATTCTGTGGCTCCCCCATGGCCGTTTGTTTTAGTAGCAGAGCCCCTGGAGGAGTGTTTGGTTGTGTTGCGTGTCACACACTCTCTGAGTGTTAGATAGTGCAGTCGAATACACTGTGTGTGTGTGTGTGTGTGTGTGTGTGTGTGTGTGTGTGTGTGTGTGTGTGTGTGTGTGTGTGTGTGTGTGTGTGTGTGTGAGAGAGAGCAGGACCGCAGCTCATGAGAGCGCAGGGGATACTGCTAATCCCTCCTTCCCTTCTGTCTCCGCCCTCGGTCTCCCGTCCAAGGAACTATTTTGTGACACTTCAAACTGAAAACACTTGTGGAATTCATCTCATAGGCTTTACTGAAGGCTTTGTCTCAGAGTGCCCTCTCTGTCTCTCTTTCTCAGGGTATCACTCGGAAATATCTCTCTCTCTCTCACACACACACACACACACACACACACACACACACACACACACACACACACACACACACACACACACACACACACACACACACACACACACACACACATGCTTGACCTAACAAGAGAAATGCAGCCCTATCCTTGACACCCTGCAGCTGGACAACAATATTAGCCATGTTCCCTGTTGGTGCTGAAGGGCCTGGCAAGGTGTAATAGAGCTAGAGGCCAACCGGTGTTGATGAGCACCTGGCCCAGTGTGACTGTGGCTCTGGCCTGCAGTCTGGAGCAACTAATAGGTACTTTATGGACATATCCGCCCAGCGGTGTGTCAGCCTTAATGAGGCTCTTCTCTTGCCTGTAAACAAGGCCAGATGCAGAGCAGACCAACTACACAGGAAATGTATTATTACCAGAACAAGGCAAGTCATGCTTCATGCCAACGCAGGATGAATTGTGACGACAGAGAAAATGAAGACTGAGGTATTGAACTAAGTGATCGCAAGTGCTGCAGCTAGATCTGGAAATTCACCCAACCATCACTTGCTGCCAAAATCATCACCGACCAGTCACCTCACTGTTTCCAAAGCCTATACTGGTTGGCAGTTGATTCCAGTTCTACATCGAGCTGGCATGTAATGTTCAACACGCCACAATGGAGAACCATGTTCATCTTAACATAAAGAACACCTCTCATGCAAGAACTGTTTTTTTCTTTAGGTTTGGGGTGGTTGAGCGTTCCTTCATTTGCGGTACAAAAAAGGTCTAGTGTGTATGACTGATTGTGGCCTATTGGCCGCCAGCTGGTTCCTCTTAGTGCTGAGCAGTCTAATGTACAGTGATCAGCCTAAATCAACACCCCTGGCTGGAGAACGGGCTTAATTGATGATAGGAAGAATTGGAGCCAGTATGTCTGAACTGCCTAAAGAACTGTCTCAATAACCCCATCTATACCTGGTTGTAACTAGGGCTGTTACAGTGACCATATTACCACCACCAGGGTTGGAGAGTAATGAATTACATGTAATCCGTTCCATGTAAGGGATTACAAAAACGGTAACTGTAATCCATTAGGTTACCAGCAAAAATATTGTAATCAGATTACAGATCCATCCTTTTGAAAAACTAGATCATTACTTCGAGAATTACTTTTAAATTCAGAAAGGATGTTTGTGAAGGAAAGTCTTTGACACTTCTCTGTTTTCTCAATGGCATTCAAATCAAGTTAAAGACCACTATGATGACACACCGAATGTGTTTGATTTATCGCGGGAAAAGAGCAGAAATAGGCTTTTTTAGGCTACAGTCCAAGCTATGTCTTCCAATTGTGAGATTTCTGTCGACATTCAAAGATTATCCAATTTGAATAAACGCTTGGAGGTAAGGATGACAGCAGTGGTGTCGTCTACGGCGATACGATACGGATATCACTTATTATTGATATCTACACAGCGTATTGATGTGAATCACGCTGCTGCTCTCTCATTTAACTGTTTGTTGTGGATGGCTGTTCACAAATCTAAATGTGCATTTGAACCCAATAATGGTTGAATTAAAGAAGTTTAAGCTGCCTATCAATCATTGTTTTTGAAACCAGTGGACAGCCAGTGAAAAATGCGCTCTTGTAGAAGCTGCACAGTGCGGATCCCAGTTTATGGAATAAAAGTGGGGCTTTTATTGCTCAATCAAATCAAAGTTTATTTGTCACGTGTGCTGAATACAATAGGTGTAGACCTTACAGTGAAATGCTTACTTACAGGCTCTAACCAATAGTGCAAAATGGTATTAGGTGAACAATAGGTAGGTAAAGAAATAAAACAACAGTAAAAAGACAGGCTATATACAGTAGTGATGCTATAAAAGTAGCGAGGCTACATACAGACACCGGTTAGTCAGGCTGATTGAGGTAGTATGTACATGTAGATATGGTTAAAGTGACTATGCATATATGATGAACAGAGAGTAGCAGTAGCGTAAAAGAGGGGTTGGCGAGTGGTGGGGCACAATGCAGATAGCCCGGTTAGCCAATGTGCAGGAGCACTGGTTGGTCGGCCCAATTGAGGTAGTATGTACATGAATGTATAGTGAAAGTGACTATGCATATATGATAAACAGAGAGTAGCAGCAGTGTAAAAAGATGGGTTGGGGGGGTACACAATGCAAATAGTCCGGGTAGCCATTTGATCACCTGTTCAGGAGTCTTATGGCTTGGGGGTGAAAACTGTTGAGAAGCCTTTTTGTCCTAGACTTGGCACTCCGGTACCACTTGCCTTGCGGTAGTAGAGAGAATAGTCTGTGCCTGGGGTCTTTGACAATTTTTAGGGCCTTTCTCTGACACCGCCAGGTGTAGAGGTCCTGGGTGGCATGCAGCTTAGCCCCAGTGATGTACTGGACTGTACACACTACCCTCTGAAGTGCCTTGCGGTTGGAGGCCGAGCAATTGCCGTACCAGGCAGTGATGCAACCCGTCAGGATGCTCTCGATGTTGCAGCTGTAGAACCTTTTGAGGACCTCAGGACCCATGCCAAATATTTTTAGCTTCCTGAGGGGGAATAGGCTTTGTCGTGCCCTCTTCACGACTGTCTTGGTGTGTCTGGACCATTCTAGTTTGTTGTTGATGTGGACACCAAGGAACTTGAAGCTCTCAACCTGCTCCACTACATCCCCATCGATGAGAATGCTGGCGTACTCGGTCCTCCTTTTCCTGTAGTCCACAATAATCTCCTTAGTCTTGGTTACGTTGAGGGATAGGTTGTTATTCTGGCACCACCCGGCCAGGTCTCTGACTTCCTCCCTATAGGCTGTCTCGTCGTTGTCGGTGATCAGGCATACTACCACTGTTGTGTCGTCTGCAAACTTAATGATGGTGTTGGAGTCATGCCTGGCCATGAAGTCGTGGGTGAACAGGAGGGGACTGAGCACACACCCCTTGGGAGCTCCAGTGTTGAGGATCAGCGTAGCAGATGTGTTGCTACCTACCTCACCACCTTGGGGCGGCCTGTCAGGAATTGCAGGATCCAGTTGCAGAGGGAGTTGTTTAGTCCCAGGATCCTTAGCTTAGTGATGAGCTTTGAGGGTACTATGGTGTTGAACGCTGAGCTGTAGTCAATGAATAGCATTCTCACATATGTGTTCCTTTTGTCCAGGTTGGAAAGGGCAGTGTGGAGTGCAATAGAGATGGCATCATCTGTGGATCTGTTAGGGCGGTATGCAAATTGGAGTGGGTCTAGGGTTTCTGGGATAATGGTGTTGATGGGAGCCATTACCAACCTTTCAAAGCACTTCATGGCTACGGACGTGAGTGCTACGGGTCTGTAGTAATTTAGGCAGGATGTCTTTGTGTTCTTGGGCACAGGGACTATGGCGGTCTGCTTGAAACATGTTGGTATTACAGACTCAATCAGGGACATGTTGAAAATGTCAGTGAAGTCACCTGCCAGTTGGTCAGCACATGCCCGGAGCACACATCCTGGTAATCCATCTGGCCCCGCAGCATTGTGTATGTTGACCTGTTTAAAGGTCTTACGTCAGTTACGGAGAGCGTGAGCACACAGTCGTCCAGAACAGCTGATGCTCTCATGCATGCCTCAGTGTTGCTTGCCTCGAAGCGAGCATAGAAGTGATTTAGCTCGTCTGGTAGGCTTGTGTCACTGGGCAGCTCGTGGATGTGCTTCCCTTTGTAGTCTGTAATCGTTTGCAAGCCCTGCCACATAAGACGAGCGTCGGATCCGGTGTAGTATGATTCAATCTTAGCCCTGTATTAACGCTTTGCCTGTTTGATGGTTTGTCACAGGTCATAGCAGGAAGTCTTGTAAGCTTCCGGGTTAGAGTTCCGCACCTTGAAAGCGGCAGGTCTACCCTTTAGCTCAGTGCGAATGTTTCCAGTAATCCATGGCTTCTGGTTGGGGTATGTACGTACAGTCACTGTGGGGACAACGTACTCGATGCACTTATTGATAAAGCCAGTGACTGATGTGATGTACTTCTCAATGCCATCGGAAGAATGCCAGAACGCCGGATTGTTCCAGTCTGTGATAGGAAAACAGTCCTGTAGTTTAGCGTCTGCTTCATTTGAACACTTTTTTATAGACCGAGTCACTGGTGCTTCCTGCTTTAATTTTTGCTTGTAAGCCGGAATCAGGAGGATAGAGTTGTGGTCAGATTTACCAAATGGAGGGCGAGGGAGAGCTTTGTACTCGACTCTTTGTGTGGAGTACAGGTGATCTAGAATTGTTTTCCTTCTGGTTGCACATTTAACATGTTGATGGAAATTGGTAGAACTGATTTAAGTTTCCCTGCATTAAAGTCTCTGGCGCCGCCTCTGGGTGAGTGGTTTCCTGTTTACTTATTTCCTTATACAGCTGACTGAGTGCGGTCTTAGTGCCAGCATCTGTCTGTGGTGGTAAATAAACAGCCACGAAAAGTATAGCTGAAAACTCTCTCGGCAAGTAGTGTGGTCTGCAATTTATCACAATATACTCTACTTCAGGCGAGTACAATCTAGAGACTTCCTTAGATTTCGTGCACCAGCGGTTGCTTACAAATATGCACAGACTGCCGCCCCTCATCTTACTGGAGTGTGCTGTTCTATCTTGCCGGTGCAGCGTGTATACTGCGAGCTGAATATCCATGTCATCATTCAGCCACGATTCCGTGAAACAGGATATTACAGTTTTTGATGTCACGTTGGTAGGATATTTGTGATCGTACCTTGTCTAGTTTATTGTCCAATGATTGCACGTTGGCGAGTAGTATTGATGGTAATGGCAGCTTTCCCACTCACCTTTTCCGGGTCCTGACCAGGCATTCGGCTCTTTGTCCTCTGTACCTGCGTCGCTTCCTCTTCCAAATAACTGGGATGTCGGCCCTGGTGTTTGGGAATGTCTTGTGCTGTCTTGTTTGTTGAAGAAAAAATCTTCGTCTAATCCGAGGTGTGTGATTGCTGTCATGATATCCAGAAGCTCTTTTTTTGCCATAAGATACGGTTGCAGAAACATTGTGTACAAAATAAGTTGCAAAAAACCCACATAATAGCACAATTAGTTGGGTGCCTGCTGCTGCCATTTCTTCTGGTGCCATTTTAGCTGATAAAAATGTATATTTTAATCATATTATATGGAGTAGAAATTGATGGGCTAGAAGAAGCCTACATAACCAACCCATAAAATAAAATGTAACATCCATATATGGCCAGCTATGTAAACTTTAACATTGATTTATCCTGCAATAGATGTCATTCAATTGGAAACATACTTTTTTGTCTTCTTGTAATGCCTCTTAAGGGGAAAGTAATCTAAAAGTAACGGAATGTAATCAGATTACGTTACTGAGTTTGGGTAATCCAAAAGTTACGTTACTGATTACAATTTTGGACAGATAAGTAGTAACTGTAACAGATTATATTTAGAAGGTAACCTACCCAACCCTGACCGCCACACCTGCGGTCACGAGTCATGAAGGCAGTCAAATTCCATGTGACTGTTTAGTCACGATAATTAGGCATCTCCAAACTCTGATGCTGCTGATGGTCATTAGTAGCCTACCTAACTTGCTAACTGCCTGGTACTCAGCACTCTATTGTCCCTCTAATCACTCTGACATCAATACAAATGTAATCGAAAATCTAATCAAAGACTCGCAGTGGTAAATGAAAACTTGTTCTCAACTAGCTTACCTGGTTTTAAATAAAGGTGAAATAAAAAATTAAATAAAAAACTTAATGAGAGCACATGAGCTCATGTTGAGCAGCATTTATATAGGCTATGCAATTTCATGAGAAAACAGAGTGATGGCCTCTACTAAAATTAAGAGGATCCCATCAGCATGCTGCAGGCTAGGCCTACTATATTTATTTCTCAACTTTCCTAATATTAAGCACATTGCTTCTCTTTACAACAGGAGTATAGCCTACCTGGCTGGAATGAAAATGAACCATAGGAAAAGCATCCTCCATTCACTATTTAAGTGCATAGATGACATGTATTTTTCCACTGCCCCTGTTTTGAGACAGGTGCATAGTAATGCATGATAATGGTCCATTCTAAATCAACAGGAATTTCACACATATAATATTTAATATACAGTACCAGTCAATTTTTGGACACACCTACTCATTCAAGGGTTTTTCTTTATCTTTTACTATTTTCTTTATTTTTTACTATTGTAGAATAATAGAATAATAAAACTATGAAATAACACATATAGAATCATGTAGTAATCAAAAAAGTGTTGTGTTGCACTCTCTTGGCATTCTCTCAACCAGTTTCACATGGAATGATTTTCCAACAGTCTTGAACAAGTTCCCACATATGCTGAGCACTTGTTGGCTGCTTTTCCTCCACTCTGTGGTCAAACTCATCCCAAACCATCCCAATTGCGTTGAGGTCATGTGATTGTGGAGGCCAGGTCATCTGATGCAGCACTCCATCACTCTCCTTCTTTGTCAAATAGCCCTTACACAACCTGGAGGTGTGTTGGGTCATTGTCCTGTTGAAAAACAAATGATAGCCCCACAAAGCGCAAACCAGATGGGATGGCGAATCGCTGCAGAATGCTGTGGTAGCCATGCTGGTTAAGTGTGCCTTGAATTCTAAATAAATGACGACGGTGTCACCAGCAAAGCACCCCCACACAGCAGCCATTCTACGCAGACGACACCATTCTATATACTTCCGGCCCGTCCTTGGACACTGTGCTATCTAACCTCCAAACGAGCTTCAATGCCATACAACACTCTTTCCGTGGCCTCCAACTGCTCTTAAACGCTAGTAAAACCAAATGCATGCTTTTCAACCGTTCGCTGCCTGCACCCGCACGCCTGACCAGCATCACCACCCTGGATGGTTCCGACCTTGAATATGTGGACATCTATAAGTACCTAGGTGTCTGGCTAGACTGTAAACTCTCCTTCCAGACTCATATCAAACATCTCCAATCGAAAATCAAATCAAGAGTCGGCTTTCTATTCCGCAACAAAGCCTCCTTCACTCACGCCGCCAAACTTACCCTAGTAAAACTGACTATCCTACCGATCCTCGACTTCGGCGATGTCATCTACAAAATTGCTTCCAACACTCTACTCAGCAAACTGGATGCAGTTTATCACAGTGCCATCCGTTTTGTCACTAAAGCACCTTATACCACCCACCACTGCGACTTGTATGCTCTAGTCGGCTGGCCCTCGCTACATAGTCGTCGCCAGACCCACTGGCTCCAGGTCATCTACAAGTCCATGCTAGGTAAAGCTCCGCCTTATCTCAGTTCACTGGTAACGATGGCAACACCCATCCGTAGCACGCGCTCCAGCAGGTGTATCTCACTGATCATCCCTAAAGCCAACACCTCATTTGGCCGCCTTTCGTTCCAGTTCTCTGCTGCCTGTGACTGGAACGAATTGCAAAAATCGCTGAAGTTGGAGACTTTTATCTCCCTCACCAACTTCAAACATCTGCTATCTGAGCAGCTAACCGATCGCTGCAGCTGTACATAGTCTATCGGTAAATAGCCCACCCATTTTTACCTACCTCATCCCCATACTGTTTTTATTTATTTACTTTTCTGCTCTTTTGCACACCAATATCTCTGCCTGTACATGACCATCTGATCATTTATCACTCCAGTGTTAATCTGCAAAATTGTAATCATTCGCCTACTTCCTCATGCCTTTTGCACACAATGTATATAGACTCTCTTTTTTAAATCTTTTTTTCTACTGTGTTATTGACTTGTTAATTGTTTACACCATGTGTAACTCTGTGTTGTCTGTTCACACTGCTATGCTTTATCTTGGCCAGGTCACAGTTGCAAATGAGAACTTGTTCTCAACTAGCCTACCTGGTTAAATAAAGGTGAAATAAAAAAATAAAACACCATCACACCTCCTCCTCCATAACACATGCGGAGATCCTCCATTCACCTACTCTACGTCTCACAAAAACATGGTGGTTGGAACCAAAAATCTAAAATTTGGACTCATCAGACCAAAGGACTGATTTCCACCGGTCTAATGTCCATTACTCATGTTTCTTGGCCCAAGCAAGTCTCTTCTTCTTATTGGTGTCCTTTAGTAGTGGTTTCTTTGAAGCAATTCAACCATGAAGGCCTGATTCACTCAGTCTCCTCTGAACAGTTGATGTTGAGAGGTGTCTGTTGAACTCTGTGAAACATTTATTTGGGCTGCAGTCTGAGGTGCAGTTTACTCTAAATAACTTATCCTATGCAGCAGAGGTAACTCTGGGTCTTCCTTTCCTGTGGCAGTCCTTATGAGAGCCAGTTTCATCACAGCGCTTGATGGTTTTTGAGACTGCACAGGAAGAAACGTTCAAAGTTCATGTCCTTCATGTCTTAAAGTAATGATGGACTGTCATTTCTCTTTGGTTATTTGAGCTGTTCTTGCCATAATATGGACTTGGTCTTTTACCAAATAGGGCTATCTTCTGTACACCACCCATACCTTTTCACAACACAACTAATTGGCTCAAACGCATTAAGAAGGAAAGAAATTCCACAAATGTACCTTTAACAAATCAAATCAAATTGTATTTGTCACATACACATGGTTAGCAGATGTTAATGCGAGTGTAGTGAAATGCTTGTGCTTCTAGTTCTGACAATGCAGTAATAACCAACGAGTAATCTAACCTAACAATTTCACAACAGCTACCTAATACACACAAGTGTAAAGGGGTGAAGAATATGTACATAAAGATATATGAATGAGTGATGGTACAGAACGGCATAGGCAAGATGCAGTAGATGGTATCGAGTACAGTATATACATATGAGATGAGTAATGTAGGGTATGTAAACATTATATTAAGTGGCATTGTTTAAAGTGGCTAGTGATACATGTATTACATAAAGATGGCAAGATGCAGTAGGTGGTATAGAGTACAGTATATACATATGAGATGAGTAATGTAGGGTATGTAAACATTATATTAAGTGCCATTGTTTAAAGTGGCTAGTGATACATGTATTACATGTATGGCAGCAGCCACTCAATGTTAGTGGTGGCTGTTTAACAGTCTGATGGCCTTTCAGATAGAAGCTGTTTTTCAGTCTCTCGGTCCCTGCTTTGATGCACCTGTACTGCTTTTAATTTAAATGCATTCCAGGTGATTTCACCTCGCCTTCTGGATGATAGCGGGGTGAACAGGCAGTGGCTCGGGTGGTTGTTGTCCTTGATGATCTTTATGGCCTTCCTGTGACATCGTGTGGTGTAGGTGTCCTGGAGGGCAGGTAGTTTGCCCCTGGTGATGCGTTGTGCAGACCTCACTACCCTCTGGAGAGCCAGGCGGCAGGATGCTCTCGATTGTGCATCTGTTAAAGTTTGTGAGTGCTTTTAATTTAAATGCATTCCAGGTGACTACCTCATAAAGCTGGTTGAGAGAATGCCAAGAGTGTGCAAAGCTGTCATTAAGGCAAAGTTGACAATATTTGCCTATCACTTGTGAATTATATATAATCACTTTTGAACAATGCCCAGCGTAAGGCAAGAGACAATGCATACCTTTTTTGGGGGACTTTTTCAAATCATGGTCGCACACCTCATGTAGCCTAGCCCATATATATATGTTTTAATAAGGTTAGTATCACACCTCATGTAGCCTAGCCCATATATATACGTTTTAATAAGGTTAGTATCACACCTCATGTAGCCTAGCCCATATATATATGTTTTAATAAGGTTAGTATCACAACTCATGTAGCCTAGCCCATAGTCCTATATGTGTTAATAAGGTTAGTATCACACCTCATGTAGCCTAGCCCATAGTCCTATATGTGTTAATAAGGTTAGTATCACACCTCATGTAGCCTAGCCCATATACCTATATGTTTTAATAAGGTTAGAATCACACCTCATGTAGCCTAGCCCATATACCTATATGTTTTAATAAGGTTAGCATCACACCTCATGTAGCCTAGCCCATATACCTATATGTTTTAATAAGGTTAGTATCACACCTCATGTAGCCTAGCCCATAGTCCTATATGTTTTAATAAGGTTAGTATCACAACTCATGTAGCCTAGCCCATAGTCCTATATGTGTTAATAAGGTTAGTATCACACCTCATGTAGCCTAGCCCATAGTCCTATATGTTTTAATAAGGTTAGTATCACACCTCATGTAGCCTAGCCCATATACCTATATGTTTTGATTAAGTTTGTATCGCAGCTAAAGTGGCCAAATAACGTCTTAACATTAAGCACATTAAACTGGTTTTACAACAGGTGTAGAGCCTAACTGGCATACATAGTCAGTGTGTGAGTTTCAAGTTTGGGGAAGATAACTTTCACCATAAAAATGCACCTTTATAATAAAAGCATTACATGCATAATCACATTTGCGGTCACTTCTGATAATTGCTTTCCTGCTAATGGCACAGTTGCACTTATAGCCTACTGCCATGTGCGCATTGCTGTTCTTATAATGTGAAGAAATAGCCTCATAGTTTATCAACATTTCAAGCTAAACGTTCTGATCTGTTGCGTCAGCCTCATTGCCTAAAAAAATATTTTTTGATGCTAGTGGTTTTATTAATTTGGGATCTATCACATCCCACAACTGTCCCAGACTGTTTGGAATATTTATTTCTCACACAGAATATAATAGGACAACTTTTGTACTATGAGGATAGTAGATTGACATAGGTTAGTGCTTTTGCTGTTCGTTAGGCCTACTCATCTTGTTGGCTGATGAAAAGAAAATGTGGACAGTTCTTCCAATATCTTCAATATGCGCCTCGGAATTGGATAAGGACGTGCACAGTTGCGTCCCAGATGTGTCTGTCTTCACTTGTAGCCTGTGAGAAAGACGATCTACGATAATCGAGAATTTCAATAAGCATTTTTTCTATGGTTGGCCATGCTTTCCACCTGGCTACCCCTACCCTGGTCAACAGTTCTGCACCCCTCACAGCAACTTCCCCAAGCCTCCCCCATTTCTCCTTCACCCAAATCCAGATAGCTGATGTTCTAAAAGAGCTGCAAAATCTGGACCCCTACAAATCAGCTGGCCTAGACAATTTGGACCCTCTCGTTCTAAAATTATCCGCCTCAATTGTTGCAACCCCTATTACTAGCCTGTTCAACCTCTCTTTCGTATCGTCTGAGATCCCTAAAGATCGGAAAGCTGCCGCATTCATCCCCCTCTTCAAAGGGGGAGACACTCTAGACCCAAACTGTTACAGACCCATATACAGTGGGGAGAACAAGTATTTGATACACTGCTGATTTTGCAGGTTTTCCTACTTACAAAGCATGTAGAGATGCAAATGAATTACTTAAAAATCATACAATGTGATTTTCTGGATTTTTGTTTTAGATTCCGTCTCTCACAGTTGAAGTGTACCTATGATAAACATTACAGACCTCTACATGCTTTGTAAGTAGGAAAACCTGCAAAATCGGCAGTGTGTCAATACTTGTTCTCCCCACTGTATATCCTACCCTGCCTTTCTAAGGTCTTTGAAAGCCAAGTTAACAAACAGATCACCGACCATTTCGAATCCCGCCGTACCTTCTGCAATCTGGTTTCCGAGCTGGTCATGTGTGCACCTCAGCCATGCTCAAGGTCCTAAACAATATCATAACCGCCATCGATAAAAGACAATACCGTGCAGCCGTCTACATCGACCTGGCCAAGGCTTTCGACTCTGTCAATCACCGCATTCTTATCGGCAGACTCAACAGCCTTGGCTTCTCAAATGACTGCCTCGCCTGCTTCAACAACTACTTCTCAGATAGAGTTCAGTGTGTCAAATCGGAGGGCCTGTTGTCTGGATCTCTGGCAGTCCCTCCCCTGCGGGTGCCACAGGGTTAATTCTCGGGCCGACTCTTTTCTCTGTATACATCAATGATGTCGCTCTTACTGCTGGTGATTCTCTTATCCACCTCTACGCAGACGGCACCATCCTGTATACTTGTGGCCCTTCTTTGGAGACTGAGTTATCAAACCTCCAGATGAGCTTCAATGCTATACAACACTCCTTCCAGTTCCTCCAACTGCTCTTAAATGCAAGTAAAACTAAATGCATGCTCTTCAACCGATCGCTGCCCGCACCCGCCCCCGCCCGCCCATCTAGCCTCACTACTCTGGACGGTTCTGGCTTAGAATATGTGGACAACTATAAATACCTAGGTGTCTGGTTAGACTGTAAACTCTCCTTCCAGACTCACATTAAGCATCTCCAATCCAAAATTAAATCTAGAATTGGCTTCCTATTTCACAAACAAAGCATCTTTCACTCATGCTGCCAAACATACCCTCGTAAAACTGACTATCCTACCGATCCTTGACTTTGGCGATGTCATTTACAAAATAGCCTCCAACAATCTACTCAGCAAATTGGATGTAGTCTATCACAGTGCCATCCGTTTTGTCACCAAAGCCACATATACTACCCACCACTGCGACCTGTATGCTCTCGTTGGCTGGCCATCACTTCATATTCGCAGCCAAACCCACTGGCTCCAGGTCGTCTATAAGTCTTTGCTAGGTAAAGCCCCGCCTTATCTCAGCTCACTGGTCACCATAGCAGCACCCGCCCATAGCACGCGTTCCAGCAGGTATATTTCACTGGTCATCTCCAAAGCCAACACTTCCTTTGGCCGCCTTTCCTTCAAGTTCTCTGCTGCCAATGACTGGAACGAATTGCGAAAATCTCTGAAGCTGGAGTCTTATATCTCCCTCATTAACTTTAAGCATCAGCTGTCAGAGCAGCTTACCGATCATTGCACCAGTACACAGCCAATCTGTAAATAGCCCACCCAACTACCTCATCCCCATATTGTTATTTATTTTTTTGCTCCTTTGCACCCCAGTATCTCTACTTGCACAATCATCTTCTGCACATCTATCACTCCAGTGTTAATTGCTGAATTGTAATTATTTTGCCACTATGGCCTACTGCCTAACCTCCCTAATCTTAATACATTTGCACACACTGTATATAGATGTTTTATATTGTGTTATTAACTGTACGTTTGATTATCCCATGTGTAACCCTGTTTTGTTTGTGTCACACTGCTTTGCTTTATCTTGGCCAGGTCGCTGTTGTTAATGATAACTCGTTCTCAACTGGCCTACCTGGTTAAATTAAGGTGAAATAAAATATAAATAAAATTGGTGCAGGGGGACGACAATCACCCTCCCCCTTCCTTCCACCTGGGGGTGTGCTTAATTAAGTAGGCGCCCCACCTCCCCAGTCCCCATTCTGCCCTCCCGGTGTTAGGGGGTTGGGGTGATTGGGGGTTTGGTATTGTTGAGGTGAGGGAGGTCGCTCTCATTACACCCCTCTATAAAGCTACCAGCCACTTCACAATGGGCCAGAGAACACAATGGTTCTATAGTTCTCCAGGTCTAGTGGGAAAAATCACTCCTGTGTGTGTGTGTGTGTGTGTGTGTGTGTGTGTGTGTGTGTGTGTGTGTGTGTGTGTGTGTGTGTGTGTGTGTGTGTGTGTGTGTGTGTGTGTGTGTGTGTGTGTGTGTGTGTGTGTGTGTGTGCGTGCGTGCGTGCGTGCGTGCGTGCATTGGGAGATCCCAATCAACCATCACACACCTCTGCTATGCTGAACATCACACCACTGCAGTTCATTAATCTCAGTCACTCAATCGCAATGCATTGTTCTTTCTGGTTTGTTAGCTACACTGCTGGGTCAGCGTGCCAAGGTAACCTTACAAAATATGTCAGAATATATGTAGACCTTAGTTATCAGGTGTTATCAGGTGTTTTTTTCAGGTGGTTCTGGAAATGCTCTGACTGAAATAATGTTCTTTGGAGTCCATAAATATGAAACAATGCTCAGAGATTAAAAAGTTCAAGTTAAAAGTGGAGTGGATTCAAAGGGAGAGGAACTTGGAAGAGTTTAGTTTACCCTGGGGAGAGGAGGAAGGCTGTGCTGGGCTGGCTTTCTAAGAGGAACACAGACCCGTGGGGGGAACCTTTGATGGCTGAGCGTGACATGAGCACATTTTTGGACAGGGTAACAGTGTGACAGCCACACTTGCCAGCCAACAGAGATGCAAGCAGCTCTCATCCCCTTCACCCACCTGTCAACACACACCTGCCAGCCACTTTGAAACGGTGTGTCATGTTGTTTCCTGGGATTAGGAGGTAAGAGACCGTTAGTGTGACAGACAGGGTTGTGTTCTCACATTTGAAAGTAATGGGGACAAACAGAGAGAGGTGTAAAGTGCAGGCAGACATACGAAGCAGGGTAGTGGAGAGAGGCGTGCAGGGTGAAGACAGACATACGAAGCAGGGTAGTGGAGAGAGGCGTGCAGGGTGAAGACAGACTTAAATCCTGGCCTTTACACTTTGCTTCTTCTTTTCAGTGTTTCTATAAAGCAGGTTGTAATGCAGCATGGTTTTGTGTTCTTTGTCGCTGTTGTTGATTTTGTTGTCTTTTGTAGTTCCTGCTCTCTTTATCTCCTCTCAAAGGAGACTCTATGGTACTGGCGATTAGAGAGGGGTGCTGCCTAGCAACCGATTCAAAATGGCAGCTACAAAAGGGGTGCTCTCTCTCTCTCAAACGCCTGACCTACATTATCCCAAGCCTCTGATCTATGGCACAACACAACAACATGATGAACGGGGCAAAATTTGTTTTAACCCTCAAACAAATGCTTACCATTGGTAGCCTCCACCCCGAGTCATTGCACCCCAGGTCGGTTCAAAGGATGAGTTTAAATCTAAATATAGGATGAGTATAAGCAACACTAAAATTAAATAAACATGCAATGAAATCAATGTTTCTGAGAAGAAGGCAATGACGATTATGATCCCAGCGATGCTATTAGCTTATTTGCGGCTTCACAGCAAGAGAGGCGGAACCTCCCTCTTCTCTGACTCATCCACCAGTCCAAAGGCAGGAGAAAAAGGGATGAGGCGCTTTTAGAGTTCTGTCTCTGATTTATTGATCAAAGACTGTGAAAAAAAACATGCAAAAAATAAAAATGGAAAGATGGAAAACTGGGAAATTTCAACTAATTACAATAATCGAGGTGTCTGTTCCAAATCCAACTAAACGGCTGTCTGTAGTAAAGGTTCCTGTATGCACTTTGTGCTGATCCTTACCGGTTAATTTCTTTACCGGTTAATTTCCTTACCGGTTAATTTCTCATATTGACATCACATTTGACTGTTCCATTGGTATGCATGTCTCAAGTGTTGATGATTGGGATGACAAGAATGAGGATCAGAGATGATGATTGAGACTGAGGCTTCTAACAACGTGAAGAGATCAGGGCATTCAGATGTGAAAAGGCACATGATATGATACATCACTGGCAAGCCAGAAAATAACAGAGGTGAATACATTACATTATAATGAGTTATGATTGTTCATACCTATCGTGTAGTTGTGAAAACAGCATCGTATTTTAAAGACATAGATGGTTTGGGTAACCATCTGTTATAACAGAGATAATAGCTCTGTGTCGCAACAATATCCTTCCTACTTACTAAATAGCTCAAGAATATTTGAAGTGTTTCTGAAATTGCAAGGCATTGAAAAATATCTATGTTTTGTGTGTGTGTGTGTGTGTGTTGGTAAGAGAGAGCGAGAGAGACAGTGTTGAATTGGCAGACAAGGGAGCCCAGTGGGAGGCCGGTAGTGAAGGGTCTGAGCTGTGTGAACTCTGCTGCTGCTCTTCAGACAGGCAGCCCAGTGGGAGGCCGGTAGTGAAGGGTCTGAGCTGTGTGAACGGTAGTGAAGGGTCTGCTGAACTCTGCTGCTGCTCAGACAGGCAGCCCAGTGGGAGGCCGGTAGTGAAGGGTCTGAGCTGTGTGAACTCTGCTGCTGCTCTTCAGACAGGCAGCCCAGTGGGAGGCCGGTAGTGAAGGGTCTCAGACAGGCAGCCCAGTGGGGAGGCCGGTGTGAGGGTCTGAGCTCTGCTGCTGCTCTTCAGACAGGCAGCCCAGTGGTAGTGAAGGGTCTGAGCTGTGTGAACTCTGCTGCTGTCAGACAGGCAGCCCAGTGGGAGGCCGGTAGTGAAGGGTCTGAGCTGTGTGAACTCTGCTGCTGCTCTTCAGACAGGCAGCCCAGTGAAGGGTCTGAGCTGTGTGAACTCTGCTGCTGCTCTTCAGACAGGCAGGAGGCCGGTAGTGAAGGGTCTTCAGACAGGCTGTGTGAACTCTGAACTCTGCTGCTCTTCAGACAGGCAGCCCAGTGGGAGGCCGGTAGTGAAGGGTCTGAGCTGTGTGAACTCTGCTGCTGCTCTTCAGACAGGCAGCCCAGTGGGAGGCCGGTAGTGAAGGGTCTGAGCTGTGTGAACTCTGCTGCTGCTCTTCAGACAGGCAGCCCAGTGGGAGGCCGGTAGTGAAGGGTCTGAGCTGTGTGAACTCTGCTGCTGCTCTTCAGACAGGCAGCCCAGTGGGAGGCCGGTAGTGAAGGGTCTGAGCTGTGTGAACTCTGCTGCTGCTCTTCAGACAGGCAGCCCAGTGGGAGGCCGGTAGTGAAGGGTCTGAGCTGTGTGAACTCTGCTGCTGCTTTTCAAACTGGGGCATTTTCATGGAAAGCATCTCTTTGGGGCCTGCAGGTTTTCAATACACTCATTTACACATCAAAACGGCCCAGGAAAGGGATAGTGCTGAGGCGGAGTGGGGGAGGGCAGAGGAGGGAGCAGCAGCAGGGTAATGAAGGATGCTTTCTTTTCTCCCCCCCCCCCCACACCCCCTGAGGGGTAGGCAGTGGTTTAGGGCCAGGAGGGAGGGGCTTCGCTGCCATAACGATCGCCTCTCTAATCAGATGCATGACCATAGAGGAGGATTTCTATTCACACCACCCGCCCAGAAAATCACATAAACACTGTCAGCTCAGTAGTACCTTAACTTTTAATAAATCCACCTTGAAGATAAATCTTATTCACCAGGCCTAAATAGTTCATGTAATACTCCACTGTTTGATAAAACAACTTTTGAAGGGCAGGTGTTACCAGAGGTGTGTGTTTTGCTCTATATATGAAGTAGAGTTCGGAGCAGTCAGATGCTTTTTACCTGATTCCTCCGATGAATTTCAATTTATTTTTGCTACCACTTCGTTTGTATTTAAATTCAGTTTTACGCTGTTGACCACAGGTATGGCGCCCCACAGGACACACAGCTCAAACACACTCTGTTTTAGGTATTCTGGGCCCAGCTCCAAACTCCCTTCCATCTACATTGAAGTTGTCACGCCCTGACCTTAGAGATCCTTTTAATTCTCTAATTGGTTAGGTCAGGGTGTGACTAGGGTGGGCAATCTATGTTTTCTATTTCTTTGTTGGCCGGGTATGGTTCCCAATCAGAGTCAGCTGTCTATCGTTGTCTCTGATTGGGGATCATACTTAAGCAGCTTTTTCCCCACCTGTAGTTGGTGGGATCTTGTTTTTGTGTAGCTGCCTGTGAGCAGCCCAGAACGTCACGTTTAGTTTGCATCTGTCTTGTTTTTTTGGTGAGTTTCATATTTATTAAACATGTGGATCTCTAAGTACGCTTGCGCCTTGGTCCATTCATTCAGACGATCGTAACAGAAGTTCAGTAGTGTTGTGAGTCTGAACAAGTTTTTCCTCTGGAGACAGCTAGAAAATACACAAGCTACTGGCACTAACATGTTCTGACAGCATTCAATCATGGAACAAGCCTCATTGAACAAGGTTTATAAACAACAAACGGTTACAAACGCTCCCTGTTACTCCAATCACCACATGTTGTCTTTGGGGATTTGTTTTCTCTGTCTAGCAACACAAATACATTAAGTACCTCCGTATCTCCTAACTCAGCCCTTGTCCTAAACAGACTGCAGTTCCTATCTAATCACAGAAAACACAGGTGGGACTGGCTGTTTTTTAAGAGCAAGAGTTTCACCTCACTGGGTCATGTCACAGAGCGTAATCCCGAGAGGAAGCCAGCAGCTCGTTCAACCGTACGTGAACTGGTGCATGTGGCTTTAACTCCAGTTATTGTGTCCCAGCGACATGCTTCAAAGGAAACTCACACTCACTTTTGATAGTTAAATGTGGTTGGCAATGTCAAGACTTCAGCTCTCTCTGCTAAGCAATGGACAATGTCTATAATGGCCAAGCGAGGAAAACACAGAGGTTAACCCCCATCTACCTCTCCCTCCTTACATATGTGCACACACACACAATATAATACAATATGATACTCTGTTCTGCAAAGACTGTCTTCTCAACTTAAATTATTTTGTTAAATTGCTGTAATCTTAAAGTTGATGGTGTCTAACAAAGGTTAAATGAAAAACCACAACACAACACAACCGTCTATAAAGCTTGACAAAATCTAAACGTTAAATTGAGCAGCAGTCTGATGATGTAAATGTAACTCTTGGTCCTCACATCTTTCCATGCCATCACCTCATGTGTTGCCTGACACGGAACACAATTACACAGACAGACATAAACAATTACATTTACTGTCAAACACCATGCATCCCAGCAAGCCTGCTGTGAAACAAATGGTCTCTTATATTCGGGTGTGCTTATAATTGACATTGACACCCTAATTGTGTGTGTGTGTAATCTACTGAGAACAGTTGCTGCCAACATAAGGCTTGAATGTACCAAATTCAAACTGAGACAAAACCATGCAACCAATGACCAATATGTAGGATGACATTTGTGAAACTTTTTGGTCAAATAGAAATCTTCAATTAATTTCCTCCCAATTCAGGTGTAAAGCGTTGGACTATAGTGCTGAGATCTAGTTGGCCTACTTCAAATTCCTCCTCCTGGATCAAAGTGCCATGTATTTGCATGGGGATCAAACAGAGAGGAGGACAGGGCACAATAGTGGTTCAGGGAAAGGATTAGCACACCCATTAAATATATTTCTCTGTGAACAGCTCCCGCATGTTCAAGGGATACTTCAGGGTTTTGGCAATGAAGCCCTATATCTACTTCCCCAGAGTCAGATGAACTCTTGAATAGGCCTACCATTTGTATGTCTCTGCCTGCAGTTTGAAGAAAGTTGCTAACAAGCGTTAGCACAATTGCTAACTAGTGTTAGCGCAATGGCTGGACGTCTATGGTAACTGCTAGTATGCTAGTAGATACCATAGACTTCCAGTTATTGCGCTAACGCTGGTTAGCCTTGGATCGGAAAACTGCCTCTAACTTCTTTCATACTGGATGCAGAGACATAATGGTATCCATGAGTTCATCTGACTGGAAGTAGATAAAGGGCTTCATTGTCAAAACCAGGAAGTATCTCTTTAAAGATGATGACCCGAACCTTGAGACTACTTGGATTGCCCCTCTATTCATCTCCAATTCTCTTTGAGGAATAGTGTGTCCATGTTGCTTCCAGGATCTAGCTTATATGCAGCCTATGCAGTTGAACATATGGCACGCGATTCTCACTGTAGAAAATTGCTTCAAAGCAGGAGAGGAAATTAAAGACCAAATGGTTGACAGGAAAATAAACAACAAATGTTGGCCTTATTGTCCTGTGATAAATGTGTTCAAAGAGGCTACGACTTTGGAGTAAGAAGAAATGGGCGTATTAGGCTACAAAAGTTAGGAATATAAACTGTTGCATTTATCCTTATATTGAGAGAAATTCTCCAAATGATTACAGTTGATATTTGCATGTTGGCATTACCATAGGAATTAGGCTACCTTTCATTTGCAAAAGAGAATGAATCCTACTACAGTCTACTTCACCCAAAAGAGAATGAACCCTACTACAGTCTACTTCACCCAAAAGAGAATGAAACCTACTAATCTACTTCACCCAAAAGAGAATGAACCCCACTACAGTCTACTTCACCCAAAAGAGAATGAACCCCACTACAGTCTACTTCACCCAAAAGAGAATGAACCCCACTACAGTCTACTTCACCTAAAAGAGAATGAACCCTACTACAGTCTACTTCACCCAAAAGAGAATGAACCCTACTACAGTCTACTTCACCCAAAAGAGAATGAACCCTACTATAGTCTACTTCACCCAAAAGAGAATGAACCCCACTACAGTCTACTTCACCCAAAAGAGAATGAACCCCACTACAGTCTACTTCACCCAAAAGAGAATGAACCCTACTACAGTCTACTTCACCCAAAAGAGAATGAACCCTACTACAGTCTACTTCACCCAAAAGAGAATGAACCCTACTACAGTCTACTTCACCCAAAAGAGAATGAACCCTACTATAGTCTACTTCACCCAAAAGAGAATGAACCCTACTACAGTCTACTTCACCCAAAAGAGAATGAACCCTACTACAGTCTACTTCACCCAAAAGAGAATGAACCCGACTACAGTCTACTTCACCCAAAAGAGAATGAACCCTACTACAGTCTACTTCACCCAAAAGAGAATGAACCCTACTATAGTCTACTTCACCCAAAAGAGAATGAACCCTACTACAGTCTACTTCACCCAAAAGAGAATGAACCCTACTACAGTCTACTTCACCCAAAAGAGAATGAACCCGACTACAGTCTACTTCACCCAAAAGAGAATGAACCCGACTACAGTCTACTTTACCCAAAAGAGAATGAACCCTACTACAGTCTACTTCACCCAAAAGAGAATGAACCCTACTACAGTCTACTTCACCCAAAAGAGAATGAACCCTACTACAGTCTACTTCACCTAAAAGAGAATGAACCCTACTACAGTCTACTTCACCCAAAAGAGAATGAACCCTACTACAGTCTACTTCACCCAAAAGAGAATGAACCCTACTACAGTCTACTTCACCCAAAAGAGAATGAACCCTACTAATCTACTTCACCCAAAAGAGAATGAACCCTACTACAGTCTACTTCACCTAAAACAGAATGAACCCCACTACAGTCTACTTCACCTAAAACAGAATGAACTCCACTACAGTCTACTTCACCCAAAAGAGAATGAACCCTACTACATTCTACTTCACCCAAAAGAGAATGAACCCTACTACAGTCTACTTCACCTAAAACAGAATGAACCCCACTACAGTCTACTTTACCTAAAACAGAATGAACCCCACTACAGTCTACTTCACCCAAAAGAGAATTAACCCTACTACAGTCTACTTCACCCAAAAGAGAATGAACCCTACTACAGTCTACTTCATCCAAAAGAGAATGAACCCTACTACAGTCTACTTCACCTAAAACAGAATGAACTCTACTACAGTCTACTTCACCTAAAAGAGAATTAACCCTACTACAGTCTACTTCAACCAGTCTAGCACATCTGATTCATTCTGGTCGTCCTGGGATAATGACATGAATGAATCATGGATATCTATAGCCATATATAACTTCTCATTTTGTAAGAATTATATTTATTTATTATAGAGCCAAATTATTATCAAAGATAATGTAAAATTCAATATTTTTTCAATGCATTTTCCTCCCAAGTCTCTCAATATAATTTTCTCAATCAATCCAATGAAGCTAAGCCATATTGAAAAATGTATAGGATTCACACTCAATTTAATAATAGTAAATAAACCACAACCAAAAACATACAATTAAAAGGCAGTTTTGAAAATGTATACCCAATTGTATTATTTTTAAGAACCCAATAAGAGGCACTGCATTTTCCTTGATGCTCAGTAGTTTACTCTTTTAGCCTCATGGATGCATGTTCACTCCAATCAAAGCATGTGAGAAACCAAAGTAAACTTCAATTAAATATATATACAATAAATAGACTGTTTAACATTTAAACATATTTATGTAGTTATTTATACCCAGTTCAGGGGAGAACAATGCCTCTCCTTTAAAATGTCCATGCAATGCCTTTTCTGCATTGCAGTCGAGCATCTCTATGCAATACAGTCCACACATCTTGTGTGTTTATAGAGAGCAATACTGAACATTTCCCATCAATACTGAAATAAGGAACGTTGCACAGAAAAGCAACAATGGACAGTTGAATTATAACTTCTCTCCTTCCTCTCAATCTCAATCTTATTCTTATTCTATATATTACAATGTCACCCCAGTAGCTTCCTGTGTTTAGACAGAGCATTGAATGAACTGCATACTGCTAATATACTGACTGTCAGCGTCAGACATGTGTGGGGCTGTCTGAGTAAGGGTCTGTCTTGGCCATGTTGAGCACCACGGCAGGGGTTTTGTAATGACAGTGTGTGCTGCAGCTCACGCTGCCACAGGGCTTCCTGCTAGTCCTGTCTGATGCCAGCTTCCTGCTGCACAGGCCCTGCCAGGTCTGCAGGGTCTTGGAGCTCCACACCCACACACCACTGGTGATGCCCACCACCAGGGACATGAAGATCTTCAGCATGAACACCACCACGGTGGGCACCGACGACTCTAGGGAGCAGTCCTCGTTCCGGCGCCCGGGGAACGACACGCACTTGACCTCCAGACCTATGAACTTCCAGTAGTCCATGTTAAGCCTCTCGTAGAAGTAGCAGATGATGACGCAGGTGGCGGGCACCGTGTACAGGATGGAGTAGATGCCGATTTTCACCATCAGCTTCTCCAGCTTCTCCGTGTTGGTGCCTTCGGTTTTCATCACCTTGCGGATGTGGAAGAGCGCCACAAAGCCGGTGAGGACGAAGGACGTGCCAATGACCAGGTAGCAGGACAGAGGGATGAGCACAAAGCCGGTGAGCGCTCCAGAGTCCATGCTGCCCACGTAGCACAGACCCGTCAGCTCATCCCCTGCCACCTTCCTCATGGTGAGGATGACGATGGTCTTCAGAGCTGGGATGCCCCAGGCGGCCATGTGGAAGTAGTTGCTGTGGGACTCAATGGCCTCGTGGCCCCACTTCTTACCAGCGGCCAGGAACCAGGTGAGGGTGAGGATGACCCACCAGATGGACGAGGCCATACCGAAGTAGTAGAGGATGAGGAAGACGATGGTGCAGCCTGTGGACTCCAGCCCCTCCTGGATGATGTAGAGCTCGCCATTCTCCCGGTCGCAGGCGATGTTCTCGGCCCCGGCCACCGAGCGGATGATGAAGGCCACAGAGTAGACGTTGTAGCACATGGAGAGGAAGATGATGGGCCGCTCGGGGTACTGGAAGCGGTGGGGGTCCAGAAGGAAGGTGAGAACGGTGAAGGCCGTGGAGACAAAACAGAGTGTTGACCACACCGTCATCCAGATGAAGGCAAAGTCCTTGTCCCGTCTGGACCAGAACACATCCACTGCAGAGGAGCAGCGAGGAGCACACGACTGGCTCTTCTCCACGTAATGGAACTTCTCTGGGTTCTCGCAGGACCCCAGACTGCCCATGGAGCGCCCGTTACTGCTACCCGGTTGCCTGGGCCGAGGGGGAACAAAAGGCATGTCCTCTCCCTTCTTGATATCTGTCTTGGTGTCATTCTCTGGAGCCTCCATGCACAGCGCGTTGGGGTCATTCTTGGTCGGGAGCCTGGAGCAATCCAGCGAGTCAGGCCATGCGTAGTGGAACTTCTCCATAATGGGTGAGCACTTCTGCCTGGCCTGCTCACACATGGGCCTGCAGGCTGGGATGGAGGTAGACACTTTATCAGTGCACATTGGGGCGTAGAGAGAGCAGAGGAAGAAACGAAGGTGCACATCACAGCCGTAATCCACTAGAGGTGCAAACTCATTCAGCTTGATGGCAGCCTCCTTTTGGTTTTCATGGTCCATAAAATTGGGCATTCTGGTCATGTTGTAGCCAATGCCCTGGCACATGGGAATTACTATGGGTTCGCATTTGGCTGGTCTCCCTCGTTCTAGGTCGTAGGTTCCTAGCTCCACACTGTAGGCAGCAATCATGAGCGGACACCAGAGAGAAATCAGTATCTTCAAAGGAGACCCCTCCATGCTTATTTTCAGTCATATGATTAGTCTAACAAATAGTTGTATTTGTTCAGACCAAAAATGTAAATTCAAGAGGATATTTCCGTATTATTTTACCATTGTAAGCACAGCCCCAACAAGCGTTAAAAAGCCGTTGTTACAAATGCATTCTATGCTGATGCACAACACAAATGCAGGTAAAATATAACAAAAAATAATTCCAGTAGGTAAACATTAGTCTATGATATATATATAAAAAAAGCTTCCCCAGAATTAGATGTTTAAATGTTCTTAGAAGGCAGCCTCCGAGCCAATTCGAGGAAGGCAGAGTTCAATCTAGAAAATTAAGTTCGCAATGAAATGAGAAAATAACGGTGGTGAGTTTAAATAACGTTCATTACAGAAAGTGTTGACTCCTTATCCTTGACTTCTTAATTTGGAATAAAAAATGTTTAAAGCTGAATCGGTGCAGCTATTTGCAGCAGTAGATATATTTCACTCTACCTCGGACAACCGCTCTCCATCCATCGTTTGAGAACACTGAACTTTCTCTTCTATCTGCGGCTCTTACCCGACGCGAGGGTGAGCATTTCCATGACGCGACGCTTCCGTCTCGTACCGCCCACCACTGACATGAGAAGCGTCTTTAAGCGCACTCACGACTCTATTAATTCCACATTTCTTTATTTGGGAATTTGAAAGTGGTGAGTGAGGTTAGGATAAATGTTAATCTTTTAATAGTGATCATAATCCTTAGGCTACTGTTTTATTTTTTACAATAGGCTATGTCCTATTGGGCTACTGAGTGGCACAGCGGTCTAAGGCAATGCATATCAGTGCAAAACGCGTCACTACAGCCCCTGGTTTGAAACCAGGCTGTATCACATCTGATCGTGATTGGGAGTCCCATAGGGCAGCTCACAATTGGTCCAGCTTCGCCCAGCGTAGTTAAATTTAAATGTCCAAATAGTTTATAAGGCATCTTATGAGAGGCTACAAATCTTCTGCTTCTGAAATGGTTTAAGTGAGTAGTGAATTGGTCACTCTTTATCGTACAGTATCATAATGTATATTATTCTCTCTGGTATCACTAACATGGCACATGTTATGTGGTCAGTGTTTGTGCCTAGGGAAAAAACTATTGTTACCATCTAGTGGCTGAATGGTAGGCTACAATTGCCCCCTTTGACAGCTCAAATAAGTGTTTGATCTTTTCATTCACTATGTGATATAGCTGACTCTACTCATGCACACAATCCCATTGATGAGGCTATCTTGGGAAAGGCCAAAGAGAGACCAGAAAATATCAAAGAGACAGTATGATCCAACAGCTTATAATATGACAGTGATGCACAGCATAATAAATGCTGGTCTTGGTAAAAATATCAGACATGTTCAAAAACTAGGTGCACCTCTGACACATGATGCTAAATCTGAGATGTTTGAGCTTTCAAGGCTAAATGAAAGATAGGTACAAAATGCATCAAATATTTAAATACGCAGCTTCACCAACACTTGAGTTTATGAAAAGGTTTCCTGAAAACAGCCACAAAGAGAGAGAGAGAGAGAGAGAGGAAAGCTTGGACTATTTTGCTTTCTTTTCTGACAAATGGTGGTGACGGTAGGCAAATAAAACCACGTAACCCCTGGTGTTATGTGGTGCTGTATCAGATTTGGCAGTTGGTAAAATATGCTGTCACTTTGCCTTCAAATTCAAATTGGGGCTTGATCCTCATCTAGCCAGAGAGGAAGTGCATTCCAGACACAGAGATGTTATCTTGCTCCACGTCAGCATGATGCTTTTGATAAATCTAGTATTATACTTCACAGTTCTTTCATGTTTTTCTATGCATTCAGATGTGTGAGCCCTTCTAAAAGGCCCAGGTTTCAAAGCCATGAGGCAAAGTGATGGGGCCTAAGAGTAAAAGAGGCTTAACAAAAATATATTTATCTAGGTATAGCTTCTCAAGGGGTAAAGTGCACACCGTAGAACCATTGTGAGTCCATTTGAAATACTACTGTAGGTCCATGGAAGCCATTAGAAAGGCACAGTGACTGGAATGACCTATCAAACAGGGAGGCATGAGAGAGGTTGGGGGTGTCACCGAATCTGAGAATTGATTTCCCACTTTTTGGAAGAAAGTACAAATGTTGAGTTTAATTCCAATCACACACAAACACACACACACACACACACACACACACACACACACACACACACACACACACACACACACACACACACACACACACACACACACACACACACACACACACACACACACACACACACACACACACACACACACACACACACCACACACACTCTCCCTTTTCCAACACTGCAATATAACAAAGCTTGCCATTGCCAGGTTTTGTATGTCTTTATAATAACTATCCTTCAAACAAACCCACCATCTTGTATTACATCCAGTAATCAGATGATCCAACATGTGAGCCCTGTAATTATTACTCCTCTTACTTATTGGTTATCATATATCAGACACCAAGCCATAAACGCACTGTGGAGAACAATGGCAGAGCTTGGCACAGCTTGGGTTGACATTACTCTCCCAGAGACACTGGCTGTCTGAGGTCGTTATGGGTGTAATAAGAGACACCTCTCCCTTAAAGATCTACATCTGGACAGCCATACTGCTCTTGATAGGGAGCACAATGGCATATGGTTGGAGGTCGGATCAAATCAAGTCACATTTTATTGGTCACATACACATATTCAGCAGATGTTATTGCGGGTGTTGCGAAATGCTTGTTAATCATGCAATTAACTCTGTTAATTCAGTCCCAATCCTCTACTGCTCTGATACCCTGGTCTCACCGTATAGAATGAGGGGCCATCCCTTGTAGGTTTGGGTGGGGTAGAGACGTTCACTGAATGTTTGGGCATTGCACTCAGTTAGTTTCAGAACCATTTCAGTAGCAGGAAATATGTTATTTCATTTACTGCAGTGGGTGAGTGCAAAAGTGACGAACCCACTGTTACGCTCTACCGCTCTACTGCACTATGAATATTCTGAACTCTCATGAACAGTATTGGACTGTTATTGTCCTGCTATTCTTTAACCGGTTAAGAGAATTGTAAGAGAATTGAAAGGAATGAATTATTTCATCATCACAACCCATCTGTGTTCTCCATCTCTCAGTGATGTGGAAAGATAATGCTCTTTACAGCTCTGGCGGTGGCAGGTAGACAAAATGAGCGAATGGATTTCTATTCCTTGTCCTCTTCTCTCATATCCCTCGATCGGGCGGGGAGGGAACAAGGCACTTATTTAATGAGGTAGGCAAAAACCCAGCACTTTTCCAAGTCAAGGGACCCAGGCAGCACAGACAGGCTCCTCAGAAGAATGGTTAGAATGTGAAGGACCAAGCAAAGCAAATATTTTTGAAGGATTTCAAAAATAAACGGGGGTCTCGGTCCTATATGAGGGATTCATTCAAAGGGTTCAAACAAGGCAGCCAACCACATTATTATGTCAAGATACATGTGAGATCAGATACTGTAGAGAAAACTAAAGGAGATTTCATATGATCTCTCTACAAACAGGGATTCCAATCCAGAACCCCTGACTCTCATCTATCCGTTAACCATGTCCAAAGTGAAAGGAAGAGAGAGAATGTGTGTGTGTTTGTGTGTGTGTGTTCGCTGAGTTATGCAATACATGTCTAATTGTGTGTGTCCATGCATTCATTCACTTGTGTGTGTTTGCGTGTGTGCATGCTATGCTTTATCTTGGCCAGGTTGCAGTTGTAAATGAGAACTTGTTCTCAACTAGCCTACCTGGTTAAATAAAGGTGAAGATATATATATATTTAAATGTGTGTGTGTGTGTGTTTGCCTGTGTACGTGTGTGTGCGTAGTCTGTGACAGATATATGTAATAAAGAGAGGTAGGAAAGGGAAGCCTGATGTTGAATAGCTCAATTTGTGAAAGTTAACCTTTCCCCTCTTGTTTTTAAAAGCTGAACTTTCTGGGCATACACACGTCTACTTTCACTGGTCCTGGGGGAGAAATGCAATGGAAAGCAATACTACTGTGTGGTCGCAGGCCTAGTGAAAGGGGAACGGGGGTGTTTTGAGTGACTGGGTGGTTGTAAGGCGGTAAAGTGGGGTTAGAAAGGCTTTGGAAGACTTTAAAGATAACTCTTCAATGGGGGGCATGCAAATTATATTGGGTAGTTTGTTGTTGCAACTCACAAACTTGGATTATTCACATTTCTGTGGACGGGTAACAGAAGAACTATGCCTGTTTGCCAAGGTCGTAAAACTGGAGAATATGTTATATTCTGCTTTCCTGGAATATGAATTCTCAGCAGGCATTCTCCGTTATAGTGAATCCTAGGCTTAGTTAGATTTCACTATGGGTCGGAGTGCAGGAGTAAACTACTCCAGTGTTAAGGCTGAGGTGGAAGGACTAAAATTGGACTGGAAGGGAATGGAGCCAAGAAGGTCAGGTGTAGCTGTAAAGTAATAAGCAATATTCCTAAATCAATGTAAAACTAGCCTTTGCCACCTTTCTTCACAAGACCTGTCACGCACTGCTTTAAAAATCCCAGACATAGTAAAAACGATACATCTTGAATGAACATCTAGTTTCTAATATCGTCTCTAAATACCTTTCTCTCCTTTGTATTTTAGAATGAACCTGAGTTTGAGAGACAAAAAATCAGAACACTTTCCTAATATTGTTTTTTTACACTCCTTTTGCCCTCATAACAGCCCCAATTTGACTACAAGGTGTTGAAAGCGTTCCACAGGGACACTGACCCTTGTTGACTCCAATGCTTCCTACAGTTGTGTCAAGTTGACTGGATATCCTTTCGGTGGTGGATCATTCTTGATACACACGGGAAACTGTTGAGCATTAAAAACCCAGCAGCATTGTATTTCTTGACACACTCAAACCAGTGCACCTGGTACCTACTACCATACCCCATTCAAAGGCTCTTAAATATCTTGCCCATTCACCCCCTGCCAATTCAATCCATCTCAATTGTCCCAAGGCTTAAAAATCCTTTAACCTGTCTCCTCCCCTTCATCTATACTGATTTAAGTGGATTTAACAAGTGACACCAATAAGGGATCATTCACTTGAATTCACCTGGTCAGTTTGTCATAGAATGTTCCTAATGTTTTGTACACTCAGTGTACTATCAGAGTGGCATGAGGCAGTAAGTAAGTTATTTCCTTATCTCGTTGCTAACAAAATGGAGGCTACGGTTTGTCGCCCTCCCAGCCTTGCTGTGCCCCAGTCACCTCTGAGGAGCAGCGATCATCAGATAGCCTGTTCTATCCCACTCTCTCTCACACTAGTCTCTTAAATCACCGTCACGTCAAGGCTGTGAATAGCGGACCAATAAGTTCAATTAACACCCAAATACTCTGAATCCGTGCCCTTCTGGCCACCCGTCACCACCTTCCCGGGGCGGCTTCTTGGGTCTCAGCACATAAGAGAGCACCGCCAGCCCCCGGACCCTTGCCACAACTCCCCAGCCCCCTCCCCCATGTCACAAACACAACCCCCCTCGGCACTGTGGTCACACACACTGACACAGCCCACCTATTTATACATCACAACCTGGCAGCGTACATGGGGAAATCAAGGCCACTCTAATATCTATGTGTCCAGTACTCATTCTTCAATCATACTTTCCCACTTTGATGTCTGGGGAGATAAAAGGACATCAGAGGACTTCAACTACATCTGAGGATTTCTATATAGTGAAAGGTTGACAGACAGGTCAACAAGCCAATCATGTGGCGATTGAATGACATAATTTGCCCCCACTACCTTCCTATTGGTGTAAAATGCCATGGCAATCAAAGCAGTCAGTGTTCTCACAGATCCTGTGAAGATCCTCAGTATCTCCCTTAATCTTACAGAGAGGTACAATATCATAGAGATAGTTACTATGTCAGTGGAACCAACAGTGTAATCTCTCATGGTTGTTATCACCTATGGCCTAGCACCATCTACAGCTTGAGGAAAATGGCAACAGTGAGGCAAGGGGGTAAAGGAGTAGAGGGCAGAGGGAGGGATCAGCTGGAGGACAAGCAGTGGGTGGGACGGCATCTATCTTTGAACCCTCTTCTCAGACCCCTACCCCCACCCAGACCCCCTCTCACTCCTGCCCCCTAAGGATTACCAGCAAGTTTTATTGGCCAAACAAGTCCTATTAATAAACTGTGTGTGTGTGTGTTAATGTGCACACGCATGTGTGTGAGGTGGCGGTTTGCATGTACATGTGCAGGAGGAAGGGGTTGGTTAAGGAGTAAAATGACACAGGGACCAATGTATTGTGCTAACATGTTTCTATACTGGACTAGACTCTCAGGTCCTTACACTATCAATGGGGGTAGTGGCACCTGCCACCAACATCTCCCGGGAGAGGAACCTTAAACCTTGATCATTATTTTAGTATCAACTATTATATTACAGAGTAACAACAGAAAGAGAATCAACATGGATATTTGTGCATGACTGAATGGCACATGAGCGGCATAGACTATTTTAATGAATATTAACAGTGCCTTCAGAAAGTATTCATGCAGTTATTTATAGCTGTTGACTTATTCCACATCTTGTTGTGTAACAGCCTGAATTCAAAATTAATTCAATTGATTTTTTTCTCTCTCACCCATCTACACAGAACACCCCATAATAACAAAATGAAAACACAGTTTTACAAAATGAAATACAAAAATATCTCATGAACATAAGTATTCACATGCTAGAATCACCTTTGGCAGCGGTTACTAATGTATTGGATTGGATTTGCCCCAAACATAACGCTTTGTATTCAGGACAAGAAGTTCATTGCTTTGGATTTTTTTTGTTGCAATATTACTTTAGTGTTTAGTAGCCGCTGCTTTTGCAACAGCTAATGGGGATCCTAATAAAATACCCCCAAAAATATTGTTGCGAATAGGTTTTGGAATATGTTTATTCTGTACTGGCTTCCTTCTTTTCCCTCTGTCAATTAAGTTAGTATTGTGGAGTAACTACAATGTTGTTGATTCATCCTCAGCTTACTCCTTTTAGAGGCAAAAAACCTCCTGTTTTAAAGTCACCATTGGCCTCATGGTGAAATCTTCTGAGCGGTTTCCTTCCTCTCCGGCAACTGAGTTAGGAAACAGGCCTGTATCTTTGTAGTGATTGGGTGTATTGATACACCCTCCAAAGTGTAATTAATAACAACACCACTCTCAAAAATATATTACATGTCTGCTTTTTTATTATGTTTTTACCCATCTACCAATTGGTGCCCTTCCTTACGAGGCCTCCCTGGTCTTTGAGGTTGAATCTGTGTTTGAAATTCACTGCTGGACTGAGGGACTTTACAGATAATTGTATTTGTGGGGTACAGAGATGAGATAGTCATTCAAAAATAATGTTAAACACTATTATTGCACACATAATGAGTCCGTGCAAATTATTATGTGACTTGTTAAAGAAACTTGTTACTCCTGAACTTATTTAGGCTTGCTATGACAAAGGGGTTGAATACTTAATTTTTTATTAATTTGTATCAATTTCGAAAAACATAATTCCACTCCGTTGACATTGTGTGGTATGTGTTGGCTAGTGACAGAAATATCAATTTAAATTCAGGTTGTAACAACCAAATGTGGAAAAAGTCAAGGGGTGTGAATACTTTCTGAAAGCACTGCAGTATAATACTGAATTTGTTTAGTTGGGTCTGTTTGTCACATGTCACACCGGACTGAAGGGCTCTCCCAATCTTAGTATAAAAGCCAACTGTTTTGCATTGTCCAAACCCCCATAACCACTGCATTCTTCCTCATCATTTCCCCTGCCATAATCAACATATGTCTGCCACGAAGCGCTGGTTGTGAGGTGTAAAGGCTAAACCTGGGCTTACTTCGAACAGCTAATAGGCTCATCCATCATGATGAAATGAGACCGGCTCCTCTTCTCTCCTCTCCACCACTAGTCCTCTCCATCTCATGTCCGTCGGCCACTAGTCACACTGCAGCCAACTAGAGCACCCAAAAGTACATGCTTCAGGGGAATTTATTTGGAAGTTCTGGAACTTCTGTCACCAGACCAGGGTGTCTTGCTTTATTTTTTATTTTGAGTGAACAAGGAGGCCTTCATGCTGAACATAATTTATCCAGTGTCTCGTTTCGGAGGGGAAAACTCCAGAAATTAAGCGGAGGGAGAAAAAAGGTCACTGTGGTTTTGAAACCTCCAAACCTCAAGCCTCCCTGAGCGCTGTATGCACGAAACGGAGGCGGGCTAAGGCGAGAGGGTCATGAGGCCTCCTGTTCATTTCTTGCTCCACATCGACATTGGTGGAGATGGTGACAGCTTGCTATGAGATTACACAGGGCTTTTGTGCCGTAAATCCTATTTGCACTGTCAGTAGGCATGAACATGCTGGACTTGAAAAATATATCTCATCTTCTATATATGTCGGGCTGTAAGCAAAATACATTGGGTTGTGAGCAATGTCTGTTGTCTGCAAGATAATAGAAAACAACATATTTTTCTTCAGGACGGCTGAGGTCAAGGACATGGGTCAAAACATTTCCACTTTAGTGAGGGACACAATGGGATTATGCTAGGATAAAAACCGATGTAGTACAATTTTGCAAGCAGTTTGTGTGAACCTCTCATGACTCAGAGAACTGTGGTACAGTACATGCTTACATGTTGATGTCTCCAGACCAGAGGACCCAGATGAACATGATAATGTGAGTCTTGAGTTTTTCATGTTCCCACTCTCTTTGACAAAGTGTTTAATCTCTTACACACGCATGGGCAGACACACGCATGTACACGCTCGCCGAGTGCACGCACAGTCGCACACAAATAGACAGGAGATGTATAACCCTCACACACAAATAGACAGGAGATGTATAACCCTCACATACACATAGACAGGAGATCTATAACCCTCACACACACATAGACAGGAGATGTATAACCCTCACACACAAATAGACAGGAGATGTATAACCCTCACATACACATAGACAGGAGATGTATAACCCTCACACACAAATAGACAGGAGATGTATAACCCTCACACACACATAGACAGGAGATGTATAACCCTCACATACACATAGACAGGAGATCTATAACCCTCACACACACATAGACAGGAGATGTATAACCCTCACACACACATAGACAGGAGATGTATAACCCTCACACACACATAGACAGGAGATGTATAACCCTCACACACACATAGACAGGAGATCTATAACCCTCACATACACATAGACAGGAGATGTATAACCCTCACATACACATAGACAGGAGATGTATAACCCTCACACACACATAGACAGGAGATGTATAACCCTCACACACACATAGACAGGAGATCTATAACCCTCACATACACATAGACAGGAGATGTATAACCCTCACATACACATAGACAGGAGATGTATAACCCTCACACACAAATAGACAGGAGATGTATAACCCTCACACACACATAGACAGGAGATGTATAACCCTCACACACACATAGACATGAGATCTATAACCCTCACACACACATAGACAGGAGATGTATAACCCTCACACACATAGACAGGAGATGTATAACCCTCACACACACATAGACAGGAGATGTATAACCCTCACACACACATAGACAGGAGATGTATAACCCTCACACACACATAGACAGGAGATGTATAACCCTCACACACACATAGACAGGAGATGTATAACCCTCACACACACATAGACAGGAGATGTATAACCCTCACACACACATAGACAGGAGATCTATAACCCTCACACACAAATAGACAGGAGATGTATAACCCTCACACACACATAGACAGGAGATGTATAACCCTCACACACAAATAGACAGGAGATGTATAACCCTCACACACAAATAGACAGGAGATGTATAACCCTCACATACACATAGACAGGAGATCTATAACCCTCACACACACATAGACAGGAGATGTATAACCCTCACACACAAATAGACAGGAGATGTATAACCCTCACATACACATAGACAGGAGATGTATAACCCTCACACACAAATAGACAGGAGATGTATAACCCTCACACACACATAGACAGGAGATGTATAACCCTCACACACAAATAGACAGGAGATGTATAACCCTCACACACACATAGACAGGAGATGTATAACCCTCACACACAAATAGACAGGAGATGTATAACCCTCACACACACATAGACAGGAGATGCATAACCCTCACATACACATAGACAGGAGATGTATAACCCTCACATACACATAGACAGGAGATGTATAACCCTCACATACACATAGACAGGAGATCTATAACCCTCACACACACATAGACAGGAGATGTATAACCCTCACATACACATAGACAGGAGATCTATAACCCTCACACACACATAGACAGGAGATGTATAACCCTCACACACACATAGACAGGAGATGTATAACCCTCACACACACATAGACAGGAGATCTATAACCCTCACACACACATAGACAGGAGATGTATAACCCTCACACACACATAGACAGGAGATCTATAACCCTAACACATAGACAGGAGATGTATAACCCTCACACACACATAGACAGGAGATGTATAACCCTCACACACACATAGACAGGAGATGTATAACCCTCACACACACATAGACAGGAGATCTATAACCCTCACACACACATAGACAGGAGATGTATAACCCTCACACACAAAATCTGACGAGGAAAAATCCGCCTTTGATTTGGTCCCAAGTGCTGTACCCAGAACTGCATGTTTTACTTAAAGCAGGAAAATCATAAAAAGCCCAGGTTCCTAAATTACTGTCACTCAAAGAGCTCCTTTTTCTCCCTCTTCCACCTCTAGTCCCCAGCCCCCAGCCCCCAGACTCAGAGTCTCTCCCTCTTCCACCTCTAGTCCCCAGCCCCCAGACTCAGAGCGGGGTCTTTCTCTTGTTCCTGGTGATGGCGCTGTTGTATAAACAACCTCCCTCATACAAAGGCTCAATTATTTTCCTTAATGTTTAAAAATGGATACAAAGAGAAACTTGTATGATAAACTTTGGCATATGGGGGTGGGGGCCAAGTCAGACAGTGTTATGCCTTGTTCTTAAAAAGTGTAAAACCGTTTGGAGCAGAAGAAGTTTGTGTTTTATTCAAGACCAGGCCTATACCATCTGAATAGAATCTGAGCTGCAGTTTGTGTTTCAACGTGACTGGATATTTCAGGTTCGGGAAACTCTGCATCTCGGAGTCATTTTCTTTGATTTGTGTTGACAGGGAATGCTAGACAGCGCTGCTACATCTGGTTTGGGTGACATAGAGGAAACTTGGAGAAAACAAAAAAACAACTACAAAAACACAAAGATGAACAGTCACTCCCCTGATAGGCAGTCTGGCGGTCCGATTTTGACTTGTACTGTAGTATCGTAACATTACCCAAAATACAGTATAGTGTAATGGAGAGAATGCAGCCCAACCCAGGAGTTGGAACATGCCTGAGATGGCACTGATATCCCTCCTGCTATCTGATCGCCTGCTGATAGCTTGTGGATCACTTTACTACCGCTGTGCCTGAGAGCATTACCACAGAGTCAGCACAGGCTTCCTCAGGGAGAGAGAGCTACCAGAGAGCTAGCATCAACCATGGCTGCAGAGGTTAAGAGTAGGGCCACTTCTGTACTTCTGTATCCGTTCCAAAGTATGGACACCTACGATTGGCAGCACACCCCCACCAAATATGTGGTTCATTCTTCCAGGTGTGAGAGTATAAAGCACACATTCAGTGGCAGCCAACAGACACAGGGTATTTTGGTTGCATGGGGACGTAGGAAATCTACTTTAGACTGTTTATTTTGTCCCAAAGCCTGCTGGATGCTTTCGTCTAGTCACACCTCATCCTTGTCCTTCAACCTCCTCCTGGAAAAACGACACCTCACGTTGAGTATGTGCAACCGAATCTCTTTCCCCTGACTTGTTCCAGCTAGTGTTTGTATGACTGATTATTGAAACCTCCACATCAAACCCACCTCCGAAGGAACTATTGACAGCCACCCTTACAATCCCCATACATACAGGATTGCCACAAAGGTATTGCTATACAGAAAGCCTTTATTCAAGAATGTGTTTCCCTATGGCTAGTTATGACGTAGTCCACTTAGCTGCAAGAAATCATTTTTTTATTTTATTTATTTTACCTTTATTTAACTAGGCAAGTCAGTTAGAGAGAGAGAGAGAGAGAGAGAGAGAGAGAGAGAGAGAGAGAGAGAGAGAGCTTTGACTGTTCCTTAAACATATCCATCATAAACCATTGTAATCCAGAGGTGTCTTAACTCGGGAAAGGCCCTTGAGCAATGACCCCTCAGGTGTTCAATCTGTTAGTAACTATGTAACTAACTGCTCAGAAAGCAGAACAGGGATTTTTAAGCCTTGTGAGTGCAGTGAGGGAGGTCTAGCGTGAAGAATGTAAGAAAGTTCCTCAGACCGCCATCCCCTCCTCCCATACACACCACCATCGAGGTAGAGGGAGATAGAGCACCCCTATAACATACTGTACAACACAGGAAGCAGATCTCAGAGATCACAGTGGGCTTAAAGGCTGCAGTTGCAGGTTTCCTTGGCAGACAAACCTCATAGCATTGCATATCATGGTCTGTTCTTTTACACGCATAGGATACAGTAGGCCTACAGTATACAAAGAGAGACTGGATATGTGACAGAGGACCTGAGAGACAGAGAGTCAATGAGAGAGGAAGGGAAGCAAGACTTGCTCACATCCTGACCACTCTGGGTGTTAGTGTAGCTTCCATTGGATGGACCACAGATCCTGGTAAGGTGACAGAGATCAGGCATATGACCATAGAGATCCTATTAAATTATTATTGTATAAGCATAATTATATGCTTATGACAGACTAAAGTGTCTATCCAATAGATTTGCCACTCTGTGGTCTATCCTGTTTAGGTGAGTGGGTCCTACAGCTCAGTGTGTCTGTGTTAAACCTTCCTGTCAGAGATAGGATCATATCAACGCTGCCCATTAATCAGTCACGGCTCAGGTTGTCATCAGGCCAGACACGCACTTCAGTCTAAATGGGCCAAACCCGCCTAACAGTACGGCTATACCAGGAGCTTTGCTTTGTAGCAAGGAACCTCCAAGATCTCCCTTTGTGGGGGTTGTAGGCCTTTCCAGCATGGTGTCAAAGCTCATTTGTAAGACCCTCCTTCCTCTGATTGGTTATCAAGTGGGCTTATCGCTGTTCATTTCATGAAGTTCAGCTTTGACAAACTGTGGTTGCCTGGTTTCTTGTCGCCCACGGTTAAATCGCTTAATTTCTCCTTGCGTTTCCGTCTTCCATTGAAATGGACTGATTTCCGGTAGTTTGATGACTCAAAGTAGTTTTTGGCATAGCTGTACTGTAAGTGCTACAGTATGGCTTTGAGAGAACTTCGTACAGAGACATCTGTGTATCTCAGTTAAAGAGATTATATGCCGCTGTGCAAACTGGAGACTTTTACAGAGTCCGAATACCTAATTTGCTTCCTTGGGTGTTTTGTCCTGGCTGGAGGTATGCCCGGGCCCATCTGATTTACTGCATGTGTCCTATCCGTTTCCTCTGCCGCGGGATAGCCCCGACCAATCAGAGCATGGGCTGGAGAGCGGCAGGGGCCGTCAGCCAATCAGGGTCCAAGAGTGGAGCAGGTCATGCTGGGAAACAAGGTTTCTCTGGGGAGATTGGAGTTCTAATAAAGCTCCATTATGTCTGAGAGCAGAGAGGCTGAGCTCCAGAGGGGGACTCAATCTGTCAGGGCCTATCAGCTGCGCCCTAAAGCATGACGATGGCTTTATTCCTAATGGCCCACAGGAGCAACGTTTGTTACAGAGTGATGCTGAGAGGAGATCTGGCAATGCCTCTCCTGGGTTGCGCTCCTCCACACAGAGGAAGGCCTGCGGATCCTTCCACAAACAGCATGGAGATCTGGTAACACAAATGGCTAATCAGTAAAATGATATAACAGTGAGTGAGATTCTATCACACAATTCTAACCCATACTGACTAACCCTGATCACTACAATGAAATGTCACGTCGATGTACATTGTATACAGGCCATAGGGTTGCCACACGAGTAATGTGAACTCTCAAAATGGTAAACAAGGCAACAATAAACACATCTTCCCCCACGAATGATGCAACGCTGCTCTTGGGCCAATCAGTGTAATTTTGTACATTTTGTAAATCTCTATGCCAAGACGTATCGTTCATCAAAGTTTAGTCAAAATCATCCCAGTGCTGTCTGAGATATGGAGTGTGATGAACGAACATACTAACGGATGGCGACAGATCCACAGTCCCCTCCCCGATTTCATCATGTGGGACAATAACTTGTGAAAGAGGGATAATGTTGATAACATGTACAGTATGACATACAGTCAGACAACACTACTTTGAGGGTGGTAACAGACTGACATCTGACAAGTCTCTCCTTAATGTGCCACACCCACTCCTTCAATGCAGTATGTTCCTCTAGGGAACAACATCCTTCCATGGGTTCCACAATGCTCTATACACTATATGTAAAGAGGAGCCTATCAGCTTACCTGGATATGACAGAGTTCTTCCTTAAACAGCTGTGAAGTCTTGACCCCTTGCAGTGGGAGTGTCACACATTGCCTGCTCTCAGCACAACACACATGCATGCTCTGCCTGGCCTCAGTGTGTGTGTGTGTGTGGTTTCTCATATAAAATAGTCTGTCTAGTTCATTCATCTGTAGTGCACACTACTGTATCTTTGCTTGCCTTTGCATGTAAAACGTCATTCAACAGAACTATAAATATGACAGATTGAGTTACACATAGCTTAGATATGTGGTATTGGTATGTTACCAGTGAAAGTATTTACAACAGGCGTTTGGCTACAGTGATTGAAAAGGCAACTTGAGCTCAGTTGGACCTAAACACCAACTGATCGACAGTCTAGCGAGATGGGGCCACAGATACCAAAGTAGTGATTCTTAAATTAGTGTATCTGTCAAAATAAGACAGAGTGAGGGCAGTGTACTGCACTTGACCTCTCAACTGTAAACTTAACAGGGGACTGAGGATTAGACCTGGGTTCAAATAGAATTTCAAATAATTTCAAATACTTTATCTGAGCTTTATTGAGTATTCCTGGCTTAACAGACCAATAGATTATTCCCAAAATGGCAAACCCCGCCCACATGGCACTAATGGCTGGCTAGAGTAAACACTCAGAGTATTTGAAAGGTTTCAAATAGTTTTTGAATCCAGGTCTGGGGCACGGTACTGCACTGTAAACTTACAACTTATATTACTGTGTGTTATGGTTATGGGAGACAGATCCGACAGGGAGGAATCATACCTGCATCCAAGACACTATTACTATCTCTTACGCACACACGCACGCACGCATGCACACACACACACAAACACATAACACCACACACACACTGAACTGGCAAAGAATGATCTGCTAGTAACCTCAGAGGTAGCATGTTGATGATGCCTACACTAACATATGCATTATCATTTCTCAGCACTCAGGGAAAGGAGAATAAGTTGTAAAATGTTTCCTCTACAACGTATCTCTATCATTATATATCCTCTCTCACTCTTTTGATGTGTTGTTCTTCAGCCACCCTACATTCTGGAGGCAAGACACAGTAGTAAGTGGTACACAGCAGCACACTCAGACTTCAGGATTCAATAAATAACTTATGATGAGCTCCAACCAATCTGTTTCCTTGGGATTTGGTGTTTGATGGAAAGGTCTCTATTGTAAGTGACAGGTGATGGTGGCAGAAGGAGGATGTAATTTGGGACCGTGGTAGAGAGAGGATGCAGTATGTGTGTGTGTGTGTGTGTATGCACACACGCGTGTTTTTGTGCCTCCCAGGCCTGCTACTCCTACCTCTTCTCCATACTGGCAGGGGGCTCTGGGGTCTGGATTCATGGATACAACACATTAGGCCTTGGAGGGGAAGCATGTCAGACACAGACACCATGTTTCTGTTGGATGGCGCATAGGAATTCACTTAATTGTGGAAATGTAAGAAATTCAAGCAATGAAGCTGGAGAAATTGAATGTAAACCAAAAGCTAAACAGTTCCCCTGTGGTAAAGTAAACTGCCTGGAGTGGAGTGTCAGACAGGGAGCCATGACCAGCCCTCCTCCTCATCCTCCCACACGGTTGTCTTGGGCTCTCCCTCTGGACAGACAATAGGCTCTGTGTCTACTGTTTACCCATTTCTCACCTACACTACACACGCATGTGCACACACACGGGGCAAACACACACACACGCGCAAACACACTGATTCCTCAGGAGGAAAAGGGGGTAACACCCTGGAGATGCCAGAGCTGAAGTGTGCTGCAGCCCTTTGAAGTTAATCCTGTGCATAAGCACGTACCAAACACATATCCCAAATTACACCCTGTCCCGCTTTGATCTCTAATACCCACTGCCACAACAGAGGTAACAGGTGTGTGTGTCTGTGTGTGTGTGTGTGTAGGACAGGAGTGTGTACATGTGGAGGCCGAGGTTGCAGCAGGTGCAGCGGTGGAAGGCCACAGTTGCACTCCTTGCTCCAAAAGGCCCAGGGACTAAACATTTGTTGAAGGTCATAGGAGCCTGGTAAAAACATGTCTCCACGAGACCTGATGATGGGTTGATGTTGTCAACACGTCATCCACAGATGACTCCCTCGCCTGCCATTAAGTGTGATGAGGCTCCGGCTGTGTCTTGGGTTTCTATCTAAACCCCTTCTAATTCGCAGGAAGACACGCGCCAACAGAACATCTCAGTCCTGTTAGGTTGCCTCTCACAGGATTTAGCACGTTTATGTCCCACACATTAAAAACCTGTTCACAAATTTGTCTGTGTTTCGTCGAACTGTAAGACTTACACGCCAGAGTTTGGGTTTTCCATCCATTAGTAAAGGATATTTATCGGATTAAAGATGGAGCCCTGGCAGTAATATGTTATGAAAACATAAACGGGTTGACATCTGATCTGAGTGTTGAATGGTGGAAGATGGATGCAATTAGCAGGGTTAGATGATATCTGTATTGTGAGTATTGAGGCGGTTGGAGGTGAATTCGCTAGGGCAAAAGACTGTGACATTAAACATACGGGCTCTCAAATCAAGTGGGAGAAATTCAGGCAGAGAAAAGGGTACTTGAGGTTAAATTTAAACAGATAATACACAGATTATACAGGGATATAAAAAGAACATTCACAAAGATAAATAT
Organism: Oncorhynchus tshawytscha; assembly: GCF_018296145.1. Lineage (NCBI taxonomy): Eukaryota > Metazoa > Chordata > Actinopteri > Salmoniformes > Salmonidae > Oncorhynchus > Oncorhynchus tshawytscha. The sequence goes on from NC_056441.1 coordinate 57,883,685, forward strand.
ATAAAAAGCATTCATTATTTCTTTGATTTTCAACAATTTCCTATTGCACATATAACCTTTCCATTCAGCATACACATACCACAAGAATCCCCAATCCTTTCAAAAAAAGAAAGAGAGATGTACACTGTAAGAATTGAAAATCAAATGTCACTTCAAGAAGCTCAACGTAACAAAGACACAAGCACAAACGAGGACCAGCTTTTGATTGAACATTCTTCTGAGATCCATTCAACTCATACAAAGACTATAATGTCCACACAGACACCAAAATCCTCTATGATCATCTCGGTCTCTTAATTAAATGAACATGCTTAATTAGTAAGGTGCATTGTGGTGCGCACACATTCGTAAAGGCCCAGTGCAGTCAAAATTATTTTTTTCCTGTGTTTTGTATTGTATTATATTGTGCAACAGCTGATGAAACTAACACAGTTTGATCAGTATTATTTCCTGATAGTTGCTTGTTGAAAATACAATCTACACAGGATCTAATCAGCAGGTTTGCATGGGCGGGACTTTTGGCTTGCCTGGTGACATCACCAATTACAAAGAGAGTTCCAAACATCTCTGCCAATAACAGCTAGTTTTCAGTTTCCCCTCCCCACTCAGACCACTCCCAGACAGTCCTAGCAACATTCTTGCTTGAGAAATAGTTATTTGCTAAAAATCTATTTTTGTTCATTTTAATGGAATACTATTACAGTAAGGTACATCATTGTTACCCAGAAATGATTTGAAATTGATATAAACACAGCTGCATTGTGCCTTTAATTGTAACTAATGGGTGAAAATAAGTTAGCATATACATTGTTATAGTGCACTTGAAAGAAACCCTACATATCACTCTTACAAAATAGCTTATAAGACTGAACACAGTGAGATCCATTTTACAGGTCTATTATACATTTGTTAAAATGTGGTTTGGGAGTTTGTTGGTCATTGGAATATAGTGGTGAAGAAGTGAGAGTTCATGCTCTCTAAGGCTTTAAGAGTTAAAGCTTTGCAATCCAATAAAACCACATCTCACTCAAAAATGCACAGGTGATCGTACCATATGCATTTAAAAGAAAAAAGGCAAGACGTTTCAAGCAGGTCAATATTGAGAAGACTTGTTAATATCCACATATCTAGATATCTGGGGACACCTTGTGGTAGAAGCCTGCTACCGCAACTCTGCCAGTGCCTGTAAAGCACAGTCCCCATTCCAGCTCTAGTCTAGCTTTTTCCTGTTGATTCTACCACAGACACTAACCCTGCCCATTGATATAGACAAAATCACCTTATCGATTCCTGATATCATCGTAAGTGCTGTGGCTTATCATGATCATTACAATGTCATAGACCAGGAAGAATCATATCCATAAAAAAATGTGTGAAGTGGTGGAAATATGTGTCTTGACCTGGCTCTGGATTTTACTACCACTTCACATCTTTTTTTGTTGCTATGATTATTGTCACAGTGTTCTTAATGAGATAGGACTTTTGTCATTTTCAAAGCTAACTATAGTATAGAGGAGATTTTATAAAAGCGTGCAGGATTTTGATTTCTTCTCCTCGTCGTCCAATCCAGCGGCCGACTCTTTCCTGTTGGGGTCGTTCAGCTCGTCAAAAAGTCCGCTGTCAATCATTTCCAGTTGCCATGCAATGGGCACCGCCCCCGTGTTGAACTCCTTGAAGAATTTGTCATCTTTGTCGTCAAACACGACACCCTTAATCTCAGAGAAATCTTTGATGTCCCCCGTGTCTTTGGCGTAGACCACGTTGGGCTTGGGGACCCATGGTGGGTCGATCAGCCCCGCCTCCAGTCGAGGGAAGTTAATGCCTTTGAACCACTCGTGCTTCCTTGGGTCCTCGTTCCTGGATAACAGAGAAACACACTGAAGTCAGAGAAATATACACCCCCCCCCAAAACCCCCTTATGTGATACCTAGAACTGACCAGGAAAACCTCTAGAGGGCCCTAGAGTTGTTCCTGGTCCGGCCATGTAGTCAGGAATATCTCTGGGCTGAAACTGCGGTCAGCTCTTACTTGGTCCTGCATCCCAGACGCTCGTCAATTTTCTTCTTGAGGAAGAGGTTGATGATGGCTTTGGTGCCCTCGTCAAAGTTCTTGTGGTCGTACTTGCATTCATCCTCGAGGGTGCGCCGTGCCACCTCCTCCTTCTGCACCTTCTCCTTATAGTCCTTGAAGGGCAGGCGAGCTGCCACCATCTCGTAGATACTGCAGCCCAGTGCCCACCAGTCCACTGACATCCGGTAAGGCTCTTTCTTCAGGATCTCTGGGGCCATGTAGCCACTTGTGCCAGCCTGAGGAGAGGGAGGAGGGGAGGAGGGGAGGAGGAGAGGACAGAGGTTTGATGACAGAGAAGGAAACAGAGAAAGAGAAGTGAGGGGTTAGGCCTAGTTCTAAGGTTCCATATCATAGCAACAAAATGTTCTGTGTTAAATCAACTTTGGACTAGAGCACAATGCTTCACTTAGTTAATGCGTGGCAAATTGGTTGTGGCATAGCACAACTTTTGATTTATTTATTAATTGATTCTACCCTGCAAGGAATCTCTTAGAATGGCGGGGATCTATGTATTTCAGAACTACACTGTACGTTCCATGTGTGGAACCTAACTTCTTGGTTTAAAATGAGCTTTTTTGTTTAATTTCTGTTTGTAAGTTTGTTTAAATTGTATGTATTGAGAGACGCAATGATGGGCATGGGGTGAGAGAAGCATCGAGCGGGAAGAGGAAAATGGTGTACGTATGTATGGGTGTGTGTGATATGTATGTATGTACAGTGGGGCAAAAAAGTATTTAGTCAGCCACCAATTGTGCAAGTTCTCCCACTTAAAAAGATGAAAGAGGCCTGTAATTTTCATCATAGGTACACTTCAACTATGACAGACAAAATGAGAAAAGAAAATCCAGAAAATCACATTGCAGGATTTTTTAATGAATTTATTTGCAAATTATGGTGGAAAATAAGTATTTGGTCAATAACAAAAGTTTATCTCAATGCTTTGTTATATACCCTTTGTTGGCAATGACAGAGGCCAAATGTTTTCTGTAAGTCTTCACAAGGTTTTCACACACTGTTGCTGGTATTTTGGCCCATTCCTCCATGCAGATCTCCTCTAGAGCAGTGATGATTTGGGGCTGTTGCTGGGCAACGCAGACTTTCAACTCCCTCCAAAGATTTTCTATGGGGTTGAGATCTGGAGACTGGCTAGGCCACTCCAGGACCTTGAAATGCTTCTTACGAAGCCACTCTTTCGCTGCCCGGGCAGTGTGTTTGGGATCATTGTCATGCTAAAAGACCCAGCCACGTTTCATCTTCAATGCTCTTGCTGATGGAAGGAGGTTTTCACTCAAAATCTCACGATACATGGCCCCATTCATTCTTTCCTTTACACGGATCAGTCGTCCTGGTCCCTTTGCAGAAAAACAGCCCCAAAGCATGATGTTTCCACCCCCATGCTTCACAGTAGGTATGGTGTTCTTTGGATGCAACTCAGCATTCTTTGTCCTCCAAACACGACGAGTTGAGTTTTTACCAAAAAGTTATATTTTGGTTTCATCTGACCATATGACATTCTCTCAATCTTCTAGCAAACTTCAGATGGGCCTGGACATGTACTGGCTTAAGCAGGGGGACACGTCTGGCACTGCAGGATTTGAGTCCCTGGCGGCGTAGTGTGTTACTGATGGTAGGCTTTGTTACTTTGGTCCCAGCTCTCTGCAGGTCATTCACTAGGTCCCCCCGTGTGGTTCTGGGATTTTTGCTCACCGTTCTTGTGATCCTTTTGACCCCACGGGGTGAGATCTTGCGTGGAGCCCCAGATCGAGGGAGATTATCAGTGGTCTTGTATGTCTTCCATTTCCTAATAATTGCTCCCACAGTTGATTTCTTCAAACCAAGCTGCTTACCTATTGCAGATTCAGGCTTCCCAGCCTGGTGCAGGTCTACAATTTTGTTTCTGGTGTCCTTTGACAGCTCTTTGGTCTTGCCATAGTGGAGTTTGGAGTGTGACTGTTTGAGGTTGTGGACATGTGTCTTTTATACTGATAACAAGTTCAAACAGGTGCCATTAATACAGGTAACAAGTGGAGGACAGAGGAACCTCTTAAAGAAGAAGTTACAGGTCTGTGAGAGCCAGAAATCTTGCTTGTTTGTAGGTGACCAAATACTTATTTTCCACCATAATTTGCAAATAAATTCATTAAAAATCCTACAATGTGATTTTCTGGATTTTTTTTCTCATTTTGTCTGTCATAGTTGAAGTGTACATATGATGAAAATTACAGGCCTCTGTCATCTTTTTAAGTGGGAGAACTTGCACAGTTGGTGGCTGACTAAATACTTTTTTGCCCCACTGTATGTATGTGTGTGTGTGTATATGGATGTATGTATATATACCTATATATATATATATATATATATATATATATATATATATATATATACGTAGGTATGTGTAAGTGAGTGCTGTTTTTTTTCTTGTTGCTTTGTCTCTGTTGTTGTATCTCTTAATTAATATGGGTGAAAATTGTGAAATTCCAATAAAAAAATACTGTTACAATTTTGGGGGGGATTCTACCCTTACATAGGCCAATCTACCCTTATGCTCCTCATGCCTTTTATCAGGGACCTTGTATCCCTGAATTCTACCAAAGCTCTTTCGTAACATCAGCACCACATGCCTGCACCAGGTTTCCCCTGCACCAGCCTCCAGTAGGCCCTCTATTGAGGCCATGTCCTGATCTGAGCCCCCCCTGGGCTGCACCACTCTCCACTGAGTGGATACCCACTGGGACTGAGCCTCTCCTCGCAGACAGATCCCAGCCACCTCTGAGTAATGGTAAGATTAGTGGGCTGTGGGCTAACGCACTGAGCCCATTGACCAAGGCCAATCCCCAATGGGACAAGCCTGTTTTAGGCTCCAATGGGACAAACCTGTTTTAGGCCCCAATGTCTCACTCAACAGTGAGTGAGTGACTGAAGGTTAATGAGAGTGAAGTGTGTTGTAATTCACGGACCAGTTCCAATTCAAATATAGGCAAACCTATTTATTGGCTCCTCAGATATTTGTATGTCATTGCATTAATCAGGAGTCGGCTGTATATGAGTGAGGATAGAAGTGTCCCTTCTATGGATCAATGGGGAGCCTGAGTCATAGACAGTGACAGAGAGGTCAATGTCATGGACATAACTAACGTGGAACAGGTCACATCCCACTGGGCACACCACGTCATTTCAATGTGGATAATTGAGTTATATTTGGTTGAGAGGTGAGACTACAATCTATATTCACCCACTCAAAAAGACAGGCAAAAGTTAGTTGAATTTCCAATGTGTTATCACTATGCTTTCTTTCAACCACCTAAATGCACAACCCAAATCCAATGGAAAAACATTTTGTCACTGCACTTTCAACCACCTAAAAGCACAACCCAAATCCAATGGAAAAACATTTTGTCACTGCACTTTCAACCACCTAAAAGCACAACCCAAATCCAATGGAAAAACATTTTGTCACTGCACTTTCAACCACTTAAAAGCACAGCAATGTTCAAATGGGAATACAATGTTAGATAATTAGTTCAGATGAATGTGTTATCACTGATCTTAATCTAATAGCAGAACCAAATGACCTGGATTGCAGTGGAGATAACATTAAAATTACATGGTGCAAGTGATCAATTCCGTTTGAGATTCTTCACAGATAAGTACAGCAATTGTGAAGATGTCCACAGACCTGGAGGGACCTATGCATGCTGTATTAAACATGCACACTTTATATGATTACATACAAAGTAATAGTATAGTATATTTACAGTAATCTCAAAATGTGGCCATGGATGTGTTATTCATCTTAAGGTTGAATGTTACATCAACTTGTAAGAAAGCCTTAACTTAAGGATATTTAGTGTATCACAAAAGTAATATTGAATGGTGTTTGGTTGACAATGCAACCAAATATCAACATTTAAAGGAGATTGTTCCATCTGAGCCACTGGCTTAATCCCATTCTTTAACTTTTATTTTTGGTTGAGTTGGACGTGAATTCAACATATAATTGGTTAACTTGTCAGGCTATTTGTTCTATTTCAGAGATGTATCTTCTTATTGGATAGTTTCATCTGTGCCACTGGATTTAATTGCTGTTTGTTTACAAATTAATGATTTGTTGTTGGATTCACGTCTTCATCTCAACCAAACGTCTAAGTTGAAGAAGAAGACTAAATCAAATCAAACTTTAAATGCACTTTAAATAGTTTGATGTGATTTAGTCCTATTCTTGAATAGATTTTTGTTTGCGAATCCAACATGTCAATTATTAATTTGTTCACAAACTGGAATTACAGCCAGACTAAGTCAGTGTCACAGGTGGAACTATCCAAGCAGAAGAAACATCTCTTTCAAATGTTGATATTTGGTTGTGTATCATTAAATATCATAACATTTTAAATCAACCAGAGCCTGAAACCTTAGGCCTATTGTTTCAGCTATTTTTAGTTAACTTCAGCCGTTGATGACTTTGCAAATGCTATACAGGCCTAAATAGCATAATTAATGACAATATATGAGTGATAAAGTATGGTCACATTTAATTTGCTCTGTTAAATCTAAACCCTTTGGAATGACTTCAATAGCAACAGTGAATCTATCTAGTTTTTAAGTGGAGATCTCTCAACACACTCAAGAGGTGTGGAGGTGTGACCCAGCCTATTGTTTTAGTCTGATAATGGATATAACTTTGAAGATCTGACATTGTTTTAAAGGTACAAACTCAAAATATTTTATACATGGTTTGTCTATGTTGATATTTGGTTACCATGCGGTGATTTCACCCTCAAAACAATGGTGACTTTTTCCACGTAGATTCCAATACATCACAAATTACATTGAAACAACATTGATTCAACCAGTTTGTGCCCAGTGGGATGGTAATGATGTAAAACCCTGGTATTATGGATAGATCCCTATCCATAGATACAGTGCCTTGCGAAAGTATTCGGCCCCCTTGAACTTTGCGACCTTTTGCCACATTTCAGGCTTCAAACATAAAGATATAAAACTGTATTTTTTTGTGAAGAATCAACAACAAGTGGGACACAATCATGAAGTGGAACGACATTTATTGGATATTTCAAACTTTTTTAACAAATAAAAAAACTGAAAAATTGGGCGTGCAAAATTATTCAGCCCCTTTACTTTCAGTGCAGCAAACTCTCTCCAGAAGTTCAGTGAGGATCTCTGAATGATCCAATGTTGACCTAAATGACTAATGATGATAAATACAATCCACCTGTGTGTAATCAAGTCTCCGTATAAATGCACCTGCACTGTGATAGTCTCAGAGGTCCGTTAAAAGCGCAGAGAGCATCATGAAGAACAAGGAACACACCAGGCAGGTCCGAGATACTGTTGTGAAGAAGTTTAAAGACGGATTTGGATACAAAAAGATTTCCCAAGCTTTAAACATCCCAAGGTGCACTGTGCAAGCGATAATATTGAAATGGAAGGAGTATCAGACCACTGCAAATCTACCAAGACCTGGCCGTCCCTCTAAACTTTCAGCTCATACAAGGAGAAGACTGATCAGAGATGCAGCCAAGAGGCCCATGATCACTCTGGATGAACTGCAGAGATCTACAGCTGAGGTGGGAGACTCTGTCCATAGGACAACAATCAGTCGTATATTGCACAAATCTGGCCTTTATGGAAGAGTGGCAAGAAGAAAGCCATTTCTTAAAGATATCCATAAAAAGTGTCGTTTAAAGTTTGCCACAAGCCACCTGGGAGACACACCAAACATGTGGAAGAAGGTGCTCTGGTCAGTTGAAACCAAAATTGAACTTTTTGGCAACAATGCAAAATGTTATGTTTGGCGTAAAAGCAACACAGCTCATCACCCTGAACACACCATCCCCACTGCCAAACATGGTGGTGGCAGCATCATGGTTTGGGCCTGCTTTTCTTCAGCAGGGACAGGGAAGATGGTTAAAATTGATGGGAAGATGGATGGAGCCAAATACAGGACCATTCTGGAAGAAAACCTGATGGAGTCTGCAAAAGACCTGAGACTGGGACGGAGATTTGTCTTCCAACAAGACAATGATCCAAAACATAAAGCAAAATCTACAATGGAATGGTTCAAAAATAAACATATCCAGGTGTTAGAATGGCCAAGTCAAAGTCCAGACCTGAATCCAATCGAGAATCTGTGGAAAGAACTGAAAACTGCTGTTCACAAATGCTCTCCATCCAACCTCACTGAGCTCGAGCTGTTTTGCAAGGAGGAATGGGAAAAAATCTCAGTCTCTCGATGTGCAAAACTTATAGAGACATACCCCAAGCGACTTACAGCTGTAATCGCAGCAAAAGGTGGCGCTACAAAGTATTATCTTAAGGGGGCTGAATAATTTTGCACGCCCAATTTTTCAGTTTTTGATTTGTTAAAAAAGTTTGAAATATCCAATAAATGTCGTTCCACTTCATGATTGTGTCCCACTTGTTGTTGATTCTTCACAAAAAAATACAGTTTTATATCTTTATGTTTGAAGCCTGAAATGTGGCAAAAGGTCGCAAAGTTCAAGGGGGCCGAATACTTTCGCAAGGCACTGTATATCCCTTTGTAATCTCACATGAAATAGCATGTCATCTCACCCTAACTCTAAAAACAACTCAATCATTGTTAACATAGAGTAATTAAACATTTTCTAATTTAACTAGGCAAGTCAGTTAAGAACAAATTCTTATTTACAATGATGGCTGACCGGGAAGTGGGTTAACTGCCTTGTTCAGGGGCAGAACGACAGATTTTTACCTTGTCAGCTCGGGGGATTCGGTCCAGCAACCTTTTGGTTACTAGCCCAACGCTCTAACCATTAGGCTACCTGCCGCCCCAAAACAAGGATGGAGTTCATCTCTCAGAGCTCTTACCTTTTGATTGATGGTCTTTTCGCCAGGCAGCTCCACGGCCAACCCCAGATCCGAGAGTCGACACTGGCCGAAGCTGTCCAGTAGCACGTTCTCTGGCTTCATGTCTCGGTACGCTATATCCATGGCGTGTAGGTGGAGGATTCCTGTGGTGACCTGTGCAATGTAGTAATTGATGCGGCCTATTTCAAGGCCTTTTTCACCAATGTTATAGATATGGTACCTGAGGTCGCCGCCATTCATCAGGGTCATGACGAGGCACAGGTGGGTCTTGGAGTCGTAGGCATAGGACAGGTTCACCAGGAACAGGCTGTTAACCTTCTCCAGGATCTGCTTCTCCAGCAGTGCCATGCCCTCACCATTCTTCTGCTTCAGACGCTTCTTGCACAGCTTTTTGCAGGCGTACATCTGGCCTGAGTTTTTCACCTGCACGGCACACACCTATGCAGAGAGATAGAGAGGGACTAAAACAAATATGTTTGATAAATTCATGTTAAGATCACCCAGATAGAACAAAACGTTCTGAGAATCACATGTTTCTTCGAGCTTGGTGAGAGCGTGGTTGTCCTATGGTTTTGCATACACATATACACAACTTTCTGGGAATGGTGCAGGATCGTTGCTTACTTTTGGAACATTCTCAGCACATTTAATGGTCGACATTGGGCACAGAAAAATTCAAAAACTCCGCCCCTTTCTTAATTTTTAAACAGAAATGGGGTGTGTCTTTGGTGGTTCATCGATGTGCCATTCTGGTCATGCACGCCGCGACCGACGTCGCTAGTTCGTTAGCTAAGCTAGCCACTTTAGCTAGCCAGGAACTCCTCCAGTAGTGTTGACGTCATTTCACTGGGTTTGTTTTTGGACAGAATCTGTAGAGATCGGTAAGAAATGGCACTTCTGTAGCCAAATATCTTACTCATCCACTTTGTTTTTGTTTTTAAGCACTAAATGACCTGGTATGTTGGTGCATTGATCAGTTATATAGTTTAAAGCCATTATTTTAGATTTTTGGATTAATTTGATTAATTTAACAGAACATTTCCTAAAAGTTAAAACACGGTTACATTTAATTAAAATGTTGGTAACGTTCTAGGAAGATTCTCCAACTTGATTGACATCGGGAATTTTCTCAAATAGTTCAGAGAATGTTAAGATTTTGTTTTCTCTTCTCTTCATTATTACAGCATAAAGTTTCCTACAGGTTTCCCGCGCCCACTTAATGAGTACTTGTTTCCTTTGAAATAGACTAAAATGAACAGCTTTGTATTAGTTGTGGATGAATTCCATGGATAGACAACAGAATAACAATATAATCTCACTCACGCCATGTCACAATAAAAAATAAACGTGTTTGCATGATTAATGCCTGAGCAAAGGAATTTCCATGTGTCCTATCTGTGCTTGGAGACTCAAAATAAACTAGCAGTGTTATTAAGTCTTATAGAAACATGTTATCAGAACGTTAATAAAACCTCCCAGGAAAACTTTCAGGGAACCATAGTAAAATGTTCTCAGAACCTTCCTGCAACCTAAAAATGTATGTTCCCAGAACAGGTGAAATGTTTTATTCCGTTCTCAGAATAAGTTTTACCGGTCAGGAAACGTATGGCTTCGTTCCCAGAACCAATTGGAAACCAAAAACGTAACATTCCCATGACTTTCAAGGAACCAAATGTGTTAGCCAGGCAGTATGTAGTTAGATGAGGTACAAACAGTTATCCCTTTTAGTGACTTCTTCATTTGTATTTGTACCATCCCCATTCTCACTGTAACTGTTGCATACCCTTAGAAAAGTGCTAAAACCGTTTTTAAGTTTACATTTTTGAACTGTAATATTTCACTACCGTTTTCAGTTAGGCAGCTGCACTGTAGACTTTGTGTGGACTTACCTCTCCAAAGCCTCCCTTACCCAGGGTCCTGAACTCATAGAAATACTTATCAGTGATTTTCTGTTTCTCGTACTCTTTCCACTGCAGGAACTTGTCAAAGTTAGGGCTGGTCTGGTACTCTGTGAAGGGCTTTTCCTTCAGGTACTCCCGCGTGGCATCTTTCACCTTGCCCATCATCACGTCTTCAAAGTCCTTGTCCGACACCGCCTTGCACTTGTCCGCTACCTCTCCTGTCAGGTAGGACAGGAAGTTCTTGGAGTCAGCCTTGCAGAACTTGTTGATGATGTTCATCCTCGCCTTATCTTTGCCAGCGCCTTCTGCCAGATCCCAGTCGATTAACTCGTCCAGGAACTCTGCGGCCGCCACGTACTGCGGGTTGGACTCCAGGAGGAACTGCCGGAAGAACTTCTTCCCTATGGGCTGCCTCTCGCAGAGCATCTCAAATTCTTTCCCAACCGCGGCGCGGATGGACACGCACTGTTCTGGCTTGGGAAGGGACAGGCTACGCCGCCTCTTCCTCATCTCTTTTTCGTCACCCCCCTTAAGGTAGGCCGTGTTCGCCACCAGATTATCCAATCCCCCCATGTCACACATGTTGGCGGCTGCTGCGTTGGGTTGTCCCTACTGCACAGTGTGGCTGAGCAGGGAGCTAAGGCCGCTGTAAGATGATGCTAAGACTGTGTTATTTCCCTGTGTGTGCTTCCCTGTAGTGTTTCCAATTCTCTCCAGGTCCCTGGTGGGGCTGAGCAGCTCCGACACCTGCGTCACACCAGAAGACATTCTCTGACACAATCACGTAATGCCTCATCTAGAATTAAAACGCACATCAGGGATTTTCTCTTAAGTAAGTGTCTGTGTGCTCATTCATGGACGCTGCTCACGGAAAGGAACTTATGTGGTTTCTAACTTAAGAAGCTTTGGTCGGTCTATATTTAGCGGGATACTAACTTAGATGGGGACAATGCCAGCGTAACTGTAGTGAGGTGCTGACCTGGGTGTCATAATATTATAGATAGAAAGATGTGAACTAAGAGTTAAAATCCTTTTGGCTACACATTGAGGTGATAAATGACTATTACATTTCAGAAGACAATGTCTGGTTTAGGAGAGTAATAGATTTAATGACATAGACATAGGGCAACACTACTGTGAATTCAATTCTCTCAAGAAGTAGTGAATGATCTCCCTAGAATAACCACTTCAGCTATAGGCTATTTCTATTCTGTTATGAGAAGAGAACACATTAATTTACTCCACAAATCAAATCAAACGTTATTTGTCACATGTGCCGAATACAACAGGTGTAGTAGACTTTACAGTGAAATGTTTACTTACAAGCCCTTAACACTTATTTTTCTTAAAACTGCATTGTTGGTTAAGTTAAAAATAAAAATAAAAAGATAAACAAATCATTAAAGAGCAGCAGTAAATAACAACAGCGAGGCTATATACAGAGAGTACCGGTACAGAGTCAATGTGCGGGGGCACAGTTAGTTGAGGTAATTGAGGTAATATGTACATGTAGGTAGAGTTAAAGTGACTGCATAGATAATAAACACAGAGTAGCAGCAGCATAAAGGAGAGGGTGGGGGGTTAGAAGCTGTTAAGAAGCCTTTTGGACCTAGACTTGGCGCTCTGGTACCGCTTTCCGTGCAGTAGCAGAGAGAACAATCTATGACTAGGGTGGCTGGAGTCTTTGACAACTTTTAGGGCCTTCCTCTGACTGGTATATAGGTCCTAGATGGAAGAAAGCTTGACCCCAATGACGTACTGGGCCATATGCACTACTTTTAATAGACTTTTAATATAAAATATATTTTATTATATTGATATTCTGCCTATTCTTTATTTATGACAATATGCCAAAAATCATGTAATCATAAAAAGTTAGGATTAATCAAGTTTTACACTAGATCACAATAATCTCTGATGTAATCAAATCAAGGCAAATACATAGCCCTGATCAGGCCAGGGTCTAGGATCAAATGTGTCTGAGACCCACTATTACTCTCAGGTGTAGGCTACGGTGTGTAGTAATCCATTGTTAGGTGTAGCCTAAACATAATTCCAAGATCCTCTCCAGCACCCTGTGGCTGCTAGCCACTCAACTGGGCACTCTCACCTTCAAGCTTAATAAGTCTACTCTGAACTGTTCTGATGGAAGTGCTCTTACTGAAACTCAAAGATGAGCTCACTCAACCATTATGGCACACCAAGTAATCTGTGTCTCTGTGTACTGCTAACCTCTGGGGTATTGACATAGATATTCATTGTCTTACCAGGAAAAGGCAGTTAGAAAAATACTTGTTTTGGTAACATTTTTACATTATGACTTGTTATAGCCATGTATGATCATTTATGTCTAATAACAGGGTTTATCATAAATGATGTCTCTCTCTAGGTAGCACATTTTCAGCATATAAAAAAATGATACTAAGTATGGGTTATACACAATCTATACTTATAAATCACGAGTCATTATATCCATTGGCTTCCGGGACACATATTAGCATTGGCGTGCCCAGTTTATTGTATGGCCTTATCACCCTTTTAACGTACAGCATACAACAACATTACTGTATGCAATTTGTGATTGGTACATACATTTTTGGACTTTCTAATTAATGATACTGTATGTACCCATTCAGCATTGAAGAATATAACTTATAAATGCAACTGTCACACTCGATGAGAACCCATATAAGCTCATTTTACTCAATTGTTTGTAAACAATGTAATTGTAAACAACCATTGTATCTCAATGATGGTCAGTCCTTGTATTCATAGCTTTGCTATGAATTTAAGTGGTTATATTTCAACAGCCCCATGCCTCAGCTGTTTACCGAAACAGTGGCAGGGGGTTTACTTTGTTGTTATTTGAACTGCAGATTGCTCGTGCTTAGGCTATACTGCTTCTGTTATTTAGTGATGATGGTGGTGAAGTATAGATTATTCAAGTACTTTCTGATAGGTTTAGTAAAAGTTAGCCACAGGTCAGGAGTCAGGCAGAAGTCATGGATGACTTCCACAGAGATTGTTACGCTGAGCTTGTCCTGACCTGGGATTGGGGGCAAAGGTAAAAAAAAGGAACAGAGAGCTGCATTTGGAGCTCACTGCCATTCTGCTAAGCCCATAGACAGCCCTATAGGCAAGATCAATGCCAAGTATAGTAGCTTAAAACCATGAGGAGTAGCCAAGTTTGATGAAACATGTAGGTAAGCTGGGTCTATTTAAAGCTCTGTTGTGCCAAAAGGGGTGTGCTTTGGCTGAGCAGAAGACAGGCAGGATTATGACTATATATATATATATATATATATATATATATATATACACTGCTCAAAAAAATAAAGGGAACACTTAAACAACACAATGTAACTCCAAGTCAATCACACTTCTGTGAAATCAAACTGTCCACTTAGGAACCAGCACTGATTGACAATAAATTTCACATGCTGTTGTGCAAATGGAATAGACAACAGGTGGAAATTATAGGCATTTAGCAAGACACCCCCAATAAAGGAGTGGTTCTGCAGGTGGGGACCACAGACCACATCTCAGTTCCTATGCTTCCTGGCTGATGTTTTGGTCACTTTTGAATGCTGGCGGTGCTTTCACTCTAGTGGTAGCATGAGACGGAGTCTACAACCCACACAAGTGGCTCAGGTAGTGCAGCTCATCCAGGATGGCACATCAATGCAAGCTGTGGCAAGAAGTTTTGCTGTGTCTGTCAGCGTAGTGTCCAGAGCATGGAAGCGCTACCAGGAGACAGGCCAGTACATCAGGAGACGTGGAGGAGGCCGTAGGAGGGTAACAACCCAGTAGCAGGACCGCTACCTCCGCCTTTGTGCAAGGAGGAGCACTGCCAGAGCCCTGCAAAATGACCTCCAGCAGGCCACAAATGTGCATGTGTCTGCTCAAACGGTCAGAAACAGACTCCATGAGGGTGGTATGAGGGTCCGACGTCCACAGGTGGGGGTTGTGCTTATAGCCCAACACCGTGCAGGACGTTTGGCATTTGCCAGAGAACACCAAGATTGGCAAATTCGCCACTGGCGCCCTGTGCTCTTCACAGATGAAAGCAGGTTCACACTGAGCACATGTGACAGACGTGACAGTCTGGAGACGCCGTGGAGAACGTTCTGCTGCCTGCAACATCCTCCAGCATGACCGGTTTGGCGGTGGGTCAGTCATGGTGTGTGGTGGCATTTCTTTGGGGGGCCGCACAGCCCTCCATGTGCTCGCCAGAGGTAGCCTGACTGCCATTAGGTACTGAGATGAGATCCTCAAACCCCTTGTGAGACCATATGCTGGTGCGGTTGGCCCTGGGTTCCTCCTACTGCAAGACAATGCTAGACCTCATGTGGCTGGAGTGTGTCAGCAGTTCCTGCAAGAGGAAGGCATTGATGCTATGGACTGGCCCGCCTGTTCCCCAGACCTGAATCCAATTGAGCACATCTGGGACATAATGTCTCGCTCCATCCACCAACGCCACGTTGCACCACAGACTGTCCAGGAGTTGGTGGATGCTTTAGTCTAGGTCTGGGAGGAGATCCCTCAGGAGACCATCTGCCACCTCATCAGGAGCATGCCCAGGCATTGTAGGGAGGTCATACAGGCACGTGGAGGCCACACACACTACTGAGCCCCATTTTGACTTGTTTTAAGGACATTACATCAAAGTTGGATCAACCTGTAGTGTGGTTTTCCACTTTGATTTTGAGTGTGACTCCAAATCCAGACCTCCATGGGTTGATAAATTGATTGATAATTTTTGTGTGATTTAGTTGTCAGCACATTCAATTATGTAAAAAAAAAGTATTTAATAAGAATATTTCATTCATTCAGATCTAGGATGTGTTATTTTAGTGTTCCCTTTATTTTTTTTGAGCAGTGTATATATATATATATATATATATACTGTAAACTGTAAATACAGTACCAGTCAAAAGTTTGGACACACCTACTCATTCAAGGTTTTTTGTTTATTTGTACTATTTTCTACATTGTAGAATAATAGTGAAGACATCAAAACTATGAAATAACACATATGGAATCATGTAGCAACCAAAAAAGTGTTAAACAAATCAAAATATTTGTTATATTTTAGATCCTTCAAAGTAGCCACACATTGCCTTGATGACAGCTTTGCACTCTTTCCATTCTCTCAATCGGCTTCACCAGGAATGCTTTTCCAACAGTTTTGAAGGAGTTCCCACATTTGCTGAGCACTTGTTGGCTGCTTTTCCTTCACTCTGCGGTCCAACTCATCCCAAACCATCTCAATTGGTGATTATGGAGGCCAGGTCATCTGATGCAGCACTCCATCACTCTCCTTCTTGGTCAAATAGCCCTTACACAGCCTGTAAGTGTGTTCGGTCATTGTCCTGTTGAAAAACAAATGATAATCCCACTAAGTGGGGCGACAGGTAGCCTAGTGGTTAGAGCGTTGGGCCAGTAATCGAAAGGTTGCTAGATTGAATCCCCGAGCTAACAAGGTAAAAATCTGTCATTCTGCCCCTGGACAAGGCAGTTAACCCACCGTTCGTAGGCTGTCATTGTAAATAAGAATTTGTTTTGAACTGACTTGCCTAGTTAAATCAAAGCTGAGCTGTTACTTTAAGTTGTTGAAAAAGCAGAGCATGGCATGTTCAGTCATAGGAAAAGGTGTGTTGGTACAGTGGCTATTGCTATAGGTCAAATTGTCCTTGTTTCCCACATGGAAGCTACAGGGTGTTACGTTCCTATACAACATACAGGTCTGCTTGTAACCATAGAAAAGATCAGGAAGGAAAAGGCTTCCCAACTTTGGCCATAGCCACACAAATATCCATCAAAACATTTGCCAAACCATTCATGTCTTTCACATGAAATGCATGTTAAGCAGAATATAATATTTCAGGGTTAACTCATTATTTCATCAGTTGAATGTGACTATTCTTATAGACAAGTGTAACGTGTCTGATTGGCATGTATTATGCAATTACAATGCCACAATTATGCAATATTGGAAGTTCTCTGATTGGTTGACTGGCACGGAGTGCTCCTCTACTACTGGTTGTCTCTGCCAGGATTAAACAGTCCCTGCAGCACCATGGATCCAAACCCCAATAGCCTACATGATGCAGAGGTAATAGTATTCTGTGAACATTATCTTGATTAGTAGGTGACGTATTAAATGGGCTCTTACAGGTAGCAAGAAAGGCAGACACCTCATGGTCTGAGAAGATGCAACCATAACAATAAACCATCACATTAAAATGCTAAAAAGGAAGAAATAACAAAGCTAAGTGTAGATTTATTTTTAATAATTAACTTTTTTTTCTCACAAAAAAAATCTTGGACGACACAAAAAAAGGTAACAAAGACACCAAACGCAGCACCTATCCTCAGAGTTCTTCAGCATTGCCCTGCACCTGCCAATGTTTCCATCAAACAGCGGGGCAAGGACGTCTTCACCTGGATATTGGCCATTCATTCTATATCTTAACATGGAAGGAATGACAGCGGCATGCACACACATGTACATAGGTCGAAGTTTCTCAGTCTGGTCTCCTGGCCAAACTTGCAGTGGAAGGATGGGGAAGTTAGAGGAACTTCTCATTTGCCGATTCTCTGTACGACCCAGTCCTGCTGGCACAGTGGACAGCGATTGTTCTGCTTAACCCAGAGAGACATGCAGCAATTGTGGAAAGAGTGGTTGCACTCTCCCCATACCACTGTGAAAGAGGGGAGACAGAAGCACACTATGAAATTGTGTGCTACATGGTATTTTCAAATTCAGCAGGTCAGCCGAATAGATGGTAAAGCATATTGGTACACACACAATCAATATATGTATCTTAATGCATACACAGTACAAACTCTGCTTTACCAAGGTTAAGATACACTGGCTTTATCAAATTGTAACCCCATATACTAGACTAGAAACCCAGGTATATCTGTCACATGCACATCTCCTGGTGTGAGACCAGTAGGAGTTGTGGCCCGGTTCTGGATCTATAAAATGTGTATCCAGGTTTCCCCAACACTGGAGCAGACCCATACCTACCGCTGGTCTTATAACACCAGATTGGTGTCTTGGGGCTATATAAATGTTTGGCTAAGACGTTTAAAGTAGCTTACCGACACAGTCCTCTTGTTTATTTTCAGCCTGACACCTCAAGCATGCATCTGCGGAGAGAAGGTATATATATCAAGGAAACTTACTAACCAACTAGCTATAATGGTGCACAGCTGTCGTTGACCATTCCTACATGGTGACATATGGACTGACACAGCTGGCTAGCTTTATAGCAATTCAATCCTCCTCCATGCGAGGTTAGTTGGTTACTGTAACTAGCTTGATTCCTTGCAATGCCTTGTCATGTTTTCAGAATTCTAACGTTAGCTATATTAGCTAGCTAACGTTAGTTGTCTGCTTTGTATCTAGATATGATCTAGCAAGCTAAGCTATCCAACTAGGATCCATTATCGGTATGTCTGTCCATGACATGGTCATCTCTTAATCAGCTTAGCTAGGTGACTGTCTGACCACTAAGCTACTGTATTTATCGTTGTTGTTAGCTAGCTTAATGCACACCAATAGTTGCCTATGGGTGTCCTACTATAACTAGTTACTGTAGCTGGCTGGCTAGCTAAATCACTGATTCAAACAAACGTACCCATAACTTGGACCCTACAGATGGCGCATGTATCGCACTCCACATCCCAGCTCCACATTGCCACAGCATTCCATTTCTTGAGAGAAAACATCTTGTCACTGCTCGATTTTGACCCCGAATTAGAGCTGTGAGAGTGTATTAAACCCGGCTCTTCACCGTCTTCCATCTCTGCCATAGAATAATCTAGCTAAATGTAAAACAAAATGGACGAAATAAACAGGCTAGCTAGTCCGTGGAGCAAACAAACAAACCAGGAGGCGCTCATGCGCTAAAATACCTGCAGTACTAACAAACGAACACATGGCGGAGACAAAGATTTAAAAGGTAGGCTACTGCGAATGAAGGTAAAATACTTCACTGTAGGTCTCAAGAAGTTAAGAAAAGGTAACAAATGCTCGTATTGTGCACCCTTCTGTTCTGGTTATTTTGCTGTGTGTGTTTTTTAATATACTGTATGGCTACTGTTGCTCAGTTGTACTTTTTCAATTAATTGAGTAAAAAACAAACACTTGAAATGCCTATTATACTAATAATGGCACTAAACTTTTACACAACTCAGCTCTTTCCAAACATTTGCCACTACATAGATGTAACCATATCTAAACAATACAGTACCTTCAGAAAGTATTCACGCCCCTTGCCTTTTTTCATGTTGTTTTACAAAGTGGGATTACAAATCGATTTAAATGTCATTTTGTTAATGATCTACACAAATAACTCAATGGCAAAGTGGAATAATTGTAACATTTGTAAAAAAAAATATGAAAAAAAACACATCTTGATTAGATCAGTATTAACCCCTGAGTCAATACAGTACCAGTCAAAAGTTTGGAAACACCTATTCATGCAAGGGTTTTTCTTTATTTGACTATTTTCTACATTGTAGAATAATAGTGAAGACATCAAAACTATGGAAACACACGGAATCATTTAGTAACTAAAAAAAGTGTTAAACAAATAAATATATTTGAGATTCTTCAAAGTAGCCACCCTTTGCCTTGATGACAGCTCTGCACACTTGGTATTATTCATACACTCAGCTCTGTTTTGATCTCAGTGTGATCCTTCTCTCCCTCTTATGTGAAATCTTTGAAATGGTAGCAAATATGTTGGTGCTTATTCAAGGGGTGACAGACTTTAAGGAGGCAGTTTAGTTCAGCAAAGCCAGGGCATAATACAAAATACAACACACTATGAGAGCTCAGGCTGGCTAACTGGAGAAACCTATCTAAAGGTTACACTCTGAAGAGTCTCCACCCAACGCATGCTCTCAGTATTTATAATATTGTTGCTGGAGTACAAAAGCCAGTCCACTCCATCTTGCCATCAGCCAGCCAGCTGTAGCCTTACCTTCTTTCCTCTCTTTAAGAGCATTTAGAAGCAGTTACCTCCAATATTGTTCTCAGTAAGGTCCAATTAGGTCCCAAGTATTAGGTCCAAATTAAAATACTTTGAAGTAATACTTAAGTAGTTTTTTGGGGTATCTGTACTTTACTATGTATATGTTTTACAACTTTTACTCCAATACCTTTCCAATGAAAATATGTACTTTTGCTCACACACATTTTCCCTGACACCCAAAAGTACTCATTACATTTCAAATGCTCAGGCAGGACAGCAATATGGTCCAATTCACACACCTATAAATGTAACGGGTTGTCATCCCTACTGCCTCTTATCTGACAGAATCACTCAACACATACTGTGTTTCTAAATGATGCCTGAGTGTTGGTGCCCATGGCTGTCCGTAAAAAAAAAATACAAGAAAATCATGCCATCTGGTATGCTTAATATAAGGAATTTTATGTATAGCTTTACTTTTACTCAAGTATGACAACTGAGGACTTTTCCACCACTGTACTTAAGGACATTTGAAACCAGATACTTTTACTCAAGTAGTATTTTACTGGGTGACTCACTTGAGTCACTTTCTATTAAGATATCTCTACTTTTTCTCAAGTATGACAATTGAGTACTTTTTCCACCACTGCAAAGAAGAATATCAGCAGACCATTATGTTTTTATAGGGCATATCTGAATTACTGTCAGCCATAGTGCCGTTTCCCAGACCAGGACTAAGCCTACTGCGGACTAAAAGCATTCTCCTTGGGAAAATCTTCGTGCATTAAAAATGGCTTTTTAGTCCAGACATGGCCTTAATCTGGGTAGGGTAAACCAGCCCAGAATCTAAACATTTAACATGTGTACAATATCAATTCCCTCAGCAAGATTTAAATCACGCATACAGAACAATTTTTAAATACCAGCAACACAATACACATGTCAAAGTAGAACAAGGCCACGCACAGACCTTATGCGCAAACCAAAAAAAGGGCACCCCCCAAAAAGAATTGTTCTGCAACCAGCGGTCACAGACTCTTAGCAATTATTAGAGGAAAGCAGCAACATCTGCAAAACTATTTTGAACTGGAATAAATGCTGAACTTATTAACAATGACCAACACATTTAAAGTGAAAATAGATGATTGTATGAAATACTGTTGCCTACCATTACTATATCCAACCCAACTCCATTTGTTGCCTCTGTCATGTATCTCAGTGGGTTTCAAACATTTTGACCTGGAACCCTAAAAAAAGGAGTTGTACAAAACTTGCGACCCCAGCGCACGCACACACGCACACACGCACAACTGCTGAGCAAATGTAGCTTGCCATTACTGCCATAAAAACCACAATATATAAACTGTGTTTTACACCTGCATTGGGGAGCTGAAAGTCAATCATGTTAGCAGACTATTAACTGGGGAGACACGGAGTATACCAAACATTAGAAACACATTCCTAATATTGAGTTGGACCCCCCATGTTGACCCATGCTGACTCCAATGCTTCCCACAGTTGTGTTAAATTGGCTTGATGTCCTTTGGGTGGTGGACCATTCTTGATACACACGGGAAACTGTTGAGTGTGGAAAACCCCAGCAGCATTGCAGTTCTTGACACAAACCGGTGTGTCTGGCAACTCCTACCATGCCCCATTCAAAGGCCCTTAAAATGTTTTTTTTTTGCCTATTTCACCCTCTGAATGGCACACATACCCAATCCATGTCTCAATTGTCTCAAGGCTAAAGAATCCTTCTTTAACCGGTCTCCTCCCCTTCATCTACACTGATTGAAGGCGATTTAACAAGTGACATCAATAAGGGATCATAGGTTTCACCTGGATTCACCTGGTCAGTCTGTCATGAAAAGAGGTGTTCTTAATGTTTTGTATACTCAGTGTAGGCCTATCATGTAACTTATCTGGAGTTCAGAGCAAACAGAATCATATGGCATACTTGTAGTGGAGGTTGCAGGATCGGATGGAAAGCATGTTGTGTTAAAGTGCCAGGTGGCCTATTGTTCTGGCAAGATGAGACAGTAGATTGCTAAACTGTATTTTATATGGATGGTACATGTAGAACTACTCTGTTTTTTGACAGGCAAATAAGTTATTTCTGGCCACTAATCTGGATATGTAATTTGCAAAGCATGCTACGAGTGCCCTGAGAACTCTTATTTTTAAAAAAAAATATTTACCCTTTATTTAACTAGGCAAGTCTTAACCTCCTGCCATTGGAAGGAAAACATCTAGCTGGATAGTAACAAAAACTGACCAGATTATTTGCATCAGACATTCCCTGTAAGAACACTATAGTGGAGGTAAATTGGTTTAAGTGTTTTTGGAGCACAGAGTGCACCTGGTGTGGAGATGCAGATGAGTTAAGGTCTTCAGTCCCTGAATGATGCTGCTGTTTTGTTCCTCTGTATTTCTCCCCCTGGAAGACCATAAAAAGAGTTATGGCTCTCAGACTATCTCTGACAGATATGTATGCCCCTCTGACACACCACAAATAATAAGCCATGCTTGTGCGTCTGTGTCATGTCCTGGAAAAGCAGACACTAGTGCTGATATTTCATACACTCACCGGCAGATAACCTGAATAAAGTTCAGTGGTCCCTTGGTACTTTCTGATCCAGACTTAGTGGAGCTTCTCAAGTCAAAGACCAACTTCAGTAGGCCTCCCCCTCTTCTTTGCTTTCTTCCTCTGCCTTTAGACAGTGACTCAAAACATTAGCCTTTATTAAATGATTTAATACCGAAATAATAAAACCAAGGTCATGTTGCCATGAGAACAAACTAGGTTGTCAACATCGCCGGTGTCAAACCACTTCATCATCCTGATTGATGGTCAAATAAAGACGCCCAATCCCTAATTGAATGCGGGGCTAACGCCCCGAAGCATCTGTCAAAACAAGTGTTCAATCTTGGTACCTCTGACAGAATTGAACAGAAACACGCTGTAATCGCTCTGTTCAACCTGATTTAACATGAATTGTTTGAGCTGTAAATCAGGATATTAAAATCAGGATCTTCATAGATCATAATGAAAGCAGACGACGGTCTACCATGGGTTTGAAATGCTTCCCAGTAACAGTAGGAGAGTCTGGGATGAGACCTCCGTGTGAATATATATATATATTTTTTTAAATAGAGGAACAGACAAAAGCCCTGGGTCGGTTTGTTTGGACAGGATTCTGTAGGAATGAAAGATGATCCCGCTGCTTTCCAGAGGGGCACGGAACAGGATGCAGTGGCTTCAAACTCTACTGAAGAAAATTACATAAGCAACAGAGCACAACAAGAGCGGCCTCAAGAGAAAGAAACACCTGCAACCTGTTGAGATAGATTACTGTTCATTGGGTGACAGACAGTTCCTGTAGCGATGCCTCTCTCCCTAATATAAAGATATGTTTATAAAGGTTTTTCTATCATTTCAACCAGTAGGTTAGAAAGTAGTGCTCACAAGCTAAAACGCATCCCTGAAAATTGTGCACAACATCATCCATATACGTTACTTCCTGCAAAAAAAACGTATTTTATGTTACAAATTACAATTCGCACAATATGTTACGAATTTGTAAGTGCTTACGATCCGTTCAATCTCTTTAAGCCTTGCCTGTACTGTCTCTCACCTCACCTCTGTGTTCCTAAGATAGGAAGAGGACCTTTGGTCTCAACCTGGCCCCACTGCAGAGAGAGGAAGCTTCCCCTCCTTCTCACCTTTCACACAGAGGACATCTGGCTCATCTGGCCTCCTGGCCCTACGTCTACATGCTTAGCGAAGATGGGTTAAGGAGGGGTTGCTGAAATACAGTGACCTCCAAAATAATTGGCACCCTTGATAAAGATGAGCAAAAAAGACAGTATAAAATACAAATACCAAGCTATATCGAATGTGCATTTCTTGGGGAAAATTGTACTATTATATTCTAATACAATTGCGCGGAGAAAACGATAGGGGTCAAAATGATTAGCACCCGTGTTTTCAATACATGGTGCACCCTCCCCTTGCGAGGATAACAGTACTTAGCCTTTTCCTATGTTTTATGAGATTGGAGAACACATTGGAAGGGATCTTAGACCATTTCTCCATGCAGAATATTTCCAGATCCTTGATATCCTTCGTCAGCTCTTATGGACTGCCCTCTTCAATTCAAACCACAGATTTTCATTGTGTTTCAAGTCTGGAGACTGAAATGGCCATTGCAACATTTAGATTGTGGTCAATTAACCATTTCTTTGTGGATTTTGATGGGGTTTTTTTACCAATTGTCTGATTTATGAAAGTCAGCAACCATTTCTCTTTTCATTTGTGATGACGAAAGGTTACCTGATTTTTATACCCCAGTGAAACAGGAAGCCATGGAAGGCCACAATTCAGTTCCTTGAAGCACTGTTTCCCTACTCCAGTCCTCGAGTACTCTCAACAGCACACATTTTTGTTTAGCCCCAGGCAAGCTCACCCGATTTAACTCTTCAAAAGCTTGATGATTAGTTGACAAGTTGAATCAGGTGTGCTTGTTGAAGCGGATCTAATTGTTTGATTTCATGTATAACAATCTTAGGTGTCAAAAAGATTGGCACCACTGTTTTTTTTTTCTCTGAGCAATTGTATTAGTATAAGATAATATAAATTCCCCCTTTTTTGTATACAATATAGCTTGGTATTTGATGAATGATGAGAGAAACACACTGACAGTCCTGAGTAGAGGGAAAGAGTATCTGTCTCGTCTGCACTTGCCAGTGGATAACAGGTTCAGTGGTGTTAGAAGTAGTTGACAGAGATCAAGTTTTTCCAATTCCACTCGACTGTGTGTGCAAGTAAATGTGTGTTTTTGTGCGTGCGTGCAGGTGTGTGGTTAAGTGTTTTATAAGTGTATTCATATAAACCCTTTGAACCTTCCCATCATGCAATGCTATATGAAGCTGTAATCACAACAGAACGTGGGCATGACTGTTTTTCAGTAAATCTTTGACCCTGTTGTGATCCATCTCCCTAGCTCTGTCGGGTTGCCAAGGTGGAACTGGGTCCTGTGGGGATTCTTCAGCACTACCTTTGGTCTTTGCCTTCGCTCTTCCTGCCCCGCTCCTCTTTGATTTGCTGTGTCTGTCTCAAAACACCCACCACTCCATATTAATCATTGCACTATTTATATACTTAGCAAGCACCCTTTAACTAGGAGCTTGGAACTCAGTGTGGGTTAGAGCCCTGCACGGGCATGAATTTTAAGACCGAGCTCTACCCCATTGCCTGTGACATTCAGGCCCTACCCTACCCAGGCCGGATTGCTTCTGCCAAAATTAGAGCTCAGCCCTGCCAAAAACCCTAAATAACTTCCTGTTAGTAAATCCATTAGCTGCTCCACTGTCTGTCACTTGCTTTTAAACATTCACCTCTTGGAGAGACAGAAAGAAACAAATTACTTGGATTGACAAAGGGTCAAGATTTATGGCACCCACTCTCTCCAGCCTTGTGTCAGAGTCTGCCCGGCTTTGACCGTATCAGATCTGCACTGGCGCCACATGGTCATAAATTACTCTGAGCATGAGCAAGCTGGGATTACTCTAGAAGCTTGCCCATGGCAGCACAATAAAACACCTTAACACTATGGAAAACACTGTGGTAGCGTGTGCATGAACAATTCCACCAACAACAATTTAAACCACTTCTGCAAAAGTATTGCAACCAATGCAATAATAACACTTATGGCAGTACGGAATAATACTACATACGATAAGCAATACGCAAAGCAGAATTGCCAGCTCTAACATTAAAGAATACTAACAGCCATACAGTAGGACATATGGCTAAAACATATCAAAGTAACATGAAGTAAATCATAAAATCCCCAATAAACCCCCCTGCAACTTACATGTCGATGCACGCACAACATTCAGACATTCGTATTACTGTCGATAATAAAAAGGAGAGGAGAGGAGCAGGTTGGCCTTTTTTAGTGAGTAACCATAGCAACGGCTCAGTCTTAAAATGTCCCTTCACTGTCCATCCATGGCAATATTCAGATTGTGTCTTTATAACCAATAACCAGTTAGTTACCAGTAAATAACACTCAAAACAAGTTCATAGCAACATAAAACAACAGATGTGGATTGTGGTCATCTCTACCTTTATAGCGCTGGTAGTGACCAGAGAGTCCAGGATAGATCCTCAAATGGGTGTTTCCGTCCATGCCAGCTGTAGTCACCTCAGTCCTACTACACCAATGCTAGAGGAATCGGTTAGGAATGTTGTGATGGGGCCATGAAGAGAGAAAAAAATATAGAGAGAGAAACCCTGATAACATTCATACATACTCTACATGACCACAACTATGGGGACACCTGCTCGTTGAACATCTCATTCTAAAATCATTGGCATTAATATGGAGTTGGATCCCCCTTTGACGCTATATCAGCCTCCACCCTTCTGGAGAGGCTTTCCACTAGATGTTGGAACATTGCTGTGGGGACTTGCTTCCATTCAGCCACAAGAGCATTAGTGAGGTCGGTCACTGATGTTTGGCGATTAGGCCTGGCTCACAGTCGGCGTTCCAATTCGTCCCAAAGGTGTTCGATGGGGTTGAGGTTAAGGCTCTGTGCAGGCCAGTCAAGTTCTTCCACACCGATCTCGACAAACCATTTACGTATGGACCTTGCTTTGTGCACGAGGGCATTGTCATGCTGAAACAGGAAAGGGCCTTCCCCAAACTGTTGCCACAAAGTTGGAAGCACAGAATCATCTAGAATGTCATTGTATGCTGTAGCTTTAAGTTTCTGGGTAGTCTGGGTTGCCATTTGATTAGCTGTTCAGGAGTCTTATGGCTTGGGGGTAGAAGCTGTTCAGAAGCCTCTTGGACCTAGACTGCTCCGTTACTGCTTGCCGTGCGGTAGCAGAGAGAACAGTCTATGACTAGGGTGGCTGGAGTCTTTGATAAGTTTTAGGGCCTTCCTCTGACACCGCCTGGTATAGAGGTCCTGGATGGCAGGAAGCTTGGCCCCGGTGATGTACTGGGCCGTTCGCACTACCCTCTGTAGTACCAAGTCAAGACCATCAAGTATCAAGTCAAGTATCAAGTGCTAAACTTTGAGTTGAGTCCTAAACAAGTCATAATGTGCTCTTCACCAAATGTAATAGCATTTCATATTTTTTTAACAAGAGTAATAGTTAGTATATTACATTTTTGCACAAATCATGAATGCTTTTAAAAATATCTAAATATTTATTACTTTCCAAATAAACTTCATATTTCCATGGAAATACATGAATAGTGTCACGTTCTGACCTTTATTTCCTTTGTTTTGTCTTTATTTACTATGGTCAGGGCGTGAGTTGGGGTGGGCAGTCTATGTTTGTGTTTCTATGTTTTTTTCTATTTCTGTGTTTGGCCTGATATGGTTCTCAATCAGAGGCAGCTGTTTATCGTTGTCCCTGATTGAGAACCATATTTAGGTAGCCTGGGTTTCACAGTTGGTTTGTGGGTGTTTGTTTCCTGTGTCAGTGTTTGTGCCACATGGGACTGTTTTGTTTATATTCACTTTGTTATTTTGTATTGTGTCATGTTCAGTTTATACTATTAAAACATGGGCACTTACAATGCTGCATTTTGGTCCGATCCTTGCTACACCTCTTCAGACGAGTAAGAGGAAATCTGTCGTTACAGATAGTCATGAGAAAGACCCTCCCCAATAGTGATCAACTATCGAGGATTGCTATGGGGTGCAATCGGGGGATGTAGGCTTGTACACAATCGCCCAACCTTAGCACACACACATACACTCTCTCTCTGTGGTTACAGTAGGCTAACGTATGTCCATGGTTTTAGGAACAGCAGTAACATCAGGTAGGATTTAGGCTACCAACTGCCTAGCCAGTAGCTCCATCTTGGGTGCAATGATCACGTTCCCGCACTGACTGACTGTGTGGAGGCTCACTGATTTAATGTTACGTTAGCCTATATGATACACTAAAGTAATAAAATATATAGCTGTCGGCTATATTAGCCACGACTTAACCGTTCTTTGTGCAGCTTCAAATGTCGAACAAAGTTGGAAATTGTTGCTCCTCCGTCTGTAATTTTCTTCCCGCATGTTTTGGAAGTTGCAATTGTTTTTTTGTTTGATACAGCGTCTTTATATCTGAAAATAATTATTTGGAGTATCATCTTTCCAAGGGCTCCATCTGAATTCACCCACCGACATTCCTCTTCACTGCCACGCACAACTTTTTCTCAGCTGAACATTTTGATTGGCTGCTGCTGTCCGATTCAAACTGTAATCCGTTAAATGAAGAGTTGATGCGCTGTACACTTTTTAATTTTTAATTATTTTTTTTATATTTGGGCTTGGGGAGAGTATCAAGTCAGGTCAAGTCAAAAGGCTCAAGTCCAAGTTAAGTCACAAGTCATAGGTGTCAAAGTCGAGTTGCAAGTCCTATTTGTGACTCGAGTCCACACCTCTGCCAGGCAGTGATGAGTATCAAGTAGTGTAGTGGAGTTATACGATTTTTTAATTATGTAGTACAATAGAGAAATCATGTGAAATATATTCATATGTGCGCTGCACACATGGCCTAGTTTCAGGTAGCAAGAGTCAACTGGTTTTGGCATGGAGCAACTCACAGAAAAATTACATTGGTAACTTGTAGGGTAGGAAAGACAGTTCAACTTATGATATCTACCAGTAAAAGCTAACTAAGGCAACAATGTTTTGCAAACCAGGTATTGAAAAGTTGAATCTTTAGTGTTGGTTAGTAGGATATTAGTTATGCGCAATTGACATCATGTGGTGTTTGCATCAGGGGCGTAGATATGTATGGGCCTGGGTGGACAGAGGTCCACCCACTGAGGAGCTAGGCCCTGACAGGCCCACCCAATCAGATTGATGTGGTTTTGGCATTGTTGTGGACTTATACCATCAAATTGTGGTATTTTTCTATGAAAAAATGATTTTGAGAGTGAAAATCAAACAAATCTATAGGAAATCCTATGATTTTTCACACAGGCTGCCTTTCCTTGTTTGGGAACTTTTCAGGAAAATGTGAGTATACCCAGTTCTCCAGTCCCACTACACCACTGCATTGGGCCGATGGAAAGACAGCAATCACAGCATGATGTTAAAGGATAAGGAGTCCATAAACCCGAGCATAACCAGTAGGTCCCAATCATAAGAATACAAAAACACAACCATTAAGCATTTCCCAATCAAAATGTACAACTATTACTTCCCATTGCAAAAAACATTTCACATTTAGCACACAAAGTAATCAGTGGCCTAACATTTAAAGTGGAACTGACAGCGTTTTAACTACTTTGCAGATATGAAACAAACTGACAATCATAATATCAGTCAAAAATCTAAAATTCCCAGTTTATGCTACAAAACCAACTTTATAAGAGATTTTAAAAATAGGTTCTATTTGACTCAATGTTCAATGACGTACACTAAGAAATTGTTGGCAGAATAAATGGATGCAGTTCAATGCATGATTAATATAATTCACCAATACATTTATTGGTAGTCCAAAAAATATTGCTATCAGGTTGTAAATCACAGCTGTCCTGGTACATTGTTTGCTGCCTCCATTTGGGATGCACCGTTTCAGTTTCAATGACTCAATATTCTGGACAAAAGCGGGCAAATGTAACAAAGGCTGGGAATGTCAATAGAATCAAACTAGCAAGGGCAATGATCACAAGTCAGTCATAACTTGGATAATAGGCTAGCGTATCTATTTATGTAGCAATCTAAAAACACGGAGCCTAAAATTAGCTAGATAGCTAGCTTCTAGGATAATGTTATGTCATGCCATTGGAGGAGTGGGTGAGTGACTGACTTTCCTCCCTTATTGTTTTTTTGGTGGCTATACACATAAAGATGCAGGTGTCATTTGGTTAGCTAGCAAGAACTTAAACAACTGTTGAACAACATCTCTTGCGTTCACAAATTCACTCTGGCTGTCTACTCTGATTTATTTCCTTCTGAATATGCCAGAGCACAGAACAACTGATGAATTGATGAATGCTCAACACCCGCTTTACTGACAGGCGGTGCCAGTAAACGTAGACAAAAAAGGTAATAGATAGACAAGAACACTCTAGATAACACGTAAACAGCCTAACCAACTCTGCTACAGCAAGTAACATTTTCAGAGTGAGGTGTTTTGTGTCTGAAAGTAGCTAGCTAGCCAACTTAAAACTTCTTATGGCTGGGGGGCAGTATTGAGTAGCTTGGATGAATAAGGTGCCCAGAGGTGTCCAGAGTAAACTGCCTGCTCCTCAGTCCCAGTTGCTAATATATACATATTATTATTATTATTGGATATAAAACACTCTGAAGTTTCTAAAACTGTTTGAATGATGTCTGCGAGTATAACAGAACTCATATGGCACGCAAAAACCTGAGAAAAAATCCAACCAGGAAGTGGTAAATCTGAGGTTGGTCGATTTTCAACTCAGCCCCTATTGAAGTTACAGTGGGATATTGGTCATCTTGCACTTCCTAAGGCTTCCACTAGATGTCAACCGTCTTTAGAAACTTGTTTGATGCTTCTACTGTGAAGTGGGGCCGAATGAGAGGGGATTGAGTCAGAGGTCTGGCAGCAGTCACGCGCTGGTCACGCGCATTTCACATGAGAGGTATCTCCCGTTCCTTTGCTTTTCTGAAGACAAAGGAATTCTCCGGTTGGAATATTATTGAAGATTTATGTTAAAAACATCCTAAAGATTGATTCCATACATCATTTGACAAGTTTCTATGGTCTGTAACGGAACTTTTTGGACATTTCGTCTGCAACTAGTGAACGTGCTTCGTGAGTTTTGATTTGTTTACCAAACGCGCTAACAAAAGTAGTTATTTGGACATAAATGATGGACATTATCGAACAAATCAAACAAATCAAATCATTTATTGTGAAACTGGGATTCCTGGGAGTGCATTCTGATGAAAATCATCAAAGGTAAGTGAATATTTATAATGTTATTTCTGTCTTCTGTTGACTCCAACATGGAGGATATATGTATTTGTTCTCTGAGCACCATTCTCAGATTATAGCATGGTTTGCTTTTTCCGTAAAGCTTTTTTGAAATCTGGCACAGCGGTTGCATTAAGGAGAAGTATATCTTTAATTCCATGTATAACACTTGTATTTTCATCAAAAATTTTTGATGAGTATTTCTGTAAATTGATGTGGCTCTCTCCAATATCACCAGATGTTTTTGGAACTTCTGACCATAACGCGCCCAATGTATACTGAGATTTTTTTTATATAAATGTGAATTTTACCAAACAAAACATACATGTATTGTGTAACAAGAAGTCCTATGAGTGTCATCTGATGAAGATCATCAAAGATTAGTGATGAATTCTATCTCTATTTCTACTTTTTGTGAAAAATGGCTGTGTGTGTTTTAGTGACTTGGCTCTGACCAAACATAATCGTTTGTGGTGCTTTCGCTGTAAAGCCTATTTGAAATCGGACAATGTGATGGGATTAACAACAAGATTACCTTTAAAATGGTGTAAGATACATGTATGTTTGAGGAATTTTAATAATGAGATTTCTGTTGTTTTGAATTTGGCGCTCTGCACTTTCACTGGCTGTTGTCATATCAATCCCGTTTACGGGATTTCAGCCCTAGGAAGTTAAAGAAGTTAGCTTGGGTGCTTGGCAAGGACAAGCATTCATTGGCAGGCAAGCTGCAGTAGGATGAGGAGGCTACAATTCCCCATCGTCTATCCGTGCAATTTTGATGGCCAACTAGCTGAAAAGTTTGAGAAGGTTTATCTAATGTTCCTTCATTAGATCTGAGATGATCTTGCTCTGGCTATCATTAGTTGTTGATCTTGTTGTTGTTGATAACTGTTGTTGTGCATAACTAAGGGAGAGAGAGCCTACATTTTCATGCTTGTTCGATCAATGGGACTGTAATGTTCACAAATGTAAGAGGACTCCCATGGTGTTTACATATTTGCAGAAATCCATTCAGGTGGATTTTGGCGAATGCATTCTATTGATCTGAAGTTGCGCTGTTGCAACTGCCTCTAAAACATATAGTCCAATTCAAAGTGAATGATAGCAGGCCCGTGTGTACAAATGGCTTGTTTGTGTAAAGGCTATAGGGCATCTGTCTGTGTAGACTCAGGTCCTTGTCAAGACCGATGTTTTTATTAAGTTTTATTTACTGCGGTGTCTATTAATTGGTCAAACACACAGCCGCTTTCCCACTCTATATTTTTATTGAATTTTCACAAATGCCTTAGTATACGTATTCCCATACATTCTAAGAATGTATGAAAATGTGAAAATTACCGTATATAAGTGGTCGCTTGTTTTTAAGTGTAATATTCTTCCCGGGGGTGAATATGAATAGATTTTAATAAGATTTCATATTGCAAAAATTATGTCATCTCCATTTTAAATGTAACAATGTTTCACACATATAAGTTATTTTAAAAGAGATGGCTAACAACAGGAAGTGTACTGCAATAAAATCACAGTTCCACTCACCAGATGATGATCATTTGAAACTTAACTTCTTGTGGAAAGATATTCTTGAAAGGGGAGACGGTAACAAATTAGCAACAACATCCTCTATGATAACACCTGCTGCAGCCGCTGCAAACTAGCCGTCAATAAAAGCTAGCTAGCTAGATCGTGGGAAAACTACTGCTCGCTATTACACAGTGACCTGTTGGCATTCAAGAAGGGAGAGGTCCATACATTTTCGAAAAACTGTCCCACCCATTAAGTCAAAATGTGATTTGTTGATTCACTCAAATGTTACCCAATACAGTTGAATGGCTGATGCATTTATCTAGCTTGTGATGGCCTAGCTAGCCAATGGTTAACTAAGTTAGCTAGATTCATCTCCCCAGAGACCAGCAAAGAAAAATCCCGATTGGATGTTTTTTCTCTTCAGTGTTAACTCTTTCCTTTCCAACAAAAACTGAATACAGATTCAGGGATAACTGTATTCAGTTTCAGGGATAAATCAGAACATCATTGAAAATAATAATGTAACTATCATTATTGTATTATTATAATCATTATTTAATATATCCTTAGCCCTTTTCTGAAGGTGTAGAATGCCCATTGTTCCCCACTGAGTTTGGGTTAGTAATAATTTCTATTTTCCCTCAGCAGGATTTTTTTACTGTTCTGAATGTCTAAAGAATCCATATGTTGTTCTGAAATATGAACACAGAAATACTGGACATTTTGAACTCTTATTATGGTGGTGATTTGACAAAATTCCAGTCATGGTCGTGAAATGGACTCACATTTTTCTGGTCTCTCAGACCCCGTGTCCCCCTCCCAGTCTCGGTCTTGACCCGATCTCACCCACCCCTCTGGTCTTGGTCTTGACTTGGACTCAATTTGCTCCAGTCTTGGTCTTGAATCGGTCTCGCTTTAGGTGGTCTCGAACACAACACTGAGGTTATGCGGTTGATGACATAACCATCTCAGAGTGTGGGAAGCTTATCCCTGAAACAACATTACTTATCCTTCAGCACAGAGGAAGGTGGTGTTATACTACACTAGCATACATTATTCTAACCAGTTGGCCACACCCTGTACTGTATATTTCCTTCAGTGTCTGATTTCATAGAATATAACTTTGACTATACAACAGTTTACTGTTTGAATCACATTCCACTCTGTTGTAAATCATCTGACATGGGAATATAACTCTTTATAGAGTTCTCCCATCTCATTTAGCCTCCTGAGTTGTCTGACCAAGACACTTTACTCCTCTATTGGTGGAACAAGAAGTCTGTTATTTATCAGGCGTTTATTGTGTGCGGGCACATCTGTGTTCAAAATGTCTATATACCGGATGACAGCTGTTTTTCATAGGCAGGCAGGCAGGCAGGCAGGCAGGCAGGCAGGCAGGCAGGCAGGCAGGCAGGCAGGCAGGCAGGCAGGCAGGCAGGCAGGCAGGCAGGCAGGCAGGCAGGCAGGCAGGCAGGCAGGCAGGCAGGCAGGCAGGCAGGCAGGCAGGCAGGCAGGCAGGCAGGCAGGCAGGCAGGCAGGCAGGCAGGCAGGCAGGCAGGCAGGCAGGCAGGCAGGCAGGCAGGCAGGCAGGCAGGCAGGCAGGCAGGCAGGCAGGCAGGCAGGCAGGCAGGCAGGCAGGCAGGCAGGCAGGCAGGCAGGCAGGCAGGCAGGCAGGCAGGCAGGCAGGCAGGCAGGCAGGCAGGCAGGCAGGCAGGCAGGCAGGCAGGCAGGCAGGCAGGCAGGCAGGCAGGCAGGCAGGCAGGCAGGCAGGCAGGCAGGCAGGCAGGCAGGCAGGCAGGCAGGCAGGCAGGCAGGCAGGCAGGCAGGCAGGCAGGCAGGCAGGCAGGCAGGCAGGCAGGCAGGCAGGCAGGCAGGCAAAAAACATTGTAAAAGCAAGGGGTCATAATGATTGACACCCCTGTTTTCAATACCTTTCCATACCTCACCTTGTAAAGATAACGGCACTGAGTCTTTTTCTAAAATGAGTTGGAGAATGAGTTAGACCATTCCTCCATGCATACTGTAATCCCTCCAGATCGTTTATCTTTGTCATTGGACAAACAAGGAGCAGTGATAATCATTGTAGATGCATTGCTGATCTAATGAGAGAGCCAGGACTGAAGGAAAGAAAATCCCCTTGTTATCCCTACATAATAATCTAAATGAAAGTAATTCTATCAGACAACAGACAAGGTATTCTTATTCATCCAAACCTTTCAATTCAGGACATATTTACAAACCTCTTGGTTACGTAAGCATCCCTTTGTGGCTTTACTTCACTTATCTCATGCAGAAGTAAACATGCTGTTTGTGAGTGTATTGAACATCAGAGCATCATACAGAGTATAGCTTGATAAGGACTGGGAGTAGACTGCTCAAGAGCTCCCCGCTGGCTTGTAAAATGTGAATGTGTTGCAGTGAAATAGCAAAAACATGACTCATGAAAAAAGGGATAAAAAAGAGGCATGAGAGCTGGACTGAATTCAGATCTATTGGATATCTCACCAATGTTTATTGAAAAGCATTGAACCAACTCATTGCACACTCATCGAACAGTCATACTCTATCCCATTAATTTCCCCATTTGTGTCTCGTTAGGTTTTGTGTCTTGTGAAAGTACTGGCTGCTAAAAGATCAAGAGTATTTATGGATGTGTGTCTGTGTGTAAAACAACTTTGTCTTAGCGCCAACGTCTGTGTAAATGTAAAGAGACCGTGTTTGTCGGCCATGAGGCCGAGATATTGGCACATGAGTGACGCTTTGTTAATACAGTGTGCAGGATTTTCTTTTCTTTGAATTACACATAGCCTAGTTTAAAAATGTCATGTTGATAGCCTGTCCTTCTGGTTCCATGAATAAAGGAGCAAACTGGATGTGTGTAAAAGATATTCAGCCTCTAATAATAAATATGTGTTTTCTATTGTCCTCCAAGAGTGTTTTAAATATGCTTTTAATCTGGATATCTTTGACATGATCAACCACCAGTGGACTCATCCAATTCATTAACCTCAAGACTACTCATCTTTAAAAATGTCTGTATGTTTCCAGGTTATTCTACCGCTACATTTGTCATGTGTCTGAAGGATGTGGTCAGATCACAAGCAATAGTTATGGCTGATACACAGAGGTAAAGATGGAATGTGTGTGTGTGTGCGTGTGAGAAAGTTAGTGAGTGACTCACGCGATCTGCAATTTTCCTGTGTCCCGAGGAGAGGTTCCAGATGTGGAGCTGTTGTCCGCAAGGTGTAGCCCTCTCTCTGTACTACTCTGAGTAGAGGCTGCAGACTGGGCAGGGCATCACCCGTTTCACCTTCCTTATCAGGAAATGCTAGTAATGTACAGCAGAGACAAACATATGCTGAGCATCTGAAATACAGAGTTCTCTGTCTGTCTGTCTTTCTTGAAAGCACCTGCACCTGGGATCAGACATCAGTTCAATGTCAACTAATGTGGATTCAATGTGAAATCAACAAAAATGTCACTATGTCATTGGATTTAGGTAAAAAGTTGGGTGAAAAAAAATACGAAATGCCCTTTTTTTTTTTTTTACTTTATTTAACTAGGCAAGTCAGTTAAGAACAAATTCTTATTTTCAATGACGGCCTAGGAACAGTGGGTTAACTGGTCTAGGAACAGTGGGTTAACTGGTCTAGGAACAGTGGGTTAACTGGTCTAGGAACAGTGGGTTAACTGGCCTAGGAACAGTGGGTTAACTGGCCTAGGAACAGTGGGTTAACTGGCCTAGGAACAGTGGGTTAACTGGTCTAGGAACAGTGGGTTAACTGGTCTAGGAACAGTGGGTTAACTGGCCTAGGAACAGTGGGTTAACTGGTCTAGGAACAGTGGGTTAACTGGTCTAGGAACAGTGGGTTAACTGGCCTAGGAACAGTGGGTTAACTGGCCTAGGAACAGTGGGTTAACTGGTCTAGGAACAGTGGGTTAACTGGTCTAGGAACAGTGGGTTAACTGGTCTAGGAACAGTGGGTTAACTGCCTGTTAGTTGATGTTAACTGCCTGTTTAGTTGATCCAGATTGATGATGGATTTAAAACCATGATAAATCCTGTTTTTTACATAAAGAATTGTTTTTTTTTCTTCTTTCGACTTCCAACTGGCCATACATTTAGACACCTGGAAGTTAATTGAATTGACTGAAAGCCCTGTAATAGGGATGGCCATTGGCTGCACTGCCAAAGATTCGATTTAATGGAAAATATGGTTACTTTTCCAACTTCCAACTCATCCCAAGGCAACAATAAAACAACATACATTGTTTAAGTTTCTTTCAAAAGTACAAAACATAATTCAGTTTGACAGTTGTATGAAAGTGCTTACTAAGAGTTTGCAATATGTTTGGGGTTTGATGATCTGGATGAGGCCAAGGTCTGAATATGATTGTGTTAGTGGTAACTAAATACAGCCTAAGACACACCTTGGTCAACAGATGTTCTGGAGAAGGTCCTGTACCAATGGCGTGTTGGCATGGCTGATGGTCTCTGTACAGAGCAGCTGGTACATCTTCAGAAGCCTGCGCAGTCTGCCAGAGGCCCAAACACGGAGGACCCTATGTTGCACCCACACTCAGACTCCTGAGCTGGGTTCCCTTTGCCATGGTTTCTCTGAAACATCTTACTTTGAGTGAAGAGAGAAATATATACATTTACTTTTGGGCCATTGATTTTGGATATTTTTTGTCATGAGAGCTATAACCAATTGCAGGACTAATATTACCAACTGTAGGACTACAACCACATCCCTTCATCTTGAATTCAAAAGTAAAGAAAACAAAAAAACCATCAAAGCTGGGATGATTTGGTCATGGTCTTAATGCAAAACCCAGCCCCAAGATAAATTGTGTTGAAAGTTAACACATTCCCCCTTTAATCCTTAATAGAGGGGATACATATCAAAGCTGGGATGATTTGGTCATGGTACTGAATAACACATTCCCCATTTAATTTTTAATAATTAGCAATAAAAATTATACATAAGTACAGTCCTTTACTCTTTCCACATTTTGTTGTGTTACAGCCTGAATATAAAAAGGATTCAATTGAAATGTTTTGTACCTCACCCAAGGGAAGCATCAGGGAGTGTCGACAGGTTCCCGCACCTCAGCCGGCTCGACAGGTTCCCGCGCCTCAGCAGGGGTGACCGGTCCGCTCCTGATCCCCGGGTTTGTCTCCTTTGTCCTGTGGCTGAAGCCGCGCGTCGGGGAGGGGGTACTGTCATGTATACTCCCTCTCTGACCTCTAGGTCATCAGGCTGCTGATTATCCCGCAAACCTGTCACCATCGTCAAGCGCACAAGCGCCTCATGTCACTCGCCTGGACTCCACCTTGATTATCTTCCCTATATCTGTCACTCCCCTTGGTTCTTTCCACAGGTGTTATTGATTCTGTGTTCATGTCGGTGCGTTGTTTGTGTTATGTGTTCATTGTTTCTTTTATTTATTAAAACACTCCCTGAATTTGCTTCTCGATTCTCAGCGCACTCGTTACAACTCCATAATGTCAAAGTGGAATGACATTTTTCAATTGTTATACGAATTCATAAAAAATTTAAAGCTAAAATGTATCTAGTCAATAAGTATTCAACCTCTGTTATGACAAGCCTAAATACATTCAGGAGTAAAATTGTACTTAACAAGTCACATAAATTGCATGGACTCACTCTGTGTTTAACAGGATTTTTAAAATTACTACCTCACCTCTGTACCCCACACATACAGATAACTGTAAGGTCCCTCAGTCGAGCAGTGAATTTCAAACACAGATTCAACCACAAAGGCCAGGAAGGTTCTCAAATGCCTCGCAAAGAAGGGCACCTGTGGGTGCTGACATTGAATATCTCTTTGAGCATGGTGAAGTTATGAATTACACTTTGGATGGTGTATCAATACACCCAGTCACAACAAAGATACAGGCGTCCTTCCTAACTCAGTTGCCGGAGAGGAAGGAAACCCCCCGGGATTTTACCACGAGGCTAATGGTGACGTTAAAACAGCTAGAGTTTAATGGCTGTGATAGGAGAAAACTGAGGATGTATCAACAACATTGTAGTTACTCCACAATTACAAATCTAAATGACAGAATGAAAATAAGGAAGCTTGTACAGAATAAAACATATTCTAAAACATGCATCCTGTTTGCAACAAGGCACTAAAGTAATACTGCAAAAAAAGTGGCAAAGCAATTTGCTGTTTGTCCTGAATACAAAGTGTTACGATTGGGGCAAATCCAATACAACACATTACTGAGTACCACTCCTCATATTTTCAAGCATAGTGGTGGCTGCATCATGTTGTGAGTTTGCTTGTAATCGTTAAGGACTGGGGAATTTCAGGATAAAAAGGTAACGGAATGGAGCTAAGCACAAGCAAAATCCTAGAGGAAAACCTGGTTCAGTCTGCTTTCCACCAGACACTGGGAGATTAATTTACCTTTCAGCAGGACAATAACTTAAAAAAACAGGTTTGCTTTGTTAAAAGTTTGTGGAATTTCTTTCATTCCTAATGCATTTAAGCCAATCAGTTGTGCTGTGACAAGCAGGGTTGGGAGTAAGGGATGACATGTATAGCAAGCAGTACCAGAGCGCCAAGTCTAGGTCCAAGAGGCTTCGAAACAGCTTATCAAATGGCTACCCAGACTATTTGCATTGCACCCCCCTCCTCTTTTATGCTGCTACTACTCTGTTATTATCTATGCATAGTCACTTTAATAACTCTACCTACATGTACATATTACCTCAATTACCTTGACTAACCGGTGCCCCCACACATTGACTGTACCGGTACCCCGTGTTTATAGCCTCGCTTATAAGGGCACAAGGCGAGACCCAAATGCAGACACAGGAGGCAGATGTTCTTCTCTCTTCTCTGTATACATCAATGATGTTGCTCTTGCTGCTGGTGATTCTCTGGTACACCTCTATGCAGACGACACCATTCTGTATACTTCTGGCCCCTCTTTGGACACTGTGTTAACTAACCTCCAGACGAGCTTCAATGCCATACAACTCTCCTTCTGTGGCCTCCAACTGCTCTTAAACGCAGGGAAAATTAATGCATGCTATTCAACCGATCCCTGCCCGCACCTGCTCGCCCGTCCAGCATCACTACTCTGGACGGCTCTGACTTAGAATACGCACCAGCTGTCAGAGCAGCTCACAGATCACTGCACCTGTATATAGCCATCTGCAAAAACCCTTGAATTAGTAGGTGTATCCAAACCTTTGACTAATACTGTATATTTTTTTTAAATTCATTTTTGGCAGAAATGCATTCTGGAACATGTGAACTTTCATGTACCATAATTACAAACTTGTATGCCATCTGTAAATATGCAATTGTTAAATTACAAGCCTAGTGGGTTTAGCCACAGAAAAAGTCAGGAACCTTCCCTGTAGCCATGATTGGCTGAGATAATGCCGAGAGATGAGTTCGGATTGGTTTGCCATGTAGCATGCTTCTGTCTATAACATGAGCTGCTCAGTATGTGTAGATAATCCTTGCTACCACTGTTTATTTATTTATTTATATATCATGGAGAACTGCAAAAGTGTTGCTACTGCTCTCAACAACATTGCTGCCCTGAATTTAGCAGGTGCTATCAATGGGAAAAAGTTGTGATTAACTCCTTTCTGGAGGACAATTGTGCCATAATGATTCTCTCTAATTCTGAAAATGAAATAATTACAATATAGCAGATTAACACTGGAGTGATAAATGATCAGATGGTCATGTGCAGGTAGAGATACTGGTGTGCAAAAGAGCAGAAAAGTAAATAAATAAAAACAGTATGGGGATGAGGTAGGTAAATTGGGTGGGCTATTTACCGATGGACTATGTACAGCTGCATCGTATGATCTGTCTACTGTTGGTAATATTATTTGTATCTCAGAAATCCATTTGCATTGCTAGTCATAGCTAGCTATCATTAGCCTAACATCAAACCTAGCTGATTAGCTTTAGCAACCTGCAGATTCATACCGCATTTCATGCATGGCGGCTAGCTATGACAATCAATTTATATTGCTTGTACTGTATAAGGTTGGGATTATGGTTAATTGTTTAGCTAATTTACATGTCTAAACAAAATACTCCACTTTGCCAGATGATTACATGACCCATCAAGTTAGCCAGGTGTGTCTTGGGGTGATTAAGGCCATTTATTGTATTTCATGAACATTTGAACAGGTCTAGACAATAGAGACTCATCCACTTAGCTAGATGTGGCTGGGGGGTGGTTATAGCCTCTCTTTCACATGACCCATCAATTTAGAGAAGTGTGTCTGGGTAAGCCTCATCTAATAATGCTAACATATTTTTATCTGGAATTTGTCT
The DNA here is from genome assembly GCF_018296145.1 of Oncorhynchus tshawytscha. Lineage (NCBI taxonomy): Eukaryota > Metazoa > Chordata > Actinopteri > Salmoniformes > Salmonidae > Oncorhynchus > Oncorhynchus tshawytscha. The sequence continues at coordinate 57,924,352 of NC_056441.1, forward strand.
TTCAGCATCAGTAGAACACGCCTGACTCTCCTCCACAAGTCATACAAGGAGAATGGTCTCATCAAAAAGAGAGCCGGCCCAAGCAAGCACAGGTTACACCTGAAGAATGAGGACTTTCAGCGAGTTGTGAACTTCATCAATAACTATGCAGAGGATAATGCAATAGTATTACCAGGATGCCACCCAGGACATAAACCCTTCGGTAGAAAGCAGCTGCCATCTCATGTGACAAAAGCAGCGGTGTGGCATTTCTACAAGGAATCAATGGCAACACTTGGAATGTAAAGCATAAACAACAAGTTTGATTATTTTAATTAACCTCCAACATGATTGGCACTACTTTTAATTGATCTCACATTATTTCAAATCGAATCAATTATTTTTTGTCACATGCGCCGAATACAACAGGTGTTGACCATACCGTGAAATGCTTACTTGCAAGCCTTTAACTAACAATGCAGTTTTTAGAAAAATAAAAAAGTAAAAAAAGATATTTACTAAATAAACTAAAGTTCAAAAATAAGAGTAACAATAAAATAACAATAACAAGGCATTATACAGGGTACCCAGGCAATGTGCTGGGGTAAAGGTTAGTCAAGGTAATTGAGGTAATATGTACATGTAACGGCGTTCGTCTGTTGAAGGAGAGTCGGACCAAAATGCAGCGTGGTGGTTACTCATGTTCTTTAATGAAAAAATAGCGATACATGAAATAACTAAATAAATACAAAAACAACAAACGAAACGTGAAAACCTAATTACAGCCTATCTGGTGAACACTACACAGAGACAGGAACAATCACCCACAAAATACACAGTAAAACCCAGGCTACCTAAATATGATTCCCAATCAGAGACAACGAGAATCACCTGACTCTGATTGAGAACCGCCTCAGGCAGCCAAGCCTATGCTAGACACACCCCTAATCAGCCACAATCCCAATGCCTACAAAAAACCCAATACGACAACACAATAAACCCATGTCACACCCTGGCCTGAACAAATAATAAAGAAAACACAAAAATACTAAGACCAAGGCGTGACAGTACACTACCGTTCAAAAGTTTGGGTTCACTTAGAAAGGCCAGCATCCCGTAGTCGCCTCTTCACTGTTGACCTTGAGACTGGTGTTTTGCGGGTACTATTTAATGAAGCTGCCAGTTGAGGACTTGTGAGGTGTCTGTTTCTCAAACTAAACACTCTGATGTACCTGTCCTCTTGCTCAGTTGTGTACCGGGGCCTCCCACTCCACTTTCTATTCTGGTTAGAGACAGTTTGCGCTGTTCTGTGAAGGGAGTAGTACACAGCGTTGTACAAGATCTTTAGTTTCTTAGCAATTTCTCACATGGAATAGCCTTCATTTCTCAGAACAAGAATAGACTGATGAGTCTCAGAAGAAAGTTCTTTGTTTCTGGCCATTTTGAACCTGTAATCTAACCCACAAATGCTGATGCTCCAAATACTCAACTAGTCTAAAGGCGACAAGTTTTATTGCTTCTTTAATCAGAAACAACCGTTTTCAGCTGTGCTAACATAATTGCAAAAGGGCTTTCTAATAATTAATTAGCCTTTTAAACTGATAAACTTCGATTAGTTAACACAACATGCCATTGGAACACAGGAGTAATGGTTGCTGATAATGGGCCTCTGTACGCCTATGTAGATGTTCCATTAAAAATCAGCTGTTTCCAACTACAATAGTGAATTACAACATTAACAATGTCTACACTGTATTTCTGATCAATTTGAGGTTATTTTAATGGACAAAAACAAGGACATGTTTAAGTGACCCCAAACTTTTGAACAGTAGTGTACATGTAGGTACTGTAAGGGGTAAAGTGAAAATGCATAAATTATAAACAGCGAGTAGCATCAGGGTCTAGGTAGCCATTTGATTTGCTGTTCAGGAGTCTTATGGCTTGGGGGTAGAAGCTGTTATGAAGCCGTTTGAACCTAGACTTGGCGCTCTGGTACCGCTTGCCTTGCAGTAGCAGAGAGAACCGTCTATGACTTGGGTGGCTGGAGTCTATGGCAATTTTTATGGCTTTCTGACACTGCCTAATATAGAGGTCCTGGATGGCAGGAAACTTGGCCACACTACCCTATGTAGAGCCTTACGTAGGCCGAGCAATTCAGGATGCTCTCAATGGTACAGCTTGCTCTCGAGCGTGCAGCTGTTGAAATTTTTGAGGATCTGAGGACCCGTGCCAAATCTTTTCAGTTTCCTGAGGGGGAATAGGCATTGTCGTAACCTCTTCATGACTGTATTGGTGTGTTTGGACCATGATAGTTTGTTGGTGATGTGGACACCAAGGAATTTGAAGCTCTCAACCTGCTCCACTACAGCCCAGTTAATGAGAATAGGGGCGCGCTCGGGCACTCCTTTTCCTGTAGTCCACGATCTTCTCCTTTGTATTGATCAGGTTGAGGGAGAGGTTGTTGTCCTGACACCACACTGCCAGGTCTCTGACCTCCTCGCCATCGGCTGTCTCATCATCGTCAGTGATCACACCTACCACTATTGTGTCGTCGGAAAACTTAATGATGGTGTTGGAGTCGTGCTTGGCCACACAGTCGTGGGTGAACAGGGAGTACAGGAGGGGACTAACACACACCCCTGAGGATCCCCGTGTTGAGGATCAGCGTGGCAGATGTGTTGTTTCCTACCCTCACCACCTGGGGGTGGCCCATCAGGAAGTTCAGGATCCATTTGCAGAGGGAGGTGTTTAGCTTATTGATGAGCTTTGAGGGCACTATGGTGTTGAATGCTGAGCTGTAGTCAATAAACAGCATTCTCACATAGGTGTTCCTTTTGTCCAGGTGTGAAAGGGCAGTGTGAAGTGCAATAGAGATTGCGTCATCTGTGGATCTGTTGGGGCGGAATGCGAATTGGAGTGGGTCTAGTGTTTCTGGGATGATGGTGTAAATGTGAGCCATGACCAGCCTTTCAAAGCACTTGAGTGCTACTTGTCGGTGGTCATTTAGGCAGGTTAACTTAGTGTTCTTGGGCACAGGCATTATGGTGGTCTGCTTGAAACATGTAGGTATTACAGACTCTGCCAGGGAGCGATTGAACATGTCAGTGAAGACACTTGACAGTTGGTCAGCAAATTCTCGGAGTCCACGTCCTGGTAATCCGTCTGGCCTTGTGAATGTTGACCTGTTTAAAGGGCTTACTTAACATCGACTACGGAGAGCATGATCACACAGTCGTCCGGAACAGCTGGTGCTCTCATGTATGCTTCAGTGTTGCTTGCCACGGTGGGCGCATAGAAGTCATTTCGTTCATCTGGTAAGCTCATTTCACTGGGCAGCTCACGGCTGGGCTTCCTTTTGTAGTCTGTAATAGTTTGCAAGCCCTGACACATCCGACTAGAGTCGGAGCCGGTGTAGTAGGATTTAATCTTAGTCCTGTTGTCACGTCCTGACCTTAGTTCCTTTTTTATGTCTCTATTTTAGTTTGGTCAGGGTGTGAGTTGGGGTGGGCATTCTATGTTTTGTGTTCTATGTTTTCTATCTCTATGTGTTTGGCCTGGTATGGTTCCCAATCAGAGGCAGCTGGCAATCGTTGTCTCTGATTGAGAACCATACTTAGGCAGCTTGTTTTCCTACTATGGGTTGTGGGTAGTTATTTTCTGTTTAGTGTTTTTGTTGCATCCGGTGCCTCCTCCACGCACCAGGCCTCCTGTAGGTCTCCCCAGCCTGGTGGGTCCTGTGGCAGCCCCACGCACCAGGCTGTCTCTCCGTCTCCTCCCTCCAGGTTCTCCCGTCTGTCCGGAGCTGCCAGAGCCACCCGTCTGTCAGGAGCTGAGGTACTGAGGTACTGTGGGTAGATTAACGAAGAAAAATATTTATTTCCTACATTTTAAGGCTGTACTGTAACAAAATGTGGAAAAAGGGAAGGGGTCTGAATACTTTCTGAATGCACTGTACATGCCCTCTGGAATCTGTTGAGAAAATTGCTGTTCCACATCTCAAGCACTAAGTCGATGACAGCCTTGTGCTGGCAGTGCCAAAGGAACAACTATAAGATATTCAGATCTGCCAATCTGCCAGAAGCTGTTAAATCGGCTAAGCTGAACAAGCAAGATCAGCATCTCCTGCATGTTCAGAGTTAGCAGTCTGTCAACCAAAAAATGGTTGCTGACTGCAATACCACCTGTCAAGACCTGCATTTATCCCTGGGAGAGGCCCTACTGAACCAGCAAGCAAAGACATCAGGATGCATTTCATTCTGCTTGCACAGGTCTTTGTATTTCTATTGATGTATGTATTGCTAATACTGTACCATGCACAAGCTCCACCACAGTCTGGACATTCAATTCCTGATCACAGTCCACAACAAGTTTTCCCCTGACTGGTTCTTCGGCCTCATCAAGCAGCACTTCAGAAAGACCAGAGTGAACACTTTGTCAAGGATTGCTGGCATGGTGAAGGACAGCCATGTGACAGGGACCAACATCCCACAGCTGGTTGGACTGGAGGATGGTACAGTGCTGGTGGAAAGCTATGGCTGGCAACAACACCTAACTCAGTAATTCAGGCCGCTTCCACAGATCAAGCAGTACCAGCACTTCAGGTGAATATAATTTTTATTGTATTGTATGAGGTTATTCTTATCTAAACTTGAAAGGTGAATTGATGTTCTGCAAAGATGTAATGTCGTCTAAATGTTTTGGTCTATTTTCCTGTCTTACAGCTTTGATGCTCTGGAGCCTGGTGTTGTCGCCAAGGAGCGTTCGGACTCAGCTGGGACCAGGTTTTAGCTGCTGTCATGATGTTAGCCTCTTTGGGTATAGCAAACCCATCCCCCTCTCCCTGCCTCCCCCTTGCCTCCTTCAACTTCAACATTACTGTGCAGCCGTATTCATTGATCTGGCCAAGGCTTTCGACTCTGTCAATCACCACATCCTCATCAGCAGACTCGACAGCCTTGGTTTCTCAAATGATTGCCTCGCCTGGTTCACCAACTACTTCTCTGATAGAGTTCAGTGTGTCAAATCGGAGGGTCTGCTGTCCGGACCTCTGGCAGTCTCTATGGGGGTGCCACAGGGTTCAATTCTTGGACCGACTCTCTTCTCTGTATACATCAATGAGGTCGCTCTTGCTGCTGGTGAGTCTCTGATCCACCTCTACGCAGACGACACCATTCTGTACACTTCCGGCCCTTCTTTGGACACTGTGTTAACAACCCTCCAGGCAAGCTTCAATGCCATACAACTCTCCTTCCGTGGCCTCCAATTGCTCTTAAATACAAGTAAAACTAAATGCATGTTCTTCAACCGATCGCTACCTGCACCTAACCGTCTGTCCAACATCACTACTCTGGACGGCTCTGACTTAGAATGCGTGGACAACTACAAATACTTAGGTGTCTGGTTAGACTGTAAACTCTCCTTCCAGACCCATATCAAACATCTCCAATCCAAAGTTAAATCTAGAAATGGCTTCCTATTTCGCAACAAAGCATCCTTCACTCATGCTGCCAAACATACCCTTGTAAAACTGACCATCCTACCAATCCTCGACTTTGGCGATGTCATTTACAAAATAGCCTCCAATACCCTACTCAACAAATTGGATGCAGTCTATCACAGTGCAATCCGTTTTGTCACCAAAGCCCCATATACTACCCACCATTGCGACCTGTACGCTCTCGTTGGCTGGCCCTCGCTTCATACTCGTCGCCAAACCCACTGGCTCCATGTCATCTACAAGACCCTGCTAGGTAGCCCTCTCCTGTACTCCCTGTTCACCCACGACTGCGTGGCCATGCACGCCTCCAACTCAATCATCAAGTTTGCGGACGACACAACAGTGGTAGGCTTGATTACCAACAACGACGAGACGGCCTACAGGGAGGAGGTGAGGGCCCTCGGAGTGTGGTGTCAGGAAAATAACCTCACACTCAACGTCAACAAAACTAAGGAGATGATTGTGGACTTCAGGAAACAGCAGAGGGAACACCCCCATCCACATCGATGGAACAGTAGTGGAGAGGGTAGCAAGTTTTAAGTTCCTCGGCATACACATCACAGACAAACTGAATTGGTCCACTCACACAGACAGCATCGTGAGGAAGGCGCAGCAGCGCCTCTTCAACCTCAGGAGGCTGAAGAAATTCGGCTTGTCACCAAAAGCACTCACAAACTTCTACATATGCACAATCGAGAGCATCCTGGCGGGCTGTATCACCGCCTGGTATGGCAACTGCACCGCCCTCAACCGTAAGGCTCTCCAGAGGGTAGTGAGGTCTGCACAACGCATCACCGGGGCAAACTACCTGCCCTCCAGGACACCTACACCACCCGATGCTACAGGAAGGCCATAAAGATCATCAAGGACATCAACCACCCGAGCCACTGCCTGTTCACCCCGCTGTCATCCAGAAGGCGAGGTCAGTACAGGTGCATCAAAGCTGGGACCGAGAGACTGAAAAACAGCTTCTATCTCAAGGCCATCAGACTGTTAAACAGCCACCACTAACATTGAGTGGCTACTGCCAACACACTGTCAATGACACTGACTCTACTCCAGCCACTTTAATAATGGGAATTGATGGGAAATGATGTAAATATATCACTAGCAACTTTAAACAATGCTACCTTATATAATGTTACTTACCCTACATTATTCATCTCATATGCATACGTAGATACTGTACTCTATATCATCGACTGCATCCTTATGTAACACATGTATCACTAGCCACTTTAACTATGCCACTTGGTTTACATACTCATCTCATATGTATATACTGTACTCGATATCATCTACTGTATCTTGCCTATGCTGCTCTGTACCATCACTCATTCATATATCCTTATGTACATATTCCTTATCCCCTTACACTGTGTATAAGACAGTAGTTTTTTTGGAATTGTTAGTTAGATTACTTGTTCGTTATTACTGCATTGTCGGAACTAGAAGCACAAGCATTTCGCTACACTCGCATTAACATCTGCTAACCATGTGTATGTGACAAATAAAATTTGATTTGATTGATTTGATTTGATTGAGGTAAAGTCCCCCCTTATCTCAGCTCGCTGGTCACCATAGCATCTCCCACCTGTAGCACACGCTCCAGCAGGTATATCTCTCTAGTCACCCCCAAAACCAATTCTTTCTTTGGCCGCCTCTCCTTCCAGTTCTCTGCTGCCAATGACTGGAACGAACTACAAAAATCTCTGAAACTGGAAACACTTATCTCCCTCACTAGCTTTAAGCACCAACTGTCAGAGCAGCTCACAGATTACTGCACCTGTACATAGCCCACCTATAATTTAGCCCAAACAACTACCTCTTTCCCAACTGTATTTAATTTTAATTTATTTAATTATTTTGCTCCTTTGCACCCCATTATTTTTATTTCTACTTTGCACATTCTTCCATTGCAAAACTACCATTCCAGTGTTTTACTTGCTATATTGTATTTACTTTGCCACCATGGCCTTTTTTGCCTTTACCTCCCTTCTCACCTCATTTGCTCACATTGTATATAGACTTGTTTATACTGTATTATTGACTGTATGTTTGTTTTACTCCATGTGTAACTCTGTGTCGTTGTATCTGTCGAACTGCTTTGCTTTATCTTGGCCAGGTCGCAATTGTAAATGAGAACTTGTTCTCAACTTGCCTACCTGGTTAAATAAAGGTAAAATAAATAAACAATTAAATAAAAACTAGGCTGCTGTGGTCAGAGGTCTTAAATTCCTGAGAAGACCCTGCCACATGGCCACACAGTATAGAGAGAGTAGATTTTCTTGGAGAACAAAGGAAATCCTTCCACCTCACAGAACTTGAGGTACGAACATGTCATGTTCCGGAGAAAGTATAAAAGATCGGTGAAGAATCCAGCTACGAACTGGTCCGTTTGTCACAACTTGGGGAAACTCATGGGAGACGGTGTGGCCACATTACCATAACGCTGTTTATATAATAGCCTCAGATATGAGGCTTACATCTAATTGTTGTATAAGATGAATGAGTGAGTATGATACTGTTTACACAATTTTACAATGTGATTTTGGACTGTTTAATGAGGGAAAACTCAAAAAGGGGATTGGAGTTAACTAAATCAGAGGACCGCCCCTGAGCCCAGTTAGGGTCAGACATCCTGGGACAGCCTTTTCTGCCATTCTGAATAAAACCCCCACTCGGGTTTTCGATCAGCAGACCGAGCTTACCTCAATTACGAGATGGCTAAAGGTTGCAGACCATGTTTTTCTCCATTAGGAGGACAAAGTTTGTGGACCATTGCTGAATATTTTAACCATACCACGTGGTTAAATTCTTAGACTATCGATACCGACAGAATAAGAACAAGTCTTTGATATTAATTACTAGTCTGCAGCTAGGAATTCGGTATCATTGAACGCAAAGAACGACAACCGCTGAAACATCCATTCTATAACGAAATGAATGAATGTCACTCTGAACCAACCACTATAACCACGACAGAGAGGGAGAGAGACGGACAATTCTACAAAATAAATGAACTTTTCACCAGTGATCAAGATGACACACTGAGCGTAAATATATATATTGATTGCAATTGTTCCCGGATGAGTGAGCATTCATGTGCAAAGGATTAGTAATTCAATTGTTAGAATTATCACTTTGGAGTGACTTCTTAGTTGACCCCCACTTCCCCTTTTGTCTAACAAGCCGCCATGCCGGTTTAGCCCACTAGGGCACATTCTCCCATCACTTCATGTAACCACATTTACCTTGTTTGTTTGTTTATGCATTTCTGTGAATTACTTAGTTGGTAATAAATAAATGATTTAAGACAATTGATGTATGGATGACTCATAGTGAAGATTGGGTCCGTGCAGATAACCAACAATTTACGACGTTTGGAATGAGACTAACGTGAGGTAAAGTAAATAATTAATTAATTCGAAGACTAATTGATCAGATAAAATGTCTGAAAAGTTATTTTAGGAAATTATAACTTTGTAATCTGAATATTTTTCCTTGGTGCCCCGACTTACTAGTAATTACGGTTACATGATTAATCAGTCTAATCACGTAATAACTAATTACAGAGAATCTTTGATAAAAACTATCAGTCTTCAGTTAATGATAGTAAAGACACGACACTGCTGTGCAACGCTGACATCCTTCCTTCCATAGATGCCTGTACAAGCACAACCTGGACTGGACACAACTAGACAAACATATATTTTTGAGAAGATCAGGGAGTTTTGTGATGAAGAGGGCATGGACATCACATGGCCTGCACCAAAGTCAAGGGCAGGACAGAAACAGTCTCTCCGAATAATGATTCCCATGTTCATGCGTAGTGAGGACGGACCAGTTCATCACTGGGGGGCGAGTTCTCAGTCATCCAGACTATCTGCAGTGCCTCTATGCACATTCACGTGACTCTCTCCTAACACACACACAATGTGTTGCTGTTACTATTTATTTTTTTATCCTGCGGCTCAGCCACTTTACCCATGACTGTAAGCACATAACTACCTCATCTATCACCACCAGAATCACTGATATCGTTATTGATATTGTTCTTGTACATACTGTATATTATTTTGTTCTTTCTCTACTGGCATTGACACTTCTTGATCTTGTATTTTTTTATATTGGCACTTTCTACACTGAACAAAAATATTGTAACGTAATACTCAGAGTTTAATAATGAATAGTTACACATGAACAAAACATGAGCGTTGTACATAACATGAGAGAAAACAATACTACCTAATGACTGATGTCTACTGAGGGCTAAATAAAGGGGAAGTAATCGCGGAGATAATGATGACCAGGTGTGCTTAATCATGTGTGCATAAACATAGTTGCCAGGGCTGGTGGTTAGTAGACCGGTGATGTCGAGCACTGGAGGGAGCAGAGGTAGGCTTGACAAATATAAACACGACATGTAAAAGTGTTGGTCCCGTGGTTCATGAGCTGATATAAAAAAAATCCCAGAAATGTTCCATATGCACAAAACGCTTATTCCTCTCAAATCATGTACACAAATGTGTTTACATCCCTGTTAGTAAACATTTATCCTTTGCCAAGATAACAAGTGACATCAATAAGGGATCATAGCTTTCACTGGGATTCACCTGGTAAGTCTATGTCATGGAAACGCATACGGCAGCAATTACATATTATTTCTCTAATAAGGGAATTCTTATAGCCTAGGTTCAAAGGCAGAATGTGTGGTTGGTAGACCGGTGACATCGAACACCGGAGGGAGTAGGCGTGACAAATATAAATACAACATGTAAAGTGTTGGTCCCATGTTTCATGAGCTGGAATAAAAAAGCCTAGACATTTTCCATTCACACAAAAAGCTTATTTCTCTCAAATCTTGCACACAAATTTGTTTACATCCCTGTTAGTAAGCATTTTTCCTTTGCTATGTACAGCTGCAGCGATCGGTTAGCTGCTCAGATAGCAGATGTATAAAGTTAGTGAGGAAAATGTAAGTCTCCAGCTTCAGAGATTTTTGCAATTCGTTCCAGTCACTGGCAGCAGATAACTGCAAGGAAAGGCTCGCCAAAGGAGATGTTGGCTTTGGGGATGACCAGTGAGATATACCTGCTGGAAGGCGTGCTACGGGTGGGTGTTGTTATCGTGACCAGTGAACTGAGATAAGGCAGAGCTTTACCTAGCATCGACTTATGGATGACCTGGAGCCAGTGGGTCTGGCGACAAATATGTAGCGAGGGCCAGCCGACTAGAGCATACAGGTTGCACTGGTGGGTGGTATAAGGGGCTTTGGTAACAAAACAGATGGCACTGTGAAATACTGCATCCAGTTTGCTTAGTACAGTATTGGAAGCTATTTTGTAGACATCGCCGAAGTCGAGGATCGGTTGGATAGTCAGTTTTACTAGGGTAAGTTTGGCGGTGTGAGTGAAGGAGGCTTTGTTGCGAAATAGAAAGCCGATTCTAGATTTGATTTTGGATTGGAGATGTTTGATATGAGTCTGGAAGGAGAGTTTACAGTCTAGCCAGACACCTAGGTATTTGTAGTTGTCCACGTATTCTAGGTCAGAACGCGGAGCTGTTGGCCGGGTTGGGGTAGCCAGTAGGAAAGCATGGCCAGCCGTAGAGAAATACTTATTAAAATTTTCGATTATCATGGATTTATCGGTGGTGACCGTGTTACCTAGCCTCAGTGCAGTGGGCAGCTGGGATGAGGTGCTCTTGTTCTCCATGGACTTTACAGTGTCCCAAAACGTTTTGGAGTTAGAGCTACAGGATGCAAATATCTATTTGAAAAAGCTATCCATTGCTTTCCTGACTGACTACGTGTATTGGTTCCTGACTTCCCTGAACAGTTGCATGTCGCGGGGACTATTCGATGCTATTGCAGTCAGCCACAGGATGTTTTTGTGCTGGTCAAGGGCAGTCAGGTCTGGAGTGAACCAAGGGCTATATCTGTTCTTAGTTTTTTGAAAGGGGCATGCTTATTTAAGATGGTGAGGAAATTACTTTTAAAGAATGACCAGGCATCCTCGACTGACAGGATGAGGTCAATAGGGTACCCAGGCCAGGTCGATAAGAAAGGCCTACTTGCAGAAGTGTTTTAGGGAGCGTTTGACAGTGAGGGGTGGTCGTCTGACCGCAGACCCATAGCGGATGCAGGCAATGAGGCAGTGATCGCTGAGATCCGGATTGAAAACAGCAGAGGTGTATTTCGAGGGCAAGTTGGTCAGGATAATATCTATGAGGGTGCTCATGTTTACGGATTTAGGGTTGTACCTGGTGGTTTCCTTGATCATTTGTGTCAGATTGAGGGCATATAGCTTAGATCGTAGGACTGCTGGGGTCTTAAGCATATCCCAGTTTAGGTCACCTAACAGAACGAACTCTGAAGATAGATGGGGGGGCAATCAATTCACATATGGTGTCCAGGGCACAGCTGGGAGCTGAGGGGGGTCTATAACAGGCGGCAACAGTGAGAGACTTATTTCTGGAGAGATTCATTTTTTAAATTAGAAGCTCGAACTGTTTGGGCATAGACCTGGATAGCATGACAGAACTTTGCAAGCTATCTCTGCAGTAGATTGCAACTCCTCCCCCTTTGGCAGTGCTATCTTGATGGAAAATGTTGTAGTTGGGTATAGAAATCTAAGAATTTTTGGTGGCCTTCTTAAGCCAGGATTTAGACACGGCAAGGACATCAGGGTTGACGGAGTGTGCTAAAGCAGTGAGTAAAACAAACTCAGGGAGGAGGCTTCGGATGTTAACATGCATGAAACCAAAGCTTTTTCGATTACAGAAGTCAACAAATGAGAGTGCTTGGGGACACGCAGGGCCTGGGTTAACCTCCACATCACCGAGGAACAGAGGAGGAGTAGGATGAGGGTACGGCTGAAGGCTAGCAAAACTGGTGTCTAGTGCGTTGGGGACAGAGGATAAAAGGAGCATATTTCTGGGAGTGTAATTATAGAATTTTGTAATCAATGTTCATACATTTAAATTATCTTAATCGGTCTGCAACCCAGAGGTTGTAAAGTTCTGGTTTTAAATGAAACCGAGAGTATTCCCAGCTCACAATTGATCAAATCCAAGTTTATTTGCGAGAGCTCGCTTGTGCATTTACAAAGACATTCCTTTTATAACATTCTCTTAACCTACGCACTAACGTTTGGATTCTATCTTTTTCTCCTGAAGTCTTACCACAGTATATTACCACTCAGCTGACAGTTCCATTCCCCCCCCAAATAAGGGAAACCTGGAGGGGCTCTCCTTGTCCTATCTTATTTCCCCAGAGTTATATCCGGGTCGGTTCAAACATGGGTTAAGGACCCTCTTTGTTTTCACACATACATTCCTCTCTTCCCAGGTCCAACTTAGTTGGACTTGTGTTTATTATTTTTAATTACTCCTTGTCCATTCTACATAACCTCTAATCCCTAATGGTTAAGTTTCAGGGTAGAATTATTTAATGATTTATCTTTAACCTTCATAAAAATCTTTTAACAGTGTGGTAGAATATATTCCAGGCATAATGTGCAGACAGGGTTATGGTGGGGTGCGGGTACAGTGGAGGTAAGCCCAGGCACTGAGTGATGATAAGAGAGGTTGCATCTCTGGACACGCTGGTTATACTGGGAGAGGTCACCGCATGTGTGGGAGGTGGGACAAAGGAGGTATCTGAGGCATGTACAGTGGGACTAGGGGCTCCGCAGTAAAGTAAAACAATGATAACTATCCTAAACAACAGTATACAAGGCATATTGACATTTGAGAGAGACATAAAGTGAGGCATAAAGCAAAGCACAGGTGTTGATTGGGAGAGCTAGCTAAGACAACAACGGGTAAGACAACAACAGCTAATCAGCTAAGACAACAACAACAGGTAAAATGGCGATGAATGGGCAGAGAGGGTCGGTTAACTACACACAGGGCCTGAGTTCAGGGCTAGGGCCAACAGATAAACAAAAGTAAACAAAGTGGAGTACTGTGATAATTGAACAGTCCAGCAGGCATCAGCTATGTGGCCAAGTGATCATAGGGTCCAGTGAACAGCAATAGATGGAACAAGGAAGCTGCGGGTAGTCGTTGCCACGCTAGCACGCGGGAGATACAGCGTTTAAAGTTAGCAGGCCGGGGTGAGTAGAAGCGTCTGCTCCGACGTCCAGCAAAGGCCGGTTGAGGGCACAGCGGATGGAATTACGTCTGAGGACCCGTCATGGTGGTACGACGCGGCGCCGTGTCGACGAAGGAACCAGGCCAGATGGCGAAAGAAGTATTGTAGTTGTAGTAATTTCATTTGCTAGCTGGGAGATGCGCCTGGCTCAGGGCTAGCTTCGGGGCTGGGTCACTCAGTGGCAGCTAGCTAGCTGTGATGATCAGGAGTAATGGTCCATGGTTTACGGCATGAATCCGGTGTTGTAGTGGAGAAAAACAGTCAAAGGCTAGCAGGTATTATCCAGGCTAAAAAACGGCTGGTGCCTATGCAGAGGGTAAAGGCCGCTAGCAGTGGCTAACAATGACTAAATAGCTAGTAGCTAATTAGCTGGTTAGCTTCTGATGGCTAGCTTCTGATTAAAGTTTTGGCTATAAGGTATAAAAAAAATAGCAGATCTGTGTCACATTGAGTGAGGCAGGTTACCGGGAGGTATATTTAATTTTAAAATGGAAAAGAGATTGAAAAATAAATAAAAAATATATAAAAAGTAAACGAGAGGACGACAAACCACATCTGCACTGCTACGTCATCTTTGGGCGTATCTGTACAGGGACCTGCCTTACAACAGGCCTACAAGCCCTCAGTCCAGCCTCTCTCAGCCTATTGCAGACAGTCTGAGCACTGCTGAAGGGATTGTGCATTCCTGGTGTAACTTTGGCAGTTGTTGTTGCCATCCTGTACCTGTCCCGCAGGTGTGATGTTCGGATGTACCGATCCTGTGCAGGTGTTGTTACACGTGGTCTGCCACTGTGAAGACGATCAACTGTTCATCCTGTCTCCCTGTAGCGCTGTCTTAGGCGTCTCACAGTACGGACATTGCAATTTATTGCCCTGGCCACATCTGCAGTCCTCATGCCTCCTTGCAGCATGCCTAAGACACGTTCATGCAGATGAGCAGGGACCCTGGACAGTTTTCATAACTCTGACCTTAATTGCCTACCGTCTGTAAGCTGTTAGTGTCTTAACGACCATTCCACAGGTGCATGTTCATTAAATGTTTATGGTTCATTGAACAAGCATGGGAAACAGTGTTTAAACCCTTTACCCTTTACAATGAAGATCTGTGAAATTATTTGGATTTTTAAATTATCTTTGAAAGACAGGGTCCTGAAAAAGGGACATTTCTTTTTTTGCTGAGTTTATAAGCTGCCTCCAATGTTGTTTTGTAGATTTTGGCAGTATGTGTATCAACGCTAGCCCAGGACCTCAACATCAGGCTCCTTCACCTGTGAGATTGTCTGGGGGGTGGCTGTAATAGTATTTATGTCTGTAATAAAGCCCTTTTGTGGGGAAAAACTCATTCTGATTGGCTGGGCCAATCCCCAGTGGGTGTGCCTGGCTCCCAAAGGGGGTTGGCCTATGCCCCCCAAGGCCCACCCATGGCTGTACCCCTGCTCAGTCACGTGAAATCCATAGATTAGGGTCTAATGAATTTATTTCAGTTGACTGAACTGTAAGTCAGTACAATCTTGATATTGCTACTGTAACCGATGTGAAATGGCTAGCTAGTTAGCGGTGGTGCGCGCTAATAGCATTTCAATCGGGTGATGTCACTCGCTCTGAGACCTGAAGTAGTTGTTCCCCTTGCTCTGCAAGGGCTGTGGCTTTTGTGGCGCGATGGGTAACTATGCTTTGTGGGTGTCAGCTGTCAATGTGTGCAGAGAGTCCCTGGTTCGAGCCCAAGTAGGGGGGAGGAGTGGGACGGAAGCAATACTGTTACACTACTAAACAAATAAGCATCATCTAATAATTATACAATATTTACAAAATATATTTATCTTTACACTTTCTATTTTTGATACTGCTTCTATGCAAATATGCAAGTGACCATTTCACTTTACTGTTTACAACTTCTGTATCCTGTGCGTGTGGCAAATAAACTTACATTTTATTTGATATAGTGTGTGTTTACCAGAGACGGTAATGTGGAGAACAACATGACCTGCACCAAAGTCAGATTAGGATATAGGCCAAGGACTAGATCAATTTTATTGTAGGCTACTATTTTCACCACTTTTATTCTTAATCTTTGATTGTTTACTACACTACCTTACTCACTCTGTTTAGCACATGGACTCACGTGAATCCTTAAGGGGCAAAGGCTTAAGAGGGTGTGAACGTTGCTAAATAGGTGTAGACAAAAAAGAGCTCTCCAGTAGATGTACCAAAACATTCAAAGGCCATTTTCTCAAACATGGGGTTACAAGTTAATCAGCTTTCAAAGCAGAATTACTTTCCCATTGCTCCTCAACTGCAGTGTATGATATACCATTTTGTAGCTCTGAGTCTGTACTTTTATCAAATGTTTTTTTTTAAAACACAATTTTAAATGTTGCTGAGAAGGCGTTGAAAACGTTCCACAGGGATGCTGGCCCATGTTGACTCCAACATGTTGACTCCAATGCTTCCCACATCAAGTTGACTGAATGTCCTTTGGGTGGTGGATCATTCTTGATATACACAGTGTTGCAGTTCTTTACAAAAACCGGTGTGCCTGGCATCTACTACCATAGCCTTTCAAAGGCACTTAAATATGTTGTCTTGCCCATTCACCTTCTGAATGGCACACATACACAATCCACATCTTAATTGTCTTAAGGCTTAAAAATCCTTCTTTAACCTGCCTCCTCCCCTTCATCTACACTGATTGAAGTGGATTTAACAAGTGACATAAATAAGGGATCATAGCTTTCACCTGGATTCACCTGGTAAGTCTATGTCATGGAAAGAGCAAGTGTTCTTAATGTTTTATACACTCTGTGTACATACATACAGCAGCAATTACATGTTATGTCTCTAATGAGGGAATTCGTATACCCTAGGTTCAAAGGCAGAGTGTTATTTTGTGATATCTCAGCCTTCATGGACATTGATGTTGTCTATTTCCAGAAAAGTTTTGATAATATTAGATCGTTCCTTTCCTGCGTTAAAATGGAGTAGACTAATCAGCAGAGTAGATCAGTGTACATTTTAGGTCCATGTACGTTTTGGCCAATTAATATTTCCTATTAGATGACAAGATAAAAATGAGAAATGAGTAATTCCTTGTTTATTAGATTCTAATCTGAAATCAAACCACATACAGTGCCTTCGGGGAAGTATTTAGACCCCTTGACTTTTTCCACATTAAATTACAGGCTTATTCCAAAATGGATTCAATTGTATTTATTCGCCTCATCAATCTACACACAATGCCCCATAATGACAAAGCAAAAACAGGTTTTTAGAAATGTTATACATTTACTCAGTACTTTGTTGAAGCATCTTTGGCAGCAGTTACAGCCTTGAGTCTTCTTGTGTATGACGCTACAAGCTTGGCACACTTATATTTGGGGAGTTTCTCCCATTCTTCACTGCAGATCCTCTCAAGTTATGGCAGGTTGAATGGGGATGTTCGATTGGGTTCAAGTCCGGGCTCTGGCTGGGCCACTCAAGGACATTCAGAGACTTGTCCCAAAGCCACTCCTGTGTTGTCTTGGCTGTGTGCTTAGAGTCATTGTCCTGTTGGAAGCTTAACCTTCTCCCCTATCTGAGGTCCTGAGCACTCTGGAGCAGGTTTTCCTCAAGAATCTCTATGTACTTTACTCCATTCATCTTTCCCTCAATCATGACTAGTCTCCCAGTCCCTGCCAATGAAAAACATCCCCACAGCATGATGCATCTTGTTTCTCATGGTCTGAGAGTCCTTTAGGTGCCTTTTGACAGACTCCAAGCAGGCTGTCATGTGCCTTTAACTTATGAGTGGCTTCCGTCTGGCCACTCTACCATAAAGGCCTGATTGGTGGAGTGCTGCAGAGATGGTTGTCCTTCTAGAAGGTTCTCCCATCTCCACAGAGAAACTATGGAGTGACCATTGGGTCACCTCCCTGACCAAGGCTCTTCTCCCCCGGTTGCTCAGTTTGGCAGGGCGGCCAGCTCTAGGAAGAGTCTTGGTGATTCCAGACTTCTTCCCTTTAGGAATGATGGAGGCCACTGTGTTCTTGGAGACCTTTAATGCTGCAGACATGTTTTGGTACCCTTCCCCAGATCTGTGCCTAAACACAATCCTGTCTCAGAGTTCTACGGACAATTCCTTTGACCTCGTGGCTTGGTTTTTGCTCTGACATACATTGTTAACTGTGGGACCTTATATAGACAGGTAGGTGCCTTTCCAAATCTATTTAATTTACCACAGGTGGACTCCAATCAAGTTATATAAATATCTCAAGGATGATCAATGGAAACAGGATGTACCGGAGTTCAATTTTCGAGTCTCATATCAAGGATCTGAATACTTATGTAAATAAGGTATTTCTGTTTTTTATTTTTAATACATTTGCAAAAATGGCGCTTCATTATTATAGGTTATTGTGTGTAGATTGATGAGAGAAATAATAAGGCTGTAACGTAACAAAAGCACTGTAAACAGTTTGCTTTTTTTGTTGAACAACAAGAAACAGAATAATGACAAGATGGCGCCGACAGACACGGTTGCCCTGTTCCTAGCTCCTATCTCTTACATTATTTGCTCAGAATGTTTCTTGTATTATTACCTACAGCTGTAAATAACTTTTTGATATTAGATCGGTGATCACTCACCAGACATTAGAGCAGAAATTCAATATCCCTGACCTGGATCCTTTGTTTGAACTTCCAGAGGCAGCTCCATTCAAAACGGCGAGGAAGAAGTGAGGCCCTAGTCAGACTCAGGTGGCGTGCATACCATATACCGCTTCCGAGTATATTACTCGCTAACGTTCAGCCCTGGTCAATAAAGTAGATGAGCTCAGGGCGCTGATCTCCTTCCAGAGAGACATCAGGGACGGTAACATACTCGCGACGGTTCTCAAGGAACTACACTGGACTATGTGCAAACTGGAAGCCACATTTATTGTAGCTGGGAACTTTAAAAAAGGAAATCTAAGGAAAACGCTACCGAGGTTCTATCGACACATTTCCTGTGCTACACGCGCATCACAAACGTTGGATCATTGCTACTCTCCCTTTCCGGGATGGCTACGAGGTACGAGGCTCTACCTGCCCTCACTTCTGCAAATCAGAATCACACCTCCATTCTGCTCCTCCTCAATTAAAGGCAGAAACTTAAATGGGAAGCACCCATGGTAAGAACTGTTCACAATTGGTCTGACCAATCGGAATCTATTTTTTTTAACCTTTATTTAAGGCAAGTCAGTGAAGAACAAATTCTTATTTTCAATGACAGCCTGGGAACAGTGGGTTAACTGCCTGTTCAGGAGCAGAATGACAGATTTGTACCTTGTCAGCTCGGGGGTTTGAACTCGCAACCTTCCGGTTAGTAGTCCAACACTCTAACCACTAGGCTACCCTGCCGCCCCACTAGGCTTCAAGATTATTTTGATCACGAGGATTGGGAAATGTTCCAGTTCGCCTCTGAGAATAGTATCGACGTATACACTGATTCAGTGACTGGGTTCATCAGGAAATGCATAGAGGATGTTAATCCCACTGTGACGATTAAAACTTGAAATCCAAACCAAAAACCGTAGGCAGATTGCCGCATTCGTGGAAAACTGAAAGCGCAAACCACTGCATGACCATGGAAAGGTGACAGGTAACATGGTTGTTTACAAACAGACCAGCTATGACCTCAGTAAGGCAATCAAAGAGGCAAAATGACAGTACAGGGACAAAGTGGAGTCGCAATTCAACGGCTTGATGTGGCCGGGACTCCAGACAATCACAGATTATAAAGGGAAAGCCAGCCACGTTGCAAACATCAAAGCATTGCTCCTGGACAAGCTAAACACCTTCTTTTCCCACTTCGAGGAAAACAACATCTAGCCGCCGACGCAGGCCCTCGATGCTCACGAGTACTGTGTGCTCTCGTTCCCTTTGGCTGACGTGAGTAAGTCATTTAAGCGTGTTAACCCTCGCAAGGCTGCTGGCCCAGGCAGCATCCCAAGCCGCATCCTCAGAGCATGTTTATACCAGCTGGATGGTATCCATTTCCCAGTCTGTTGTCCTCACTTGTTTCAAGATGTCCATTTTTCCTGTACCCAAGAAAGTAAAGTTAACTGAATGAAACGACTATTGCCCCTTAGCACTCACTTATGTCATCATGAAGTGCTTTTAATCATGAAGTGCTAGCTAAGGACCATATCACCTCCATCTTACCCAACAACCTAAATCCACTATAATTCACATACCTCACAACAGATCCATGGACGATGCGATCGCCATTGCACTGCTCTATCCCACCTGGACAAGAGAAATACCTGTGTAAGAATGTTATGCATCGACTACAGCTCAGCCTTCAACACCATAGTTCCCTCCAAGCTCATCAATAAGCTCAGGGACCTGGGTCTGAACCCCTCCCTGTGCAACTGGGTCCTGGACTTCCTTACGGGCTGAACCCAAGTGGTGAAGGTAGGCAACAGCACCTCCGCCACGCTGATCCTCAACACTGGGGTCAGCCCCTCTTGTACTCCATGTTCACTCATGACCGTGTGGCCACCATCGTCTCCAACTCAATTGCCAGGTTTGCTGATGACACAACAGTGGTAGGCCTGATTACCAACAATGATGAGACAGCCTACAATGATGAGGTGAGAGCCCTGGCAGAAAAATAATTTCTCCCTCAACGTCAACAAAATAAAGGAGCTGATTGTGGACAGCAGAGAGAGCACGCCCCAATCCACATACAGTAGACAGGGCCGCAGTGGAGAGGGTCAAAAGCTTCAAGTTCCTCTGCGTACACATCACTGACAACCCAAAATTGTCCCTTCACTCAGACAGTGAGGTAAAGAAACTGCCTGCCCTCCAGGACATCTACAGCACCCTGTGTCACAGGAAGGATAAAAAGATCATCAAGGACCTCAGCCACCTGAGCCACGGCCTGTTCACCCTGCTACCATCTAGGTGGAGACCGTACAGGTGCAACAAAGCTGGGACCAAGAGACTGATAAACAGACTCTATCTCCAAGCCATCAGACTGTTAAGTAGTCACCTCTAGCCGGCCTACGCCCAGTAACCTGTCCTAAACCTTAGCCGGCTAGTAACAGTGACTATCACCTGGTACTCTACCCTGCATCTTAGAGCCTGCTGCCCTATGTTCATTGAACTCTGGACACTTTAATAATGTTTACAAACTTTTACTCACTTTTTATGTATATATTGAATTCTAGTCATGGCTCATCCATAGTGCCTTCAGAAAGTATTCACACCCCTTGACTTTTTCCACATTTTATTTTGTTACAGCCTGAATTTAAAATGGTTAAATTTAGATTTTTTTGTCACTGGCCTAAAAATATTCCATACCATGAATCCTGTCTGCAACAAGGCACTAAATTAAAACTGCACAAGTTATGGCAAAGAAAGGAAAGGAAAATCCAACACATCACTGAGTCCCACTCTTCACATATTCAAGCATGGTGGTGGCTGCATCATGTTATGGATATGCTTGTCATCTGCAAGGACAACAGATTTTTTTTTAGGGTAAAAATAAATGTAATAGAGCTAAGCACAGGCAAAATCCTAGATGAAAACCTGGTTCAGTCTGCTTTCCACCAGACACTGGGAGACACTGCACACATTGTATATAGACTCCCCCTTTGTTTTCTACTGTGTTATTGACTTGTTAATTGTTTATTCCATGTGTAACTCTGTGTTGTCTGCTCACACTGCTATGCTTTATCTTGGCCAGGTCGCAGTTGTAAATGAGAACTTGTTCTCAACTAGCCTACCTGGTTAAATAAAGGTGAAATAAAAAAATAAAAATATAAATAAATTCACTTTTCAGCAGGGCAATAACCTAAAACACAAGGACAAATATACACTGGAGTTGCTTACCAAGACAACATTGAATGTTCATGAGTGGCCTATTTACAGTTTTGACTCAAATCGGCTTGAAATTCTATGGCAAGACTTGAAAATGGTTGTCTAACAATGATCAACAATCAACTTGACAAAGCTTGAAGAATTAAAATAATAGTAATGTGCAAATATTGTACAATCCAGGTGTGCAAAGCTCTTAGAGACTCACCCTGAAAGACAGCAACTCTAATCACTGGCAGGAGATTGTAACATGTATTGACTCAGGGGTGTGAATACTTGTGAAATGGAGATATTTCTGTATTTCATTTTCAATATATTTGCAAAAAAAATGTAAAACATGTTTTCACTTTATCATTATGGGGTATTGTGTGTAACACAACCAAATGTGGAATAAGTTAAGGGGTATGCATACATTCTGAGGGCACTGTAGTTGAATTAATGAAGACCCATTGTGTTTGTAGCCGTGCAGCTCCCATGAGATTATGCTAACTGTTTTGCTCTGCCTGTTTTAACAGGGGAAAAAACGTAACAGCAGTTCATGAATAGGTCAATAAACACTATAATTTTTGTGACTATCTTATCATTTTAAATCTAGAATATAATTGGAGAAATATCACTTTATCTTGGCATTAATGTATGAATTAATAGCTATTAATAGATAGTCGATTAATAGAATGAAGTTAGAAATGTTAACTGCTATTTTGAAAGGACAGGAATGGTTGGCTGTGCATTTGACCAAAGACAAGCATTCCACATTTAACTCCACCCACTTGTGAAAATGTAAATATAAAGTTAAAAAAACAAGATAACAAAAACAAGCAATTTTTCAGTTCTTTGGAAAAACGCTGCTGATTGCTCTGTTGTAACGCAGTAAATACATTATTCGCATGTACACAGACCCATAAGGCTTGGAATGGAAATACGGTAATAATTTATCAATTGACGTCCGGGACATAGTGTAGGCCAGCACCTGCATGCAACTTCGCGGCTCCTCAAATGGCGCGATAGCGACGCAGAGAAGCAAGCAGTAGCATAGCCTAAACTATGCAGCTCTAGTGGCAACGGTAAACCTTCCAGTTACAGGCTACAACTCAACAAGGTAGGCCTAGGCTAGGTCCAACATCTATCATGAATGGGGAGTTGCCCAGGCATCCTAGTCGTATAATCCAACTACTACTCGATCAGCATGTGCAAAACAGATGGTCTGAAATAGGCCTGAAATAGTCATAAATCATGATGTATTAATTACGTGTCACCATGTCGTGTGGAACATGAGAAGACAAGTTAGGCTGTGAGCCATCCTTTAAACATGCATTTTCTGTTATTGTCACATCCTTCACCAGCAGCAGAACCTTTTATAAGAATTTGGAGGGCACATTGGGGGGAAGGGGGACAAAAATAGGCCTATTCCTCACGTTGTTGTCTGATAAATTGAAAACACAGACCAAAGCAATGACTAAAGTACAATGACTAAAGTGAATTATACATTTATAAATAATCGCAGACACTGGGAACATATCACAAAACCACAGCAAAGCCATGGAAGCAAAGCCATAGAAGCAAAGCAGAGGATTTCCGCATATTATCATGGCAACTCATCATGGTGTGGTGGCCAGCTGTGTAGGCAGAAATGGATGTGTGGCTGGGTGTATGTAAAAGTGGCTGGGCAAAAGTTTTCCCATAAAAATACCCCAACATATTTAAATGAAAATGAGTGCAATTACATTGCATAATTTATAGACTATGTACAGCTGCAGTGATCGGTTAGCTGCTCAGATAGCAGATGTTTGAAGCAGGTGAGGGAGATAAAAGTCTCCAACTTCAGCGATTTTTTGCAATTCGTTCCAGTCACAGGCAGCAGAGAACTGGAACGAAAGGCGGCCAAATGAGGTGTTGGCTTTAGGGATGATCAGTGAGATACACCTGCTGGAGCGCATGCTACGGATGGGTGTTGCCATCGTGACCAGTGAACTGAGATAAGGCGGAGCTTTACCTAGCATGGACTTGTAGATGACCTGGAGCCAGTGGGTCTGGCGACGAATATGTAGCGAGGGCCAGCCGACTAGAGCATACAAGTCGCAGTGGTGGGTGGTATAAGGTGCTTTAGTGACAAAACGGATGGCACTGTGATAAACTGCATCCAGTTTGCTGAGTAGAGTGTTGGAAGCAATTTTGTAGATGACATCGCCGAAGTCGAGGATCGGTAGGATAGTCAGTTTTACTAGGGTAAGTTTGGCGGCGTGAGTGAAGGAGGCTTTGTTGCGGAATAGAAAGCCGACTCTTGATTTGATTTTCGATTGGAGATGTTTGATATGAGTCTGGAAGGAGAGTTTACAATCTAGCCAGACACCTAGGTACTTATAGATGTCCACATATTCAAGGTCGGAACCATCCAGGGTGGTGATGCTGGTCAGGCGTGCGGGTGCAGGCAGCGAACGGTTGAAAAGCATGCATTTGGTTTTACTAGCGTTTAAGAGCAGTTGGAGGCCACGGAAGGAGTGTTGTATGGCATTGAAGCTCGTTTGGAGGTTAGATAGCACAGTGTCCAAGGACGGGCCGGAAGTATATAGAATGGTGTCGTCTGCGTAGAGGTGGATCAGGGAATCGCCCGCAGTAAGAGCAACATCATTGATATATACAGAGAAAAGAGTCGGCCCGAGGATTGAACCCTGTGGCACCCCCATAGAGACTGCCAGAGGACCGGACAGCATGCCCTCCGATTTGACACACTGAACTCTGTCTGCAAAGTAATTGGTGAACCAGGCAAGGCAGTCATCCGATTGACCATTTTTGGAATATATTTGGATATGAATTTTAAAAATCCCAGAAATGGCCCTTGTTAAGGGACTCTTCACACTCCCGATGTCCAGTTTATCTCAGCATAACAATGTCCAGAACCACATGGACCAGATCGCAATTTATCTCTACAAATGAATAATCCATGGCCTTGCTGTTAAGTTTTTTGTACCCGTAGACTGCCACTCAAAATAAGAAAAAACGCCTAGTAAACAATACATACAGAGTTAAGTAATAATACATTTGATTTAAACAGGAAAGGAAAACAAAAAAGAAGTAGGCCTCCATCCCCAACTTCCCATCCCATTCCCCCAACCCCATCCAGCCAACCATCCAACCCCCCTATACAAATAGGTATATAAAGTCCATTCAGAAAGTATTCATTTTTTTATTTTTTTTATTTGTGCCTTTAATTAACCTTTATTCATACCCTTAATTTATTCCACATTGTTTTGTGTTATAGCCTAAATTATAAATGGATTAAATATTTTCTTCCAATACCCCATAATGACAAAGTGGAAACATTTTTTGCAAATGCAAATTTACATAAGTAGCAATTTACACAAGTCTTCACATCCCTGAGTCAATACATGTTAAAATCACCTTTGGCAGCAATTACAGCTGTTAGTCTTTGCACACCTGGATTGTACAATATTTGCACATTATTCTTTTTAAAATTCTTCAAGCTCTGTCAAGTTCGTTGTGGATCATTGCTAGATAGCCATTTTCAAACCGATTAAAGTCTAAATGGTAACTAGGCCATTCAGGAACATTCAATGTTGACTTGGTAAGCAACTCCAGAGTATTTTTGGCCTTGTGTTTTAGGGTATTGCTGCTGAAAGGTGAATTTGTCTCCCAGTGTCTGTTGGAAAGCAGACTGAACCAGGTTTTCCTCTAGGATTTTGCCTGTGCTTAGCTTTTTTCCATTTCTTTTATCCTAAAAAAACTCCCCAGTCCTTGCCGATGACAAGCATATCCATAACATAATGCAGCCACCACTATGCTTGAAAATATCAAGAGTGGGACTCAGTGATGTGTCTATTCAGGACATAAAGTTAATTGTTTGCAAATGTTTTGTTTGTTTTACTTTAGTACCTTATTGCAAACAGGATTCATGTTTTGGAATCTTTTCACTCTTTCATTTACAGTGCCTTCAGGAAGTATTCAGACCTCTTGACTTTTTCCACATTTTGTTACATTACAGCCTCATTCTAAAATGGATTAAATAAATACGAATCCTCAGCAATCTACACACAATACCCCTTTGCTATGAGACTCGAAATTGAACTCAGGTGCATCCCGTTTCCATTGATCATCCTTGAGATATTTCTACAACTTGACTGGAGTCCACCTGTGGTAGATTCAATTGATTAGACATGATTAGGAAAGGCACACACCTGTCTGTATAAGGTCCCACGGTTGACAATGCATGTCAGAGCAAAAAACAAGCCATGAGGTTGAAGGAATTGTCTTTAGAGGTCTGAAGACAGGATTGTGTCGAGGCACATATCTTGGGAAGGGTACCAAAACATTTCTGCAGCATTGAAGGTCCCCAAGAACACAGTGGCCTATATCATTCTCAAATGGAAGAAGTCTGGAACCACCAAGACTCTTCCTAGAGCTGGCCGCCCGGCCAAACTGAGCAATCAGGGGAAAAGGGTCTTGGTCAGGGAGGTGACCAAGAACCCAATGGTCACTCTGACAGAGCTCTAGAGTTCCTCTGTGGAGATGGGAGAACTTTCCAGAAGGACAACCATCTCTGCAGTACTCCACCAATCAGGCCTTTATGGTAGAGTGGACAGACGGAAGCTACTCCTCAGTAAAAGAAACATAACAGCCCACTTTGAGCTGGCCAAAAGGCACCTAAAGACTCTCAGACCATGAGAAACAAGATTCTCTGCTCTGATGAAACCAAGATTGAACTCTTTGGCCTGAATGCCAAGCATCACGTCTGGAGGAAACCTAGCACCATCCCTACGGTGAAGCATGGTAGTGGCAGCATCATGCTGTAGGGATGTTATTCAGTGGCAGGGACTGGGAGACTAGTCAGGTTTGAGGGAAAGATGAATGGAGCAAAGTACAGAGAAATCCTTGATGAAAACCTGCTCCAGAGCACTCAGGACCTCAGACTGGGGCGAAGGTTCACCTTCCAACAGGACAACGACCCTAAGTACACAGCCAAGACAATGCAGGAATGGCTTTGGGAAAAGTCTCTGAATGTCCTTGAGTGGCCCAGCCAGAGCCCGGACTTGAACCCAATTGAACATCTCTAAAGAGACCTGGAAATAGCTATGCAGCAACACTCCCCATCCAACCTAACTACAGGTTGAACTTGAGAGGAACTGCAGAAAAAAATGGGAGAAACTCCCTAAATACAGGTGTGCCAAGCTTATAGCTTGGAAGACTCGAGGCTGTAATGGCTGGCAAAGGTGCTTCAACAAAGTATTGAGTAAAGGGTCTGAATACTTATGTAAATGTGATTCTAAAAACCTGTTTTTGCTTTGTCATTCTGGGGTATTGTGTGTAGATTGATGAGGGAAAAAAGTATTTAATCAATTTTAGGATAAGTTTGTAATGTAACAAAATGTGGGAAAAGTCAAGGGGTCTGAATACTTTCTGAAGGCACTGAAGGTTATTATTGTGGAGTAACTACAACGTTATTGATCCATCCTCAGTTTTCACCTGTCACAGCCAATGTAACTGTTTGAAAGTCACCATTGGCCTCATGGTGAAATTCCTGAGCGGTTTCCTTCCTCACCGGCAACTGAGTTAGAAAGTTCTGGTTGTCCATCCAAAGTGTAATAACTTCACCATGCTCAAAGGGATATTCAATGTCTGCTTTTTTATACCCATCTACCAATAGGTGCCCTTCTTTGCGAGGCATTGGGAAACCTTCCCGGTCTTTGTGGTTGAATCTATGTTTGAAATTCACTGCTCGACTGCGGGACCTTACAGATAATTCATTGTATGTGTGGGGTACAGAGAGGAGTCATTAAAAAATAATGTTAAACACTATTATTGCACAAAGAGTGAGTTCTTACTCCAGAACTTATTTAGGCTTGCCATTACAAAGGGGTTGAATACTTATTGACTCAAGACATTTCAGCTTTTCATTTTTAATTAATTTGTAAACATTTCTAAAAACATAATTCCACTTTGACATCATGGCCTATTGTGTGTAGGCAAGTTACACAAAATCTCAATTAATACATTTTATAATCAGGCAGTAACACAACAAAATGTGGAAAAAGTCAAGGGGTGTGAATACTTTCTGAAGGTTTTATGGATTGCTTATTTCTAAGTGTTTGGCTTTAGCTGAGATCATTCTTTACAGAGTCTAGTACATTTGTCCAGGCCTCAATTATTCCTTGACTAGTACCATTCATTCCCACTATCAATAATTCAATGTTATAACTTCTAATATTAACTGTATCAACTGTTGAATTAGGAGAGAGTCTCTTAGGGAGTGAGGGGATTGCCATCTAAGAGCCAACATCTATTTTGTGTCAGTAATCGTCACTGATTAATTGAGAGATTCAAGGAGCTATCATTGCTAAGTACCGTTGAAGTCGGAAGTTTACATACACCTTAGCCAAATACATTTAAACTCAGTTTTTCACAATTCCTGACATTTAATCCTAATAGAAATACCCTGTCTTGGGTCAGTTAGGATCACCACTTTATTTTAAGAATGTGAAATGT
Organism: Oncorhynchus tshawytscha; assembly: GCF_018296145.1. NCBI lineage: Eukaryota > Metazoa > Chordata > Actinopteri > Salmoniformes > Salmonidae > Oncorhynchus > Oncorhynchus tshawytscha. The sequence continues at coordinate 57,952,320 of NC_056441.1, forward strand.
CAGAATAATAGTAGAGAAAATGATTTATTGCAGCTTTTATTTCTTTCATCATATTCCCAGTGGGTCAGAAGTTTATATACACTCAATTAGTATTTGGTAGCATTGCCTTTAAATTGTTTAACTTGTGTCAAACGTTTTGGGTAGCCTTCCACAAGCTTCCCACAATAAGTTGGGTGAATTTTGGCCCATTCCTCCTGACAGAGCTGGTGTAACTGAGTCAGGTTTGTAGGTATGCTTGCTCGCATACGCTTTTTCATTTCTGTTGCTTCAATATATCCACATAATTTTAAATTTCTTATGATGCCATCTATTTTGTGAAGTCCCTCCTGCAGCAAAGCACCCCCACAACATGATGCTGCCACCCCAGTGCTTCACGGTTGGAATGGTGTTCTTCGGCTTCCAGGTGTTCTTCGGCTTGCAGGCCTCCCCCTTTTTCCTCCAAACATAACGATGGTCATTATGGCCAAAACAGTTCTATTTTTGTTTCATCAGACCTGAGGACATTTCTCCAAAAAGTACGATCAATGTCCCCATGTGCAGTTGCAAACTGTAGTCTGGCTTTTTTTATGGCGGTTTTGGAGCAGTGGCTTCTTCCTTGCTGAGCGGCCTTTCAGGTTATTTCGATATAGGACTCGTTTTACTGTGGATATAGATACTTTTGTACCTGTTTCCTCCAGCTTCTTCACTAGGTCCTTGACTGTTGTTCTGGGATTGATTTGCACTTTTTGCACCGAAGTACATTCATCTCTAGGAGACAGAACATGTCTCCTTCCTGAGCCGTATGACGGCTGCATGGTCCCATGGTGTTTATACTTGCGTACTATTGTTTGTACAGATGAACGTGGTACCTTCAGGCATTTGGAAATTGCTCCCAAGGATGAACCAGACCTGTGGAGGTCTACAATTATTTTTTCTGGGATCTTGGCTGATTTCTTTTGATTTTCTCATGATGTGAAGCAAAGAGGCACTGAGTTTGAAGTTAGGCCTTGAAATACATCCACAGGTAGACCTCCAATTGACTCAAATTATGTCAATTAGCCTATCAGAAACTTCTAAAATCATGAATCATCAATTTTCCAAGCTGTTAAAAGGCACAGTCAATTTAGTGTATGTAAACTTTTGACCCACTGGAATTGTGATACAGTGAATTATAAGTGAAATAATCTGTCTGTAAACAATTGCTGGAAAAATGACATGTGTCATGCACAAAGTAGATGTCCTAACCAACTTGCCAGAACTATAGTTTGTTAACAAGAAATTTGTGGAGTAGTTGAAAAACAGGTTTTAATGACTCCAACCTAAGTGCATGTAAACATCCGACTTCAACTGTAACATCCGACTTCAACTGTAACATAGTAGATGCAAAGCATTGAATTCATGTGCTTAAAAATATATTTTGTAACTTTGATCCAGAAGCATTTAACTGCCCACATCATATGCAGGAATGTGTCTACCTGATTTAGCAGACACTATGAACAGTTGGGAGTCGGTGCCAATTTCATCGTGAATCATTTCCTTGGTGTTAAATATAATCTGTGAACAAACTAAAAATAATAAATGGAGGTTTTGGATTACTGGATGCTAAGGTCATATTTATTCATATTCTGTTCCAGTTAAAGGGTTGTTCAGATTCAATTAGATCTGTGGACCATACTTTTTTAATGGTTAGCTCAGAATATGAGCTTTCCAAAAGTTGTTTGTATATTCTAGAGATCAGTACTTTCGGGAGCCCAGATAATTTATGTTTAAATGTGATCAATGGATGGTTCGCTAGTTAGGTTTCACAAGGGACTCCAGTAAGAGACAGCATATTTCTCTATATACTCAGCCAGGGGGGAAAAAATGCTAGTGTCTGTAAATATAATTTCATGTTGATATGGATAGCCCTCCTATGTCTACGGATATTCAGCCGTGGAAATATATTAATTCTGACAATACTTTTGAGTTTATATTCTCAGAGGAACAGGAACTCAAGCAGTTGAACATTTGAGGTGCCGGTACACAGCTCCTGTGAGCCCCTGCCAAGTCAAGCATTGTTCAACCACCAGAATTATGAGTAAATTACATAAAATCCTTGAAAGTTGTCAGATGACATCTAGTGGGCTTTTTGGGTAATTCAGATTATCCAGTGTATGATTATCTCCGCCCCCTGTTTGGCTTTATCACAGGTACAATATACAGTGGGGCAAAAAAGTATTTAGTCAGCCGCCAATTCTGCAAGTTCTCCCACTTAAAAAGATGAGAGAGGCCTGTAATTTTCATCATAGGTACACTTCAACTATGACAGACAAAATTAGAAAAAAAATCCAGAAAATCACATTGTAGGATTTTGAATGAATATATTTGTAAATTATGGTGGAAAATAAGTATAAAATAAGTATACTAAATACTTTTTTGCCCCACTGTATATAAAGCCCATAAAAATATATAATACAAAAAATATATAATAGAACGATAAAACTGTAAAACATGATCCTAAATATAACTAATCTACTTAGTGAATACCATTGGTGTTTAATATTTAGGTTTCAGCTTTACATATCCTTGATATTTTTAACCACTTATTTATTTGACTAGCTTTATTAATGTCTTTGTTGTAAATATTTTGGTGACGAACTGGTGGCATTTGCGAAATAAGTCTATAGTTGGAAGAGTTGGAGTGAATAGAAAATAATGCCATTGTTGATTAGATGCTTTGTTCATTAATTAGGCTATTTTCTCTTGAACTATATGTTTGATCCACTAGACATTCATGGACAATACGGATATACAAAATTAATACTTTATATGAAAATATTAGTTATTCAAGTATAAAAGTCCAAAATTACCATAGATTGCCACAGATTACCTGTTAATTATCAAAGTGTCTGAAAATGCTGGTAACTTTGGTAAATTACTGGTAGTTTTGCAACCCTAATCACCCATCAAGTGAAAATGACATCCTTTAGATGTACTGAAAAATGTAACATTGTGCACATCTAGGTATTGCATAAGATATTACATACATTACATGACCCAGCATGGCCAGGAGGCTGTACCAATTGGGCCTAGAGTTTTTCCCATTCAAAATTACAAATGCATGGAGAAAAAATGTATGCATGTTGACATGAACTGCAGCTTAGCTGAACATATTTAATAATGATGTTTAATGGTCCACATTATTGCGTTGTATTACTCTGAAAATTATGAGTGTTTCTCCCAAACAAGGGAAATCAGCGGTACTCATGTCTAAATCTAGTTTCTGTCCATGCAATCTCATCCATCTAGATTTATATGACAACTTTCACCTTTCCCGTGTGCTTAAATTGTACATTATCATATCATCTCCAAGACAGTGATTTTTCAGAAAGATTCATACAGAATAATGTAACAGACGAGTACATATACAATAATAATGATCTAGGCTTTAAGCAGAACCACAGAGGAAAGTCGGAGAGCGAGTGGGCCACATTCCATTCATAATTAAAATACCAAAAAACTAAGAAACGTCCACGACTAATAGATACATGATGTTGAATCTAAAACACATGTAGGTTCATCTTAATTTGAGTTCAAACATCTCAAGGTATAGTAATGTAGGAGTGTAAAAAATAGCCCATGCAATTTCTCAGAAGATTAGCGTTTGTTTTTTTAACCGGACAATTGAATAAACCATAAAAGCATTCACAGTAAGATTCAATGCCATAAGAAGAAAACGCCCATTATTAGCCTAGTCCTTTTGTAACAAGTGAGCAGCGCATCATCGCAGCTGTAGCCTACTAGGAGCGGGATTTTACGCGTGCATATTTGGTAACACGTTGGCCAACCGTGGCGCAGTGTTCTTATAAAACATTTGAAGAGCTCCATGCTCAACAGACCGTGCGGAGGTATTCTGATATCAGCACAGTAGACGTAGCGCATTGGCTCACTCAGGGATATTGTGGATATTATACTACTCCGTGGAGCATCCGTTTGGGGAGCATGACAACCGGAGCCATTCGGGACGCAGCGGATCGGGAGAAGCCCGCTCTCAGTCAAGCAGGTAGGCTATACTGCGAATTAGTGTAAACTACTGTACTTGAATTAGGCCGACGATTTAGATTATTATTATTTTTTGCCATATTACGCTTTGTAAATTATGACAGCAACAATTAAATAGCTTAGTTGAAAGGATTTCGTTTTGGTGAAGGAAAATGCAAGTAATTTTTGTCTGTGTACATGAAAACTATGTAAGTTATATGCTTATTTAAAAACATTATGTGTGCAGAATTTTGACCTAGCCTATAATCCCCAAAGCAGCTTTGCCTAATCATTAATCAAATAAAGAAAATATGACATCTATTTGCAGGTTTTACCTTTCATTTTTAAGATGTACATTGTTGTAATTTGAGACCTGCCAATAGAAAGGAGACTTACTGACGTGTAACTCAAGTATTGATTTCGTTAGATTTTTACATGCACTGATCGCAAATTAGAATTCAGCCAATTGTGGTTATTATACTGGCTAATTATCCATTTGCAGACTTGGTAGAGCTGTTTTACAGATGTGGAGTTATCATATTAATAATCTATATTATTTTGAAAATAGTAAATCATGGACTGGACCATATCTGCTCCCTCTCTGTGCTAGATTCTCAGTAAAACATGTAACTTTTTATTTTGTTTTTATCATAAATGGTCCCATCCAACATTTCCATGTGGGGCCCAAATGGGTTAGTGAACGGCTTTTCCTCAGGCCCCATGAGTAAAACCCAACAGGGACCCAAAACGTTTTTTCCTCAGGTTCCAGGTTGGCTCCACACGTGGGTATGAAGCCAAATATGAGCCCACATAAAACCCAACATGGCAATCACATGTGGGGCCAACGTGGATACTGAGGACAAATCTTAGTGGGCCCCTTCTGGTTATCCTCCTAGGACCCCAAGTGTTAACCCTTCTTTAACTCACCTGGATATATTGTACAGTGAAATGGTATTGTGACTGATTATGCATCTGTGGGTTCAGAACTGATGAAGAGGAGGAACAGGATGGCGATATGGCTGGTACTGGGCATGCTCTGTCTGTCCCTGGTCCTGGTCATTCTGGGGATCTACACCACCACTCGCACAGAGAGCCTCAGCATCACCGGATACACCTCTGGAGTCATTGTAAGTACATCTTCATCATTATCATCATCATCATACTTATGTTCATCTGCCATTTTGTTGAAAATTACTCACTATACATATAAATGAACTATTAATAACAACAAACACATTTTCACAAATGTTCTCTCTTTTTGTCATAAAAAACAACACAGACCTTAAGAAAATAAAGAAGTTGCAATGCCAAGAAGGCAAGTCTCCAGAAATTATTGACGGATGGGGAAACTGTGGTTTGTGAGTCGTTTTCCACAAAACAAGATGTCTTCCAAATTATGACAATTAAAGTCTCATAAATGTCGTGAGAACAAACCCTGATCTTATAGCACATGACAGACAAACAACATATATTTCAGCTGTTATTTGCATCACAGCCAGTAAATATTTCCAGTAGATGTTATATACATTTAAAGACAGATCATTTCCAAGTGTATAATCTCGTTTAACCCAGAACTAAAGTTTTATGTAATTGGTCAGCTGCTCGATTAAGTTGTGGGTCCATATGTGTTAAGAGATTGGATCAAGAGATGCTAGAACGAGGAGCTCCACCTTCTCTCTTTGCAAGTTACGGCCCGAATACGTCCCCTTCCCTTCGGAAATTCAAAATATGCTAACAACTGCGAAATTGCCATTTGTCCAAATAACCAGTGACGAAAAACCCAAACACCAGAACTACTGCTACTCGTTATCCAACACATCCCATTCCTTTCCGAGAGTTCTACGGCACCACAGCCATGTTGTTAACAGGTGCATTTTCTATTATGTCCATGTTTTAAACCTTGGCATTTCTTCTGCTGGATCACCGCAACTTAATTCTGATTTGTGGGTACATTAGTGATTCAACTGCACAGTTCATTAACACTTCCAATTCTGTAGTAGTAGTAGTCCACCAGGGGATAATCTTTGCATAACAATAACATCAGTGAACAGAGTTGTTATTTATCTCTTGACTTTGCATGGCTTTTAATAGTGCATAAAGTTCTCTACAATAAAAGCCAACCGCTGGCATCTCTCTAACAGTGGCTGTTCTATTTGATCTCTGCAGTTGGCGTTTGGATCCTTCCTGGGTGTTCTTGGACTCTGCCTGGAGGAAAATCGAAAACAGCTGGTACCTTTCTACTACTTCTCACTCATTTTTCACATTTGTACTATCCTTCCTCCTGAATGGTCTCTCTCTTCCTCTGCTCATCCCATAATGTTCTTGCCTGATCCATCTCTCTCTTTCATCCTCTTGGTTATAATTGCATCCATGCACAGCAGAGATTGATTTGGGTAACTGCAGGCTGTGTGCAGGCTTTTCTTCCCATCCCAACACTATAACACCTGATTTAGCAGATAGTGGACCCTTTGTTATGAATTAATGCACATTTACAGGGCTAATGACCAAATTAGTTGTTTTAAAAGAGATTACTTGGGGTTGAGTTTTGGTTTCAAAGTATTTCCATATTGCATCTTTCAGTTAATTGTCTTTTTTAAATCTGTCATAGAGAGTGGGGATGATTAAGAATAGCGATTGGTGTGGTATCCAAGCCACAGCCACAACCTCTGTTTTGTGTAAAAGCCAGAAATATGGTCTGGCCTGTAAAATATAAAAGGAAAAACCCTAAAACTCATTGGATAATAGTCTTGAAAGATCTATTTCTAGAAATATTGAAATCATTGCAGCCAGTTGTTATTTGAAGTGAAACATATGCCCTTATAATCGCTGCAACCAAACACTGTTTATAAGGTAGAATTCAGGGTTGAGCATTCCATTCTTTTACACACCAATCAATATAATACAAAATTAAAGAACCTGATCTTCAACCAGCTCAAGTCAACAGACTCAACACGACCAACTCTGTCTTTCCAGTCCAAACCACATCCCATGGTACTCTGTTCGGTTGGGTTGACTCTCCACCTCACACAGCAGGACTAGTCATTAACAAGTTAGAGAAGATGGACAGAGTAGTGTGTGTGTGGTGTGTGTGTGTGTGTGTGTGTGTGCATGCATGTATAGTGGATAAGGATATTGATTGATGTGTATGTGTGGGGCTTCTCCATACCATCCCATCTAATTTTATCCAGCAGAGGAAAACATTGTGAAAATGGAGAGAGATACTGAATGTATAAACAGAAAGCAACTTGTTAGGTCAAGGTAAGACAGGGAGATGGAGAGAGTGAGGGGACCCCAGCATAGAGGAGTAAATGTGTCTGGCTTGGAAAGGATGTCAATGCCTGCAGTGCACACACACACACACACACACACACACAAAAACAAAAACAAACAAACAAACAATAGTTAATTAATGATTCTTTAAAATGATTCCAGATGGGTATTTGTTAGCTGTTGTTCTGTTATCAATACATTTTACCACAGTTTTCTTGGAATTTAGAAAAACTGTAAACTTTAGTGAGCTTGTAAAATGAAGTAAAGCAGTCTGATGCTAATTATTCTCACCTGCTCATTTCTGTGTCTTGTTACGGTTCTTGGAATCTTATAAGAAATACAAATTAAAATCATAATAAATGTTAAAGAAGCCTTTTTAACGATACTTCAATGTAGGTAAACAGAGATGGGGTGGGGGGGATAGGGGGAGATAGAGAGTGTGGTCTGTCAGTTATTATTACACTGAACAAAAATATAATCGCAACATGTGAAGTGTTGGTCCTATGTTTCATGAGCTGAAATAAAAGATCTCAGAAATGTTCCATAATCACCAAAAACACCCTGACGGGTGTGGCATATCAGGAATCTGATTAAACAGTATGATAATTACACAGGTGCACCTTGTGCTGAGGACCATAAATGGCCACTCGAAAATGGGCAGTTTTGTCACACAACACAATGCCACAGATGTCTCAAGTTTTGAGGGAGCGTGCAATTGGCGTGATGACTCCAGGAATATCCACCAGAGCTGTTGCCAGAGAATTTAATGTTAATTTCTCTACCAGAAGCTGCCTCCAACGTCGTTTTATAGAATTTGTCAGTACGTCCAACTAGCCTCACAACCGCAGACTACGTGTATGTTGTTGTGTGGACGAGCAGTTAGCCGATGTCAACTTTGTGAACAGAGTGCCCCATGGTGGCAGTGGGGTTATGGTATGGACAGGCATAAGCTATGGACAACGAACACAATTGCATTTTATCAATGGCAATTTGAATGCACAGAAATACCGTGACAAGATCCTGAGGCCCATTGTGAGGCCCATTTAAAAACAAAAGCTATCTATGGCCAACAGATGCTTAGCTGTATTCCCATTAATGTGAAATCCATAGATTAAGACCTAATGAATTAATTTCAGTAAAATCAATGACATTTTTCCATGTTGCGTTTATATTTTTGTTCAGTATAACAGGCAACTGTTATTTTGTCTAATTCTAATCATGTCTGTAGTCATGTCCAAGATAGACACGTCCAGCTATCTGTTAAACTGATATTTTCATATACTCGACATTACCTCAGTGGCTGTCACGTACTAGCTTATTGGCCAGAATGGCTACCAGGGCTCCAGTCCTTTTATTTATTTTATTTGATTTATTTCACCTTTATTTAACCAGGTAGGCAAGTTGAGAACAAGTTCTCATTTACAATTGCGACCTGGCCAAGACAAAGCAAAGCAGTCGACACATACAACGACACAGAGTTACACATGGAGTAAAACAAACATACAGTCAATAATACAGTATAAACAAGTCTATATACGATGTGAGCAAAAGAGGTGAGATAAGGGAGGTAAAGGCAAAAAAAGGCCATGGTGGCAAAGTAAATACAATATAGCAAGCAAAACACTGGAATGGTAGATTTGCAATGGAAGAATGTGCAAAGTAGAAATACAAATAATGGGGTGCAAAGGAGCAAAATAAATAAATACATTAAATACAGTAGGGAAAGAGGTAGTTGTTTGGGCTAAATTATAGGTGGGCTATGTACAGGTGCAGTAATCTGTGAGCTGCTCTGACAGTTGGTGCTTAAAGCTAGTGAGGGAGATAAGTGTTTCCAGTTTCAGAGATTTTTGTAGTTCGTTCCAGTCATTGGCAGCAGAGAACTGGAAGGAGAGGCGGCCAAAGAAAGAATTGGTAAACCACCCTGGTTTAGTTTAGGCTACTTACTTACTGACTTAGGCTCATCTCCCATCAGAGATCACAGACCATTGACGAAGTGCAGAGGTTAGCCCATGGCTAAATATTTCTGCTACGAGTGGTCTCTGAGGCTAGGGTAGTGTTTATTAGGGCAGGGGTTCTCAAACTTTTGGGACTGGGGACACCTATTGTAATGGCAAATTAATCGGGGACCCCCTCATAATCAGAACACAACTCAAGTGAGAAAAAGAAAATAGGAGTTTTACAATGAATTCGGCCGTGCATGGCCGGACTAACCAAGTTTCAGGCCCTGGGAAGGAACATTTTAAAGGTTCGCCTCTTGGAATTGCAGTTTTCAAGCTAATTTCCTGCAATTTTACAAATGAGGCAGAGAGAAAACTTTTCCAAGTGTATTTTTCACAAATATCCCAGTGTGTCTCCCAGGTCCATGTTGCCCAGTGTTAATACCATACATGATAGATTCATAATATTACATTGTATTTTACTACACCCTTTAAACTTATTCCACTGATCCCTTGGCCAAAATCATTTAATCGGTTTCTGTTAGTAATATTCATTAACAAAAGAGGGGGAAAAAAATAACTTTTATACATATACACACTAAGTGTACAAAACATGAGGAACACCTGTTCTTTCAATTACATAGACTGAACATGTGAATCCTGGTGAACGTTATGAGCTCTTATACATGTCATCTGTCAAATCCACTTCCGTCAGTGTAGATGAAGAGGAGGAGACAAGTTAAAGAAAGGTTTGTATGCCTTGATACAATTGAGATATGGATTGTGTGCCATTCAGAAAGGGAATGGTTAAGACAAAAGATGTAAGTGCCTTTGAACGGGGTATGGTAGTAGGTGCCAGGCGCACCAGTTTGAGTTTGTCAAGAACTGCAACACAACTGGGTTTTTCATGTTCAACTGTTTCCTGTGTGTATCAAGAATGTTCCACCACCCAAAGGACATCCAGCCAACTTGACACAACTGTGGGAAGCGTTGGAGTCAACTAGGGCCAGCATCCCTGTGGAACGCTTTCAACACCTTGTGGACCATGCCCAGACGAATTGAGGCTGTTCTGAGGGCAATATTAGGAAGATGTTCTTAATCATTTGTACACTCAGTGTATATTCAGTGCCTTCAGAAAGTATTTACACCCCTTGACCTTTTCCACATTTTGTTGTGTATCATCCTGAATTTAAAATGGATTAAATTGAGACACAATACCACATAATGTCAAAGTGGAATGATCTTTTTAGCCATTTTCACACATTAATAAAACATTAAAAGCTGGACCTAAATAAGTTCAGGAGTAAGAATTTGCTCAACATGTCACATAATATGTTGCATGGACTCAAACTGTGTGCTGTAATAGTGTTTAACATGATTTTTGAATGACTACCTCATCTGTATCCACACTTACAATTATCTGTAAGGTCCCTCGGTCGAGTACTGAATTTCAAACACAGATTCAACCACAAAGACCAGGGAGGTTTTCCAATGGCTCGCAAAAAAAGGGCACATATTGGTTAAAGAAATAAGCAGACATTGTATATCCCTTTGTGCATGGTGAAGTTATTAATTTCACTTTGGATGGTGTATCAATACACCCAGTCACTGAAAAGATATAGGCGTCCTTCCTAACTCAGTTGCCAGTCCAATGGTGACTTTAAAATAGTTGCAGAGTTTAATGGCTGTGATAGGAGAAAACTGAGGATGGATCAACAGCATTGTAGTTACTCCACAATACTAACCTAATTGACAAAGTGAAAAGAAGGAAGCCTGTACAGAATAAAAAATATTCCCAAACTGAATAAGTCACTAAAGTAATACTGCAAAAAATGTGGCAAAGCAATTCACATTTTGTCTTGCATACAAAGTGTTATGTTTGGGGCAAATCCAATACAACATGATACTGAGTATCAATTTACATATTTTCAAACATAGTGGTGGCTGCACCATGTTATGGGCAATGTTCCCTCTAAGCTGCGCATGTGTGCAGGCGTGCAGCTCCCCCAGGACTGCCGTGCAAAATAAAAATCAGCCTGCGCAGAGAAGCACGAGATTGAACTTCACTCAACTTTCTAGTTTCCCCCTTTAGTTAACATTATCAACGTTCCCCTCTACTGTGCGAATGGTGAACGAAATGAACGCAATATTAGCCGCTTTCAATGCAACATACTGAAACAAAGCAAACTATGCAAGAGATTCTTGTGTAGGCAGAACGCATTGGAGTAGGATTCGATTGCATTGACAGGCACGACTCAGGCCCATACTCTACACAGACCGGTGCGCCATAATCAATCAGAGCTGCAGAATCCCTATATGCAAATACACCATTGCCATATATGGATCTGTGTCAGTCACTTTGAACTGGTCTGTGTTTACAGCATGAGTAGATGCGCTTCTTAGAGCTGCATGTAGCCAGCCAGGTGTGTACATTTGTTCATATTCTTTGCTAGTAAGTGAGTTATTAGCCCTGTTATAGCAAATTTCTAGTCAGTAATGGGGGAGTGGTTGCTTCCTACAAGAATACAATATGTGTGCATTTCTATACATCTTTGAACAGCAAGTCAGGTCAAGAGCTTTTTTCTTTCTTTCTAAAAATCTAATAAAATCACATTTTATTTGTCACTTGCGCCGAATACAACAGGTTTAGACCTTACAGTGAAATGCTTACTTACATGCCCTTAACCAACAATGCAGTTAATAACAAATAATTAAAGCGGGGCTATATACAGGGGTACCGGTACAGAGTCAATGTGCGGGGGCACCAGTGTCGAGGTAATATGTACATGTAGGTAGAGTTATTAAAGTGACTATGCATAGATAATAACAGAAAGTAGCAGCAGCGTAGGGGGGGGGGACTAAGGGTCCTTAGTCTAGATAGCCATTTGATTAGCTATTCAGGAGACTTATGACTTGGGGGTAGAGGCTGTTTGGAAGCCTCTTGGACCTAGACTTGGCGCTCCAGTGCTGCTTGACGTGCGGTAGCAGAGAGAACAGTCTATGACTAGGGTGGCTGGAGTCTTTGACAATTTTTAGGGCCTTCCTTTGACACCGCCTGGTATAGAGGTCCTGGATGGCAGGAAGCTTGGCCCCGGTGATGTGCTGGGTCGTTCGCACTACCCTCTGTAGTGCCTTGCGGTCGGAGGCCGAGCAGTTGCCATACCAGGCAGTGATGCAACCCGTCAGGATGCTCTCGATGGTGCAGCTGTGAAATCTTTTGAGAATCTGAGGACCCATGCCAAATCTTTTCAGTCTCCTGAGGGGGAATAGGTTTCGTCGTGCCCTCTTCACGACTGTCTTGGTGTGCTTGGACAATGTTAGTTTGTTGGTGATGTGGACACCAAGGAACTTGAAGCTCTCAACCTGCTCCACTGTAGCCGCGTCGATGAGAATGGGGGCGTGCTCGGTCCTACTTTTCCTGTAGTCCACAATCATCTCCTTTGTCTTGATCACGTTGAGGCAGAGGTTGTTGTACTTGCACCACACAGTCAGGTCTCTGACCTCCCTATAGGCTGTCACATCGTTGTCAGTGATCAGGCCTACCACTGATAATCAGCAAACTTAATGATGATGCCCTGAGGGGCCCTCGTGTTGAGGATAAGTGTGGAGGATGTGTTGTTACCTACCCTTACCACCTGGGGTGGCCCATCAGGAAGTCCAGGATCCATTTGCAGAGGGAGGTGTTTAGTCCCAGGGTCCTTAGCTTAGTGATGAGCTTTGAGGGAACTATGGCGTTGAATGCTGAGCTGTAGTCAATGAACAGCATTCTCACATAGGTGTTAATTTTGGTCCAGGTGTGAAAGGGCAGTGTGGAGTGCAATAAAGATAGCATCATCTGTGGATCTGTTGGTGCGGTATGTAAATTGGAGTGAGTCTGGGGTTTCTGGGATAATGGTATTGATATGAGCCATGACCAGCCTTTCAAAGCATTTAATTGCTACAGATGTGAGTGCTACGGTCGGTAGTCATTTAGGCAGGTTACCTTAGTGTTCTTGGGCACAGGGACTATATGGTGGTCTGCTTGAAACATGTTGGTATTATAGACTCAGACAGGGTGAGATTGAAAATGTCAGTGAAGACACTTGCCAGTTAGTCAGCACATGCTCGGAGTACCCGTCCTGGTAATCCGTCTGGACCTGAGGCCTTGTGAATGTTGACCTGTTTAAAGGTCTTACTCACATCGGCTGGAGAGAGCGTGAGGACACAGTTGTCCGTAACAGCTGATGCTCCCATGCATGTTTCAGTGTTACTTGCTTCGAAGCGAGCATAGAAGTTATTTAGCTCGTCTGGTAGGCTTGTGTCACTGGGCAGCTCTCGGCTGTGCTTTCCGTTGTAGTCTGTAATAGGCAGTGTTGTATTTTGAGACAGGCTTGAATAAGCTAAGTAGCCAATAGGCAAAGGGTAGCATCATTTATCTTATTCTCTGTAATAATGGTATGGGAATAATAATGCATTTCATTTTGTAAAGTGTTTTTTTGCCTCAAACAATAACATTTTCAGTCACCATCTTGTCTGAAGTACAAGTGGATAGACAGGTTAATATATATTGTTTTCAAAAGTCTCATGGAATGAATGATGTTAAAATGTTATGGGATGCATTTTCTCCATTTGATAGGCCTTCATTATGATCAAATAGCCACATTTGCCTATTTGGCCACTGTTATAACTGTAACTTAAAGCGGGTACAGCTTCAGTGTTCACAGTAAATGCACGGCAGAAGTTGCACAAAATTTTCAAAACGTTCACGTTTGCGCTCAGCAGACCTGACGTTTGCTCAGTGCCCACATTTTTTTTGAGGGAACATTGGTTATAGGTATGCTTGTAATCGTTAAGGATGTGAGTTTTTCCAGGATATTTTTATTTATTGGAATGGAGATAAGCACAGGCAAAATACTAGAGGGAATCCTGGTTTAGTCTGCTTTCAACCAGACACTGGGAGATACCTTTCAGCAGGACAAAATTGTTTGTCTAGCAATGACCAACAACCAATTTGACAGAGCTTGAATAATGTTGAAAATAATAATGGGCAAATAGTGCACAATCCAGCCGTGGAAAGCTCTTAGAGACTTACCCAGAAAGACTCACATCAGTAATTGCTGCCAAAGGTGCTTCTACAAAGTATTAGATATTTCTGTATTTTATTTTCAATACATTTGCAAAGATTTATAAAAACATGTTTTTGCTTTGTCATTAAGGGGTATTATGTGTAGATGGGTGATTTTTTTATTTATTTCATCCATTTTGAATTCAGTCTGTAACGCAACAAAATATGTAATACGTCAAGGGGTATGTATACTTCCTGAAGGCAAGTCAATGTACTGTAGTTCCTTCCAATTTCAGGCAGTTTTCTTCAATTTGCTGCCTACCCACTGGGCACAAATATAATTTCAACGTCTAGTTTTGATTTATATTTGGTTGAGATGTCAATTAACGTGATTGCAAAGTAATTTTTCCCCCCACCATGTCATTGGATTTAAGTTAAAAGTTGGGTGAAAAAAATATGAAACTCCCTGACGTTGATGACTTTTTACAATCAAATCAGTTTTCCACATTGATCCAACTTCATCAGATAGATTTTTTTTTTAAATGACTTGGAAACAACATTGAGTGGAGTGGGTAATGAACACATCCCAGACCAAGCTTCCCGTAGGTCCACAAATCTTCCTGCATCTGTTTATTTTTGTCTGCTGGCGGCCACAGCTCCTTCATATCCTCTTTCTCTCTCTTCTCTCTCTTCTCTCTCTCTCTCTCTTTCTTTCTTTCTTTCTTTCTTTCTTTCTCTCTCTCTCTCTCTCTCTCTTTCTTTCTTTCTCTCTCTCTCTTTCTCTCTCTCTCTCTCTCTTTCTCTTTCTCTCTCTCTCTCTCTCTCTCTCTCTTTCTCTTTCTATCTCTCTCTCTCTTCTCTTTCTCTTTCTCTCTCTCTCTCTCTCTCTCTCTCTCTCTCTCTCTCTCTCTCTCTCTCTCTTTCTTTCTTTCTTTCTTTCTTTCTTTCTCTCTCTCTCTCTCTCTCTCTCTCTCTCTCTCTCTCTCTCTCTCTCTCTCTCTCTCTCTCTCTCTCTCTCTTTCTATCTCTTTCTCTCTCTCTCTCTCTCTCTCTCTCTCTCTTTCTCTTTTTCTCTCTTTTTTCTCTTTCTTTCTTTCTTTCTTTCTTTCTTTCTTTCTTTCTTTCTTTCTTTCTCTCTCTCTCTCTCTCTTTCTCTCTCTTTCTCTTTCTCTCTCTCTCTTTCTATCTCTTTCTCTTTCTCTCTCTCTCTCTCTCTCTCTCTCTCTCTCTCTCTCTCTCTCTCTCTCTCTCTCTCTCTCTCTCTCTCTCTCTCTCTCTCTCTCTCTCTCTCTCTCTCTCTTTCTCTTTCTATCTCTTTCTCTCTCTCTCTCTCTCTTTCTCTCTCTCTTTCTCTCTCTCTTTCTCTCACTCTCTCTCTCTGTCTCAGTGTAGATATTGTGTTAACACTGGGTGACATTTTGTTGAATCTACTCAGCTATTTTGGACATCATTTCACAGCCAGACAACTTTTAGGGCCCATGTGAGATGATCAGAGATGACCAAGATGACCAGAGATGACCAAGAGTGAATCTCCTGAGTGGATCTGAGTGGATTTGTTGTTTAATTAAGTAGACTCTTGTACCAGCAACTTGGATTAAGATGAAAAATGTTCCTCGACCATGGAATATGATTGCTTATACTGTATTCCTCATAACTGATCTCAAGTTAGATGTTAGGATAGGGTAGCTGAACTGTCAGACAAGACAGAAACCAGTCATGGGTTGCAAGTAAATACTATTACGTTAAAAAAGGAAGTCTGTTTTTACTCAACAGAGCTTGGGTTAAATGGCACTGGGCACATAACATGCTTTTGACCATAAACAGTTGTTGTGCTTTTTACATGTGTTTCTCTGTGTTCCTTCATACTGTGTTTCTCTTTTAATCATCTTTTAATCATCATCATCATACTGTTCAACCTGCGTCTCTCTCTTTTCACTTGAGTTGAGTGAAAGTTTGCTTTGACACAGCTGTTTGCACTTTGTCTGACATAATGTCTTAAATCAATATAGGCTCCCAAGTGTGTTTATTGTAACAATAATTTGGTCTTCTGGGCACACGCTGGTTGGATCAACGTTGTTTCCACGCCATTTCATGTAAATGACCTTGAACCAACGTGGAATAAACGATGACGTGATGTTGGTGCCCAGTGGGATTGCTACAACCCACTTGGGAGAATATATACAGTGTACTGTCTTCCTAGTTTTGTTGTTGAACATTAGTCCAACTAGCATGTGCTCAGTCATGTATGTATGTTTCAATCTTTTCTAATAACGTCTTATTTCCTTTCTCTCCAGCTTGTGGCGGCCATTGTTTTCCTCAGCTTCGGGATCATTGCCTCCTTCCTGTGTCTGGTGGTGGATGGCGTCTTCATCGTTTTCAACGTGGTGAGTCACGTTGCTGCTCCACGTGTGTCTTTCAACTCAACAGATCACAGGGGGGTTGAGACAATTGTGACCGTAAATGAAAATCTTACTTAATTACGTGTTAAGGATCTTGAGTCCCAATTGGGAACCAGCCCTCCCACCGTCAGCTGGAATGTGGCGCATGGAACGCAAAAAATATTCTTAAAAATATTTAACCTCCACACATTAACAAGTCCAATAGCTCAAATGAAAGATAAACAACTTGTTTATCTAGCCAGCAAGTCAGATTTCTAAAATGTTTTACGGCGAAAACATAGCACATATTTATGTCAAACCACCACCGAAGACACACCGAAGACCAAGCTAATTTCCATAGCCAAATTGAACAAAATATGCAATCACCAAACGCAGGATTAAAAGAAAAATAATTTCACTAACCTTTTGAAATCTTCATCAGATGACAGTAATATAACATGTTACACAGTACATTTATGTTTTTTTCAATAATATGCTATATATATCCATAAATCTCTGTTTACAATGATGCCATGTTCAAAAAAATGCTACTCGAATGTCCGGAGAAATGCGATAGCTCCGGCATATGCCGTCAGCTAACATGGAATACACAACATAAACTTAGACTAAATATGCATGTTCTTTATTTCTCATTCAGTGTGAAAATAGCAATCTTAGGGGGGAAAACTCATTTATTTCTCATTTATTCAGTCTGTAGTAGGGCTTGATCTCAGTTTCTCTTCCCCCAGCCTCTGATCTTGATGTCGTGCATGAGAGTGTTTGTGAGAATAGCTGTAATATTAGTGTTCATGCATGAGTGTTCCATCGTGTGTGGATGGAGATTGACCCACCCTGCCTGTAATGTTGAAAGCAGTTTGGATTGAGTCTCACTCCCTGTAGATGAGTGTGGTCATGAGAGAGCGTCCTCTCCCATTTCAATGTGTCTACCCAACCGAAAATGTCACACAAGATCGAATGTTCCGTTTGCCATTCATAGCACAATATAGCTTTAATACTTGCAATAAACTTTAAACACATTTACATTTCAAAGTGGATCAATACATGGGTCTTCTGGGACACAATGACATTGCAATATAATCTTAATGTGTACATTTCGAGGGAAATGCCAAGATGCAAATGACCCATGGTCCAGAATTGTGCCTACGTCCGTCCGTCCGTCTAGGGCATCTGTATGTAGTGGAAGGAGGGCTGGGAAACCCAGCAAGCAAGTTATTTTATTAGACCATTGATCCCAAAGCTTCAGCTAGGACTGTTTGCCTCTATCAAAATCCTATTGAAAACATTTAAAGAAACAGAGATTGTATTGTAAAATTCAAAGCACCAATAACACCTCCAAATGAACAAGGTTTGTCAATATGCCATGCATTATGTGTCTAAGTGAGGGTTTTCTTATGCAATGTTTAATTATGTAAATTCTGCATTTCTTCTGTTTTTCTCTAAACTGTGAGCAAGAGTGAATATAGCCAAAGCAGACAGAAGTAAGTCTTTGGGTATAGCAGCCTGGTCTCATAGACTAGACGTAACATAATATGCTAGCTTTTGTCACAGAAACATTCCAATGCACTGTACAGATGCAGGATCTTAATTTGAGCATATTTGCTACAGCACGAAGGTAATCCTGCAGCAAAAGGAAATGTAAATTATTATGTGGATTAGAATTCATCAACATTGTTGTGGGGGTTGATACATTTTTCATAAGAGAAAATTAAGTCTGAAATTTAAAAGTGGAAATTGCACTAAAAGTTTTACATTTACTGCTTTCACGAAGGTTCTTCTGCAACTGGGTGATCAAATAAACATCCTTCATATGTATGCATTCGGTACTTACAAATGTCAATAACAGAGTTGACTGGAACCAGAAGATGGATGTAAAATATATATACAGTATATGTTGTGAATTTTGCAGGTTTTGCTCAGGCATTGTAAACAGATAGTAGTTATCTACTACGCTGTTCAACACATACTGTAGATAAGTATATCAACAAGTTGGACACTACATTGGAACAAGTCAAGTGTATATACTCAGTGGTGGGAAAAAATACCCAATTGTCATATTTGAGTAAAATTATGGATACCTTATTAGAAAGTTACTCAGGTAAAAGTGAAAGTCACCCGGTAAAATACTACTTCAATAAAAGTCTAAAAGTATTTGGTTCTAAATATACTTTAGTATCAAAAGTAAATGTAATTGCTAAAATATGCTTAAGTATCAAAAGTAAAAGTATAAATTATTTGAAATTCTTTATATTAATCCAAGCAGACGGTACCATTTTCTTGTTTTTAAAATGTACGGATAGCCAGCCAAATTATGCATTTGGGTTTAGTGTCCAGATCAGAGGCAGTAGGGATGAGCATTCAAAATGTAACGAGTACTTTTGGGTGTCATGGAAAATGAATGGAGTAAAAAGTACATTATTTTCTTTAGGAATGTTGTGAAGTAAAAGTCAAAGTTGTCAAAAATATAAATAGTAAGGTACAGATACCCACAAAAACTACTTAAGTAGTACTTTAAAGTATTTTTACTTAAGTACTTTACACCACTGTATACACTGAGTGTTCAAAACATTAGCAACACCTTCCTAATATTGAGTTACACTCCCGTTTGCCCTCAGAGCAGCCTCAATTCGTCAGGGCATGGACTCTACAGGGTGTGTAAAGCTTTCCACAGGGATGCTGGCCCATGTTGACTCCAATGCTTCCCATAGTTGTATCACTGGATGTCCTTTGGGTCGTGATACACACGGGAAACTGTCAAGAGTGGAAAAACCCAGCAGCGTTGCAGTTTTTGACAGACTCAAACCGGTGCGCCTGGAACCTACTACCATACCCCGTCCATACTACCATACTACCATACCATACCCTTTTGTCTTGCCCATTCCCTCTCTGAATGGCACACAATCCATGTCTCAATTGTCTCAAGGCTTACAAATTCTTCTTTAACCTGCCTCCTCCCCATCATCTACACTGATTGAAGTGGATTTAACAGGTGACATCAATAAGAGGTCATAACTTTCATCTGGATTCACCTGGTCAGTCTGTCATGGAAAGAGCAGGTGTTCCTAATGTTTAGTACACTTAGTGTATATATATTTTACATCCATCATCTGTTTTATAGGAGAACTTTACAATGCCAGAATGATATGGAGTCTAATTGGCAAATGCTATTCAAAAGGGATGTGCTGGAATTGGATGGAGTCATTGCAGCTGTGTTTAAACCATACAACTGCAGTCTATTCAATTCTCTCATGCATTACGATATCATGTCTCTCTGTCTGTCCCACACCAGGATGTCCGTCCTCTGAAAGCAGGGAGATGCCAGTTTTACACAAGTGGAAATAGCTACATCTATGAGAATTACTATGCCTCTGTAAGTACAACTGCACGCATAGCAATATGAATTACTGTGTTAGCTATCCTGTCCAATTCTGAAAATATGTGTAGTACATACTGTCTGGCAGGTGGAAAATACATTTTAAGGGAGGGGTCTATCACCTTTGACTAATCTCTGCTTGTACTGTACCTGTCACTCAATACTGTTTATTAGAGTGTCTGCCTCCTCTTGCAGGTGCCGTGCCAGGGTCTCACGGAGTCATGTACTATGAATGTACGCAGTGGGACCTGCTACTGCTGCGACCTTTATGACTGTGCCAAGTGAGTCAAAGATGCACATACATTAAAGATCCATCATGTAGCTTTGTGTACGACCCAACAGATTTCTCATTGAAAGCAAGTCTGATAAGCCGCAGATCCAACCGGTAATAATCTAACTAACTTTAATCATCTAACTAAAATAACTTTATATACAGTATATGTGGTAACTCACCCCTCACATCATCAATGTGTAGAACCCACCCACCCGTGTGATGCTTGGAAGGCATTTTGTGCCAGAATGCTCTTCACACATTAGCTATCACGATGATTCTGCCCTATTTAAGCTGAAATAGGCTCAAACTAGCGCTGAGGGTTTCCTAGCCAGGTCAAATGGTGTACAGGCCAACTCCTCTCACTTCCCATGCCCTCATGAGCCATCATTCACTGCTCCTTCACTCCACGCTCATTCACACCACACTGCTCGTTGGTAAGCGAATGCTCCTACTACCTGTCTTTCTTTAACTTGTTGACCGGTGTTTTGGCTCACTGCTCTGCAATTTACTGCTTGCTTCTACAGCACCAAGTTGGTAATCTCCGGCTCGTATAGTGTATGTGCAGGCAGGATCCATACAGTGAGAAAGTCCTCTGCTTTCTCTCTGCCGTACATTCCTGCAGTCAGCATGCCAATTGCACGCTCCCTCAAAATGTAGACATCTGTGGCATTGTGTTGTGTGACAATTTACTGCTTGCAGCATCAGAGCTTGGAGAAGCCTAATTACCGTGACTAAACGGTCACATGGAATTTGACTGCCGTCATGACTCGTGAACGCCAGTGTGGCGGTAATATGTCACCGTAACAGCACTAGTTGGGCCTCTTTGTATGTAAGGAGGGAGCAACATTTTCATGTGTTTATCTACAAAGCACTCATGCAGAGACTTCTTATGTATCTATCATCATTAATCCAATTTAGACTTACAAATGACCAAACCAGGCTTGAATAACACTGGAGGCCGCTTCGGTCTCCACAGAGTTGGGGAAAGCTGATTTTAGTTTTTTGTTGTGCCCTTTATGTGGATGCTCTGAGGCCTCATTTATAAAATGGACTTACAATCCATTTTGATCTTAAGTATGACTTGTGCAGAAAACCACATATAAGTAGTTATTTATGAAACCTTACTTTGACGTGGAAATGATCTTATCTCTATGCCAAGTCTAGACTTGACGTAGGTGATTTTCCTGCTGGTTATGTATGGCGATTCTTTTTATCCCTTGCGGTTTAAGGTCAGAGCATTTCTTTTTCACCTCAGCCACAGTTCTGTCTTGCTGCCCCACCTCGTTCACTGCAGCGCGACACACTCCCAAGCTACCTGTTTGGCTTTGTTTGTCAACCCACTATTTAGTCCACTGAATAATACGTGTTGCCTGTCTTCAATCTCCTCTACCATCGCCGTGATCTCGACTTCCAAAAAGTCTGCTTTTTTTTGTCGGTCCATGGCTATTCCTGACTAAACCCTCGTTTGTGCTAGCATTCTATAAGGGGAAATCGCTGATTGTAAGGCACGTTCAGGTGCCGTCAATTCAAAGTTAATTTGAGATTTATAGATCACAGGTGTGTAAGTTACAAATGGGATTCTTAGAAGCTTCGTAAGCAAGGTTTTTTTTATGCTCAGTATGTTTTATGAATCCAACGTATAAGCACACTGTCGGAAATGATCTTACGACTAACTTCAAGTATAAATCGAAGAACATTTTTATAAACGAGGCCACTGGTCTCACTTGGTCCGTTCAGAGTAATGACCTCTATGTTGATGAATGTGTCTTTTTCTTAATATGTTTTGTAATTTTGTATATTGTATCTGAAAAAGAGACCCTAGTCTCAGTATGACTTCCCTGTCAAAATAAAGGTTAAATAAAAAACAATGGTCTGCGAGAACTCCTGGTCCTGTCCAACTCATTTCATACTAGCTTAATAGTATAGCTTTATAAAGTAGCCTAATGTTATTCTATGAATGGCATATTAATAGCATAAATATAATAATATTGTTAAAGGATTTGTTGTTAGTGACATTCTGTTGTCCTGTCTTGTAGTGGGGGCTACATGAACAACTACTATGAGTTTGTGGGTGTGCAGAGCTGCGGGGATGTGCTGTCCCTGTATGTGTTGATCTGGGTGCTGACCAGCCTCAACCTGGTGGCCTTCTTCCTGGGTATCCTGACCACTGCTGTGCTGGGAAGCATCAAGGACCAGGTGAGAGAGACAGGCTGTGGCTAAAATTGCACGCAAATGTACTTGTGCAATGCTTAAAGGTTTGTGGTGTACTATCAGGAGTCTTAATCAGTACTTGCAGTTAAATTATATCCAGATTTTATTCCATATTTTATTAAACCTGGAGAAAGGGGATTGGGAAAACTAATCAAAATCAGGTGGCATTCTCTTGCCCTGCAGGCCTGCTCCTGCCCATTCCAAACATTCTTCTCAGTAGCCCACAGGTGTGTGGCAACAGCTCATAATGAGCGGTGTTGGGTGCGGGACACGGCCCGCCTGTAGTGGAGCTCTCCACTGCAGTGGAGCTGAACCATCAGCGCCTTTCTCCTGCACTGGCTAACTGTAGCTGTCCATGGTTCTGAAATACTTTGCCGTGTTATTTATATGGGTACATTCCTCGGGCTCACAGGTTAATATTGGACTTGATTCAATTCGTAGCGCTGAAGGTCTGAGCTGTAGCGGGATTGAAATTTCAAGATCATTTTCGATTGAGCTGACATGCTGTATTAAGCGTTAAATGCATAAATGCACTCTCTGCGAACGTGGGAACATTGCCTTTAAATTTCTATCGCGCTGCAGTGCAGGTCTTCAGCTCTAAGGATTGAATCAAGGGTATACTGTGTTATTCATTATAGGGACATTTTAGGGAAATTACAATCCAAATTCAAAGTTTCTCAGATGTTTTCAGGTTGTGTAGATGCAGCTACAGTGGGGCAAAAAAGTATTTAGTCAGCCACCAATTGTGCAAGTTCTCCCACTTAAAAAGATGAGAGAGGCCTGTAATTTACATCATAGGTACACTTCAACTATGACTATGAGAAAAAAATATCCAGAAAATCACATTGTAGGATTTTTAATGAATTTATTTGCAAATTAGGGTGGAAAATACATGGCCCCATTTGGTCACCTACAAACAAGCAAGATTTCTGGCTCTCACAGACCTGTAACTTCTTCTTTAAGAGGCTCCTCTGTCCTCCACTCGTTACCTGTATTAATGGCACCTGTTTGAACTTGTTATCAGTATAAAAGACACCTGTCCACAACCTCAAACAGTCACACTCCAAACTCCACTATGGCCAAGACCAAAGAGCTGTCAAAGGACACCAGAAACAAAATTGTAGACCTGCACCAGGCTGGGAAGACTGAATATGCAATAGGTAAGCAGTTTGGTTTGAAGAAATCAACTGTGGGAGCAATTATTAGGAAATGGAAGACATACAAGACCACTGATAATCTCCCTCGATCTGGGGCTCCATGCAAGATCTCACACCGTGGGATCAAAATGATCACAAGAACGGTGAGCAAAAATCCCAGAACCACACAGGGGGACCTAGTGAATGACCTGCAGAGAGCTGGGACCAAAGTAACAAAGGCTACCATCAGTAACACACTGCCCCGCCAGGGACTCAAATCCTGCAGTGCCAGACGTGTCCCCCTGCTTAAGCCAGTACATGTCCAGGCCCGTCTGAAGTTTGCTAGAGAGCATTTGGATGATCCAGAAGAAGATTGGGAGAATGTCATATGGTCAGATGAAACCAAAATATAACTTTTTGGTAAAAACTCAACTCGTTGTGTTTGGAGGACAAAGAATGCTGAGTTGCATCCAAAGAACACCATACCTACTGTGAAGCATGGGGGTGGAAACATCATGCTTTGGGGCTGTTTTTCTGCAAAGGGACCAGGACGACTGATCCGTGTAAAGGAAAGAATGAATGGGGCCATGTATCGTGAGATTTTGAGTGAAAACCTCCTTCCATCAGCAAGGGCATTGAAGATGAAACGTGGCTGGGTCTTTCAGCATGACAATGATCCCAAACACACTGCCCGGGCAACGAAGGAGTGGCTTCGTAAGAAGCATTTCAAGGTCCTGGAGTGGCCTAGCCAGTCTCCAGATCTCAACCCCATAGAAAATCTTTGGAGGGAATTGAAAGTCTGTGTTACCTAGCAACAGCCCCAAAACATCACTGCTCTAGAGGAGATCTGCATTGAGTTATGGGCCAAAATACCAGCAACAGTGTGTGAAAACCTTGTGAAGACTTACAGAAAATGTTTGACCTCTGTCATTGCCAACAAAGGGTATATGACAAAGTATTGAGGTAAACTTTTGTTATTGACCAAATACTTATTTTCCACCATAATTTGCAAATAAATACATTAAAAATCCTACAATGTGATTTCTGGATTTTTCTTTCTCATTTTGTCTGTCATAGTTGAAGTGTACCTATGATGAAAATTACAGGCCTCTCTCATCTTTTTAAGTGGGAGAACTTGCACAATTGGTGGCTGACTAAATACTTTTTTTGCCCCACTGTATGTGCCTCCTCAACCTCAAATGAATGGAAAACATAAGCACAACAAATCTGGAAGTTACATTTATTTATTTACATTTTATTTAACCTTTATTTAACTAGGCAAGTCAGTTAGAATAAATTCTTATTTCCAATGACGACTTAACCTGGGCCAATTGTGTGCTGTCCTATGGGACTCCCAATCACGTCCGGTTGTGATACAGCCTGGAATCTAACCAGGGTCTGTAGTGATGCCTCTAGCACTGAGAGGCAGTGCCTTAGACTGCTGCGCCACTCAGGAGCCCAGAGTGCTTATCTTTTCCATTTGATCGAGATGAATCTACAAAAGAGATGACCTGGGACATTGACTTATCCCAATAGAAGACCTCTGAGATCTGAAAACACAACTCACTTTAAGTGCTTTATGTGTTTGAAGACCTATTCCCTATTATAGTGCACAACTTTTGACTCGAGTGATGAAGGATCTAGAGTATCGGTTCCTTTAAGTGAGTGGAGGCAAATTGCATAACTGTTGCTTGATTGCACCTATAGTGCTATTGATGAGACTGGTGTTGATACAGTAGAGTACAGTGAGTCCATACAAGGTGTACCGTGTTCCAGAGGAGTGGAGGTGAAGCCTCTGTTGAGGACAAACACAGCAAGAGATAGTTGTGGAGAGTAGCAGAGGTATCAAATTACAGACAATCTCCCAGATGGTGTATCAGGAGGACTCCTATGGACATATGGTGTCAAGATGGAACAGTGTGAGCCGGTAGGGGTGTGGGCCGGGAAGCCGTTAAACTTTACAAGACCTTCTGCTATCATTGTTCTTCTGCTATGAAATCGTCCAAATACTGTCAGTGTTGTTTTTAGCCTGCCTGGAGTGCCAGATGTGCAGGGTTTACAGTTTTGGAACTATTTTATCGGTCCATTAAGCCAGGCAAGCTCAATCAAGCACAGATCAAGTATTTACAATCTTTTTTGAACCCAGGTCTGTCTGCTATCATATCCGAGCAAAGCTTTGAAGGGGTGGATGGGGGTTGGGAAAGACATATTCATACCTTTCTGATGATCAAATCGAATACAAAAGTGTGTCTTTTAGTTTCCCGGCAATCCAGATTAGAAATGTCACGACTCACTTAAGAGGAAAGAAAGATATCTCTCTGGCGATCATCCTATGTTAAATGTCCCCAGTAGAACCAGAACAGCTAACCGGCCCTGATTGAATTAGAAGAAGGAGCTTATGTTCTGTGTTGTGGCACGATAGAGCTGGGAGACACAGCAGGGCATAGCCCAGGAAGACACACATCAACGTCAGAGATAATTGTTTCTTGGAAATCTGAGCTCTCCCCTTCCACCCCAGGATCCCCAACCCTTCCTGTCTTATCCAAATAACACGGCATCGCTATAAATCTGGGGGGGGTTCATCCATGTGGCAGACTGCTGATGCCAGACCAGGTGACAACATAATTTCAGATATCCAACACAACCCGTAATGTGTGTTTGTGTTTGTATTTCAGAATACACACAAGAGGATCACAACACATTTCACAACATTCCAAAATGTGTTTGTCTCTCTTTGTGTATGTGTTTGACAGAGGAGCAGCTCAGTGACCCTGTTGTCATCTCATCTCTCAGAGGGTGGATGTCTTTCCTCCCCCACTGCCCCTCTGCTGATGGACAACACCAACAAAGGACACCAACACCTCTACCCGGTCAGTCACATACACACACACACACTCGTAATTCTGTTTGCTCACACCCTCCACTCCTGTTAGTATTGGAACAGATCAAAGCAAAACCCACTGGGTAAGTGTCAAAGAAAACATCTCTCACAGATATTGAACACATAAAAAAACTACATCCACATGAATTGCATGATAAACACACCATGAAACCTATTTATTGCAAAACACAACGATATAATTGCTGCTTCCACTGAATCTTCAGTGTTGAAGTGACTTTTACTGTAAAAAGTGTGTCCCTATCCCTAACCCTGCTTGCCTACCCACACAGGTAAGGCTCATGACACACATTTGCTGTTTCCATATAATGAATCGGACCCATTTCTCTGCTATGATTTTACTAGATCAATTAAGCCCAAGACTGAAGCGGAGGTTGTAGAAATAAATCATTGCCATCCTGGATAAACCTTGTATCTCCTTGTAACCTTTTTAGATTTTGTTTTTCAAGCGAATGACTACTTTCAATGTGTGTAAAAAAAAAAAACAGAAACAAAAATGTGCAGTGAAAGTTGAATGACTTTAAGACCAATCAAAGTCACTCCAAACACCTTGTGAATATCCAGGACTGTATGGTAATCTGAAAATATATTTAACTAATCAGTTTGTGAAAAGTTTCCTTTTTGGAGATACAGGGCTCTATTTTAATACATCTAATGCAATGGTAGATCTGGCAGTAGCATTATAAGTTTGAGGGTGTGTCCGATTGTATTTTTTAATTTTCACAATCAGAATGATTGGCGCAGTAGCTAATGGGCTCGAGTTTTGGTAAGTAAACAAGTTGTGGGTGTGTCGAGGCTTGGCCACTCACTGGCCAATCAGAAAAAATAATAATATCCAATATAAAGAAAAAACGGGAATGTCTATTGACTTAACCAATTGCATTACCGCTAAGACCAGCTTTTGGTGAGTCTTAAGTATCACCAGTAGCACTGCTTGAAATTGGCACACCTCAAATATCTCCACTCCTGCCACAGAGCAAGCAAGTTAATATAAGAAGGGTAAAATACCAACACTGGTGCAAGGGTTGGAAAATAGAGCATGCGAAATTGCCAAAGAGCATGCGTTTGACACTAGCTCCGCCTTAACACCAGCCAAAAATAGAGCCTGCCAAGGTTTTTCCAGGACGCCAAATATGTACAGTGCATTTGGAAAGTGTTCAGACCCCTTGACATTTTCCACATTTTGTTACGATACAGCCTTATACTAAAATGGATGAATCCGCCCCCCTCATCGATCTACACACACTACCCCATAAGGACAAAGCAAAAACAGATTTTCTGAAATGTTTGCAAATGTATAAAAAAATAATAATAATTAAATCACATTTACATAAGTTTTCAGACCCTTTAAATCAGTACTTTGTTGAAGCACCTTTGGCACTGATTACTGCCTCGAGTCATCTTTGGTATGACGCTACAAGCTTGGCACACTTGTATTCTTCTCTGCAGATCAAATTGTATTTGTCACATGCGCCGAATACAACAGGTGTGTAGACCTTATAGTGAAATGCTTACTTACAAGCCCTTTTTATTTGATCCATTTTAGATTAAGGCTGTAACATAACTAAATGTGGAAAAAGTGAAGGGGTCTGAATACTTTCCAAATGCACTATATTTCAACAGCAACTATGTTTCGGTCTTAAGCTCATGTCGTCCTGTTACTGGTAATTGGTCTTGTAAAACCCTAGGGGAGAGAAAGGAGTGAGATACTGTACATTGGATGGAAACTCACAGATGTTCTGGGAGGACTCAGCTCCCTCTACCATCCCATATTGTCCTGCTGCCCTCCCCTCCTCTGCCCACCGTCTGTCTACCTTACCCTCTGTATTAAAACCCAGCTTTGCAACTACTGGCTGCTCGAAAGACAGAAAGCACCAAGTAGCCCTGGTAGATTATACCAGGTTCATGCATCCAACAAGAACACTGTCCAACCATTAAACCCCCAGAAAACAAGAACTTGTCGGAGAAACATTAGACCTACCTCCATTTGGAATCTAAATCTTTTTATTTGGAATCTTTTAAACTTTTTTTTCTTTCTTATCCTTTGTCCACTCAAAGAGGTGATGTTCAAAGCCTGCTGTTTGTAATTATTCCCAAGTTTAGTGCAGTTACAAATAGAACAATATTCTTTTTCCCTAAAATTAAGATTAGTTTGATTTGGCATCTATTTATTTGGCATCTATTACGTTTATTTGCTTATCCATTCAAACTGGTCATGGGTTTCAATTCAAAATATTTTTGTAACCATTCTTTACCTAGAAGTAGAGTGTAGTTATAAATTAGCAAATGGAACAATACTGTTTAGCTGAATCCAACTAAGCTTGTGTTTTCTGTTCTGTTCCGTCTTTCAGAGAGCCTCCTTATACTTTGCCCCAGTGGCGGGGAAGGAGTTCCCCCAGAGTGATCCATCAGTACCCCTCCATCCCGACCCCAACCCCCCTCCCTTCGCCCCGCTCTATAACCTGCTGCCCTACAAACCACAGAGCTTTTCTGTCTGAATGAACCTCCCTATTCCAGCATTCCGTTGCCAACTTGTCATACAACTAGGGCCACGAGTTTCCTCCAGGCACTCCTGGCCCTAGACATGACAATCACAGGACATCCAGGGGGATCTGTATTTTGGAGTTTATTTTAGAATAGTTGTTGGGTATGATGTAAAATGACTGTATATGAAATGTAAATACGTTGAGCTATTTCAAATGATTTGTCAATTCTTTTGGTCTTATGATGTGCATTCTACAAACGAGTGAAAAGGCTCATTATTTAAGACCTTTTGTGAAATGTGTGGTTTGACAAAATACATGTACTTTTTTATACATCTTAAAATCAACTGTATCTGCTATAAAGTAATAACAAGTCATGTTAAGTCTTTTTTTCTGATTAAATTAACTAATGGACCGACAGCCATACTGTTCTAGGTTCTTCTGGGCTGCCCACTGACACTCATATTCATTAGAGATGCTGCTTGATGTTGCTTGCCTGGCCTCTTCATTGCCGTAACATTGTTGACCTTTATTTCATTAGGGCCCAAAACTCATTAAGTGATAAGAACTTTGTTCTTTCTTTGAGCCCAATAGGCATAGAGGGTGATGTGTCCGGAAGTATCAAGCCCGTAGCCAATCAATGCATACCTAACAAACTGAAACTTCTGTGTGTTTTTTCTTCCTTCTTTAGACATGTTGTTTGCAATGTGCTTCCCCTGGTTACAGAAACACAAGGTACAGAGCTGAGACAATTTTCCAAAATTGCCCAATATGTCCCATCCTATTGACAGACAGACATACTCACAAACATACACCTTTGATTTTAAGGAGCGAAGACAGATTCATAAAACGTTCCACTCGTGAGGGCTAAAAAACCCAATAAACCCAAAATCCAAATGTAATTTGCTTGCACAATTCCACTTGAAACAACTGTGGAAATGTACAAACAGAAGATGGATGGAGTAATTATCTGGGGTTTTTCTTTCCCCCCCAAAAAAAACTTTCCTCACGAGGGCTCAAAGAATTTCGCAGGACAAAAATAAAACAGAAGAACATTGGTTTAGACTCCTCCCTTTCTCAGACAACTGTGAAAACCTTGGTTCAAATACTGTTAGAAATCTTTCAAATACTTTGCACGTTTGCTTTAGCCTGCCTGGAGTGCCAGGTGGGCAGGTTTTGCACCTTCGAGACTATTCTATTGGTTCCATTGCACCAGGCAAGCTCAATCAAGCTCAGCTAAAGCATTTGAAATGATTTAAATTTGAATCAAGGTCTGCAACTGGATGTGAGAGCTTCTGTCTGGTAAGAAGATGAGTGCCTTGTGTTTTGGTGTTCATGTCACGCTCATGTCAATGAAGAATATAGAGTAGCTGTTCTGTCCCAGGCGCTTCGGTCTTGCTTTAGTTAGTTTCATAGGCAGTATAAGGTAATACACAGAACTTGCATCTCATCCGTACAGTACATTAAGAAATGGTTCAGGAACTTAGTGTGAGAAAGAATACAATGTTTTTTGACCATCTGGACAGTTTTGGGGGAAATTACAACATATACAGATGTGCTCAAATGTATTGGCACCCAGCCACAAAAAATAAGAATGCACAATTCTCTGAAATAACTTAACTGACAAAAGTAATTGGCATCCAAATCAAATGTATTTATAAAGCCCTTCTTACATCAGCTGATATCTCAAAGTGCTGTACAGAAACCCAGCCTAAAACTCCAAACAGCAAGCAATGCAGCTGTAGAAGCACGGTGGCTAGGAAAAACTCCCTAGAAAGGCCAGAACCTAGGAAGAAACCTAGAGAGGAACCAGGCCAGTCCTTCTGGCTGTGCCGGGTGGAGATTATAACAGAACATGGCCAAGATGTTCATAGATGGCCAGCAGGGTCAAATAATAACACAGTGGTCTACCATTGTTTATACCATATTTAATAGAAATCAGACTTTGCTTTTTATTTTTTTACTCAACATAATATTGTAAATAATAAAACATGAAAAGAGCATGGACAAAAATGGGACCCTTACCCTAATATTTTGTTGCACAACCTTTAAAGGCAATCATTGCAATCAAACATTTTCTGTAGCTCTCAATGAGACCCCTGCACCTGTTAACAGGTAGTTTGGCCCACTCTTCCTGAGCAAACTGCTCCAGCTGTCTCAGGTTTGATGGGTGCCTTGTCCAGACTGCAAGTTTCAGCTCTTTCCATATATATTTGATAGGATTCAGATCAGGACTCACAGAAGGCCACTTCAGAATAGTCAAATGTTTTGTTCTTATCCATCCTTGGGGCATTATCCTGTTTTGGGACATTATCCTGTTGGAGGACCATTGACCTGCGACTGAGACAGAGCTTTCTGACACTGGGCAGTACGTTTCTCTAAAGACTATCAAGGCATTCTGGAGATTTTATTGTGCCCTGCACAGGTTCAAGGCACCCTGTGCCTGGCACAGCGAAACAGCCCCAGAGCAGAACCGAGCCTCCTCCATGTTTCCCTGTAGGTATGGTGTTCTTTTCTTTGAAAGCTTCATTTTTTCCATCTGTGAACATGGAGCTGATGTGACTTTCCAAAAAACTCCAGTTTTGACTAATCTGTCCAAAGGACATTCTCCCAGAAAGATTGTGGCTTGTCAATATGCATTTTAGCAAATTCCAGTCTGGCTGTTTTTCTTTCAAAAGTGGAGTCCTCCTGGGTCTTCTTCCATGGAGCCCACGTTCACTCAAAAAGCGACGAATGGTGCGATCAGAAACTGACGTACCTTCACCTTGGATCTCTTTGGCAGTTATCCTTGGTTATTTTTCTATCATTCGCACTCTCCTTCTGTTCAATCTGGGGTTGATTTTCCTTTTGCGGCCGCGCCCAAGGAGGTTGGCTGCAGTTCCATGGACCTTAAACTTCTTAATAATATTTGCAACTGTTGTCACAGGAACATCAAGCTGCTTGGAGATGGTGTTGTAGCCTTTAACCTTTACCATTCTTGTCTATTATTGTCTTTCTGATCTCCTCAGACAAATCTCTCCTTTGCTTTCTCTGGTCCATGTTCAGTGTGGTGCACACAATGATACCAAACAGCTCAGTGACTACTTTACTCTGGTCCATGTACAGTGTGGTGCACACAATGATACCAAACAGCACAGTGACTACTTTACTCTGGTCCATGTACAGTGTGGTGCACACAATGATACCAAACAAACAGCACAGTGCTACAGTGACTACTTACTCTGGTCCATGTACAGTGTGGTGCACACAATGATACCAAACAGCTCAGTGACTACTTTACTCTGGTCCATGTTCAGTGTGGTGCACACAATGATACCAAACAGCACAGTGACTACTTTACTCTGGTCCATGTACAGTGCGGTGCACACAATGATACCAAACAGCTCAGTGACTACTTTACTCTGGTCCATGTTCAGTGTGGTGCACACAATGATACCAAACAGCACAGTGACTACTTTACTCTGGTCCATGTTCCGTGTGGTGCACACAATGATACCAAACAGCACAGTGACTACTTTTCTCCATTTAAATAGGCTGAATGACTGATTACATGATTGGAGACGTGTGTGTGATACTAATTAAAGAAACAAATTAGTTTGAAATATCACTATAATCCAATTGTTTATTATATTTTCTAAAGGGTACCAACAAAAGTGTCCAGGCCATTTTAGAATGTATTTGTAGAATAAACAGTAATTCATCTCTTTTCACAGCTTCTTTGCTTCATTCTATGACATACCAAAGGCATGCAAGTGTACATGATAAAATAGCTTTTAATTTCATCACTTTTCAGGAGGAATTAAGCATCATTGCAATCAGCTGTAAGGGTACCAACCAATTTGAGCACGTCTGTAAAAAATGCAATGCTACTCAAATAGCTATAAAAGGCAGCAAATGCTTTATTGCCATTCGCAGACTTAAGAGTGGACATGGTAATTCAGCTGTACCGTTTAGCTTTACCTCAGAGGGGAATTCTGCTGGAAATGAAAGAAACATATGCAGCAAATAAAGTGAAAGAGGCCATGCTGTGGTTTTGTGGTAACGTACCAAAGTTTGCCAAAAAAGTTATACAAAACGATCTACACAAAGAAAATGCAATCCTTCTCTTGTTCTTCAAATGAACATCCCTCACATGTTAGAGATGCTTCAATACAAATAAAATTACAACTATTAGAAAATACAATATTAATGCACTCTGCAGTAACATGTGTTACAGATATTACATAGATAGCCATATGAGACAGAGTAAAACGTTGAGGGGCAGACAATGGCCAAACAGTAAACAGTGGTTTAAGTGGTCTCATGTAGTCTTATAAGCAGTGCTGTGTAAGAGTAGAATGGTTAAAGAGTAAGAGGAATAGGATCAGTTGTTGTGGGAAGACAGTGTGAATAGGATTGGAAGAGAAAGTATCTGGCCTAGGGTAGTACATTATCTAGGGAGTAGGGTGTCATTTGAGACTCAATTCTCTCCTGGCCCGCCCCCCAGGTACACCATGCTCCCTGGTTGGCTCAACACCCTCTTCAGGAGCTCATAGTCCCCATCTGTCAACTTCATGGTTGCCTTGGTTACGCCCATGCCAATCACCAGCTGTTCTGGCCTCACCTACAGCTGCAGGTACTGACTCTCACCAGAGCAGAGGGCCTGGGGGTAGCTGCGCAACTAGAATAGAGTCCCCTCAAACGCAGCATCAGTTCCTAGGGCACAGGAAATACTAACAATGGATGAATACAAACTTACCCAGGAGAGATTGTTTTTGCTTTATATCACCCCACAAGGCTGTGTTCGGATAGGGATTGGAGGTAATGTTTCGTTTGGGTTTAAAAGGATCTCCGTTGGTCCAGAAAAATTGTTAACACATTGTCAAATGGATACAAATTTCATAAACAGAGACCGCTAATGCCAGATCAACAATCGGTATCAATAAAACAATCTGCAAAAGAAACAGCAACACATCTGTTTGTGCCTTAAAAAGACGTAAAAGGTCAAAGTCAGGGTTTGTTCTACACAGCAGATAGAATCATGTATATATGCGGGGGGATTTCCAGGAGTTAAATCATCTTAAAGTATGGCACGCTGACAGTGACATAATTTGAACAAAGCCTCTTTCGGAAAGTTTGACCTCTTCATATGTTTGGCATTTTGCATGACATCACAACATGTGAGCATTGGGCTAATCAAGTCAGTTCCCAGACTCTATGGAGGCAGGAGTGTGTGTGTGTGTGAGAGACTTCTTTGTGACCTGCTGCTGTGTGTATGTGTGTGTGGGTGTGGGCGTGCATGCATGTGTGTTTGAGTGACCCGCGTGAGTTTGTATGTGTATCCAGGCTGTGTCACAACCAGTCGTGATTGGGAGTCCCATAGGGCGGCGCACAATTGGCCCAGCGTCACCCGGGGTAGGATTTGGCCGGGGTAGGCAGCCATTGTAAAATAGGAATTAGTTAAACAAAGGTTACCTGTATTGTGTGTATGTGTTGGCCATCTCTTTGCCATTTGTTAGGATTTGCAATTGTACCATTCGTCAAGATCATAAACATTTCCAAAGCAGTAATAGTGAAGGATTGAGAGATGATAGAGACTATAACGTAACAAAAAGCTGGTCCAGATCAGTTGGGCCGTGAGGCTGTATAGTTCCGGTGTGTTACCTGTGAAGGGTGGTTGAGTTTCAAGGAGAGAATGTAGTCATTCTGAGTGTCTACGAGGATGAGGAGAGAGCCTCTGGCTGAAACGGTTCTGAGAGCTAGCTCCACAGAGAGAGTCCAGTCTGCACCATCTGGCTCAGCTGAAGAGCTTCCCAGCAGCACTGCAGACACAAAGACAAACATAACATGCATATCACTCTGCACCCTAACCGGTGCACTTTCTTGTTCATACAACAATGCAGTGTTCCTTTAACAGACCATTGAATATCGTCACCTTTTTACATTACTGACAAAATAAGGAAAGCACCTGATCCAAGTACTTAAACTTGAGCTTCAGAAGTTAGTGAAGTAATGGCAAGAATGAGATGCAGTGGGACAGTAGCTACAGTATGGGAGCATGTGAGACTCTCTGTGGAGATGGCAGGCAGCCTGGTGGTTAAGAGCGTGGGGCTAGTAATCGAAAGGTCACTGATTCAAATCCCTGAGCAGCCAAGGTGGAAAATCTGCCAATGTGCCTTTGATCAAGGCACTTAACCTTAATTGCTCCCGCAAGTCGCTCTGGATAAGAGCATCTGCTAAATGAGGTAAATGTAAATGAGATGGGAGTTAACCAGCAGTCCATTCTTAAAGGGGTAGGTTTACACATTTTTACCCCAATCTGAATTGTTTTCTTCCTGCGAGAGAAGTTCTGTGTTTGCGCTTAGAATTTAAATACAAGTGTCCAGTGACTGTGGGACCCCATTTTTTAGGCACTCTCACATATGTGTAATACAACTGTTAGCCACAACCCGTTCACTGCCATTTTTGGGGAACTTCCCCGCTGCTGGCTAGCCGCCTTGTCCTCTTTTACTGGAAGTCTGCAAAGCCGCCCTCCTTTATGCAGTGTGTTAAGGAGGTGATGTCATCTCTGCCTCTGGGGAAGGTTAGGTACACTGTGCTTGGGTCCCAACATAAGTTTGACTTAACCTGGCCTCCATTAATACAATACGATGAGAGCCTGTCTTTTACTTAGAGTAACTTGCATAGTTTGGTAAGCAGTCATGTCTGTTCTGGTGGCCATTTGTGCTGATAAGAATTTTTATTGAACTTTTTCCATTGTTTTTATGAATGTTTTTCTGTTTGCTCCTGTCCTATTTCATTTACTTTTTTACACCTTTATTTTACTAGTCAAGTTAGTTAAGAACAAATTCTTATTTTCAATGACAGCCTAGGAACAGTAGGTTAACTTCCCTGTGTAGTGTCCTACGTTTTACCCATAAATGGAATAGGGTGCCATTTGGGATACAGGCTGGGTTGCAGAAGAAGAAGGGCATGGGGTGGAACGTTGATGCTATCCTAGTGGGACACTAACCATATGAAGAATGTAAGACTCTGTGGAGGTGGGAGTTAACCAGGGATCTGGCTGGTTCTCATAACGTGAGATTTGCTTCTCTAATCTGTGTGTAATGTTAACCACTGTGCTCTTGTCAACTCTAATAATGATTTTCAGAGTTGGACCGCACAGCCTGGGACAGTTCTCTGACACACCAACTTTCTCACCATGATAAGAACAACAGGATCAAAGCAGAGCTCAGAGTTCAACCACTCCTGAGACAGCATGAACTGCAGTTCATAGAATTTTAACATTGTATTTTATACTCTACACAAACAGCATGTGTCTGTTCATTGAATGAACCCACTGTCCCTCTTAATCTGAATTAGACTAAAAAACAGTGTAGTGTAGTGAAGGGCAATCACATGGGGCTTGTTTTTCTATACAATTTCCTCTCGGTCTGTCTGTCTGTCAAGCTGAACCCTCTTCTGGATGGCTGCATGTGGAGCTGGGACTGGGTCAGTCAGGACTCCAGCATCCTGGAGCGGAGCCTGCAGGATTCCAAGGTGCTGGGTACATATTGCCCCTGGGTCCTACTTTCCTGGAGTCGCCTCTGTTGGCTTTAACCCTCAGGATTTTTTTCTGACCACGCACCCTGACAGGGAAAAATTCTGGGACCTATATTTTAGGTCCTTGGAAACATTTATGGGTAGTTGACCTTAACATTGTTCACAAGCCCTCTGCAGTCACACATTTTCCTCCAAAAACCTCACTTCACATTTTACCACTACCCCTTCACGCTCTCTCTTAATGTCCCAGCAGCCTCCCACCCCATCTGCAACCCAGTGTTTTATTACTGTTGCTCCTAACCATGGATTGCTGTTTGTGTGGGGTATAAAATAGTGTTCAAGTGATATGATCTACAGTTCATGTTCTCTTAGGAGTGGTTGAACACTGAGCCATATGCTATGCTTTGATCTTGTTGTTCTTATCATGGTGAGAAAGTTGGTGTGTCAGCGAACCGGCTCAGGCGGTGCGGTCCAACTCTGAAAATCATTATTAGTGTTTGAAAGAGCACAGTGGTTATCATTGCACACAGATTAGATGAGCAAAGCTAATGTTATGAGAACCAGACAGATCCCTGGTTAACTCCCATCTCCACAGACAGTCAGTGGTGTAAAGTACTTAAGTAAATATACTTTAAAGTACTTTTTGGGTATCTGTACTTTCCTATTTATATTTTCCCTGATACCCAAAAGTACTCCTTACATTTTGAATGCTTAGCAGGACAGGAAAATGGTCCAATTCACTCAAATTAGACTTTTGTATAGAGCCAAAAAATATGAAAAATGCTTGACTATCGCAATAATTAAGGAGGGCATAGTAGCTAGTGTCCCACTAGTGAGCCTTCAATGTTTCACCCTATGCCCTTCTTCTTCCGCAACCCAGTGTCCCAAATGGCACGTTAGTCCATTGTCAAAGACTCCAGTCACCCAAGTCAGACTGCTCTCTCTGCTACGGCAAGGCAAGAGGTACCGAAGTGCCAAGTCTAGGACCAAAAGGCTCCTTAACAGCTTCTACCCCCAAGCCATAAGACTGCTAAACTAATCAAACACCGGGCCAATTGTGCGCCACCCTGTGGGACTCCCAATCACAGCTGGATGTGATGCAGCCTGGATTCGAAAAAATTCTTATTTACAATGAGGGCCTATCCAGGCCAAACCCAGACAACGCTGGGCCAATTGTGCACCTCCCTATGGGACTCCCAATCATGGCTGGATGTGATGCAGCTGGATTCGACCCAGGGACTGCAGTGATGCCTCTTGCACTGAGATGCAGTGCCTGAGATGCAGTGCCTAAGAACGCTGCGCCACTCGGGAGTTAAGGGCTTGTAAGTAAGCATTTCACGGTAAGGTCTACACCTGTGCGCATGTGACATTTAATTTGATTTATAGGTCAAATGTAGTACACTACACAGGGAATAGGGTGTATTTTGTGATGCAACCCCAGTGTACTTACTAACATTGTTCCCAAGCCCTCTGCAGTCACACATTTTCCTCCAAAAACCTCACTTCACATTTTACCACTACCCCTTCATGCTCTCTCTTAATGTCCCAGCAGCCTCCCACCCCATCTGCAACCCTGTGTTTATTACTGTTGCTCCTAACCATGGAATGTAAAGGTCCTAACCTTTACTGTGCAGACACAAATTCCCTTCAAAAACCTCCCACAACATGCTAGCACTACCCCTTCTACACCTTAATTATCTCTCACCCCCGCCTCTAGCCTGTCTGCAACCCTGCTGTGTCCCTGTTAGGTCCTAACCCCTCTCTAGACACATTCCTTCCCATGGGTCCTCTCACATCCTCCCATTCTGCTCCTTGTCAGTCAGGTGGGTGTTAACAAGACTCACCCCCAGGGTAACTACTTCGCCACTATGGCCTATTTATTGCCTTACCTCCTTTGCACACACTGTATACAGATTTTTCTATTGTGTTATTGACTGTCCATTTGCGTATCCCATGTGTAACTCTGTTGCCTATCTCGGCCATGTGGCTCTCAGCGGACTGCTGAACTGTGACAACTGCCTCCGAGCCCACGCGTACAGCCACAGCTCCCTCCTGTTTCATCACTGTAATCGGCATCCAGCGTTTAGGGGTCACTTTTATGCATGGCTTTTACGCTGGCCCTTAGACCAACACTATTATTGCATGGTCATTACATTGGATAATACATTGGTATTGGATCACTAATACATAGCCCATGTGGGTCTTACATTGTATTGACATGGTTATTACATGGCCCACATGGTCATTACATTGGATAATACGTTGGTATTGGATCACTAATACATAGCCCATGTGGGTCTTACATTGTATTGACATGGTTATTACATGGCCCACATGGTTATTACATTGCTATTGCATGGCTATCACAGGTAACTGACAAAATAATGGAAACACTTAACTAAATGAGGGATACAAAAGTATATTGAAAGCAGTTGCTTCAACACAGGTGTGGTTCCTGAGTTAATTAAGCAATTAATGTCCCATCATGCTTAGGGTTGCGTATAAAAATGCTGGGCAGGGCATTATTTTGGATACCATGGCTATGCCCCCATAGGATGACAATGCCCCCATCCACAGGGCACCAGTGGTCACCGAATGGTTTGAGCATAAGAACAATGTCAACCATATGCCATGGCCGTCTCAGTCACCAGATCTCACCTAATTGCAGATGTGCATAAAGGTGGTGGCCCCCTTGCACTTACCACAAATATCTCACGCTGTACAGTCGTGGCCAAAAGGTTAGAGGATGATACAAATATACATTTTCACAAAGTCTGCTGCCTCAGTTTGTATGATGGCAATTTGCATATACTCAATGTTATGAAGAGTGATCAGATGAATTGCAATTAATTGCAAAGTCCCTCTTTGCCATGCAAAGGAACTGAATCCCCCAAAAACATTTCCATTGCATTTCAGCACTGCCACAAAAGGACCAGCTGACATCATGTCTGTCACGTCTAATCAAGGTGGGTGGAATCAGGCGCAGAGAGCAGATAGCGAGATAAAGTTTATTCTCCGGTGAACAAAACAAACACAGTCAACCCAAACACACACAGGGTGAAATTATCCAACACAGGATAACAGACTAACCGGAGAATAAGAAACACAATAACACCGACAGACGAAAATGAATGACAAAATAAACAATCCCGCACAAAACAAGGGTGGGACAACCTACATTATATACAGACACTAATTAACTAAACAACACACAGGTGAAACCAATCAGACAAAACCAACAGATACACGAAAAGGGATCGGTAGTGGCTAGTAGGACGGTGACGACGACCGCCGAGCACCGCTTGAACGGGCAGGAGAGCCAACCTCGGCGGAAGTCGTGACAGTACCCCCCCCCCTGACGCGCGGCTCCCGCAGCGCACCGCCACCGTCCTCGAGAACGACCCGGAGGACGAGGTGCTGGGTGATCCGGGTGGAGGCGGTGGAATTCTATCAGGAGAGAAGGGTCCAAATATCCCTCACCGGAACCCAGCATCTCTCCTCCGGGCCGTACCCCTCCCAGTCCACGAGGTACTGTAGGCCCCCCACCCGGCGTCTCGAATCCAGAATGCCTCGAACTGTATACGCCGGGGGCCCCTCGATGTCCAGAGGGGGCGGAGGGACCTCAGACACCTCACCTTCTTGCAGGGGACCAGCCACCACCGGCCTGAGGAGAGACACATGAAACGAGGGGTTAATACGGTAATACCTAGGAAGTTGTAACCTATAACACACCTCGTTTATTCTCCTCAGGACTTTGAACGGCCCCACACACTGCGGCCCCAGCTTCCGACAGGGCAGGCGGAGAGACAGGTTTCGGGTCGAGAGCCAGACCCTGTCCCCCGGTGCAAACACGGGGGTCTCACTGCGGTGCTGGTCAGCGCTCCTCTTCTGCCGTTCTCCCGCTAACCGTAATGAGTCCTGAACGGCTTTCCAGGTGTCCTTGGAGCGCTGTACCCATTCCTCCACCGCAGGAGCCTCAGTCTGACTCTGATGCCATGGAGCCAGGACCGGCTGGTAACCTAACACACACACACTCAAAAGGAGACAAGTTAGTAGAGGAGTGGCGTAAGGAGTTCTGGGCTAGTTCGGCCCATGGAACATACCTAGCCCACTCACCAGGCCGGTCCCGACAATAGGACCGCAGAAACCTGCCCACATCCTGGTTAACGCGCTCCACCTGCCCATTACTCTCGGGGTGAAAACCTGAGGTGTTAAGCTAACCGAGACCCCCAGTCTCTCCATAAACGCCCTCCACACTCTGGACGTGAATTGGGGACCCCGATCAGAGACGATGTCCTCAGGCACCCCATAGTGCCGGAAGACATGGGTAAACAAAGCCTCAGCAGTCTGCAGGGCCGTAGGAAGACCGGGCAACGGAATGAGACGACAGGACTTAGAAAACCGATCCACAACGACCAGGATCGTAGTACTTCCCTGGGACGGGGAAGGTCGGTAAGAAAATCCACCGATAAATGTGTCCACGGCCGTTGTGGAACGGGGAGGGGTTGTAATTTCCCTCTAGGTAGGTGCCGAGGAGCCTTGCTCTGAGCACACACTGAGCAGGAGGAGACATAATATCTCACGTCTTTAGCCAGTGTGGGCCACCAGTATCTCCCTCTCAGACTCTGCACTGTCCTCTTGATACCAGGATGACCCGAGGAGGGAAGAGTATGAGCCCACCTAATCAGCTTGTACCGGACCACCCTCGGCACGTACTTGGTCCCTACTGGACAGTTAGGAGGAGCCGGCTCTGACCGTGAGGCCCTCTCTATCTCAGCATCCACCTCCCATACCACCGGTGCCACGAGACATGACGGTGGCATGATGGGAGTTGGCTCTACTGACCGTTCCTCGGTATCATAGAGGCGAGACAGTGTGTCAGCTTTGGTGTTTTGGGAGCCTGGCCGATATGTGAGGGTAAACTGGAACCTAGTAAAAAACATGGCCCATCTAGCCTGACGTGGATTTAGTCTCTTAGCTGCCCGGATGTACTCGAGATTACGATGGTCAGTCCAGATGAGAAAAGGGTATTTAGCCCCCTCAAGCCAATGTCTCCACACCTTCAGAGCCTTGACTACAGCTAACAACTCCCGGTCCCCCACATCATAGTTTCGCTCCGCTGGGCTGAGCTTGCTCGAAAAGAAAGCACACGGGCGGAGTTTGGATGGCACGCCCGAGCGTTGGGACAGCACGGCTCCAACCCCAGCCTCGGACGCATCCACCTCCACTATGAACGCTAAAGAGGGGTCCGGATGCGCCAACACGGGCGCATTGGTGAACAGCTCCTTCAGACGACTGAAAGCTCTGCCCGCCTCTGCTGACCCAGCGCAAGCGCACCGGTCCTCCCTTCAGCAGTGAGGTGATGGGAGCAGCCACCTGACCAAAACCCCGGATAAACCTCCGGTAGTAATTGGCAAACCCTAAAAACCGCTGCACCTCTTTCACCGTGGTCGGAGTCGGCCAATTACGCACGGCTGTAGCGCGATCATCCTCCATCACCACCCCTGAGGTGGAAATACGATACACCAGGAAGGAAACGGACTGTTTGAAAAACTCACATTTCTCCGCCTTGCAATACAGGTCATGCTCCAGTAGTCGCCCAAGTACCTTACGCACCAGAGACACATGCTCCGCGCGTGTGGCAGAATAGATCAAAAGATGTCATCAATGTACACTACCACTCCCTGCCCGAGCAGGTCTCGGAGAATCTCATCTACGAAGGATTGGAAAACGGCTGGAGCATTCTTCAACCCGTATGGCATGACGCAGTACTCATAATGACCAGAAGTAGTACTAAATGCGGTCTTCCACTCATCTCCTCCCCGGATACGTTCCAGATTATACGCGCTCCTCAGGTCCAGTTTTGTGAAGAATCGCGCCCGTGAAATGATTCCATTGCCGTAGCGATGAGAGGTAGTGGGTAACTAAACCCCACTGTGATGGAATTTAGACCTCTATAATCAATACACGGACGCAGACCTCCATCCTTCTTCTTCACAAAAAAGAAGCTTGAGGAGATATGATATGGTGATATGGAGGGCTGAATGTACCCCTGTCCCAGCGATTCGGAAACATATGTTTCCATCGCAACTGTCTCCTCCTGGGACAATGGATACACGTGACTCCTAGGAAGTGCAGCGTTTTCCAGAAGGTTTATCGCGCAGTCCTCTTGACGATGAGGTGGTAATTGGGTCGCCTTCCCTTTACTGAAGGCGATAGCCAAATCGGCATATTCAGAGGGAAT
Source organism: Oncorhynchus tshawytscha (assembly GCF_018296145.1). Lineage (NCBI taxonomy): Eukaryota > Metazoa > Chordata > Actinopteri > Salmoniformes > Salmonidae > Oncorhynchus > Oncorhynchus tshawytscha. The sequence goes on from NC_056441.1 coordinate 57,995,107, forward strand.
GCGCACGGTGGAAACTTGGTCTGGACTCTCCACCGTAGTCGCACCAACGGCAACTCCTATACACCTACCTGAACACTCCTCTGACCACCCCTTAAGAGCCCCCTGTCGCCAGAAAATCACCGGGTTGTGTTGAGCTAACCAGGGAACCCCCAACACCACTGGAAACGCAGGTGAATCTATAAGGAACAGGCTAATCTGCTCCTTATGATCACCCTGCGTTACCATGTCCAGCGGCACCGTAGCCTCCCTAATTACTCCTGACCCTAATGGTCGACTATCTAAGGAGTGCACGGGGAAAGGTCGATCTAACGACACCAGGGGAATCCCTAGCCTTAACGCAAGCCCACGATCCATAAAATTCCCAGCTGCGCCTGAATCGACTAGCGCCTTATGCTGTAGAGAGGGGGAAAACCCAGGGAAAGAAATCAATACAAACACATGACCGACAGGAAGCTCTGAATGAGTTTGGTGCTTACTCACCTGGGGTGATCGAGCAGTGTTCCACCTGTCCTCCCGACTCCTAGACGAGTTCCTCCAGCACCGGTCGGACGTGTGCCCTCATCGACCACAACTGGTGCAGGAGGACACTCCTCCTCCGGTCCCCCTTGAAGCCGTACCTCCTAATTCCATAGGGATAGGAACAGGGGGGCTGGGGATTGGAAACGACAGGACCTGATCCGAACGCCCGCGAGCAGCCAGCAGGTTGTCGAGACGGATAGCCAGATCGATAAGTCCATCCAGTGTGAATGTGGTGTCCCGACATGCCAGCGCCCTGCGGACGTCCTCACTGAGACTACATCTAAAATGATCAATCAAGGCCCTGTCGTTCCATCCTGCTCCTGCTGCCAAAGTCCTAAACTCTAGGGCAAAATCCTGTACGCTCCTCGTCTCCTGACGCAGGTGAAACAGCCGTTCACCCGCCACCCGACCCTCGGGTGGATGGTCAAAAACAGATCGGAATCGGCGGGTGAACTCTGGGTAATTATCCTTAGCCGAGTCCGGACCATTCCACACTGCGTTGGCCCACTCGAGGGCTCGCCCAGTCAAGCAGGAGACGACGGCGCACACGCTCTCCTCTCCAGAGGGAGCAGGACGCACGGTAGCCAGGTATAGTTCCAGCTGAAGGAGGAAACCCTGGCACCCAGCCGCCGATCCGTCAAACTCCCGTGGGAGTGTCAGCCGAAGAGCCCCAGAGCCAGATGTGGTCGCAGAAACAGGAGGTGCTGGAGAAGGGGTTGCTAGAGATGAGGTGGGGGGGCCACTCCTCTCCCATCGATCCATTTTCTCCATCATTTGGTCCATAGCAGAACCAATCCGGTGAAGCACGCTGGTATGATGGAGGACCCTCTCTTCCATCGATGGGAGAGGAGACGCTGCTGCTCCTGCTGATTCCATGGTGGTGCGGGATTCTGTCACGTCTAATCAAGGTGGGTGGAATCAGGCGCAGAGAGCAGATAGCGAGATAAAGTTTATTCTCCGGTGAACAAAACAAACACAGTCAACCCAAACACACACAGGGTGAAATTATCCAACACAGGATAACAGACTAACCGGAGAATAAGAAACACAATAACACCGACAGACGAAAATGAATGACAAAATAAACAATCCCGCACAAAACAAGGGTGGGACAACCTACATTATATACAGACACTAATTAACTAAACAACACACAGGTGAAACCAATCAGACAAAACCAACATATACACAAAAAGGGATCGGTAGTGGCTAGTAGGACGGTGACGACGACCGCCGAGCACCGCTTGAACGGGCAGGAGAGCCAACCTCGGCGGAAGTCGTGACAATGTCTGTGACTCTCTTGTTAACACAGGTGTCAGTGTTGACGAGGACAAGGCTGGAGACCACTCTGTCATGCTGATTGAGTTCCAATAACAGACCGGAAGCTTCAAAAGGAGGGTGGTGCTTGGAATCATTGTTCTTCCTCTGTCAAATATGGTTACCTGCAAGGAAACACGTGCCGTCATCATTGCTTTGCACAAAAAGGGCTTCACAGGCAAGGATATTGCTGCCAGTAAGATTGCACCTAAATCAACCATTTATTTATCGGATCATTAAGAACTTCAAGGAAGGCGGTTCAATTGTTGTGAAGGCTTCAGGGTGCCCAAGAAAGTCCAGCAAGCGCCAGGACCATTTCCTAAAGTTGATTCAGCTGTGGGATCGGGGCACCACCAGTACAGCGCTTGCTCAGGAATGGCAGCAGGCAGGTGTGAGTGCTTCTGCACGCACAGTGAGGCGAAGACTTTGGAGGATGGCCTGGTGTCAAGAAGGGCAGCAAAGAAGCCACTTCTCGCCAGGAAAAACATCAAGGACAGACTGATATTCTGCAAAAGGTACTGCTGAGGACAGGGGTAAAATAATTTATATGATGAATCCCCTTTCCGATTGTTTGGGGCATCCATAAAAAAGCTTGTCCGGAGAAGACAAGGTGAGCACTACCATCAGTCCTGTGTCATGCCAACAGTAAAGCATCCTGAGACCATTCATGTGTGGGGTTGCTTCTCAGCCAAGGGAGTGGGCTCACTCACAATTTTGCCTAAGAACACAGCCATGAATAAAGAATGGTATGAACACATCCTCCGAGAGCAACTTCTCCCAACCATCCAGGAACAGTTTGGTGACGAACAATGCCTTTTCCAGCATGATGGAGCACCTTGCCATAAGGCAAAAGTGATAACTAAGTGGCTCGGAGAACAAAACATCAATATTTTGGGTCCATGGCCAGGAAACTCCCCAGACCTTAATCCCATTGAAAACCCACAAATTCTGACAAATTCCAAGCATTGATTATGCAAGAATGGGCTGCCATCAGTCAGGATGTGGCCCAGAAGTTAATTGACAGCATGCCAGGGTGGATTGCAGAGGTCTTGAAAAAGAAGGTTCAACACTGCAAATATTTCCTCTATGCATCAACTTCATGTAATTGTCAATAAAAGCCTTTGACACTTATGAAATGCTTGTAATTATACTTCAGTATTCCATAGTAACATCTGACAAAAATATCTAAAGACACTGAGGCAGCAGACTTTATGAAAATTAATATGTGTCATTCTCAAAACTTTTGGCCACGACTGTACATTATCCATTACTCTAGCACAGTAATCATGATCCCCATTTTAGCTTCAAGATGCCGGCAATTAGAAAAAACGAAAAAGTAGATTATGCTGATTTATTGGCACATTGAACAATATTGTGCGCCGTAGTTCAAAACCTCATTGCATACTGGTAAAACAATGAAGTCATATTAGAATTTTGACATCTTTATGCACGTTCGCCATTGAACACTTATGAGAGATTCTGGAGCGCGCCAAAGACAGTGTTTCCACCACGATCAACAAAACACTAAATTATAGAATTTCTCGTGGAAGAATGGTGTCACATCCCTCCAATAGAGTTCCAAACACTTGTAGAATCTATGCCAAGGCGCATTGAAGCTGTCGTGGCCCTACGCCCTATTAAGACACTTTATGTTGGTGTTTCCTTTATTTTGGCATTTACCTGTACATTTTCCACATGGTAATTATGTTATGGTTATAACTGTCACAAAGTAATTTAGAGGGTACGGTTCAGGACCTCACCTTTTTCCACTCCCCATCACCAATCTTGGCCCTGAGGTGACGAGGACCTGTCCGTCCCCGCGGCTCGTCTGGACGCTCAGGTTCCCATGGACCACCGCCAGCAGGCAGGAAGTAGTTCTGCTGCCCGTCGATGTCCCCAAAGAATTATCACCCCCCCCGGGTCCAGAGTACGCAGCTCAAATCCAGTCAAAACTACAGATGGACAGACATGTCAAAACACAGACATTATCACAACAGCGTTACCTCTTATTGAGCATACACAAAACATTAAGAACACCTGCTCTTTCCAAAACATAGATTGACCAGGTGAAAGCTATTATCCCTTATTCATGTAACTTGTTAAATCCACTTCAAATCAGTGTAGATGAAAGGGAGGAGACAGGTTTAAGAAGGATTTTTAAGCCTTGAGACATGGATTGTGTTAAGGTGTTCTTAATGTTTTGGACACTCAGTGTATATAAATGAGAGACTAGGTGGGACCTGGTACAGTCAGTGTGGTTCACCTGGATGTGCCCCGGCTGGGGCGGCAGGGTAGCCTAGTGGTTAGAGCGTTGGACTAGTAACCGGAAGGTTGCAAGTTCAAATCCCCGAGCTGACAAGGTACAAATCTGTCGTTCTGCGCCTGAACAGGCAGTTAACCCACTGTTCCTAGGCCGTCATTGAAAATAAGAATTTGTTCTTAACTGACTTGCCTAGTTAAATAAAGATGTTTTTTTTTTTTTTTTTTAATGTTCTGAAAGGGGTGTCATGATCCCTATAGTCTACCTGGTCAACTCTGTGACCTTGTAGTCCAGAAAAGCTCTTCCTAGTGTAGAGGAGATATGAGGACCTGGACTCGACAAAAGAGTAGCATTCCGGTGATGGCTATGGGGTTGAAACAATACAAGAGTACTGTTCATGTAGGCACAATTTGTGATGATAGGAAAGCTAGCTAAACCAACAAAAGTGACATTTACATAACCAAACAATTTCTAACAATTCCTACACTAATTAGATGGAGGAAAAAACCTGTGTGTGTGTGTACTCACAGTAACTGTGTTAGCAGGGTTGGGTAGGTTACTTTCTAAATGTAATCCATTATGGTTACTAGTTACCTTACCTGTCCAAAAATCAGTACCTAATTTCTGGATTACCCAAACTTAGTAACGTAATCTGATTACTTTGTTACTTTTGTATTACTTTCCCCTTAAAATGCATTAGAAGACAAAAAGAAGATCCATCAAATGCATTTGGTGTCATCCTATTTGTCTCTGATTTGTGGTCAGACTCGCTCAGCTGGAACAAACAAACTTGTACACTTTTCAATGCTGAATTGAATATCATTGAGAAAACAGAAAGTGTCACGTATGTTTTTCACAAACATCCTTTCTGAATTGACAAGTAATCTAATAAGTAATCTACTTTTTCAAAAGTATCTGTAATCTGATTCAAATATTTTTGGTGGTACCGTAACTGATACCGTTTTGTAATCAGATTACATGCAATCAGTTACTCCCCAACCCTGTGTGAGTTAAACCATATAGTAAAATAATGTCATTGTTTCGTCTCTTACCTCCAGTATCCGTTCAAGCGTTGGATGAACCCACATCACTAGGGTCAGCACTGCTAGCACTAATCTCTTCCATGCAAACAATCTACTTCCGTCTACTTCTTTTCACTGTCCTTTGGGGTGCTTGATTATCTTAACCAGACGTTCCTTGAGGGGTTTATGCTGTATGCTCGTCTCAAGTCCGATTCTTTGGTCCTTCGTCTGGCCCTCTAGGCTATGTACTGGGCTGGAGCATCACCTGATGAGACAAGAGATACAGGGAAGCTGAGAAGTCTTGAGAAATTGGTCTCTTTCCCAGAGTTCGGCAAACCTGGCCCTGGCAGATAAGGATGGAGATGAGCCAACAAAATAAACCATGATGGGGAGGTCAATGTCTGGGTCAAGGAGGTGTGTGTGTTTGTGTGTGTCAGATAGCGTCTGTGGTTTGGACACTATTATGTAATTCTTTGGTCCAAACACAGAGGGAACACTGACCCATTTTGAAGTCATTGTTCTTGGCAAGTGTAATTTTTTTCTCAATAGGCTATTTAAGGAATTGGTTTGGTGTCAGAAAAAGGATGGCTTCCAAATCCGTCGTAAGCCATGCTCTGGCATCATAAAGAGATTTGTTGCAACATGTTTTTGATATTACATGCTTCCTTTCATTTGAAAAGCAAGACTGTTGTTAATCTGCAGGGGAAGGGTAGACTGCAGGTGGAAATTGAGAAGTCTCACCCTATGTGGTCGACATCGAAGTAACACATCAAAGCAATGTGCGATGACGGGGACAAAACAAATGCAGAAAACAGCCAACATATGTTCTGACTTAGTCAATCAGTTACAACTTTGTTGTGTAAAGAGAACGGCCTTTGTCTTCACACAGATGAATGTATTAAGATGTACTTTTTGGTCACGGAAGTTATCAAAAGTGACAGTCCAATATGTGCCTTCAGCAGAATGCAGCTAGTGCTTGAAAAGTGTACCAGGGCTAAAGAGTAACTTATGCTGTTGTGCACATGGGCAGTCCTTGGTTAGGACAGGGGAGGCGGGCTATCACACTATTCCTCGTCTCTCCCTCTTTATCTACAGCAGGGCCATCCAAAGTGGGGCCTGCGGGCCAAACATGGCCCCCAACAAAATTAGATTGGGCTTGCCAGTCTTCCAGAATGATCTTATATTGATAAACCATGTTTAAGGGGTTTCCAAGTCCAAAAGTTTGGGAACCCCTGATCTACGAATCTACATTACAGCATATCTACAGTACTTCCAAAAGCTAGAGAACATCTGGGTGAAGAGACTTAAATCCAAACATGCCACAGACGTTCAAGTCATTCTTATTGAGACAAGTCCACTGAAGTGACAGAGGCAATTACTGGGAAGGTTTGCAGATGATTAGTTGTTCCATGTGAAGTGCTGCCAATAGTAAACCCATTTCCCAAACTGAAAACAACTTCTACATCGCAGAGTTCAGTATACACTGTTGGCTAGTTGACTGTACAGCCCTCTAATGGTCTCATGAAAAGGATAGAAGGTTAGCATTGCATCATGAATCTAGTTCTGCAGTGGTCACTAGCAGTCAGCCAAAGTCATAAAATCATATTGTAAACCTAACCTTAACCACACTGCTAATCCTAACCTAAAACTCTGACCAATAAGCTAATTTATTTTTACAATATAGACAATTTTGACTACGCAGCCAGCCCATCTAGTGGAAATCGCTCAGTTCTGCCTCCAGAACAAAACTCACCCCAATAAAACAGCAACCTGCTACATAATATTGCCCCTTCTTGTGTTCTCCCACCAATGTCTTTATAGCTTGGTTCCATATCTGTTTGTGCCATCTTACCAACACCAATGACCATAGGAGATGGCAAAGTGTTACAAACAGATCTGGGTCCAGGCTAATGTTTCTACTCTACTTCGCCTCCCCTAGAGCCGACATTTAGTAAAGACCACACACGAAGTGAAAGGGTTGGCAACATGTTTATTGTAAATTATTTCAAATGAATGAATCAAAAAAACAGGAGATATGATTTGACTTTCTGGTTGAGGAAAATAAAATAAAAAGTTTAAATAACAAAAATAGGTACTCCAGTCCTGTATGCAATGGTAGGTTTACAGGGGTGAAATATGAAAATAACCGATTCTCTTTGCAATGATTGAATTTAACATTCAAAAGACTGCTGATTATGTCATGGCGATGAATTCACAGATACTGTTCACATGAAGGCCTGTCGAGGGATCGACTGTTAACCATCACCCGATTTCCCATGTTTTGTTAAATGGGCTACACACACACACACACACACACACACACACACACACACACACAATGTAAGACATGTTTCTGATAATCCTTGTTCCCTTTGAGGGGGTTAGTCAAGGCCTGTTTCTCATGGCTCTAAAAAAAAAAAAAAAAAAAAAAAAAAAAGGTTCTGACAACGTTAAAGATACATCATGATAAAACGTCTGACTGTCAAAGGTAAGGTGAGGAGATGACGCGGTGATTGAAAATTCCCTTATGATTGAAAACCGTTTGAGATTGGTGAAAGACAACCAATGAACCAACAAGCTCACTCATGACGACATCTTTACCTACACATTAGAATCGGCCGACGAAGGACAAGAACCATGAGGCCAAGAGCCTTCGGCAACACCGATGACAAACAAAGTCAGGTGGGACCTAACCTAGGTTGTGTTCATGTAGGCACCAAACGCAAGAAAACAGACAAAACAGGTAGATGCTCATTTTCTTTATCCATTGCAAAAAGTTTTCCGCTGTGTGCTGTGATGAACACGACCCTGGTGTTCCAGACAACGTTAAATTCTGTAACGTTGCATAAGCTATAGATGTAGACTCCGCAGCAAGCTACCAAACATTAGACTCTGACATGAAAAGCAGCCAGCTTCCTAGTACCACTGAAGACAAAGAACAAGGTGCCGTAACACACCAACACAGATTTTTTTGCAGTGTTAAAAAAACAACATACATACAAAATGTACTCATAAAAAAATACAGTTAAATATACAGGACATGCATGTCGGGAATATATGATGGACCAAAGACAAAACTTCTGACAGCAAATAGTTCCACAAGCCAAACAAAAATATATCTGAAACATGGTTAACCCTGTACTAACGGTGATACACATTCCCTTCTTGTTGTTGATCCAAGATCAAGTTTCTAGGCAACTGTTTACACACTGTCGTTCCTACGGGTTGACTGATAAAATGATAAAGAACGGTGTGACTATGTGGACTAATGCTGTGTTCATAACAAAGTGGGAAGGTGGTAGAATTAGGTAGTATTATTTCCTACAACCAAAAACAACTTTGGGACATTAAATCGGTGGTCCCTCACCAGAAATTAGACTTATCTGACCTGCATCCTTTATAAGCATTTCACTGGACCTGCTTTAACATCTGCGAATCTGTCTGTGCGACAAATAAAAACGTTGATTTGACATTTACCACATACGACTGGGGGGAAAAAATCCACTTGAACGCCCCCCCAACTCGTAATTACACTGAACAAAAATATAAACGCAACATGTAAAGTATTGGTCCCATGTTTCATGAGCTGAAATAAAAGATCCCAGATATTTCCCATATGCACAAAAAGCTTGTCTCTAAAATATTGTTTATACTTTTCTTTACATCCCTGTTAGTGAGTGTTTCTCCTTTGCCAAGATAATCCATTCACCTGACAGGTGTGGCATTTCAAGAAGCGGATTAAACAGCATGATGATTACACAGGTGCACTTTGTGCTGGGGACAATAAAAAGCCACTCTAAAATGTGCAGCTTTATCACACAACCCAATGCCACAGAGCGTGCAATCTGCATGCTGACTGCAGGAATGACCCTTAGAGCTGTTGCCAGATAATTTAATGTTAATTTCTCTACCAAAATGGTTGTCGAGAATTTGGCAGTACATCCAATCGGCCTCACAACCGCAGACCACGTGTAACGTCGCAAGCTCAGGACCTCCACACCCGGCTTCTTCACCTGCGGGATGGTCTGAGACAAGACACCCATACAGTTGATGAAACAGTGGGTTTGCACAACTAAGACTTTCTGCACAAACTGTCAGAAATCATCTCATGGAAGCTCATCTGCGTGCTCTTCATTCTCACCAGGGTCTTGACTTGACTGCAGTTTGACATCAAATGCTCATCTTCCAAGGCCACTGGCACACTGGAGAAGTGTGCTTTTCATGGATTGAATCCTGGTTTTCAACTGTACCGGGAAGATGGTAGACCATGTGTATGGTGTCGTGTGGGTGAGTGGTTTGCTGATATGTGTGCCACAGGTGGGGGTGGGGTTTTGGTATGGGCAGGCATAAGCTACGGACAACGAACACAATTGCATTTTATCGATGGGAATTTTAATGCAGAGGTACTGTGACGAGATCCTGAGGCCCATTGTCGTGCCATTCATCCGCTGCCATCACCTTATGTTTCAGCATCATAATGCACGGCCCCATGTCGCAAGGATCTGTACACACTTCCTGGAAGCTGAAAATGTCCCAGTTCTTCCATGGCCTGCATACTCACCAGACATGTCACCCATTGAGCACGTTTGCGATGCTCTGGAACGACATGTACAACAGCGTGTTCCAGTTCCCGCCAATATCCAGAAACTTTGCACAGCCATTGAAGAGAAGTGGGGCAACATTCACAGGCCACAATCAACAGCCTGATAAACTATATGTGAAGTAGAATTGTCACAATGCATGAGGCAAATGGTGGTCCCACCAGATGCTGACTGGTTTTCTGATCCACGCAACTACCTTTAAAAAAAAAAAAAGGTATCTGTGATCAACAGATGCATATTTGTATTCCCAGTCATGTGAAATCCATAGATTAGGGCCTAATGAATTCATTTCATTTGACTGATTTCCTTACATGAACTGTAACTCAGGAAAATCTTTGAAATTGTTGCATCTTGCATTTATGTTTTTGTTCAGTGTACTAGTGGGAAACTCGTCTATCATCCCTGAGCTTTGACTACTAGTTAATGTGGGCCAGTGATGCAGTGATGACTATCTAAGGGGCTAGATTGGCAAGTGAAGGGGATTGTCTATCTTGTTGTGATTTATGGTGATTGATATGCAGTGACATCACTACATGGTGAAGCGGTTGTCAGACTACCGACCACGGTCCCTCTGCATTTCCAGAGAACATTAGAACGTTACTCAATCAAATCGTCTACATCGTTAAAAGGAGGAACAATGCATTTACCAAAATGTACATGAACTAAATATATCCTGCATTTCTCTCCATTTTCAAAAAGTCTGTATTGCAAAATACATTTATACCCTTTTTTCCCAAGTCGATCCTACGAAATTTTCATCTTTGGTGTAAGAAAAATAGCTATTAAAATCTACAGGCTATAAACGTCATCGTACAGGAATGGAAACGAGAACGTAAACGAGATCATTTAACTGATCAATGTGGGGGGGGTTTACTGATACCACGTATCTAAAATGATGCCATCTGGAATATTCCAAATATGTAAAGTGCTTGGGCATTATTCCCTAACCCGAGGATGGATGTGAGAGACTTTTACACATACATCCACTAAGAAAAATAAGGCAGATCGGTTTCATCCACTTAACTGTACTCTGAAACACCTGCATTTGTTCAAAGCACAAAATATAGAGGTGGGTAGAGGAGGAGGAAGGAGAGAAAAATTCCCTTTTATAGAAAATGAGAAACAAAATCAGCTTGCTGTTTAGTTGTAAACAGACGTCAAACAGTGAAGCCCCAAGAGATTGAGAGCTTCATCTTGATGGTTGATGATCGAAAACATTGTGTATAAAAGGGATTATTTTAGCAGCCTATTCACACACACGCACACACCAACTAATGGTGTTGTCTGGTCTTCACCGAACTGTAGAAAAAGGGGAGATTTCAATGAAATGATTGAGTTTTGTTGTGCAAATCAAGTAGAAGACGAGAGCAAGCACATTCTCCTCTGATTAGGGCAGTGGTGTGTGAGAACGAGAGAGGGATGGAGACAGGCGGGGAAAGATAATTTTAAAAAACAACTAAGGGTCTCCTCTTCTGAACCAATGAGAGCTTCTGGTCAGGTGACAATTCTAACTTCCTCTATTGGACAGTCCGTCCAGTCACATGGTATTCGCGGAGGCAGGCAGCGTTCTCACTACCAATCCCGACGGTGCCACCCTGGGGCTCCAGTGTTGAACTCAGGCCAGACAGACCCACCTAGACTGGTTAGGATGTCTTCCCAACTATCGGATTCTCTCTAGAAAGACACAGAAAAGCAAAGAGGATAAATATTTACGTGGCTGTCTACGCATGTGTGTATCCATGTGTGCATGTGAGTACATGTGAAAAAGTGTCCGTGTATACACATATGTATGTGTGTATTTGAGAGTGCGTGCGTGTACTTACTGGCTGCCGTACTGCGCGGTGCCGCTGCGAGTGTCGTGCTCTCTCTGCAGCTCCTCCAGGATGTGTGTGATCTGCTGCACTGTGTGGAATGTCTCCTTGGGGTCCTGGATGGTGAACAGGGAGTAGTCGTCCTGCTCCCTCGGAGGTCCCTGGTACACAGCGATGCTGGCACACGCATCTGATCACAGGAGACAGATACATGAGGTCATCATCACAGGCTATCACACCAAGCTACTGTTGCCAGATTCCCACTAAAGGGCCAAACTGAGCCAAGCCAATCCAAGCTGTACTAGCCTGGTTAGTCATACACAATAGTTGCAGGAACCGGGCTGGAAAGGACAATGTGAAAATAAAATATCTGAGCCAGCAGGGTACGTACGGTTCAAGAGAAAATGCCTCATGCAATAAGCCACTATAGAAATAATCTATTGTGATGAGAATATTTTTTATATTAATTTGTGTGAGAGTTGGGCGATTGACTGGTAGAATCCCACTTGCCTTCCATCTTCTGCAGCTTGGAGTAGCTGGAGGTGAGGAGGGAGAAGATTCTCTCCGTCTCGCGGTCACAGTCGATGTCCAGCTGCAGGTTAGCCAGCAAGGTGCTGGGAGAGAAGACAGGGTCATGTTCATTAAGCACCAAATGGAAGAAAACAGAAAACCTGGAATTATCCAATAACGCGTGCTGGAATTGTCCAATTTCGCTACGTGCTCCCTATTGAATAAGACTCAGGTGTCTGATACGAGTAGGCAGTAATTCTGATACGGTCAATTTCTTTGAGGAAGCAGCCTCTATCTTCTAGGAACTTGTGTTGATCTGAGAGGGAAGGATAGCATCAGTACACAAAATATGGCAAATTCCAAGATAGAACATTTTTATATGGTTCATAATTCTATGCTCAACTCTTTTTAAGTTCTATAAACTAATATTTGGGTGCTGTAGCCCAGGAGTAATCAGACTTACTATCCGCAGTTACAAGATGTATTTTTAGCCATCACAATGAATTGACTGAAAATAAATCAAATGAACCATACAGCCATCTATACAAACCTACCCGATCTACACAAGCACCTAGGGTAGAGGTCACCAATTACATTCATTCCTTGAGCGGACGGTCGGGGGCCGGAACGTAGTTATAAATCATTTGTATTACGTGTCCCAAGAATAATTTCAAACATTGATTAAATTCAGAAACCTTCACATACAGTGAGCTCCAAAAGTATTGGGACAGTGACAATTTTGTTGTTGTTTTTGTTCTGTTCTCCAACACTTTGGATTTATTTACAGACTGTCAGCTTTCATTAGAGGGTATTTTCATCCATATTGGGTGAAACGTTTAGAAATTACAACACTTTCTGTACATAGTCCCCCCCATTTCAGGGGACCAAACGTACTGGGACAGATTCACTTATACATTTATTAAAGAAGCCAAAAGTTTAGTATTTGGTCCCATATTCCTAGCACACAATGGCCACATCAAGCTTGTGACTCTACAAACTTGTTGGATGCATTTGCAGTTTGTTTTGGTTGTGTTTCAGATTATTTTGTGCCCAATAGAAATAAATAATTGCTGTCATTTTAGAGTCACTTTTATTGTAAATAAGAATGTAATATGTTTCTAAACACATCTACATTAATGTGGATGCTACCATTACTACGGATACCCCTGAATGAATTGTGCATATTGAGGAGTGAGAAAGTTACAAATATCATACCCCCAAAACATGCTAACCTCTCACCATTACAATAACTTGGGAGGTTAGCATTTTATATCATAGTCCCAAAACATGCTAAACTCTCACCATTACAATAACGGGGGAGGTTACAATAACAGGGGGGGTATGATATTTATGCCTCTAACTTTCTCACTCATCATTATTCACAATTCATACAGGATTATCCATAATCATGGTAGCATCCACATTAATGCATGATGTTCTTATTTACAATAAAACAGCAAATGCATCCAACAAATGTTTACAGTCACAAGCTTGATGTAGTCACTGTGTGCTATGACTATGGGACCAAAGACTTACATTTTTACTACTCTAATACACAAGGGAATTTGGCCCAATAATTTTTGTTTCCCTAAAAATGGGGAGAATATATACACAAAGTGCTGTAATTTCTAAACTGTTCACCCACTATGGATGAAAATACCCTCAAATGAAAGCCAACAGTCTAACCTCATATAGCCATTGTATCATTTCAAATCCAAAGCGCTGGAGTACAGAGACAAAACAACAAAAATGTGTCACTGTCTCAGTACGTTTGGAGCTCACTGTATGTCCCTCTATTTATGTGTGGTGATACTTGGCGAACATATTTATTACATTAAAAATCAGAGGTAATTTCCTGGTGATTTTTATAAAATGTTATTGGGGAACACTGACCTAGGGACTAGTAGAGGTTGGTTTGAGATTCAGGGGTGAGTACTCACGGTGTGCAGGGCTTGCAGCCCGGCTGGTTGTCGCTCAGGCTCCTGCAGCAGAGCCAGGCCCCCGCCACGTAGGCTGAGGGGTGGAAGGTGCCCAGGCGGTCCGGGTTACAGCGGCTCACTTGGCTCAGCACCTCCACCCACTCACTGGCCTCCACGCAGTTCCCCGCCTGCACGTACAGTGGCTTCTCACTGTGGAGCACCTGGAACATCTAAAAACGGGAGAGGAGAGAGGGGTTGTCAATAACACACACACAAACAAAATATCTGACAGGCTGACAATATGGTGCAAATTAATTGCCCTTTGCGGACAATTACGATTTTATTTTGAGTAACAGACACTCATAGTCCTCATGTTTCTGTTCAAATTCAATGCGGAAACTCAAAGGACTTCCCTCACAACTTACACAGAACCAAAGGAGTTTTTCCTGATATTTTGACCTGACCAGGAAATACTATAGGCTAATGCAAGGGCCCAGAGGTTAACTGTGCTTGACCGTTTACTGGTCAGGTAGGTGGCCTGGGTAAACTCCTGGATCTAAACAGACCACATCAAGACAGTCCTGCTTACATTTTTGCGGTTAAAGGCACTTTCGTACAGTTTCTCCACAGCCCGGATATTCTTCACTGGGATAATGCAGAGTGCTTCTTTCCCTTGGAAAACAGAAAGAAAAATAAATGTTCAATATACTCACACACACACAAAATGTCTACATTGGACTCTTACCCTTATGTGCACCCTTAGCACTGTCTTGGTCAAGCTGCATCACTAGGAGGAACATTGAGGTCTTACACCATCTAACCCTTGACTACGAGAAGACGTGCAGCATTACATTTCACACCAACTCTTCCAACAAAAATAGAGAACAGTCTTTAAACTCGATAGACAACCATTTCCGTCGCTGTGTCTGACAATAGCCGGGCCAAAACACACAAACCATATACAGTTATAAAAGCAGTCTCAGTATCAGCTCCTGCCATTGGTCTCTCTTCAGTCTCCACCTATCAGCTCACACTCCTTCCCTTTATCTAGCTGATAGAGTGAAGTGTCTGATCCACTGATGATACTTCACTGCACACACGCACACACTCCCTCCCCCGTCCTTCGCTCTCCCTTGCATACGTGAATCCAGGTGCATTGGGTATGTGATGAATGTTGCCATCCCAATCTCTCATTTAAGAGGGAGCTCCTTTCTCTGCCTGCCACCTTCCTCCTCTGCATTTCCAGGCCGAGGCACCCCCTGGCCCCACCTCTCATACCTCCAGCACCATCTGATTCTCTGCATATCTTCTGCCTTCCAGTTCAGTCTCACACACGCACACACACTTAGCACAGTTAAATAAAATATATGTCTAGCCAACCAGATGCAGATCTTAACATTCTGATCGATGGTTCTCATCACAATTTTACTGAAACCGCCTGCCAATATTATGAGAAAAACATGGGAGAATAATCAGACACACTACTAGTCTGAAAGTGAACCCAGACACACACTTTAGCCTAGGGGGACACACAGATAGGTTACGCCCCAAATGGCACCCTCATCCCTACATAGTGCACACTACTTTTGACCAGAGCCCTCTGGAATTGGTTGCCATTTGAGAAGTAGTCCTAGTGGTTAGTTCCATCTGCAGGGATCATAATGATAAATGTGCATACTAAACCATCATAATCCCTTGACACCGACCCCCGTCCTTCTCCATTCCATTAGAAATTGAAACCCATACTCAAGTTATGAGTCACATTAAACACTTAGAGCAACAGGAGACTTCGTTCACAACCTCCAAAAAGCCTTTCAAACCTTTTTGGCACCGACTATTACAAAGCCCTGAAAACAGCACCACCAGAGCCCAAGTGCATCCTGATGTCATGGTGGTTCAGCTGCACCTCCCCAACCCTGTTTTTGTCACTGTCTAACGTTCTTGGTAGCCGACGTGAGCAAGACCTTTAAACAACATTCACAAAGCCGCGGGGCCAGCTGGATTACCAGGACGTGTACTCAACACATGCACGGACCAACTGGTAAGTGCCTTCACTGACATTTTCAACCTATCCCAGACTGAGTCTGTAATATCCACGTTTCAAGCAGACCACCATAGTCCCTGTGCCCAAGGAAGTGAAGGTAACCTGCCTAAATGATTACCGCCCCGTAGCACTCACGTAAGTAGCCATGAAGTGCTTTGAAAAGCTGGCCATGTCCCACATCAACAGCATCCTCCTGGATACCCTAGACCCACTCCAATTCGCATACCGCCCCAACAGATCCACAAAACGTCTGTCAAAATCAAATCAAATTTTATTTGTCACATACACATGGTTAGCAGATATTAATGCGAGTGTAGCGAAATGCTTGTGCTTCTAGTTCCGACAATGCAGTAATAACCAACAAGTAATCTAACTAACAATTCCAAAACTACTGTCTTATACACAGTGTAAGGGGATAAAGAATATGTACATAAGGATATATGAATGAGTGATGGTACAGAGCAGCATAGGCAAGATACAGTAGATGGTATCGAGTACAGTATATACATATGGGATGAGTATGTAAACAAAGTGGCATAGTTAAAGTGGCTAGTGTTACATGTATTACATAAGGATGCAGTCGATGATATAGAGTACAGTATATACGTATGCATATGAGATGAATAATGTAGGGTAAGTAACATTATATAAGGTAGCATTGTTTAATGTGGCTAGTGATATATTTACATCATTTCCCATCAATTCCCATTATTAAAGTGGCTGGAGTTGAGTCAGTGTCAGTGTGTTGGCAGCAGCCACTCAATGTTAGTGGTGGCTGTTTAACAGTCTGATGGCCTTGAGGTAGAAGCTGTTTTTCAGTCTCTCGGTCCCAGCTTTGATGCACCTGTACTGACCTCGCCTTCTGGATGATAGCGGGGTGAACAGGCAGTGGCTCGGGTGGTTGATGTCCTTGATGATCTTTATGGCCTTCCTGTAACATCGGGTGGTGTAGGTGTCCTGGAGGGCAGGTAGTTTGCCCCCGGTGATGCGTTGTGCAGACCTCACTACCCTCTGGAGAGCCTTACGGTTGAGGGCGGAGCAGTTGCCGTACCAGGCGGTGATACAGCCCGCCAGGATGCTCTCGATTGTGCATCTGTAGAAGTTTGTGAGTGCTTTTGGTGACAAGCCGAATTTCTTCAGCCTCCTGAGGTTGAAGAGGCGCTGCTGCGCCTTCTTCACGATGTTGTCTGTGTGAGTGGACCAATTCAGTTTGTCTGTGATGTGTATGCCGAGGAACTTAAAACTTGCTACCCTCTCCACTACTGTTCCATCGATGTGGATAGGGGGGTGTTCCCTCTGCTGTTTCCTGAAGTCCACAATCATCTCCTTAGTTTTGTTGACGTTGAGTGTGAGGTTATTTTCCTGACACCACACTCCGAGGGCCCTCACCTCCTCCCTGTAGGCAGTCTCGTCACGCTGGACCTCAACACTGGGGCCCCTCAGGGGTGTGCATTTCAGCCCTCCCTGTTCACTCACGACTGCGTGGCCAAACACGACTCCAACAACATCATTAAGTATGCTGACGACAACAGTGGTAGGCCTGATTACCGACAATGATGAGACAGCCTATAGGGAGGAGGTCAGAGACCTGGCAGTGTGGTGCCAGGACAACAACCTCTCCCTTAATGTGAGCAAGACAAAGGAGCTGATCATGGACTACAGAACAGGCCCCCATTAACAGCTTCAAGTTCATTGGCGTCCACATCACCAACAAACTAACATGGTCCAAGCACACCAAGATCGTCATGAAGAAGGCACGACAAAACCTATTTCCCCTCAGGAGATTGAAAAGATTTGGCATGGGTCCCCAGATCCTCAAGAATTTCTACAGCTGCACCATCGAGAGCATCCTGATCAGTTGCATTACCGCCAGGTATGGCAACTGCTGGGCATCTGACCGTAAGGCCCTACAGAGGGTAGTGCGTACAGCCCAGTACATCACTGGGGCCAAGCTTCCTGCAATCCAGGACCTATATAATAGGCGGTGTCAGAGGAAAGCCCATGAAATTGTCAGAGACTCTAGTCACCCAAGTCATAGACTGTTCGCTCTGCCTCCGCACGGAAAGTGGTACCGGAGCGTCTAGGACCAATAGGCTCCTTAACAGCTTCTACCCCCAAGACATAAGACTGCTGAACAATTAATCAAATGGACATTGGACTATTTCCATTGACACCCACCCCTACATTTGTTCTGTACACTGCTGCTACTCACTGTTTATGATCTATGCATAGTCACTTCACCCCTACCTACATGAACAAATGACCTCTAACCTGTATCCCTTCTATATAGCCTCGTTATTGTTATCGTCTTACTTTATTTTGAAAAATATTTTCTTAACTCTTCTTGAACTGCACTGTTGTATTTGTTGTATTCATCGCATGTGACTAATAAAGTTTGATTCGATTTAGAGTGAACAACAGATTTTTACCTTGTCAGCTTGCTGGATCGAATCCCCAAGCTGAAAATCAAATCTGTCGTTCTGCCCCTGAACAAGGCAGTTGGCCTACCGGGGAACAGTAGGTTGTCATTGTAAATAAGAATTTGTTCTTAACTGACTTGCCTAGTTAAATAAAGGTTAAAAAAAGTGTGACACCAACCAAGAGGCCCCATCTGTCTGCCTGTTCTGCTGTAGGAGATCCAGCACTTTAGTGGCAGAGCACAGCTCCAGAAAAATATACCCAAATGTAATGTGCATGCATGTTCATGTTTAACATCTAAGTCATGTGATTGTGGAGGAATGAGTGAGAAGTATGTTGTGGGAGTATAGAATACAAATCTACAATCTCCCAAACCTACACACCCAATGCTAAATATGATAAATTAACATCAGGAAGTTGGCTCCTTCACCAAATATGTACTTTGATATGATTAAATACACGTTTAAATTGCAGTTGTTCGCATGCCCTGTGTTTATCAAACCATGGGTTTCAAGTGCATCCCGGTTCAATGAAAAACAGCTACCTCCCTATGGAATTCAAGATGGATGCACACGCTGACAGCGGGTTTTCCCACTTTCCAATAAAAACAAAATAAATTGATAATTAAATGTGTCCAGACTGACTGTTGACATGGCGGTGAAGGAGTTGGTAGCTTGTAAGCAGTTGGGAGCACACTCAGGAGACCAGGACCTGACTAAAAAGATTGGATCTAGAGCGGTTTCTTTCTTCAAAGAATTCATGTGAGTTTACATAGCTCCAATACTTGAGAAAGAGTGAGACAAGGAGTAGAAGGAGTGGCTGGAGCTTTAGGACCCATTGCCCTGAGTCGAGTCCGGGATTTACATAAACAATGTTTCAAAGAACACCGACAGACACACAAACAAGCAAGCAAACAGTACCGTTCACAAACATACAGTTGCAAGCACAGATACACACATCAAACCACCTCTGCTTAGTCTAATACAGTGACAACTAAAAGATACCAAAAACAATTTAGCTGTCAATGGTTTCGATATTTGTGTGCGCCTTCGTGCAAGTAGAAAAACATGTTAACTCATTACTTGTAGAGACACGCCAAATGTTATCCTCCTCCGTTTCAAGTTGACGAAACGGTCTATCACTCTGTGATCCAGTACACGCTTTTATTTTTTTTGTCCTAGGTTACCTGGCTAAAATGCTTGCTCGCTAGCCTAAATTCCATTCATGGTCAATGTTAGCTAGTTAACATTAGCTAGGATCTAGCTACATATTGAACTTCCATCCTCTTAGGCCAGGGGCACAACAATGTATGAATTAATGGTTGAATCAGAATCCCTGTTATACAGAGAATTAAGTATGGTACAAGTCCAAATCCCTATCTCCATCCAAGGCTAATTTAGGAAAGGGTACAATTTTGGCTAGCTAGCCACTTTTTTCTTTTTTTAATCAAGGGAGGCCAAATGCTTGCTGGCTCCCCTTGGATTCAATGATACGGACAGCAACAATGCCATACTCATTTGGACCACACAGCATCAGATAGATGGCCTACACGTAGAGAGGGGCATGGTTTCGCTCGCTTGGATGCGTTCTCTTGTGAGATACATTCAGTCTCTTGCGAATTGATGGGAAATTATGAAACCGAGACCAAGGGTACATTATTATAAAAAAAAAAAAAATCTTGGTACATTTTTCTTGGTCAAAAGCCTGGCTTTGCAACCATTAATACATGCCACTGCTTTTATCAACATGAAACAGGCAGGGAGCAGGTCTCTAACCCTCAACCTTCTAGCCCGAAATCGACTGTGCCGCATGCTCAAGTGACAGACTCAATATCCGCACTTATAAACCCAGGGTTGTTACACTACTCCCTCCTTTGAAAGAGCGTGTCGTCACGCTAGCTTGCAACTCTACGTCTTATAGGAACGTGCTCATTGACCAAGCACACACACTATCGTGGATGCAAGGTCTGATCACTTCTGACACCAATGTAATGAAATAGCAGGGAGTAGGTCTCAAACCTTCGACCTTCTAGCCCAAATTCACTATGTAAAAGGTTGTCTTCTCACGAATCTCCAGCCTCCTTGTACTTTTTGGAGAAATGTCCTCTGGTCTGATGAAACGAAAATAGAACTGTTTGGCCATAATGACCATCGTTATGTTTGGAGGAAAAAGGAGGAGGCTTGCAAGCCGAAGAACATCATCCCAAACGTGAAGCACGGGGGTGGAAGCATCATGTTGTGGGGGTGCTTTGCTGCAGGAGGGACTGGTGCACTTCACAAAATAGATGGCATCATAAGGGAGAAAATGATGTGAATATGTTGAAGCAACAGCTCAAGACATCAGTCAGGAAGATAAAGCTTGGTCGCAAATCAGTCTTCCAAAATGGACAATGACCCCAAGCATACTTACAAAGTTGTGGCAAAATGGCTTAATGCCAACAAAGTCAAGGTTTTGGAGTGGCCATCACAAAGCCCTGACCTCAATCCTATAGAAAATTTGTGGGCAAAACTGAAAAACCGTGTGTGAGCAATGAGGCCTACAAACCTGACTCAGTTACACCAGCTCTCTCTCTCTACTATTATTCTGACATTTCACATTCTTAAAATAAAGTGGTGATCCTAACTGACCTAAGACAGGGAATTTTTATTAGGATTAAATGTCAGGAATTGTGAAAAACTGAGTTGAAATGTATTTGGCTAAGTTGTCTGTAAACTTCCGACTTCAACTGTAGTCATTTATGGTGACGTGAAGTAGAAGGGGCGTTGTACAAAACAAAGTAATCAGGGATTGGATCTAACCAATTTGAGTATTAAAGCCAATGACGAATTTTGAAACTGTCGCTTTACCCACGTGTTCTGGCTCTGGCCCAACCCATCGGTTTCTGGACCAATCAGACGGCCCAAATGTGACTGTAGGTGCTGTTGTGGTGACGTCATGTAGTACGATGATGTGATTGGAAGTTAACGCAACAGTCAGATTCTGTTATATAGATATCTATATGTGAGTTTATAAAATGGTGGGTTTGAGAGCCAGATATGTCCTTGGTGGACTCTCAATAGCAAGGCTATGCTCACTGAGTCTATACATAGTAAAGCTTTTCTTCATTTTGGGTTTGTCACAGTGGTCAGGTAAGGCCAAATCGCATTCTAGTTCCTAGCATTCTACTTGACACGTTGGAAATAATTATCTTTTTTTCATGATTTGGTTGAGTCTAATTGTGTTGCTGTCCTGAAGCTCTGTGCGGTCTGTTTGTGTTTGTGAAAAGAGCACCAGGACCATCTTGCTTAGGGGACTCTTCTTCAGGTTTCGGGCGGTGTGTTTGGGATCATTGTGATGCTGAAAGACCCAGCCAAGATTCATCTTCAATGCCCTTGCTGATGGAAGGAGGTTTTCACTCAAAATACATGGCCCCATTCATTCTTTCCTTTACACGGATCAGTCGTCCTGGTCCCTTTGCAGAAAAACAGCCCCAAAGCATGATGTTTCCACCCCCATGCTTCACAGTAGGTATGGTGTTCTTTGGATGCAACTCAGCATTCTTTGTCCTCCAAACACAACGAGTTGAGTTTTTACCAAAAAGTTCTATTTTGGTTTCATCTGACCATATGACATTCTCTCAATCTTCTTCTGGATCATCCAAATGCTCTCTAGCAAACTTCAGACGGGCCTGGACATGTACTGGCTTAAGCAGGGGGACACGCCTGGCACTGCAGGATTTGAGTCCCTGGCGGCGTAGTGTGTTACTGATGGTAGCCTTTGTTACTTTGGTCCCAGGTCTCTGCAGGTCATTCACTAGGTCCCCCCGTGTGGTTCTGGGATTTTTGCTCACTGTTCTTGTGATCATTTTGACCCCACGGGGTGAGATCTTGCGTGGAGCCCCAGATCATGGGAGATTATCAGTGGTCTTGTATGTCTTCCATTTCCTAATAATTGCTCCCACAGTTTATTTCTTCAAACCAAGCTGCTTACCTATTGCAGATTCAGTCTTCCCAGCCTGGTGCAGGTCTACAATTTTGTTTCTGGTGTCCTTTGACAGCTCTTTGGTCTTGGCCATAGTGGAGTTTGGAGTGTGACTGTTTGAGGTTGTGGACAGGTGTCTTTTATACTGATAACAAGTTCAAACAGGTGCCATTAATACAGGTAACGAGTGGAGGACAGAGGAGCCTCTTAAAGAAGAAGTTACAGGTCTGTGAGAGCCAGAAATCTTGCTTGTTTGTAGGTGACCAAATACTTATTTTCCACCATAATTTGCAAATAAATTCATTAAAAATCCTACAATGTGATTTTCTGGATTTTTTTTCTCATTTCTTCTGTCATAGTTAAATGCAAGTAAAAGTAAATGCATGCTCTTCAACTGATCGCTACCTGCACCTGCCCGCCTGTCCAACATCACTACTCTGGACAGCTCTGACTTAGAATACGTGGACAACTACAAATACTTAGGTGTCTGGTTAGACTGTAAACTCTCCTTCCAGACCCATATCAAACATCTCCAATCCAAAGATAAATCTAGAATTGGCTTCCAATTTCGCAACAAAGCATCCTTCACTCATGCTGCCAAACATACCCTTGTAAAACTGACCATCCTACCAATCCTCGACTTTGGCGATGTCATTTACAAAATAGCCTCCAATACCCTACTCAACAAATTGGATGCAGTCTATCACAGTGCAATCCGTTTTGTCACCAAAGCCCCATATACTACCCACCATTGCGACCTGTACGCTCTCGTTGGCTGGCCCTCGCTTCATACTCGTCCCCAAACCCACTGGCTCCATGTCACACACGTAAAAATGTCTAAACCTGTTTTTGCTTTGCCATTATGGGGTATGGCGTGTAGATTCATGAGGAAATATTTTTTGTATACATTTTAGAATAAGGCTGTAACGTGACAAAATGTGGAAGAAGTCAAGGGGTCTGAATACTTTCCGAATGCACTGTATATAAAATCCATTCTGAATATTACCTCACCACACACACCCCCTCAGCCCTCTGACACACACACCCAAATCGACAGAGCAGAGTGGATGAGGGAACAGTTTTGGTAGAGTGTGCCGGGGAACTGGGAGCAGCAGTAACTGAACAAAAAGGTTGGATTTGGCTGGGGCCCGTTCCAAGCAATTTACGTAACGGATTGAAAAATCATTTGACATCTACACAATAATTAGAGAGGGGAAAAACAGTGTTACACAAGACCTTCGGCTCATTGCATTATGCAACGTCCAGGCTATCATACCATGTAAAGTATGGCCTGAACCATTTGGCTGCAATTCGCTTTCAGAGATCAGAAAGGTATGACAAAGTCCAAGCAGATCACAAGACTCGACTTGAACATGGTTTGGCTTTGCAGTCCCAACTTGATAGATCCAAAGGAGGCAAGCTGTACTTGACTTGGACTGGAGGTATACTACTCAAATCATAGGCAAATGCTAATTATTTAGCCTAATAATGATATTGGCAGAAGAATCTCTCAGAAGGAACGCAAAATAATGTTGGATTCAAAACTTCGAATGTTATATATATATATATATGGGGGTACAATCTTCCCAGCTCTGCAGATTTTGCTGTGAGGTGGCAGTCATTAGATAATTTATTTTGGTATTGTCCATATGTAGCTCGTTTTTGGTCACAGGTCCAGGGATGGCTGAAGAATTGCAACATTTCCCTAGAACTAAACGCTGCAGATAGCAATACAGGGTGATTTGAAAAGCCATAGTCAATCAATCAATAATATATTAATTTTTAGCAAAAATGTTTATTTTTTTAATTACAATCTGTAAAAGCTATGAGAATAGAAAGGTTGAGTACTTTTGTGAAGCATCACAGCACAGTTCAAAAATATGGCAAATAGAATTCCAAAATGGTTGGTGTTAAGAGATGGATAGGAGGGGTTGAATGGAGCTGAAGGGTGGGACTAATTACACGATAACCAATGTAAAACATATGGGGTCTGTAAAATGTATATAGGTTTGGAAATTTTGTGAAATAGCACAGTTACAAATCAAACTGGATGGACATCAGAAATAGAGGAAGGACTAAAAACAAACTAAATAGAACTATTGTAAAATAGATTGTGTCTATAAAATGTGTATAAGATGTATAAACTGAAGGTAGAAGCCTAAGTGTTTATTGGTTTACTCCAATTGGGGTAAGGGTGGTAGGGTCTGTGGGGAATAATAAAGGTATATTCTTAATGAAGTATGTATATCTACATAGGTATGTATACATGTATGCATACGTGTATGTATATGGATATATATTTACCCCCAAAAATATATGGGGGACTGGAAATGATGCAGACATTTACATTGATGGAAGCAACAATCTTTCAGCAAAATTAAGCTGATCCACCGCTTAAATACTTATTTTTAAATGAATTAAATAAAAATTGAGGTGGTCTCAATAACTCGCCTTTTTATGGTTACATTAGGGGTAATGATTATTCTAATAAATAGATATATTTATGTGGATAGTCTAGTGAAAATGTAAACTGGCTTATTAATTTTGTTTAGGGATTTACTGGATACAATGTTGTAGTGTATCTTATTGTAGGCTATTTGGAATATGAAACTAGACTAGGCCTATTACATTTATTGCAGATCTCCATCCCTGACCTAATCCATCAAGTTAGGTCTGATTACTAGGCTTTATTGCAACATTGCTTTGTCACCAATGACAACAAGACGAGACCTAGATATTTGTTTCGTCCTCGCTAAAGTCCTCTGATTGGCTCAGCTCCAACTTCAGACGGTCGGGTCAAAAACCACAATGTGCCAACTAGAAGCCTATTTTTGGATAGTTTTTCAAACCAGTATACTTTGACCTCAAATTGTGTTCATGGTACTCAAAATGTGTGCAGGTTGTTAGGTCTGGTGTGTGTGATACTGCTATGGCAGCAGCCCCCAGCGTCTCATAGCCGCCCTCTCTTCAAGGACTACAGGAGCCTGGCAGAAAAACCAGGAGCCTAGCCTGTGTGTGTGTGTGTATATATATATATATATATTGCCAAGTGGGCCTCACTATAATGACAAGGGCTCTCCCCTCTCCCTCCTTCTCTTCTGCCCCTCTCTGGCTCTCTCCCTCATTATAATGAACAGGGCTCCTTCTGCATCCCCCCCTCTCTGTGGGAGGCCAGTGGCCCGTGGATAGACACCTGTGGATATATTCACCATCTCCCCTGGGAGATTAAAGCTAAGAGCCTTGTCCCACACGCCCACAGTGTTACATGTCTGGAAAATCCACTGTTTTACAACACCTGGCTAACCTGGACCATAGAGAGATCTGGTCCAACACTGCCCCCTATGGGGGGGGGCTCAGTAGTTGTGGTGTGTGTGTGGTTGGTGTATGTGTGGGAGTGTGTGTGCGCATGTCTCACCTCTGTGCTTGTGGTAGGAGAGCTCCCTGTTGGTCACTCTGAGCCACCTCTTCTTGAAGTTCCTCTTGCCGATGCGTTTCCTTCCCTGGGCCCGCTTCTGTATCTCCCTGTAACAAAATAAATAGTGACTTGATATTGGTACAGTAAGTTTAACGTCACAGCTATCAACCAGAAAAATCAACCAATCAATATACAGGACTGTTTATTAGAGTTAGTTATCTAGCTAAGTTAATGATCCCGCTTAACAACAAACCCCTCTGGTCAGGACAAACTCCTGGCCCTAGTTATGACACCAAACTTTTAAAATTAAGTTTCAAGATTTAGTCCTGGACTAAAAATAACTTTCAGTCCAGGAAAAGGACACATTATCTTTACTCCACTAGCTATAATCAATAACTGGATGTGAGCCACTCACCCCTCTTTGAGAACCACAGAGTCTTCCACCCCGCTGGACTCCTTACTGACGTTGGAGGAGATCTCATCTAGGAACTACACACACACACACACACACACACAATGGAAACACCATGCTAAATCAGCAATACATGTAAAACTAACATGGAAAAGAGATTTACCAACATGATAAAACCTTGAGTTTGACACATGGCCTACAAAATCAAAATGTAATAGGAAGGTCGCTTCACAACCAAAAACTCACCTTTTTTACTTTTTCAATACATTTGTCTTCTTGGAATGATTTGAAGAAATCATACATGTAGGATTCTTTAAAACTAGACTAAAGACAAAACAGTCACAAAGTGTTAGTTTTGCTCAGAGCGGACCAACAGACACAACCCACTGGGCAAAAACACGTAAAATCAACGTTGTCCACGTTACTTCAACCCCCCAAAATCTGTTGATGTTGAATCAACATGGAAAACTAATTGGATTTGCAAAAAGTCATCAACGTAAAAGGCAATGTCTTTTTTTCACCCAACTTTTAAACCTAAATCCAATGACTTAGTGAAATGTTTTGTTGATTTCATGTTGAACTCATGTTAGTTGACAACTCAACCAAATGTAAATCAAATTTAGACGTTGAACTGACGTCTGTGCCCAGTGGGAATTAAATGATTGATAGACATGTTGACTGACTGATATACACAAGGGAAGATTGATAAGCATGTTGGAGAGGCTGGTAAGAGACATTCATACATACCAGTTTGTTTTTGGACAGGCTCCCCCAGCTCCCCAGAGTCTGGATGGTCTTGGAGATGAGAGTGAGTGTTCGGGAGACCTCAAGGTCCTGACAGAGGAGTGTACAAAGCACGGTCAAATACCAGGGTCATGTTCATTAGGAACCAAACTGAATCAAATTAAACTGAAAACAGGGAGGGATTACTTATTGACAATTACAAACACAAATTTTCATGTTCCATTGCAAAAAATAAATAAAATAGATGTTCTGTTGCATGCCCTAATGAATACAACCCAGTTTATATCACAACAGCACAGCAGCAGGGCACCCCTGCTAAATTATTATAGGGGAAACACTTGACACAATAGTCTCATGTGTACAGTCGTGGCCAAAAAGTTGAGAATGTGAAAATTAATATTTGTGTCAAAGTCTGCTGCCTCAGTGTCTTTAGATATTTTTGTCAGATGTTACTATGGAATACTGAAGTATAATTAAAAGCATTTCATAAGTGTCAAAGGCTTTTATTGACAATTACATGAAGTTGATGCAAAGAGTTAATATTTGCAGTGTTGACCCTTCTTTTTCAAGACCTCCGCAATCCGCCCTGGCATGCTGTCAATTAACTTCTGGGCCACATCCTGACTGATGGCAGCCCATTCTTGTATAATCAATGCTTGGAGTTTGACAGAATTTGTGGGTTTTTGTTTGTCCCACCCGCCTCTTGAGGATTGACCACAAGTTCTCAATGGGATTAAGGTCTGGGGAGTTTCCTGGCCATGGACCCAAAATATCAATGTTTTGTTCTCCGAGCCACTTAGTTATCACTTTAGCCTTATGGCAAGGTGCTCCATCATGCTGGAAAGGGCATTGTTCGTCACCAAACTGTTCCTGGATGGTTGGGAGAAGTTGCTCTCGGAGGATGTGTTCGTACCATTCTTTATTCATGGCTGTGTTCTTAGGAAAATTGTGAGTGAGCCCACTCCCTTGGCTGAGAAGCAACCCCACACATGAATGGTCTCAGGATGCTTTACTGATGGCATGACACAGGCTTTAAACAATGCTACCTTATATAATGTTTACATACCCTACATTATTCATCTCATATGCATACGTATATACTGTACTCTATATCATCGACTGCATCCTTATGTAATACATGTATCACTAGCCACTTTAACTATGCCACTTTGTTTACATACTCATCTCATATGTATATACTGTACTCGATATCAGCTACTGTATCTTGCCTATGCTGCTCTGTACCATCACTCATTCATATATCCTTATGTACATATTCTTTATCCCCTTACACTGTGTATAAGACAGTAGTTTTGGAATTGTTAGTTAGATTACTTGTTGGTTATTACTGCATTGTCGGAACTAGAAGCACAAGCATTTCGCTACACTTGCATTAACATCTGCTAACCATGTGTATGTGACAAATAAAATTTGATTTGATTTGAGGACTGATTGGTAGTGCTCACCTTGTCTTCTCCTGCTGCCATTCCTGAGCAAGCGCTGTATTGGTGGTGCCCCGATCCCGCAGCTGAATCAACTTTAGGAGCCAGTCCTGGCGTTTGCTGGACTTTCTTGGGCGCCCTGAAGCCTTCACAACAATTGAACCGCTCTCCTTGAAGTTCTTAATGATCCGATAAATGGTTGATTTAGGTGCAATCTTACTGGCAGCAATATCCTTGCCTGTGAAGCCCTTTTTGTGCAAAGCAATGATGATGGCACGTGTTTCCTTGCAGGTAAACCATGTTTGACAGAGGATGAACAATGACTCCAAGCACCACCCTCCATTTACAGCTTCCAGTCTGTTATTGGAACTGAATCAGCATGACAGAGTGATTTCCAGCCTTGTCCTTGTGAACACTCACACATGTGTTAACGAGAGAATCACTGACATGATGTCAGCCAGTCCTTTTGTGGCAGGGCTGAAATGCAGTTGAAATGTTTTTTTTGGGGGGGGTTTTCAGTTAATTTGCATGACAAAGAGGGACTTTGCAATTAATCTGATCACTCTTCATAACATTCTGGAGTATATGCAAATTGCCATCATTCAAACTGAGGCAGCAGACTTTGAATATTAATATGTGTCATTCTCAAAACTTTTGGCCACGACTGTACACATTCTCTAAGAAACTATAAAAACAGTCAGCTCATGTGAATATGCATCAAAACATTATTGGAATCTAATCCAGTTTATTAAATCAAATCATGGGGGACCCTCATTTTTGTTCTAACCCAGTAAGAACACTCCTAACTCAATAAATCAAGGGTTTGATGATATCACAGTGTGCTCTCCCTGAGGGTCCCCGGGAATCCATTCAGAACCACATATCTAATCTACACTTCCAAATATGTAATTTGAGGTTCAAGAATTATTAAGCATTTTTATCTTGTTTAGCTTTTGACGGCATCTTATTTTTGGAACATTTATTTTACTAAACATAAAAATGGTTTGACAAACATAGGAAGTTTGGAGTAGCCTACACACACACCATTCCATCATTGGAACATCCTCAAATTTGGGAAATGTACATGCAACAGGTATGGCATGATGTAGGCCTATAGTGAATGTACATTCACGTTTAAGGCCACTGCTACTTTGTTCTGCTGTGCTAAATGGGTTCTTGCATGCTTTTTAGTCAGCCCTGGTTTCCATAGAGTTTCAGCCTGCCACAGAATTCTACCCGTTACGAAAGGGTCCAACCGCTCCCTTCAGCTCCATCTGTAGAGGAGCTTCTGGGAATGATAGAAGGCAAATCTCCTCAGGGGTCTAATAGTCTCCAGCATCAACAACGCATCATAAGCAACCACTGGCTGGCAGATCAGAGGAGTACCACACACACACAACTCTAGTTTTCATACCAGTATACTTTGACCTCAAATTGTGTGCATGGTACTCAAAATGTATGCAGGTTGTTAGGTCTTGTGTGTGTGTGATACTGCTATGGCAGCAGCCCCCAGCGTCTCATAGCCGCCCTCTCTTCAAGAACTACAGGAGCCTGGCAGAGAAACCAGGAGCCTAGCCTGTGTGTGTGTGTGTGTGTATATGGCTGTGCTCCACTGAGGCAAGGAGTAGAGTACTGGACGCTGCCAAGTGGGCCTCACTATAATGACAAGGGCTCTCCCCTCTCCCTCCTTCTCTTCTGCCCCTCTCTGGCTCTCTCCCTCATTATAATGAACAGGGCTCCTTCTGCATTCCTCCCCCTCTCTGTGGGAGGCCAGTGGCCCGTGGATAGACACCTGTGGATAGCTCCAGATATTCACTATCTCCCCTGGGAGATTAAAGCTAAGAGCCTTGTCCCACACGCCCACACAGTGTTACATGTCTGGAAAATCCACTGTTTTACAACACCTGGCTAACCTGGACCATAGAGAGATCTGGTCCAATACTGCCCCCTATTGGGGGGGGCTCAGTGGTTGTTGTGTGTGCATGGCTGTCAGATTAGAGGAGAATAGTAACACACCTCTGGCCCCTCACCGCACCTTCCTAAATCCATGATAGATGCTCTAGGCCTCCTTTTCAAGGAGCAATGAACATGTACTTCCGCAGTAATATTCACAGACTCTTACCATTTAAAATGGTATGAAATGCTTTGAGCGATGCTCATGTTTAACCACATATCCCTCCAGAAAGCTAGG
Organism: Oncorhynchus tshawytscha; assembly: GCF_018296145.1. Lineage (NCBI taxonomy): Eukaryota > Metazoa > Chordata > Actinopteri > Salmoniformes > Salmonidae > Oncorhynchus > Oncorhynchus tshawytscha. The sequence goes on from NC_056441.1 coordinate 58,025,692, forward strand.
GGATGGGTTTACTGCAGTAATCTAAGTGAAATGATTGTCCTGTGGTTTTGAACAAAGAAATAGGCCTATGACCTGTAGGACCCAATTCTAACATTTAGGCTACAGTACAGGTACATTTACTAATAAATGACACGGTAAAATGCTAATTAGGCCAACACAGTAATATCATAGGCTACATGCGATTCATTAGAACAACTTGGCTAACAATTCAGTTTGATAGTAGGCTAGGCCTAGCGCAACTTTATAATCAATGTTTGTTTTTCCATTGTAGCCTCTGGTAACTGCTGGTGCGATTTGTTCATGGAAGAGTTTAAGTGGTCCTGTGTGGCTCAGTTGGTAGAGTATGGCACTTGCAATGCCAGGGTTATGGGTTCAATTCCCATAGGGGACCAGTACGAACTAAATATGAAAATGTATACATTAACTAGCATGTGTGTACTCACTACATTAAGTCACGCTGGATAAGAGTGTCTGCTAAATGAGTAAAATGTAAAGTATTTGGGATGTTCAACTGATTTAAAAAAAAAAGGACATCTTAAACCAAAATGCAATTATGTTGACACCATCTTAAAATATAACTGATGCGCGCCACTGCACTAAAGGGAGATGAAGAGCAAGCAGTGGCCGTGCACTCATGACTCTCATTCGAGGGCACAGCTCGCTTGGTTTGCTACAAATATATGTTATAACTTGTCACTGATTTTAAACAGATTTTGGCAATAAAGCTCTTTTTCAACTTACCTAGTCAGACAAACTAATGGATACCATTTTTATGTCTCTGTGTGAAGTTTGAAGTATTTTTGTGAGTAAATGCTTACTAGCATTAGCACAATAACAAAATCTAGCTCTTCCAAAGACTTCCAGTCATTGTGCTAATGCTAGTTAGCAATTGCGCTAAGGCTAGTTAGCAACTTCTGCATGGTGAGACAAAATTGGTATCCATGAGATCAGACTCTGTGTAAGTAGAAAAATCACTTAGTGCAAGATTTTGTCAATTATCTGAAAAGCAGGACTCAGAATAAATATTTAGTAAAAAATCTATAATTTCTAATCATATTTCTGGGAGTGGTGTTAATAATTTAGCAGCAGTGAGGTCCCGCTTCTAAATTAATATTTTTTTCTTATACTTTAATTTAACTAGGCAAGTCAGTTAAGAACAAATTCACAATTCACAATGACGGCCTACACCGGCCAAACGCTGGGCCAATTGTGCACCGCCCTATGGGACTCCCAATCACGTCCGGTTGTGATACAGCCTGGATTCGAACCAGGGTGTCTGCAGATGCAGTGCCTTAGACCACTGCGCCACTCGGGAGCCCAAATATAGGAGGAACACTTTCACTTCTAAGTGAACACTAAAGTGCAAACACTTGGGATACCTCCTATGTGACACAAATGTAAAAAACATAGGCATATGGGCGTACTCACAGGATGGTGTGGGCGGAGCTGGAAGGTGTGTGGCGAGAGAACGGCGACGGCGAAGAAGCGCAGGAACACAAAGCTGCTGACTGCCGAATACTGGACGTGAGGATCATCTGCAGGGGAGAGGAGGAAGGGAGAGAAGGAGGAGGGGGGGGTGTAGAAGACAGAGGAGGGGACAGGAGAAGCATAAATAAAAATAAAGCTTTGCTACCTGTCCTAATCCATTGATTAAGATGTCATTTTTTTAATTTGGTGAACTATCCCATTAATCAAATGTATTCATAAAGCCCTTTTTACATGAGCCGATGTCACAAAGTGCTGTACAGAAACTCAGCCTAAAACCCCAAACAGCAAGCAATGCAGATACACCCAATGCAGATACACCCAGACAGGCTAACAACTGGGACAGGCCCAGTTCCAGACTGATCTCATCTGTTCCCTGGACCTTATTGACTCACCTGGTGGATTTGAAAGGACTGGATCGGGATTGGCATAAGCAAAGACCCTATGTCAGAGTTGATACCCATCCACTACTTTCAGATCAACAAAGGGTACAAGAATTGATTTGGGACTGTGCAGTGCTGTCCACAGTACACACACTTTTACAAACACACAGACATACACAGGTCATGCTCCTCCTACCATTAAAAAGGTGCTAATTCATATGAGCATAGCGGTTTATGAGAACATGGCTCATACAAAGTTCCAACACTACACATTAACAGGACCTTCTCACAGATTCAGTAGCTTCTACTTGAAGGGCCTCTGTCATACATACTATGAGACAATCTCCTGCACTTTAGTCAGGCTTCTGGCTCCACCTCATGGTGGACATGGTCTCTACAACATGCTGCTTACTGATGGAAGATACTTTATAAAAACCACTCTGTAAAAGTAACTAGATAATACTTTAGATTGGCATAATATTTCTGTATCTAATCTACCATCTTTTCCTTTGGATAGAGACCTGGACCTTTCTACACTAATGCTTATAAAAAGGGACTGACAAAATCAACCCTATATTTGTGGTATGAAAACATCTCAGAAACATGATTTGTGGTTAGTGGACGTTCTCTCTAATGTGATGAGGCACAGTGAGTATTGATGAGAGAGCTGTGACTGAGGAACAGGGTTGCAAAACTCCAGAAACTTTCCCTGAAAGTTTAGCAATTCCCCAAACAGGATTGTTTTTTTAAACCCAGGAACTTTTGGAAAGGTTTCCAGAAATGTGCAATCCTGCTGAGGATGAGGTAGGATGAAGGTGAGGAGAGAGGACGACGATGCCCCTGCTCACCAGGGAACCGCTTGGAGGCCATGTGACGCAGCGAGCGGAACACGTCACACATGAGCGGGGGACAGCTGGAGCTGGACTGGGTGATGGACGAGAACACCTTCTGAACGTACCCCTGCAGGTTCTCCTGGAGAGGACGGACATGCACATCGTGAACACGCACACACTTATTATAACAGTTCTTTCTGCATACCACCCCACTACTAGACAATACACTGATAGACAGCTTGCGATGCACCGGACAAATGTATACTGTACCTTGTTGACCTCAACGTTGTCTCCCTCTTTCAGTTTGATCGGGTCAATCTCACAGGTTTTGTTGGAGTCACAAATCTACGAAAAAAAGAACTTTGTATTTAGCTGTTATGCTGAGTTTTGAATTCGTTTTCAAACATGTTGTTCCTAGGTTATGAAATGAGCTTCTACGATGTGGTTCATAGCAGGGCTTACTTCTTAGGATCGGTGTTGATCTATGACATAATCCATTTCCTCACATTATTCCCCAGCTAACATATGGATGAACATTACCTCATCCAATACAGGCTTCAGGGTGACGGTCAGGTAGCTCCGCCCTACAATCTTCATCATGTCGTCGATGCAGCGCGTTGCCAGGGAGTTGCCACGGAAAATGGTGTTGGCCTCCCTAGACAGACAAGACGGGGTTCAGAGGACAGGGTGCCTATTCACTATATAGAGCACTACTTTTGTCCAGAGACGATAGGGCCCAGGAGAAGTGTGTACTACTCACTGAGTGTTCTCCAGTTCCAGGACAGTGATGGCGGAGACGAAGGGCACCAGGCGGCTGTGGTGGAGCAGCAGGCGGACCACGGGCAGCACCGCCTCATACCTCTCCCTGCAGATGTCCCCCAGAATGTGGGCTGCTGACGCCGAGATGGGCTGAGAGGGGGAAGAGAGATAAATGGAGAGAGGCTGGGGGGACAGAGAGAGGTTCTGAAAAAATCCCCTTATTCTCAAAAGGCACCATACTGTGAGCGATGATTGGTCAGCCACTAATGGTTATTAGTTGACCGCAATTCAACGTGTAGACGGCCACCACTCATGACAAACTACTGGCAGCGGTGTGGAATACACAGTGGGGTCTGTGGGCGATGGTTGGCCACTGATAGTTTTTGACAAATTGTTGGTCCTATGCGTCCTCTATTGTACACTTCCTTCCTTAAAGGGAAACTTGGGGATTTGGGCAATGAGGCCCCGTATCTACTTCCCCTGAGTCAGATGAACTTGTGGATGCCATTGTTATGTCTGTGTCCAGTATGAAGGAAGTTTGAGATAGTTTCCCGAGCCAATGCTAGCTAGTGTTAGCACAATGACTGGAAGCATATGGGTATCAGCTAGCATCCCTTTAAGTTCCTTAATGAGCATAATGTACCATTCAGGCAGACCAGGTGTGTGAACAAGACCGGTCTGAGGTTAGCACCTTAATGTCTGGGGACTTGAGCAGCAGCGTGCGGAGCGGTGTGTAGCAGGCGGATGGCAGCACATTGTCCTCGGTGTAGGTTACGTTGAGCCTCAGAGAGCCCAGGTCGTCCGTCTTGGACTTCCCGTTCCCTTTAGGCTGGAGGAGATACCTGTGGACCAGAGAAAGACACCCAACAAAACACACCCAGTCAGCGTTAAGAGTGATGGCCAGCCGACACATTTGTATTTGACAGTGGTGAGTCGGGTTGCACATTTCCGATAACTTATGTCCAGGATCAAATATAGAAATACCGGTTGAAAGCTTCATGGAATCAAGACATCTGGAGTCCTCCGACCAGAATGTCTGGAAAAACTGGGAGTTTTGGCAAAGTTGCCAGAATTTCGCAACCCTAGTGGTGAGACGCAAATGATGCTGTCAATGCTGTCCTCAACATGGGTCATGAAATGTGACGTTTTCAGCCATATAGTGCTTTTTCACTTTGAAATCCATTTCCTGTTCACATCGATTAAACAAACATAATAAAATAGCATTTATATCAAAAACATCTTTGGAGTTAGAGTTTTACACCTCTGGTAGTGTAGTAGCTTTAAAATAAAATAAAATTATGCAAAGATTTCAAACAGAACGTGAAAAACAATGCATAGTTGAGCAATTAAACTGCGTGTTTAAGCAGTGTGTGAATGAGCTGGGTGAGCCTGTATAGCTGCCTAGCCACCAACAGATGGAGCAGTTTTCACAAATTTACATCAGGCTGGAACTCTTCATCGCTTCGAAAGCTGCAGCTATGTTTTTCTCTAATCTGCTTGAACTGTATTCGTTACTGCAGTACTCAGACACCCAGAAACTTCAGTTGAGCCCATGTATTCTGGGACAGTCAATAGATCAATATACATTTTGTTCAGCCGAGTTGTGGGTCTGTATGTTAGAGTGTATGTATAGATCATCCCTGGCTTTCTCTCCCTCCCTCTACAGGAGATGGGGTTCTGCTGTCTCCATGCAAACTGACACCCACACACTAGTCTCACGGCCCTCATGCAAAACACATAGATCAGTATCTGCATAATCCCTTATCACCTAGAGGCGCACACACACACACACAGTTTACACAACACCACCATCGCAGTGTTCAAAGCAGTCTGAAGACGACGGAAGTAACCAGTACAAAAAAGTACCACAGATATAGAGCTGCTAGAGCGGGGGACAGGATCTGGCACAGGTTCATCTCCAATTATATATTGTTAAAGGTGCTATACGTAGGATTTTGTATAATTTCAGAAACCGCTGTTTGAAGCTGGTAGACCAAAACCGACGACTGCTGCAAAAATAATACAATGATTCCCTACAATATTCAGTACTTATTTTCTCAGGTAAACTGAAATTGAAGAGAGGTGTCAAATTTTAGCTACCAGGAAATGATAGTGATTTCCAGTAGATAACACAGCCAAAGTGAGAACAGTTTTCCCAGTTTGACAACAGAAGCTGTTCTGGCGGGAGAAATCAATAGGCGAATATCATAGCCAATCACAACACTGGCAGGTAAGTAATACTGTGAAACACTATAATTCCACTATTAGCACCAGATATAAATGGAAATTCTGAAATTAAAATACAACATTTAAAAAAAATCTGATGTGTAGCACCTTTAAAACACAAGAGAAAAACTCACTATTAAGGAGAAAAAATATCAAGGAACTGGATGAACCCTTATTCCTCTATTCACAAAGAGTATTACAGCAGGACTGCTATATTGTAGGATCTGTTGTGCCTTTTAAATCATAATGAAAAAGATTACATGGACAGGGGGAACATGATCCTAGATCAACAGTACCCCTCAGATTATTTGTGAGTATGGGCCTTTTTAACATCCACCTCACAATGTGCAGATCTGATCTAGCATCCACGGATCTACGCAGAAAAGAAGGTCAGCACTGTGAGGGGTGTGACGTCAGAGTCGCCGGATTGTTGTGGCTGATAAAACGAGGCGAGTAGCAGCGGAGTACGTAAGACCCTCTGTGTCATGTCCCCTTATCTGTCATCTGCTAATCAGTCTATTCATTTCAGCTAGCTAGCGCGGCAGTCAGATTACATTCTTCAGGTTGAGCGCAGCAGCAGCAGGCGTGTGGCTGCGTGCAGTGAGTGCACGACGTGTCCATGTGAGAGAAAGAAAGTGTGTCACGGTCACCCGATTTCCCTAGTAGACTATGTGGCTCTGGTACAAAGTAGTGCAGTGTAGAAGGAATAACATGCCACTTTCGAATGCAACCAGTGTGTTTGTAGTTAGAAGTTAGAGCTGTGGGCTCCTGTGGGCATGCGGACGCTACGTGCACCTTTGCATATTGTTGCGTCAGTATGCGAAATCTCTCGAGTTAGTGTGAGTGACCTGGCGCGGAAGCATCAGGAAGACAATGTGCGAGGTGAAGCTGTGGTGTGGTGTGATGTGTCACCGTTCTTACCAGGCCCTGTGAATGTGGTCATTTCGCAGGATCTTGACAGATACCCGCGTCTCCCCAAGGAAGACATCCTGCGCCAAATTCCCATTGTTCCACAAGTCAACTCTGCAGACACACACACACACACACAGAGAGAGAGAGAAACACTCAATCACACATACTAAGTGAATGTGATATTTGCAAATACACTATAAAAATCTACGAAAAAGGGACCAATGCCCCTTCCCCTTCCAAACACACCACTTACCATTGGCTGGCTGGCACTCTCATGGAAAACACAACCACATCAATCTCAACACATAAACACAAAATACCCTGATGAGTTACTCCTTACCAGTGTGAAGTATACAAATTGCAGTACACTTTAAAAAAAAATACACATGCAATTAAAATCACCTCAAATCCAAACCTGAAAGTCATGCATGTGTGTTTACCTCTCTCGGCCCAGCCTAGTCTTACCCGACTGTAAACCCAGTGAGCTATGTAGCTATGAGTCAGTCGGCTGTAGGTGACGCAAACAGAGACACAAACCCCACAGGTCCTTAACCACCAACTTTGCATTACACACTACACCGGTTGTGACTAACACAATCCAATCAAATCTGGTTGAGTTGAAACACACTTGAAAAATCCTCTTCTGATTACATCCCAGAAGTCGCTCCAGAGAGATGGAGGTATGGTGGTCTGTTTGTCAGTGTGTGGAAAAAAATCCAACCCACAGATGTTCTGTTAAAGGTCAGAAGGAAAATATAGGGAAAAAAAAGAGAAGTAAAAAAAGAGAGAAAAGCAGAAGGAGAATAGAGAATAAAAGAGAAGAGAAAAATAGAAGAGAAAGGAGGAGAGGAAAGAAGAGGAAAAGGAAAAGAAGAGGGGAAAGGGGAGACGGTACACTCACTTGATCTCCAGCTTTTCAATGTCCTCCTCCTCTACTTGGAAATTAGACTTTTTTGTGTAACTGTTGGGCCTTGTGACCTGAGGACAACAAGACGGAATTTACATCAGTCTACTCCAGCAAATACCAACTCAGACGAGGTAACGTGATGGCGCCGGAGGGGATGGCTGCAGTCTTAACGGCTCTTAACCAACCATGCTATTTTTAATTTCTTTTGCGTTGTTTTGTACATAATGTTGCTGCTACCGTCTCTTATGACCGAAAAGAGCTTCTGGACATCAGAACTGCGATTACTCACCTCAGATTAGACAGTTTTTCTTCAATGAGTCGGACAGGAGGGATATACTACTACAGACACCCGACCAGGCCCAGATCCCAATCATTAGCTGGAGAAGGAAACTGAGATTTTGCGGAAAAAGATCAGGGTGTCTTGTGAGGATCAAGTGACGGGTGGCTAATCTGCCTTTCGTCCTGCTAGCTAACGTTCAATCGCTGGAAAATAAAATGGGATGAACTGAAAGCATGTATATCCTACCAACGGGACATTAAAAACTGTAATATCTTATGTTTCACCGAGTCGTGGCTGAAAGACGACATTAAGAACACACAGCTGGTGGGTTATACACTATCGGCAGGACAGAACAGCAGCCTCTGGTAAGACACAGGGCGGGGGCCTATGCATATATGTAAACAACAACTGGCACACGATATCTAAGTAAGTCTCGAGGTTTTGCTCGCCTGAGGTAGAGTATCTCATGATAAGCTGTAGACCACACTATCTACCTAGAAAGTTTATCATCTGTATTTTTCATAGCTGTCTACATACCACAACAGACCAATGCTGGCACTAAAAACACACTCAATGAGCTGTATACGGCCATAAGCAAACAGGAAAACGCTCATCCAGAGGCGGCGGTCCTAGTGGCGGGGGACTTTAATGCAGGGAAACTTAAATCAGTTTTACCTCATTTCTATAAGCATGTTAAAAATGTGCAACTAGATGGGGGAAAAATGTGACCACCTTTACTCCACACACAGAGACGCGTACAAAACTCTCCCTCACCCTCCATTTGGCAAATCTGACCATAATTCTATCCTCCTGATTCCAGTCTACAATCAAAAATTAAAGCAGGACGCACCATTGACTCGGTCTATTAAAAAAAAAAGTGGTCAGATGAAGCAGATGCTAAGCTACAGGACTGTTTTGCTAGCACAGATTGGAATATGTTCCGGGATTCTTCCGATGGCATTGAGGAGTACACCACATCAGTCACTGACTTTATCAATAAGTGCACCGAGGACATCATCCCCACAGTGACTGTATGTACTTACCCCAACCAGAAGCAATGGATTACAGGCAACATTCACACTGAGCTAAAGGGTAGAGCTGCCGCTTTCAAGGAGCAGGACTCAAACCCGGAAGCTTATAAGAAAACCCGCTGTGCCCTCTGACAAACCATCAAACAGGTAAAGCGTCAATACAGGACTAAGATCGAATCGTACTACACCGGCTCCAATGCTTGTTTGATGTGGCAGGGCTTGCCAACTATTACAGACTACAAAGGGAAGCACAGCCGAGAGCTGCCCAGTGACACAAGCCTACCAGACGAGCTAAATAACTTCCATGCTTACTTCAAGGGCAAGTAACAGTGAAACATGCATGAGAGCATCAGCTGTTCCGGACGACTGTGTGATCACACTCTCCGCAGCCGATGTGAGTAAGACCTTTATACAGGTCAACATTCACAAGGCCACTGGGCCAGACGGATTACCAGGATCGGTACTCCGAGCATGTGCTGACCAACTGGCAAGTATCTTCACTGACATTTTCAAACTCTTCCTGTCTAAGTCTGTAATACCAACATGCTTCAAGCAGACCACCATAGTCCCTGTGCCCAAGAACACTAAGGTAACCCGCCTAAATGACTACCGACCCGTAGCACTCACATCTGTAGCCATGAAATGCTTTGAAAGGTTGGCTCACATGTACACCATTATCCCAGAAACCCTAGACCCACTCCAATTTGCATACCGCACCACAGATGATGCAATCTCTATTCCACTCCACACTGCCCTTTCACACCTGGACAAAAGAAACACCGATGTGAGAATGCTATTCATTGACTACAGCTCAGTGTTCAACACCATAGTGCTCTCAAAGCTCATCACTGAGCTAAGGACCCTGGGACTATACTCCTCCCTCTGCAACTGGATCCTGGACTTCCTGACGGGCTGCCCCCTGGTGGTAAGTGTAGGTAACAACACATCCGCCACGCTGATCCTCAACACGTGGGCCCCTCAGGGGTGTGTGCTCAGTCCCCTCCTGTACTCCTTGTTCACTTATGACTGCACAGCCAGGCACGACCCCAACACCATCATTAAGTACACCATCATAAGTTTGCTGATGACACCAGTGGTAGGCCTGATCACCTACAACGATGATACAGCCTATAGAGAGGAGGTCAGAGACCCAACCGAGTGGTGCAAGGACAACAACCTCTCCCATAGACAAAGGAGTTGATTGTGGACTACAGGAAAAGGAGGACTGAGCACACATTCCTTAACATTGACGGGGCTGTAGTGGAACAGGTTGAGATCTTCAAGTTCCTTGGCTTCCACGTCACCATCAAACTAACATGGTCCAAGTACACGAAGATAGTCATGAAGAGGGCACGACAAAACCTATTCCCCCCCAGGGGATGAAAAGACTTGGCATGGGTTCTCCGATTCTCAAAAGGTTTTACAGCTGCACCATTGAGAGCATCCTGACGGGTTGCATCACTGGTATGGCAACTGCTTGGCCTCTGACCGTAAGGCACTAGAGGGTAGTGCGTACGGCCCAGTACATCACTGGGGCCAAGCTTCCTGCCATCCAGGACCTCTATACCAGGCGGTGTCAGAGGAAGGCCCTAAAAATTGACAAAGACTCCAGCCACCCTAGTCATGGACTGTTCTCTCTGCTACCGCACAGCAAGCGGTACCGGAGCACCAAGTCTAAGTCCAAGAGACTTCTAAAAACAGCTTCTACCCCAAGTCATAAGACTCCCGAACAGCTAATCAAATGGCAACTCGGACTATTTGCATTGCCCCCCCACACCTACTCTGCTGCTACTCTCTTATTATCTATGCATAGTCACTTTAACTCTACCTACATGTACATATTACATGTACATATTACCATATTACCATATTACCTCAACACACGACACCAGTACCCCCTGTATATACTGTAGCCCAGCTATTGTTATTTACTGCTGTTCTTTAAATATTTCTTATTCTTCTTACTTTTTTTGTTGATATTTTCTTGAAACTGCATTGTTGGTTAAGGGCTTGTAATAAGCATTTCACTGTAAGGTCAACACCCGCTGTACTCTGTGCATGTGAAAAAAAAAAAAAAAAAAAAAAAAAAAAAACTTTTTTTTTTTTTTTTTTTTTTAAAATCGATGTACTGTCAAAACCAGCCAGATATCTAGGTTGCATTCATTAGGGCACGCAATGGAAAACTGTTTAAAACATTTTGGAATGGAAAACAAAATGTGAGCATTCCTGTTAGTCCGTCCCCATTTTAGTCTGTTGTCATCTGTTTTCTTCCCAACAGAGGAAATGAGCCCCCAGATGTAAATTAAGTTTACCTCAAAGTTAAAGGTTTCCTCAAACTGAGGGTCGCTGGTCTTCTTTTTCACCTTTGTTTTCTTCTGGTCAGACCTAAGGAGACAGAAGAGTCAGAAATATACTCAAACCTTTCTCATGGGGGGGGGGGGTCTATGTTAAAGAATAATGGATATAATGCCTAAGATGTTGACACATTGCATTAGCTATGTGGGTTCAATTGAAGTGAGCTAATAATCATGTGCCACTGCAGAGGATTGTAGTCTAGTCTTACCTGGCAGGCCCAACGAGCGAGACAGTGGCATACGGGTCACAGTTCTGTCCACTGATCAGAGGCAAGCCCTGGCATTCTATTATCCTGGGGGAGACAAAAGCAACAGGAGAAAACACTAATAAAACCATAGAATACACTCAACTTTGACAGGATTGACCTTAGTGTTTCTCATATCAATATTACAGTGTTCTGACAATCTGACCTACGACTCACAATGTGCTACATAGATTAAATATGCTACAAAAACTGTAAACATGCACATTATTTAGTCTTTGTAGGGAAAGGTTTCAACCTCATCTCCAGCACCACCCCAACATTTGTGAAAATTGCACATTTCTATGTTTTGTAGTAAAAAAAAGAAATCTTTCTAAGTTTCCAATGCATCATGCGATTTTTAACCAATTATGGGCTGGCATTGCCTACTAAATGGTCTAATAATGGTTGATGATGTCATTGGAAACACTTAGCTTCCTCTATTTTTAACTACGAAACATAGAAACGTGCCAATTTCACATAATGATGTTGGGGATGATGAATATGAAGTGGAACATTATCCCTATCTTTAATGTAAGGCTATTACACTTTTATAAAATGTATGACTGACAAAAAACAAATCTTCATTGGAGGGTAGCAGCACAATCTAAGTGCAATTAAATGTTTGATTTAGGATCATGTTTTATAGGTTTGTCATTCAAACATTTTTATTTTTTTAAATCTGAATTATTTAATATAATTTTACATGTGATAATGCCACAGAGGGCCAGAGATTACACACACCTGTGACAATCTGAATTACCCAAAAAAGCCACTAAATGTAATTTGATAAAATTCCCCACCAAAACGTGAAAAAGTTACCAAATTCTGTTTACTGGTAAACTTAGAAAGTTTACAGTAAGTCTTCCCTTTGTAACACTAGGGAGGACACACACACACTGGTACACTGTCGTTGTCTGTGTCAAACACACGGCTTTGGTGATATTCTTACAGCATACATCACAGACATCTGTAGCTGTTCATTAGTCCCATGGCTGAGTGAGTGGTTAGGGAAAATCGTCATGACAGCCTATGGCTTTAGACAAACCATGCCTACACTTCCTACCTTCTCAGTCAGTTGGCAGATTTTGATCATTTAACTAGGCAAGTCAATTAAGAACAAATTCTTATTTACAATGGACGGCCTACCCCGGCCAAACCCTAACGACGGTGGGCCAATTGTGCGCCGACCTATGGGACTCCCAATCACGGCCGGTTGTGATACAGCCTGGAATCGAAACTTGGTCTGTAGGGACACCTCAAGCACATATGCAGTGCCTTAGACCACTGCGCCACTCGGGAGCCCCACGCTGACAGAGAGATATGGTATGTCTTTCTACGACATAGGGAGCCAAAAGTAGTCCAGAATGTGGGAAATATTCCCATGGACACAGTCACGGGTGTATTTGGTACATACTACAGTAGTTGCTATTCATTATAGTACAGAGACGCAACAGTTCATCTACCATAGATTTTCAAAGAGGACACAAGATATAACTTGTTACATCTTTTTTTTTTTTAAAGCAAACTGAAGCTACTACAGTACAACAGTGATGCTAAATATAAACATATATTTCACAATTATAAACTGGGTAGTTCGAGCCCTGAATGCTGATTGGCTGACAGCCGTGGTATACCAGACCGTATATCAAGGGTATGACAAAACATTTATTTTTACTGCTCTAATAACCAGTTTATAAGGCAACTCAAGGATTGGTGGTATATGGCCAATATAGCACAGCCAAGCGCTCCGCATTGCATCGCGCATAAGAACAGCCCTCAGCCGTGGTGTTGGCCATACACCATACCACCTCGGGCCATATTGCTTAAATAAACTCACACAGAAACATATATTTAAGTCTGAGGGGTGGGGCTTATTGGGCATTACTAACAGCCAGCCAGAGGGTTGAGGGGGAGTTCAACCCGTAGTCTGGCCAAAACTTGAACCAAACCACAGCAAAGAAATTATTTGACCATAAAGGAGTCAGAGAAGAAACCCCCCCCACACACACACACACAATTTCCCTAAACATGTAATTTCCCCCCTTTTCTACAGCAACAAACATGAATACATTTCCAATGCCTTTTCAGATTGTAACATCCTTTTCAAGATGCATTTTTCCTGCATCTAACAAGATGACCAAAGTTGATCTGTCATGATTAGTTGATGTACTGTTTTCAGTTGAAGGGCAGAACATAGGCCCCTTTGTTTGAGGAAGAAGGTGTCAATAATAACTTAATGATTAGGATTAAACAGAGTTTTACCATTGTTTATGCAAAGGGGGGAGGGTGTATGTGAATGTGTGGTTATATACAAATAAGGTGGCAGGAAGAGTGTTCCTGTATGCCTGGAGGGTAATGTTCCATGTCACTGTATGTTCACAGTGTACAGGCGCTCAACAGCAGCAGACCTACTCACTGTATGTTCACAGTGTACAGGCGCTCAACAGCAGCAGACCTACTCACTGTACAGGCGCTCAACAGCAGCAGACTTACTCACTGTATGTTCACAGTGTACAGGCACTCAACAGCAGCAGACCTGCTCACTTTATGCAGGGACCCAGAGGGTAACCACCTCCCTCTGCAGTGTGCTTGACGTTGTGCTCCTGGACGGCCCCCAGGTTCACTAAATGATTGTTATTAATTTGTTCATTCATTCACACTTTTGGTTGCACCCTGTACTGCTAATTTGCATTGCATCCTGTCTGGTGTTTGATCATGGCACATTTCTACGTTTTGTAGTTAAAAATATAGAGGAAGAAAAGTGTTTCCAATGACATCATCAACCATTATTAGACCACTTAGTAGGCAATGCCTGCTCATAATTGTTAAAAAAAAAAAATCTCATGATGCATTGGAAACATATCTTCCTCCTCACTTTTTTACTATGAAACATATGTGCAATTTTCACATATGTTGATGTTGGGGTGGTGCTGGAGATGAAACACCAGACAGGATGCACATTTTGAAATATCCCTTCAAGTTATCCCTATCGTTTCCTATTTTTAAAGTAAGGCTAGTATACTTTTACAACATGTATCCAACAAGTATACAAAAAAAAATCTTGATTGAGGGTAATAGCACATCCTGAGTGGGTAGGTTAGATTGCCAGAACAGCGCCTACGTAAACACCAGACAGGATGCAATGCAAATTAGCAGTACAGGATGCAACCAAAAGTGTGAATGAATTGGCTGATTTTGTTATTCATTTGTTAACTCTCAGAGAAGACATAGGCAGGAAGTGTTGGCATGGTGTGTCTAGGCACAGGGCATCATTAAAAAAAGAAAAACAAACCTGTAAAACAATCCTAAATAAACCATAACCTTTAATAGCATTGGTGTTTAATGGGGGTTTCAGCATGAAATATCCTTTATAAATATATATATATTTTTTTACACACATTTTTCACCATGTCAATATGTATTTGTTTAGTCAATATTTTGCTGTCAAACTAGTGGCAGTATTGAAAAAAAGTGAACAGCTGAAAGAGTTGCAGAGTTAATTGAAAATAGTCCCATTGTTGGTTAGATGCATCCTTCATTAATTTGGCCATTTTCTCTTGAAACGTATGGTCTATCCACTAGAAACTCATGGGACACGTACACTTAGTGGACAAAACATTTTTTTTTTTTAACTTCCTAATATTGATGCCATTCCATTCGTGCCGTTCCAACCATTATTAAGAGCCCCTCAGCAGCCTCAACTGATTCAAAGGACCTTAAATATTTTGTCTTGCCCATTCACCCCCTGGATGGAACACATACACAAGCCATGTCTCAATTGTCTCAAGGCTTAAGAAACCTTCTTTAACCGGTCTCCTCCCCTTCATCTACACTGATTGAAGTAGATTTTAAAAACTCATTCACCTGGTCAGCCTGTCATAGAAAGAGCAGGTATCCTTAATATTTTGTACCCTTAGTGTATATTATGAATACTATAAATAGTTTTAAAAAAGTTATTCAAGTATAAATTACCTCCTCCCCCAAAAAAGTATATATATAAAAATAACCAAAAATTACTACAGATTGCCATATATTTTTTATTAATTACCAAAACTACCAAAGATTCTGGTAACTTTGGTAAATTACCAGTAGCTTTACTACCCTAATTCTCCCACAGGACAAGTCAGGGTGGAGGAGACAGTAACAGTGAGCAGGTAGTGGTGACACACCGACGGCGGTTCTGAGACACCAGCTGCAGCGACCATAGCGGTGGGAGCAGTGCTACAGCAGTTTCCTGTCAAGATGCCATCACTTCCTCCTCATTAACCTGTTTGCCGCAGTTTGAATGAGTGAAGCCAAGCAACAACAACATCCACTGACTAACGCACACACACACACACACACACACAATGCAAGCACACAAAACCCTTGAGATGACAATCTCTTGGAAATACACAAACACACATGCAATGCCAAAGGGAGTGCTCAGGGACAGTGCTACAGTATGGATGCACAGTCAAACACCAACAGAGGAGACAAGTTGTTTGTGAGCGCTGTGTGTGTGTGTGTGTGTGTGTGTGTGTGGAGGGATGTTGAAAATGAACACAGCAGAGGTGAATTCGCGAGTAGGAGAAAACAGCTGCGGTAAGAGGAACTGAAGAGAGGGTAAACCATGGTTGGGTCTCTGGGCTCTGGCTCCTTAGAGCCTATTGATGCCTGACTGGGAGGCTTAATGGTGTTGGCCAATCTAGCCCAGCCACAAACAAAGGCTTAACGACAGCAAATAAGACTGCATAGAGAAAATCCACATGTTAATGTACTTGTGTTAAAGTCTTCCAATGCTTCTTAGGGTAACAGGTGCCACTAACCACAGATCTAGGATCAGATTATACTACACACCCCACCCTAACCTTACCCATCAAGGGGAAGAAAACATTCTGACCCTGGATCAGTACTCACCGAACCAGTAGCTGCTGGCACATGGAGCCATTCTCTATGATCAGTTCATTCAGACGCATCTCCAGGTGGACCTTTCCCTGGGGGGAGAGAGAGAGAGAATAGACGTGACATGACATCAGAGCATTCTGAAAGTCAACAGGAATTACTTCAGTATTTCTCCTATCAACATTGGTGCTATATGCCAGATCCTGTACTCTCTGAACATACGTTTAGAATTTACTTTCAGAGGTTAGGTTACATTCATAGTGCAGCCTACTCTATGAATGAGTTAAACGTTCATTCTAAAGTGGTGGATATGAGTAAGGCGGACTCCTCTAACCTCCCCAGTCTTTCTCTATGGTGGCTTCAGGTTTGTAGTGGCTGTGTGTGCATTAGGGAGTGTGATAAGCCACAGCTAGCTGTCATGTGAACCAACGCTCAAAGTCTTTATCAGGTCGGATGTGGTGAAGGCTGCTGCATTGCCTTCAGAAGTGTCAAAAGGAGGCAGAAAAAAAACAAATGCACGAACTCCCTCTCCCCTCCGCAATACAGCATGAGTTGAGCTCAGACAGTGATGGTTGTCACTTACGCTGTTGCTAATGGAAGATAAGCCTTGGTCGACATGGTGAGAACTACCCTGGCATGCCTGCTGGGCTGAGTTAATGTCCCTCTGTACGTGTTCATTAGACACTGAACGAAGAAAAATGGACTGAAACAGGGACAAACTACCTGGACTAAGAAGCACTCTAATGTTCTGCTGCAAAGCATTTTCTACTGCGTGGCCTAATGTAAGCGACCCAGCTCACTGCCACTCACCTTCAAAACATGGCCTGTATTGTACTATCAGGTCCATGTACAAGTATCCACTTGGCACAGATATAGGAACAGATTATCCTCCCCAAGCTCTAACCTTAAGCACTTCTGAAAGGGCAACTTCAACATACTCCAATCTGTACCATCAAACAACTGCACAGAAGCAACCACTTCTAACTCACTCTGTTCTTCTCAGCCTATTGCCAACTGCACTCGCAGTTTCTGCATCAATTTCAACCCCTTTTTCAGAGAGAACACAAGCACACACTGCAGTCCATCACTGATGTAACAAGACTTGGAACACCTACTTCGGGGTGAGTCACTGTAGAAAACACTCCTCAGAATAGCCTAGACTAGGGCAATTCCACTACAATTGTTTTCACATATGACAACTTTGTGCAACATGACAGCGACAGGAGGCAACAACCTTGGGATTCTGCAGAGAGATAGAAAAATATTCTACAAGTCTTAAAGCCATATGAAAGGCCATGCATCTGCAGAGAGAGAGGGAGAGAGGCAGAGGGAGAAAGAGAGAGCGTGGGAGGATACACTTCCTTAGACACTAAAAGGAGCCCTTTGAAAGGCGGGTTTGCGACAGTGGAGAGAAAAAAAGAAAAGAAAAAAAACTGCTGTGCGTTGTGAAATACCTAGAGAAGACGAGCACCGTGTTTACAGTGAGATGAGCGAGACTGGAACCAGAAACATTAGGTTCTACCCGCGTCCATCTCCCCCAGACAGCTCTGAATGGGGAGCTTGTAAGCAAAATAGATTGTTTCTAATCTAATATGGCTGCTCTCTTCGTAGAGGATTTAGCCTGGCTAACACTGTCCTTGTCTGGTGTTGCCCAACTGACACTATGCCCACAAACACACACATCCAACTCGGCTCGGTGTCCTTCTGTTCTTCCTGGACTCAAGCTGTGCCTCTAGTTGGGGAGGCAGCCCTGGTCATCTTCAGAGTGAGTCACTGTAGCAAATCACTCCTCAGAATAGTCCAGACTAGGGCACCACTAAACATGAAATGCTACAACTGTGGCGTGAAATAGGGTTAAATGGAACTGTCCTACACAGCCTACTGTGATTGGATAACATGTCTGCGGGCTTAGGTCAGTTCAGGATGCTGTGGCAGCAGGACACGGGGTTATTTCAGCCCGTTCTCTGCCAGATTTCAATATCCTAAACTCTGCTCATCACTCAAGAACAAAAAAAACTCACCACCAGGTTAATGACACCATTATGTAACCGAGAGGTAAGAAGAACAACAATTGAATACACCTTGGGGAGCGGAAGTCCTCTTTTTTTCCAGTCTTTCTCCTTCCTTTGAGCCAGAAGTCATGCCATCAGAAACAGCAGAGCTCCTGGTTCTTTCTCAATTTTCAAAAAAGCACATCCTCTCATTGCCTCATCACTGATCTGAAAGAATTGACCAGGTGAAAGCCAACCAATGAGCTTCCACCATATTGTTTTCACCTGTCAAGTCTTTTCCAATCAGTGTAGATTAAAGGGGAGAAGACAAGGTGAGAAGAGATTTTTTTATCAATTGAGCTAGAGCCCCTGTGGATCAGCCCAGTTGCCAAGCCTCTCAGCTTAGAGAGAATACAACAGGATGTGAGGAGGAGGTGTCTGCTGCAGTTACACAGTTGGACCAAGCCAAATGTCTGACTGGTGACCAACTAGAATCAATACCATTGGACAGCCTTATGTTGGCTAAATGACCACATATAGGAACTAGCACTATGACTAGAAGGTGAACTTTACCCCCCCAGACCAACTGGGTACACATAAAGAGGTCTGAACACTGTCTGCCTGACACCCACCTGGACTTCAGAGTTAGGGTCCACGGGCTGCAGGCCGAACCAGTGCTCCTTCCCACTGAATTTACACAGTTCCTCCTTCCGGATGGACACTTTCCCTGAAACCACAAATGGACCGACAGACGTCAACATACTTGGAAATCCTCCAGCTGAAAGCATAGTGTACCTGTGTGTGTGTGTCAGTTCCTACTCACCGACAGGCAGGTCCCTCTGAAAAACACCCTTGGCGAATACGTAGAAGGACAAACACTGAAATGGTCGTGGGATCTCAAAGTAGAAGTCCTCACCGTAGAAAGGGCTGGAAAACAACCACAGGAAGTCGTTGAAGTGAAGAGTAAAACACCATCTTTAGGCTACGTTCAGAGAACAGGCTGACCTCTGTGGAAAGGGAACATTTACTGAAAACTTGGTTGGCTTTTCATTGGGAAGGGTTTATGACTGATTAGCCTGATCGCAGAACTGTTTTTTGAGCCAAACAAACTTATATGACAAGGAATTGGCAAGACAAACAGATCTGGGACCAGGATACTATTTCAAGGGCCAGAAGACAACACCGACGACAACACAAACCAAGGCCTTATCCACAGACCGCCCTCCATCAGCAATCATTAAACAGCAGGTGCTAAATATAGCCTAGCTCTGTGGTGGCCAGGCCTCCTAGGACTGACTGACCAGCATACAAGTGGTTTGGAAGAGCAGGCAGAGAGGGTGCCAAGCAGACGTACCATCCAGCTATGACCAGGGTCATTTGTGTTCATTACTATGCATGGGCCGACAGGCGAGAATGTTTTGAAAAGGAGCTGGTGCAACTTAAACCTTGTACATTTCCCCCCCTTCCATTGGGTTAAGTGTCTCGCTCGCAGTCCTGAGCCCAATCTCAATTGCTTAAAAATCTATTATATTTTCTTCTCCTCCCCATCACTTAGAAATAGTTGCTAGGTGAAAGCAATATGGGGAAAGCGCATCAGGCTTCACCTGGTCAGTTCTTTCAGATCAGTGCAATGAAGGAGGTGGCAAGGACAGATGTTTTTAGACAATTGAGAAAGAGCCCGTCTGAGCCTAACAGTCACTGTAATTAATATTTTTCAAGAAAATACAATTATGGTAATGGTACCCTAACTGCACATAGTTACTAGCCTGTTACATGGTTATTATGCTAAATTGTTACTTTGGTAGTTACTCTGGTATGAGGCATAATTTATGTAAAGAGAAGCCAGAGTGGCTGTTAGCTACACCGTTCTGCAGCCTTCTCAAAACAGTAGAAACTAAGCAGGTTTAAGCGTTGCTAGCAGGTGTATGACAAACCAGTACGAAAAAAGGACAACTGACAGACATTTGTTCCATTATCTTAATAAAGTCAAACAGTGCTAATAACGTTATGATCTGTTCAAGTAAGGCTAGCTTCTATGTAATACTGCATGCACGGTTGGTGAAATGCCTTGCCTGTCACTTCCGCAGTGAGGGTTTGGCAACAGGCTGCAGACGCCCACGCATCCTTCAGTGCACATAATCACATGGATTTACGCACTTGTAGCCTCCACACACACACACACACTCTCTCTCTCTCTTTCGTTGTCCCGTTCCTTCCCTCTTAGACAAAAAACGGGTGTAAGCATTAGTCCAAACAAGAGTTGTATTGGACAAATTCAGGTAGGTCCCTCCCCGTTTCGCCCAGTTCGCTTCCGTTTAAGAAACATTTTGCAACAGAATCGGCATAATGAATACGCCCTAGAATCAACAAAACACATCCTAACGTTAAAGAAAAAGTCCACTCAAAATCTTCTGGCATTTGCCAGCAATCAAAATGCTAAAATTGTCACAGTTCTCATAGATTGTCACAAAATGCATTATACTGTGCTTTCTGTATTTTGAAGGTTCTATATAGTTTGAGTGGCATTGTCCTTTGAATCCACATAAGTAGAGAGTAATATGGTACCGGTATAGCTGCTCCACTGCAATTGTTGTCACATATGACAACTTTGTGCAACATGACAGAAGCGGGAGGCAACAACCGTGGGAATCTACAGAGAGAGAGATTCTTCAAGTCTTACAGCCATTCTGTATACTTCCGGCCCTTCTTTGGACACTGTGTTAACAACCCTCCAGGCAAGCTTCAATGCCATTACAACTCTCCTTCCGTGGCCTCCAATTGCTCTTAAATACAAGTAAAACTAAATGCATGCTCTTCAACCGATCGCTACCTGCACCTACCCGCCTGTCCAACATCACTACTCTGGACGGCTCTGACTTAGAATACGTGGACAACTACAAATACTTAGGTGTCTGGTTAGACTGTAAACTCTCCTTCCAGACCCATATCAAACATCTCCAATCCAAAGTTAAATCTAGAATTGGCTTCCTATTTCACAACAAAGCATCCTTCACTCATGCTGCCAAACATACCCTTGTAAAACTGACCATCCTACCAATTCTCGACTTTGGCGATGTCATTTACAAAATAGCCTCCAATACCCTACTCAACAAATTGGATGCAGTCTATCACAGTGCAATCCGTTTTGTCACCAAAGCCCCATATACTACCCACCATTGCGACCTGTACGCTCTCGTTGGCTGGCCCTCGCTTCATACTCGTCGCCAAACCCACTGGCTCCATGTCATCTACAAGACCCTGCTAGGTAAAGTCCCCCCTTATCTCAGCTCGCTGGTCACCATAGCATCTCCCACCTGTAGCACACGCTCCAGCAGGTATATCTCTCTAGTCACCCCCAAAACCAATTCTTTCTTTGGCCGCCTCTCCTTCCAGTTCTCTGCTGCCAATGACTGGAACGAACTAAAAAAATCTCTGAAACTGGAAACACTTATCTCCCTCACTAGCTTTAAGCACCAACTGTCACAGCAGCTCACAGATTACTGCACCTGTACATAGCCCACCTATAATTTAGCCCAAACAACTACCTCTTTCCCAACTGTATTTAATTTTTATTTATTTAGCTCCTTTGCACCCCATTATTATTTTTATTTCTACTTTGCACATTCTTCCATTGCAAAACTACCATTCCAGTGTTTTACTTGCTATATTGTATTTACTTTGCCACCATGGCCTTTTTTGCCTTTATCTCCCTTCTCACCTCATTTGCTCACATTGTATATAGACTTGTTTATACTGTATTATTGACTGTATGTTTGTTTTACTCCATGTGTAACTCTGTGTCGTTGTATCTGTCGAACTGCTTTGCTTTATCTTGGCCAGGTCGCAATTGTAAATGAGAACTTGTTCTCAACTTGCCTACCTGGTTAAATAAAAGGTAAAATAAAAAAATAAAAAAATAAATATGAAAGACCATGCATATACAGAGAGAAGTAGAGAGAGAGAGAGGTAGGTAGAAAGAGAGAGAGGTAGAGAGAGAGAGGAGAGAGAGAGAGAGAGAGAGAGAGGTAGAGAGAGAGAGAGAGAGAGGTAGAGAGAGAGAGGTAGAAAGAGAGAGAGGTAGAAAGAGAGAGAGGTAGAGAGAGAGAGGTAGAGAGAGAGAGGTAGAGAGAGAGAGAGAGAGGTAGAGAGAGAGAGAGAGAGGGAGGTAGGTAGAAAGAGAGAGAAAGTGGGAGGATACACTTCCTCAGACAGTAAAAGGAGCCCTTTGAAAGGCGGGTTTGCGACAGTGGAGAGAAAAAAAAGAAAAGAAAAAACTGCTGTGCGTTGTGAAATACCTAGAGAAGACGAGCACCGTGTTTACAGTGAGATGAGCGAGACTGGAACCAGAAACATTAGGTTCTACCCGCGTCCATCTCCCCCAGACAGTTCTGAATGGGGAGCTTGTAAGCAGCATAGTTCGTTTCAAATCAAATACGTCTGCTCTCATCGTAGAGGATTTAGCCTGGCTAACACTGTCCTCGTCTGGTGTTGCCCAACTGACACTATGCCCACAAACATCCAACTCGGCAGGGTGTCCTTCTGTTCTTCCTGGACTCGAGAAGCATATCTAGTTGGGGAGGCAGTCCTAGTCGTCTCCAGGTTACAATAAACATTAAGGCTAAAGGGTTTTACATGACACCTCCACATCGATCGTGAAGAACACATTTCAACATTAGGAAAGATGTTAAGGAAATGATACTGTTATTACCCTGCCTGATGACATTGAAACAAAATTATCAATGAAAAAAGATCTGGGCCCTGCAGGAAGAGGATGTTACACATCATATGATATCACCATGGAAATAGTGCAATATAGACTAGGCTAACATGACAAGAGCAATGTCTTCACTGCGCTATTCTTGCAGGCAGTGCTGTGAGGTACATTTGAACATACGAAGGTAGCCTACATGTGCCCTTTTGTATGGTGATCACTAGATGCCCATGCTACAAAGAACATAATTGGCTAGATTATTGTGACTGATGAGCAAGTATATGAATGGTGTATTCTTTATTTAGGACTAGGCCTATCGTTAGGGGTTAAAATCATATTTTATGAGAGAAAGTCATACTTCCGAGTTCAGACCTTTGTAGCATGGCCAGATAGTGACTACCTTTAGTCTGAGGATGAGGATGGAGGGAGATTGTGGCTTAGTTGATATAGCATTGTGCTAGCAACGCCAGAGTTGTGGATTTAAACCCAGGGCCACCCATCCGTAAAATGTATGCACAGGGCTGTGTCGCTTTGGATAAAAGCATCTGCTAAATGGCATAGATTATATAATATCATTATAATAATACTACTATTACCTGAGGCTTTTGTCAAACACCTTGGTCCGGAATACCTCCTCCTGGTCCAGGCTGATGGTGCAGAAGGTGCAGAGGTCCCGCTGTCGGTTGGGCCCCGAACACGGACCCAGGTTCTTGCCTTCACCTGCAGGATATGAGGGGAGGGTCAGAGAGGCAGGTGGTGCTAACGTGGAAAATAGACTTCAGTCAAATAATTGTCAAGGTCTCTTTTCCATCGACCTGCTGTTACTATGGTTGACAATACCAATGTGAACATTTAAATCAGCGCTGTTCAATTCCGGTCCTGGAGGGCCTAAACACTTCTGGATTTTGTTTCTACCTGGTTAGAAGGAGAGGAGCAAAAACATAATTGTTTTTGTCCCTCCAGGATTGACATTGAACAGCCCTGATTTAAATAATAAAAAACACCCTAAAGATAATTTGTTTCAACTGAAGTTAGGCCTTCTCTGAAGATTTATTTTGATAACTTCATGTGGCATGTAGGGGGCCTAGTCATTTCATTGATGCATTTAGCCAGGATACTGAGGACAGCGCATGAACTTCCTCTCATCATGCTCCTGGCTCTGACAGTAGAGCGCTGATTCACAAATGTGAAACACCTCGGAAATCTCCAGCCAGGTAAACTGTTTGCACCTGGATCAACAGCACAGCAACGAATACCCACTAAAATGTATATACTACTGCACCATAAGAAGGACTGCACACCACTACCTGTAATAGAGCTCTGTCTGTCTACATCTGCGCGTCACCAGGTTCATGTTTTAATAGTTTCACACATCAATGTGTGTGTGAACCACAAGATTATTCACTGTGTAGTGGTTGACAGTGATCTAAATTGGTCTGGGATACATAAGGGTAAACAAACTTGAATGGAGAAAAGCCAGAGTCGGGGATCAGGCTCTTTAAAAGGGCTATTAATATAGGTCTAATCCCAGAAAAGGTCTGTGAAAACCTACAGCAGAGCCCTGAGCTGCCACTAAGCCCCAGTGAGCCTGACCTGCAGGAGAGTTCAAGCCCTGCTAACTCCATCCTCCTCCATGCCATCCTCACAAGAAAAAGTACTGGTTGCCATGGAAACACAGAGGCAAGAGGTCAAAGAGCAAACGTTACACTTATACAAACTTCTCTGTTTGTTCTGCATAGACTACGACTTCCATTGACACTTTTTCATTTAAGACAAAGAGAAACCCCAAGAGGAAAAAAGGTTTCGCAAGATGGCAAACTGATTTTCTTGCCATGGGTAGTTCCTCAATTTCTCTCATTTCCTGGGTGCTAATCAATGCATGTTAGTGAAACTGCCATTTGTTTTGCAGACGATTTGTGTGCGCGCAAGTGCATAATGCATTCATTTATTATGTTTAAATGCACACCCATGATGACAGTACTTTGTGCATGTCAACTTCTGTGCTTGTTTGTACACGCATGACAGCATCTGCAGAATTAAGCATCAGAGCCAGAGCGAAGGGGAGGAAGGGGGGCGAATACTGGTAGAGTAGTGGTACAGTAGTCTATAACCAAGGGCAGGTACTTTGATTAGTCCTTTTTAGTGAAAACACTGATCAAAAGGAGGAGTCCCATCTTTTAGACCATTGAGATAAATTCATACTTCACTAGACTTCCTGCAATCAAAACAGGTTTATGTATGTGATGCTTAGCATGTTGTTTTCTCATTTTTGCAGTAGATAGGGTAGCTGTGTGAGAGAACAACACCATTCACACTAACACAGCTGACAGTATTATTTGTGTGCCCATAACATTCCATCAAAAGATCCTGTGTGGTACTGTGCTCATTCAAAACTAACAAACTGGCTGCATAAAAGCCAGGTGCATGTTTATGAAGTCAAACCAATTCTTTATCAAATGGACTTTGACAAAGTTACTTAAATATCTGCTATAGGCTAGCTGTTATTCATAGATGCAAGTCATGAAATGACATGCTTTACAGAGGATAATAACAATGATGGATGTGGTCTTGATGTGGAATTGTGTTTAGGACCTCAAGAAGTCTCTTAATTGCAACACACACAAAAAAACATGCACCCGACATCCATGGGAAGGAAGCAATTTCAGTAATCCACCTGTCCTTATGATTATGACCTTTAATTGATCTTATTCACGTGAGTAAACTGCATTGCAAGGGCCACACAGAGCTTATAGAATGTATTAAAGGAACTTTTATTAATTCAGGTTATTTTCCTGCTCAAAGAATGATTGACAAGGGTGTTTGTGACCAAATATATCCAGTGTAAAAGTTCCACTCAAAGAAGAATATATTGTATCCATTATCTTTGATTAAATTAATATTTTCCTCAAATCTGGGTAAATTCACGTTTTTTTCCATTCTTATCAATATGACAGTAACGAAAACCAGCTATTAGCCAACCCTGTTGGATAAGGGTATGGCTTAAAATTTCAAAATAATTTCTCAAGTGATGACTAATCTGGAATAGAGTAATATCGAAACTAGTTAGTTATTTCAACACAGTTACATTTCAGAACCTAACCAACACACGGAGACAACTTCCTGCCACGAGCGTTTCGCAAGATGAGAACCGAGACAAGGTAACTAGCTAGCTACTGGTAGGGTGAACTAGCTATGAATGACAAATTATTATTAGATAGCTAGCTAAGATAAGATACATTGAAACAAATTAATTACCTGTATAGGGAGTGGCACAATTTCACGGAAAGCACTTTACGTTTGCTAGAAAAATAGACCGCTAAATTAGCAACGTAGCTAACTAGCGCGAGCCAGCTAACAGTTAAGCTAGCCAGTCCTTGCTCATGTGTTTTGATGCGTGTGTGTGGATTTCAAACCACTGACTGTACTAACTAGCCCGTCTTTGCATAGGCTTTTGTTAGATAACCTAGCTGTGATATTAAAATAAATAGCTACATTGTGACAACGTTTTCTGAAAATATAAAACAAGTTTAATCGGGCCCGGGCAACATTCATTCACAACAATGTCTCAATCTATCTTCATGAACTGGCTGTGTTGATCGTACCGCGCCCCTCTTTTTTTCACGTCGTTTACTTTTTTGTTAAACCCTTCAATTGAAGAATGCCGATACAATAAATACATTGTTCGCACTTACATATCTTTCCCCGCAGGCTTTGTAAAATCCGTATTTTCGTGTCCTCTTCTTCCGCCATGGTCCGACTTGACTGTATCTGTAGCTAGTACATTCAACGCTTAGCTATAATATCCGTTTATGAATGCAAGCGAAGGGCCAACCTACTGCAGCGTCACTACGAGCGCTATTGGCCGTACGCTGACATTAGACTAGACTGGAGAGACTTGTGTGAATAGGATTCACTGCACTGACTCTCACAGTTTGTAAAACAAGTGGAAGCTCTGTGCAGGATTCACACCAAAGAAAAGCGTCAAAGATGAGAGGATGCGCCTCCTCTTTCGGTACCCGACCTACAGACACGGAATTTGCACAGACAATACTTGTAACTTCTGTGCTTGCCATAGGAGCATTTTTTGACATTTTGTTATTTGAAAGTTAAAAATGTTCAGGCCTCCTACTGCTGATATAGTTTTGCAAAGTCGGATTATGTGCTTTTTTCAGTAATACAGGGAACTGGCTATGTTCACTTCTCTCATCTCTTTCTTATTTCAAGGTAGTCACAGTTTGGATGGTGGATTTCTTATCCAAGACTATTCAGGACATTCACAAGGACAGAGGGAATACAGGTATGCACCTGCCTGCTCAAGGCAAGCAGAAATGATAGTGCCTTGTGCCTGTCAATTCGGGTGCCAATCTTCTTTACACCACTGGAACAGCACCCTAGACCCAACCTTATATTAACTTTAGAAAACCCTAGCCCCAGTCTTATCTTCACTCATTTTTCAAAACTGTAATCCATGTCCTAATAACCCTTAACCTTAGCACCAGTCCATCTTGACCTCAAAACCCTAACCAAACCCTTGTGCCCACATAATTGCAAGACCTTTTGAAAACCTTAATCCTAAACCTGATCTTATTTCCATATGGGGGATTCCTCATGAAACTAGAAAATAAATATCATGATTTGGGGGATTTTCGCAAAATACAATCAATAGAAGGGTCCTTTGGAGGAAGGATTGTTAACATATATTTGACATTTGTATCCCTCTTAGATGTAAAGTGCCCTGTTTAGGGGACCAGCATGGTTCTGGTACCGTTCCGACTGACATTTTCACTTAGAAATTGGATCTGTGGACACTAGCTCAAAATGGCATGCATTGAGCGATGACCTTGGTTCCCACGGACACAGTAGTATATTGTCTGCCTGTGTGACGTAGGACATTAAATATGAAACCACTTGAAGCTCCTACCATTTAATTCGCTCTTCTGACTGTCCATCGACTCCTGGCTGAACCCTACATCACATCCACTGAAAAAAGTGCATGCCTGCAATCCTTACATCATAGCGCAGCAGGTGAGAGTGGTTTCATCACTATAGCATATTCAGAGATTGATTTATAGCCATTAATCTGAAATATTTTATAGATTTTAAACAAAAAACATTTCTGTTTGTCATAGATGGACAAATTTAATATGAAATTAATAAAGCTCTATTTGATGTTCACAGCAGTGGGGGCAGGTGTTAGACACTAGACAGACAAATATGTATTTTACAGTTATAAGGAAGGTGAAATCTTATAGTAAGAGGTTTTATAATTTGATTATACTACATTTAGAAAGCATATGTCATTTCAAGCCATATTCATACAGTTTTGTTGAATAGGAAATACGTCATATAAAATATTTCATATTTTCCTAATTTGTACTTGAGCTTGTGTCTTCAAATGTGACTACACCTGAGCAATTTCTAAAAACAATTACCAGAAAGGTGAGATTTTAACCTTTTAACCGCCTGGGCCAGCAGGGTAGCCTAGTGGTTAGAGCGTTGGACTAGTAACCGAAAGGTTGCAAGTTCAAATCCCCGAGCTGACAAGGTACAAATCTGTCGTTCTGCCCCTGAACAGGCAGTTAACCCACTGTTCCTAGGCCGTCATTGAAAATAAGAATTTGTTCTTAACTGACTTGCCTAGTAATCTAAAATGTTTTTTTTATTTTTTTATTTTACATGTAGTTACTTTACTACTGATGACACTGCCTGTTGCATGCTGATGAGGAACACCATGGCCCAGTCCTAAATGACTTTGTAGAGTGGTGTAACAAATCACACTTGGTCCTCAAGACCAAAGAGATGTGCGTAGACTTAAGGAAGCATACAACATCTATCAGAGGTCAGATCATAGAGATTGTAGAGAAATACAAATATCTGGGTGTCCTCTTGGACAATAAGCTTCAGTAGAGTAAATGTGCAGACCTGATCTACAAAAAGGGTCAGAGACTGTACTTTCTCAAAAAGCTGGGATCTTTTAATGTTGACTGTGCTATACTGAATCTTTCATTGAGATTATTTAAACTTTTTGTATTGTTTGTGGGTTTGGCAATGCCACTGTCAGCCAGAGAAATATGCTGAGAAGGATTATCACCACAGCAAGCAAGGTACTTGGAGTCAAACAGACAGGTCTGGATGAGATCTTTAAGTTCAGGGCCCTCTGCACAAAATCATTTTAGAACAAGCCACCCCCTGTACCCAACTTTCAACTAATCATCTCTGGGTGTAGGTATAGGGCACCCCTCGGCAGGAAAACAGAACTAGACAATAATTTCTGCCAGGTGTGATATCCCTCCTAAATAGCTCGGGCTAATGTTCCTATCGACCCAGTAAGGCCAGCAGGCTAGTCTCTTTTTATTTTTATGTAACTGTTATGAAAGTTGTATTGTCATTTTGTTTTCTATTTAAACAACACTTTAAACGTGTACATGACTGACTTTATCAAAATGATCCTGTTTACACTTTGTCATCAATTTTAACACTAGAATAAATGTTTCTGACTAATATCGATGCCACTTGGGCTGTTTTCTATCAGAGAAGTAGTTTATTGCCTTCAGTTGCGCTTTAAATCATACTTGAGAAATAATTAGTTGGAACATTTGTAACATTTTGGCCTTGCCCAGGCCTCGTTTAAGGCTCCATAATGTTTCATCTGTAGGTGCTACAATGCACAAATGTGTGTCATTTGAAGCTTTAACGCTTGCTCTTTAATATGAGTAGTAGTTTGATTTTAATACAAATTATCTTATAATAAAAAATATTAAAAATGTGATTAGTCAAATGTTTTTATATAGTGA
Source organism: Oncorhynchus tshawytscha (assembly GCF_018296145.1). Classification (NCBI taxonomy): domain Eukaryota; kingdom Metazoa; phylum Chordata; class Actinopteri; order Salmoniformes; family Salmonidae; genus Oncorhynchus; species Oncorhynchus tshawytscha. Next base: position 58,055,487 of record NC_056441.1, read on the forward strand.
TGAACATAATATACAATACGGACATATCAAAGTTCCAGAGTGGGATGTCTCCTAGTTTTAAAGTTATGGCCCATTTTATTCAGATAAATTGGCATAGCATGCTCCTTTATTTGTATCATTGCACATCCTGCAAATCGGCAGCAGAGGGCAACTGTTTTCACATTCACTCTGTTGGTAATGCTTACATATTGGATTATAACTCCAAAGTAGCAGAGATCCCATTCTGGGAATTTTGTGCTTGTAGAGTATGTTATGATCAACAATATATTGAAACATTAGCCAAATCAAAAATGGTATATTTTAAATATTCATAAATGAATGAAAGAAAATTGGTTTTGTAATCAAAATACTACTCATATTGCAGAGCAAGTGGTTTCGTATGACAATTTCTGCTTTGTAGCACCTACAGATGAACCATTAAGGAGGCCTGGGTAAATGTCACATTCCAGCTTCAATGAATGATTTCTCAATTATGCTTTAAGATGCAAATGTCTAATATGTCAACAAACCTTCCACCAAATGAACCTTATATAGACTACATTTCATGAAAATCCCCCAAATCATACTCTTCTTTTTGTTCTAATTTTGTGAGGAATCACCCATATGGATGTTTTTATCTATGTGACCACTTACCTCATCATGAAGGAAGTAGATTAGATGACCAGATGCTTGTGTTAGAAGAGGAGACCAGTGTGATTCAATTTGCCATTTCTATAAACCAGAGGAAGTTTCAATGTATAAACCTAACCTGCTTTGCATTTGGTTATGTGGTCCTTATGGGTATCAGCCATGATGACTACTCCATGACTATGCTTTGATTTGTCAAGTGTGTATTATTCATCAATAACTTTATTTAGACTGTGTAGCCAATTGTAAATAGTTAAACTCTCATGGCCTGTGACTCACAGCCACCTCAATGGTTTATCTTCATTAACACAGTCAACTTAATAATTGAAGGAGCAGAGAGTAGTAGTTAAGGTTTATCCAGAAACTGGTAGCATTAGGTAACAAGGGGGTTGCAGAGGAGAAGGTAAGTACTGTACTACCTAATAAACCTGTTACCAGATCGGGGCCAGTCCCGACTCCAGGGGGATGGGGAGAGGGGAACATCTGGATTTTGCTTTGTGTGGGCCAGACTCTAAAATGTTGCTGGGTTTTGTTGAGGGATGATGGGAAAGGAATTAACTTCTCAGATGGGCTGACCCTCGAGGCCACCAAGTGACTGTAGAACTGAATTCAACAGAGCACCAGAGTAAACAGACAGTCAGATTTACTAAGCATTTGCACTTTTGCAAACTCTGCACACTTTTATTTACCGAAGGTAATACAACTGAGAAGTTAGGTAAAACATTTAACACAAAGGTAGAGGAGCATTCAGTAAAGTAAAGAGTAAAAATATTAGATGGCTTAGATTTGTTTTTATATTTGTCTTATGAAAGTAACAGCTGCAAACTGCATCAGTGCAAGGATTTACAAATTGTGTCCTCCTGTGTGCTTATTTAAACTAAACAATAGGAGGGTGTGTGTGTGCCATGCATTAATTTGTCCTCTTAATTTGAGAATGTAGCTTAACAGCTCTTCTCGGCAATTCCAATTGTTTATTTATCTAAATAACCCAAGACACAGGAATATAAAAACAAGCATGTATGTTTTCTTCCTGTCATTATCTACTGGTTGATTGATTAATTATTTATTCCCTCTGACAAACTGCAGTTTGTCAACTTTGTAACACTCATGTATATTATTTTAAAAGACACACATAGGGACTCATTCATTTTGATGGTGCATGTGGTAATGACACTACCAAAGTGGTGGACAGACTAATATGAATGGTAGCCTATACAGTGTAAATATAAATTATTATAAAGTGCAAATAACTATGCATAGGTATAGAATATGGACAGCACAATAATTATGAACTAGTCTCAAAGCTAAATAAAGTACAAAAATAAATCACTTTTTTTTTTTAACATGAAAAATGACCTATTGTGTTATAAGTGAAGAAAATTATATTTACATAATGTCAGTTAGGTCCTCATATTCAATATCTGCTTTCCATTGGCAACTTATTTCAGATCTGTTTTCCAGGCCCAGGTCAAAAACACAATATCAAATAATGTTTTCAAAGTACTTGAGGTGAACTTGATTTAGTTTGGGTCAATTCCTTTGTGTCCATTATTTTGGGAAAACTAACCTAAATCAAACTAACCTACATCAAGCACAGCTTTGAAATATATTGACATACAGTACCAGTCAAAAGTTTGGACACCTACTCATTCCAGGGTTTTTCTTTATTTTTACTATTTTCTATAAATATAGTAAAAATAAAGAACAACTCTGGAATGAGTAGCTGTGTCCAAATGTTTGACTGGTACTGTGTATTTGACTGTAGGTCTGCAACTTACTACATAGGCATATAATCACTTAAAAGTATTTCCCTCCTGAATGATAAGTATTATGTTTGTAAAGAGGTCTCTTCTTTGCACTGTATGTACTCTTCTCTGACTTGGGCGAGGAGGGAGTGGTTGCCCTAGTGACAGAGTCTCTTTTCAGATATGTAGAAGAAGACTGCCCATAGCTAAAATGACTGTCTGCTCCTGGTGTGGTCATAGGGGCCTCATGGCTGGGTGTCTCTCTACCGATATAGTCTACTTGATTCTGCCTTTTGGACGTGAGGCTTGTCTGATGTTGCTGTTTGTGTTCAATGCGCTTTTTAGGCTTTCTATACTGCATCTCTGAAGTGGAAGGCTTTCTGTATTGCATCTCTGAAGGGGAAGGCTTTCTGTACCGCATCTCTGAAGGGGAAGGCTTTCTGTACCGCATCTCTGAAGGGGAAGGCTTTCTGTACCGCATCTCTGAAGGGGAAGGCTTTCTGTACCGCATCTCTGAAGGGGAAGGCTTTCTATACTGCATCTCTGAAGGGGAAGGCTTTCTATACTGCATCTCTGAAGGGGAAGGAGAAAAGGTGTCGGTGCAGGGGGGTGACATTGGAGTTTTCTGATAGTGTCCATCACTAATTCTAAATGGAATCTCTTTCTCGGGCGCCACTGACATGTAGTCACCTGTGTCCTCCCATTCCTCGTGCTTAGGCTCTATCTTCTCTGTTGAGAACCTGTCTAGTGATGCCGCTGGCACTTTTCTCTCCTTGTCGATGCTATATTGATCCTCCCCTTCCTCTGTTTTGATGACATGTTTTTTCAGATTTAAGCCTAAATCCAAAATTGCTTGGCGTTTTGGGACTGTGGAGTAGTTGTCGCTGCTGTACCCCTTTCCTGCTGTCTCTTGGTGTTTTTTTTCATGGCTCTTCTTGGTTGCGAGGTAGAGGAAGCGCTGGGGGCAGAAGGAGCAACGATACCGCTTCTCTGTGCTGGGGCTGCGGGCACAATTGTCAAAGCAGGAGCCATTTTCCATACAGCTCTTGCATACGTAATCCCTGCTGTCCTCAGCGGTCTCAAAGCTGGCACTGGGGGCTTCGCCGGGGGGACACTGCTTTGCACAGGTCCGACAGAAAGTTGGGTGACAGCCAATGACATGCGCTCTCAGACCAGATGCCGTTATGAAGGTGCTTGCACAGATGTCACAGGTGTATGCCGTCTTTGGGCTGGTGTTTCTGAGACGTTGTTTCAGCTTTGTACCCTCGCTTGAGATGCTCTCTTCAGCACTTCTGCATCCTTTATCCAGGTAGTCTTTGCTGGCCCTGGGCACTAATGAGGATGTCATGGAATAGCATAGACGACGTCTCTCTTTTCTGTGTTTGGATCTCAGTTTCTTACTCTTCTTCTTGGGTTTGTAAGAGTAATAGGGACGCCAGAGCTTGTCAGCTGTGTCACGGTCAGTGAGGTCATCACATGGCTCTGGCTCTATGACAGAAGTGACCTCTGTCCTGAAGCGGAGGCTGGAGATCTCCATGCTGCCCTCTGTAGGCCTGCCCTGGTCCCAACACCTCTCCTCTACCTGGTTCCCGCTGCTTCTTTTCCTCTTCCTGGGGAACAGCTTGGAGCCCTTGATCCTTCGGCGAATGATTGCCTCGTTGCCAATTTTCACTGTGATCTGGCAGAGGGGTAGAACGTGACCACCCACAGAGGGACCTGGACATGCAGGCTTGGCAATGTACGTTTCAGTTTCCCCCCCTGCAGTCTTGCTAGTGACCAGGCTCTTAGCCCCTGGCAGAAAAAGCTGACTGGTCATGGCTTCAATTCTCTGGGCTGCAGCTGAGAGCTCACACAGCCTGTTCAGAGAGCTGGGTGGGTTAATTTTTAGGATTGGTAGATTGTGACTGTTGCCCTCCTGGTTCTTAAACCTTTGGAATGCGGCACCATCTCCATAGTCCATTATTGCAGGGGACTCCCCACCTGCCTGCATTATGGCCAAGGGGGTTGAATAGCTATATGGAGGCCCATTATGCTCAGAATGAGAGGCCTGTTTTCCTGTGCCTGCATCTTGGTCTACATCTTGGTCACAGGGCTGATCAAAACTGATGCGTGGCATTACTGATGCCACCACTTTTGGAGTGGCCATGAATGTCACAGGCATTGAGAATATAGCAGCGTCTTGGTTACTCATAGCACCACCATCATCAAATGAAGGGATGGGAGAGCTGCAGCCCAGCGGGGCCTGCTCACTGCCCTCCAGCTCCTCTGAATAGGTGTGACTGTAAGTCTTGTACCGTCTCTTTCTAAATTTCATAGGCAGAAGCCTGTAGAGTTTGATGGGGTAAACGCTGCCCTTAAATCCTCCATTTGCTGACTTCTTACTCACAGACAATCTGGGATCGATTCCGTGGAAGGCCTTCTGGTGGTTCTTTAGGATGTAGTAGGTCATGAAGGTCTCTAAGCAGAAGATGCACTGGTAGCGGCGCTCTCCTGTGTGCCAGATCTCGTGTTTGGTGCGATACTCGGCTAGGGCAAACACTTTATTGCAGTAGTGACAGGGGTATGCCCTCTGCCAGGAGTGAACATTCTCGTGGCGCTTCAGACTGGAGACGGTCACATATGCCCGTTTACACACACTGCAGTTATAGACCCTCTGGCCTCCACTAGGTTTCACTAACTTATCTACAGCCTGCAGTGTTTTTGACTTGGGGTTCATTTGGAGGCTGGTTGGAGGGAAAGGGTCAGGAAGTTCAGTAGGAGATAACTGGACATTAGTTACTGTATTGTTCGTGCTTGGCATGCTGTCTGAATAATGGTCTGCCCCGGCCTCTTTGCCTTGGGGCTCGTGTTCAGGCGAGCCCCTCTGTGATTTTGTGCACACAGTCTCGTGGTTCCGCAACCGCTTCAAATGCATGAACTTCCTGCGACAAAACTTGCAAAACAAATGACTGACAAACCTTTTTTTGTGCATTTCTGTGTGTATGGTGAGAAGTGCTTTATTGGTGAATATCTCTGGACAGTGCTCACAGCTGTAGATTGATATGCTATCATCTGTGTAGGGTGAAAGTGGAGGTGGGTCCAGCTCCCTGTAGCCATTATCAATGGCTAGAGACAGCTCATTGGTCCTGCTTGTGCTTGTCTGCGGGTATAATGACGGGGGTGACGTTCCCACAGGTTGTACAATGGGCTTAATTAATGTCGGGCTGCTTCCAGTTGGATGCACAGGTTCATGTGCTACAGCCAGTGTTTGAGGTGTGCTTTTACTCAAGGCGGCTCGCAGTCTGTGACGCTTTTTGAGTGGGCCACTGTTTCTGCTGGCCAGTTGTCTTGGTTGGGACTGTGTGGGCTTGGTGCCCTTCTTGTTGTCTTCCTGGTTGCCATCCCTGTGCTCAGGGTCCCTGGGTCCCTGGCTAATGACTGCGTAGGAGTGCTCTGACAGCGCCTGCATGGGCTCATTGTCCACTGCGAGGGGGCAGGGGGCAGGGCAGCCCGCTGGGGTCTGTCCAAGATCAGGTGATGGCCTCTCCCCCCTGTGCAGGTCTAGTGGGGTGAAGAGGTTGTTCCCGGGACCCACCTCAGTGATAGAGAAAGCATTGGTGATCCTCGGGCCTCTAGCACTGTCTGGTTCCTCTGGCCTGGAGGTCTCTTTCTTTGCTTTACGAGGCCCTTGGGCCTTACTACGGCCTGTGGTCTTAACAGGGTTGGTTGAGGTCTGGATCTGTGGCCCACCTGAGTCCTGCTTGTCTTGTTCCACTAGTTTCTCTAAGAAGGGAATCCCCAGTCTTTTTCCAGCTGCCATCAGGCATCTAGTGTCCTCTGTGCTAGGTGATGATGTAACCTTAGAACAGTAGAGGAGGTTGAGGATGCTGGCGAACACCTCAGACCTCAGGTCCATGAGCTCCAGCACCTGGCTGGAAGTCCACACCTCAGTGGAGGTGAAGGCACTGCGGAAGTATCCGCTGCAGGCAGCCAGGATGTTCCGGTGGGCCCGGAACTTTACATCCTCCACCACGATGGTGACATCACAGAAGAGGCCCTGGGAGCGCTGCTCATTGAGCCTGCTGAGGAGCGCCTGGGGATGGGAGCTGTCCATCAAGCCCTGGGTGCAGGGAGACGTCACGGTCATCTGCATAGAGGACATAAAGGAAATTTCAAATTGGTTTCGAAACATTGTTAACCCATTGCTTATAGTCACAATGACAAATATGAACACGTCATTACATTTGTACCAACTGAGTCCCATGTGGCTCAGTTGGTAGAGCATGGCGCTTGCGACGTCATGATTGTGGGCTCGATTCCCACGGGGGACAAGTATGAAAATATATGCACTCACTACTGTAAATTGCTTTGGATGAGAGTGTCGGCTAAATTACTAAAATGTAAAAATGACTAAATTGTCATTCTGGAATTTAAGAAAAACATATGAAAGGGGTACATTTTTTCTGATGTGGAATTAGAAAGTGTGTTATTTATTCTGTGTTAGATTCTTTAGTATTCAAAATATTAGTTGGCTATAATTGTGCAAACAATAACATTTCCTTTCATACAGAGATAATCTAAGGTATATGGTTTATGTTACTTTGATTAAGCATGGGCTGGATTTGGCAGTAATGCCCTTATAGAAATCAAGTGGAATGTGTGAGTTTTATAAAGCCATCCAGCTCTTCTTACTTTGTCACACTAGATGGCAGCAAAGTTTAAGGAGATGATGCTGGCATACCATATCTTGAAGAACTGTAGGCCCTATCTTCTTTTCCACAAGCCTATTGAAATAGATTAACCAGAACAATGCTTAGTTCTCATGAGAATATACTAATGTAATATTTACTCAGTGAAAAGTAACAGTACAACAATGTCCTATTGACATTACCCTTACAAAATGTTTACAATGCTGTACATAAAGAATTTCTGATGATTCTCTGTTGGAAAAAACAGCATTGACCATACATTGGACAAATGTGTACACCTGGAAATGAGCACTCACCATTGTCTGAAAACCAATTCAATTAAACTCCTTGCTTTCAGACATTTCTATTTTACATTTCTGAATAATTGCCTCGCATGTAATAGAACTACACTGAACAAAAATATAAGCGCAACATGTAAAGTGTTGGTCTCATGTTTCATGAGCTGAAAATATCCCAGAAATGTTCCATACACACGAAAAGCATATTGCTCTCATTTTGTGGACACATTTGTTTACATCCCTATTAGTGAGCGTTTCTCCTTTGCCAAGGTAATCATCCACCTGACAGGTGTTGCATATCAAGAAGCTGATTAAACAGCATGATCATTACACAGGTGCACCCTGTGCTGGGGACAATAAAAATAAAGTTTTGTCACACAACACAATGCCACAGATGTCTCAAGTTGAGGGAGCGTGTAATTGGCATGCTGACTGCAGGAATGTCCATCAGAGCTGTTTGCCAGAGAATTTAATGTTATTTGGCTGTATTTCCTACAGCCTCACAACCACAGACCACATGTAACCACGACAGCCAGCTTCTTCACCTGCAGGGTCGTCTGAGACCAGCCACCCGGACAGCTGATGAAACTGTGGGTTTGCACAACCAAATAATTTCTGCACAAACTGTCTCATCACCAGGTTCATAACTGACTTCAGTGGGCAAATGATCACTGGCATGCTGGAGAAGTGTGCTCTTCTCGGATGAATCCCGTTTTCAACTGTACCGGGCAGATGGTGCGTAAGGCTGTGTGGGCGAGTGGTTTGCTGATGTCAACGTTGTGAACAGAGTGCCTCATGGTGGGGGTTATGGTATGGGCAGGCATAAGCTACCGACAACAAACACAATTGCATTTTATCGATGGCAATTTGAATGCACAGAGATACCGTGACAAGATCCTGAAGCCCATTGTTGTGCCGTTCATCTGCCGCCATCACCTTAAGTTTCAGCATGATAATGCACAGCCCCATGTCACAAGGATCTGTATACAATTCCTGGAAGCTGAAAATGTCCCAGTTCTTACATGGCTTGCATACTCATCAGACATGGTACCCATGGAGCATGTTTGGGATGCTCTGGATCGACATGTACGACATTGTGTTCCAGTTCCCAACCAATATCCAGCAACTTCACACAGCCATTGAAGAGGTGTGGGACAACATTCCACAGTCCTCAATCAACAGCCTGATGCAGAGCAAAGGAGATGTGCCGCGCTGCATGAGGTAAATGGTGGTCACACTAGATACTGACTGGTTTTCTGATCCACGCCCCAACTTTTTTAACTTTAAGGTATCTGGGACCAACAGATGCATATCTGTATTCCCAGTCATGTGAAATCCTTAGATTAGGGCCTAATCATTTTTTATTTTATTTTAATTTGACAGATTTCCTTATATGAACTAACTCAGTAAAAACGTTGAAATTGTTTATATTTTTGTTCAGTATATATTTGTGAACCTATTCCTGAAGACGTATGGCTTTCTGGAGACTCTTCTCTGTTTTGTTGTTTCCTAATCTGGTGAGGCACATTAGGCTACTTAATGCAGAAAGACTACAGTCTGGAGGCTGCCACACTATGTTCTTAATAAACACTGACTAAACATGCGCTAGTCAAGTGCCTGAAGAAAAATGACTTGTACCTGGCAAGTGATACATCTGGTGGAGTGGAAACTAGAATGAGGACAAACGTGATTCACCCAGGATGTGGAGTCGCTCTATCTGCTTCAGTCAAATGTTCAATGCCACTCCAGGTCACCAGCCATGCTAGAGTCATTGCCCTTACTGGCTGGTAGGTACATCAGCATAATTCATACTGAGGGCTCAGGTTAATGGCAGTAAATGAGATGGTAAGATTGCCTCACCTGACTCATTCGCCCTTTCTGCCCCTAGCGTTAGTTCATTATTCATAAGCACTGTAGGATTGTTTTGACTGCTCTCACCCACACACAGCTGAGACAGAGCTAATACAATTACAGGAATAGTTAACCAACGCCCTATAATTGAAACGGGTCCGCTGCACTGGGCTACAGAGCCACTGTAGTGGAACGACCACAATGTTGACCATTTAACTCTTTTCAGTGTAGAATTCAGTTGCTAATCCAGTCCCTAATCGCACATTCATGGCGCTCACATACGGCTTACACAAACATGCCATCTGCTTCACTATATCTATAGACATCTGTAGAGCATTCCCACTGGGCACACACTGGTTGAATCAACGTTGTTTCCATGTCATTTCAATGAAATTACATGGAACCAATGTGGAATAGATGTTGAATTGGAGTCTGTGCCCAGTGGGTTGTTTTATGTTTGTGTGTAACGTCTTCCGATGCTTTTGCATGTGGTTCAGGGCGATTTTAATATCTCTTGTCTTTCTGTCTAACCTAAGAGGAAATTAAAGAGCACAGCACTTCCTGTGTGTTCCTCCCAGGGGAGTGGGCCTATGTCACTGTGTGGACTGATCTGAGGCAACACCTCTCAACCTAAGCATCATCTTGTGTAAAAGCCTATCTGCAAAGGCAAGTAGCTTCTGAAGTTAGAGGTAGGCTATATTTAGGCTATCAGCATTTCTTTTTGACTTTCTGTTTGCATGACTATTAATATGATTATGCCTATATGTTGCTGAAGCCTAGGCAACATAGTTCTATTTTTATTAGCATCTTGTGATTTTTGTCCCTGACTTCTATTCAAAGAGGTCTCTGGAAACATGTTTATTTTAAGATCAGCGTCACAACATACTTCCTAATGCAAAATGTCTTCTTTCCCTGTCTGACATTAAAAATGCAATCCCTGATGTCCGGCAGAGGTGCTTTGGAGCGCACCACAGCTTTGCTTACAGAGAGAACAAGGCTATCTGATGGTATAGGTCTGCTCTGCAATTGTGGCATTGTTGTTATGCATATAGTAGGGCAGGTTATAAATGTGTACTACCAAATGCTGATACTGTAATTTTCCATGGCATAGCGGCCATTTTCTATAGTCTACTTTATCCTTGTTGAAGGTGAGCTGTTGGGGTAGGTTAAAATGGCTGCCCGTTTATGGGGTACCATTTGTCCCTGCTCCAGATTGCCATTAGACCATGATGTTGAGATGAGACCACCTCTTCGTAACAAAAATATCATTTTCCATATACCCTTAGTTGAATACTGCCCTAGAGGCATCCCTATTGCACCCAATTGCTTGTTCAACTACATTACATCTACGTGTTTTAATATTGAAACTGTACTCATTTTCAGTCTCTATATTTCAACTGACTGTCCTAAGCATCACATTCTACATATTACTCAGAAAAGGCAGGGAAGAACGAATAACCTAATGACAGAGGTTAGATTTACATAATTGCACAGCAATAAACCATACATTCCGCCCCAGGCCAAAAACACTAATTTAACTTAACATGTCCGTATTGAAACATAAAAATGCGTAGTCACTTAACTTATTATTAAAGTGATCAAGCACACTTGTTTGAAGAAAAATAAATCTTAATAAAATACATATTTTTGCTCATGTTTTCTCTAGGTGCCACGATTACAATATGGCTGGCAGCAGACAGAGAAGAGAAGCCTTGCGTATCGCTGGGAAACACAGCCTCCTGCCTCCCCGTCTGACAGGCCTATGTTGTCATGGCAACATGCTGTGGCGCAGCACTTATTGGGATTCAGATTCAGACGGATGGCGGGGCTGGTGGGCGACTGCATTAGCCGTCCGGGGATTTGGTTTGGTCCTTCCTCGCAGCGAGCCCTGCCTGTCTGAGAGCCACAGCACCACAGAGCTCCCAGGCTCCAACACCACCGCAATGGAGGCTCGCCGCCCTTTGTTTCCACTCTGGATATGTATCAGTGTGTGTGTGTGAGTCTGCAGCAGAAATGCAGCAGCCGATGGACTTTTCTCTCTTCTGCTTATGGCAGGCGATGTGCTTCAGCCATGATGCTGATTTCCCCTGGTTTGTGCCGCTTTCCTTGTATTTTCATCTGGAAATTGCCCGCATATCTGCGGTTTCAGTTGATTCTTTTCAATAAGGGCTGATATGACCAATTTTCTCTCATCTTGATGTGCTTTACTCTGTTCACACATTGAGCGGAAATGTTGAATTTGTCATGAACGGTTGTCTCTTTGCCACACCCTAGTTCACTGTGCCTTAGAATGTCATGCGATATGCATTTCAAAATCTTAAAAATTAAAATTCCCTAATTTCTGTGATCCACAAGGCGAGAACAAAACTGTCTTGAATACAAGCTGTCTAGTCAAACAAAGAGCGAAAATGGCATAGCAGAACCCAGTCAAGCCACCCCATGCAATATGTGTATTTCCGTTAAAGATAGATTGTAGATTGGTTGGAAACGTGCAGAACATACCTTTGCGAATCAGCTAAAATTACACAGAAGGCGAACAGCTGACACAGAAGGCGAACAGCTAAAAACATTACGCAGTGTCCTTCCACTATAGTTCATATTCTCTACCGTTCAGGAAAAAAAACTTTTGTGAAAGGAAGGCGAAAGTAGGCACTTTTTTTTCTAGACTCGTCGCTGCTCAGTGGTGCCGTTGGAGGCAGAGCATTCGCTGTTGTCTTTCTTTCCTCCTCTCCCTCTCTCATTCCCTCCCTCTCTCGTTCTACGCTGCTCACTCTGATTCAACGTCCTTCGTCTCTCCCTAGGTCCTGGTCGAGTACTCCCGCACTCTCCTCTTCCACCCAGTCCTGTCCTGGCTTGCCCCAGCTCTCAGACCATTGACCACAGGATTCCCACATTGAAGTTTAAAAATAGCTAGACTGGACTATGGGTCTGTCTGCTGCCTCTGTGCTGCCCGGGCAACTGAAGCCCAGCGGCATCTACTTTGCAGTCGCCAAGCAGGAAACGGCAACTTTATTAATCATGGCTGAGGACGGTAAGAGAGAGCGGCTCAGTGCTACATCACAGCACTACGCCGTGCTGCATAGATCACAGAGAAAACACCTAGGTTGCACGCCTGCTACCGGGGTTACGGCGATACAACGTCAACCATACCACAAAGTGCACCCACAATCACATTTATGCTCAACTTCTACACCGACACCATTCATACTGTATCTCACAGTCCAAAAGGGAAGCTGGATCTGTAGCTCACTTTCAAACACAGTCACATCACGCTCTCCATCTGTCTCATGCCTATGCACACATGCACTTTCTCTTTGTGTGTGCTACTGTGTACACTCAACCCTCTCTCGCTCTTTGTCAGCACATCTGTGTGCATTGCCTCATGAACATGATAAGCCTACAAAGCTTGTTTGTATATAGCAGCATAATCAATGAGATATCTGTGACTATATATGGTTTATTTCTCTCATCTACTTCTACACTTTCAAAGTAAGAGAAAGTGAGAGAGAAAAAAAGGATGTAGAAGAGAGCAGGGGGAGAGGAGGACCGTCATCTTTGTGGAGGCTGCTGATGGATGGGAACACAGAGGGATGCCTCAGCACTGCAGAGTGCAGGAGGGAGGGGCTAAACCAGGCAGGCAGGGCAATGCTAGCCCCACCAGCTGCTGTAGATGCACACAGATGCTTTATGCGTATGAAAGCGGAGGGGTTTTATTACAAGTGTTATTGAATTTGCAAACGTGTCTTTGCTTTCTTTCCGGGGTCAGTGATGAGGCTTCTGCACCCGGGTGTGAATTCCATGCACATTTTACATTTACTTGGTCTCACAGAACAGATTTGCCTCATGAAATGCATGGAAGACATTTGTTGTGCACTTTCTACCAGTGTTCGTTCAGCTTATCAAGAAAATCCCCATGCCTCTGTCCCCTCCTGCTTTCTGTGCTTTCTCTCTCCTCTGCTCATTACTAGTCACATGGCCTTGTGTTGTGATTGAGACGCACACAATTAACCACAAGCTCAGCCGTCTGCCAGCTATTTCTGGTGCAGGCCTACCCGGCTTGATTGTTGACATTACCTGCGTGCGATCAAGGCCCCTGTCTGCTTGCATTGGCCTGGGTAAGCAGTACACCAGCCTGGAGCACGCCAGCCCTCACACTTCTGTAAGCCGCTGCACTTTGGCATGACCTTGTTGCTGTGGCAACCTTTGAAGAAAACAGTGCTACCTTAACAGCATGGTGGTATGAAACAGTAAAGGTTGCGAACCTTACACGTTCTGGGAGGGAGCCTCTTAAAGCCAAAGGAAATATGATTTGACATGTTTGAGTGGCCACTATCATGCCTTTATCTCAGTTTTTCCTCTGGTGTCTTTCCGTTCTCTTCCTTCAGTGTTAAGACATTCCTGCTATGTATGGTTAATGGTCTTGCCTGCTTCCTCCCCACTTTTCCTGTATTTGTAGTCTTGCCTGCACAATCGATTTCCACTGGTGCACTGCAGGGGAACTCAACATCCCAAAACAAATAATAAGTCTAGCCCTCCTTTACATCCATGCTGTTTTTTTTTTTTGTTTGTTTGTTTTTTTTACAGTTTTGAGAATTGCAAATTAAGTGCCTGCAGTACCTACTGTTTGTCTCAATTACCACAACCCCTCTCCCACAGTATGTGTTAGTACTTCGAATGTCTTGCAAACAAAGAATACATAAAGAGCGGTTGAAATTTGAACAAATCATTTGGACAAATTTATATTGCTATGAAAACATGATTATTTGTGGATATTGGAGAAATTAAAATGATCCAACCTGCTGATTCATTGTTGCCATTCTCTGGGATGAATTCTTCTTTCACTCTTGAATAATTGCTTGGAGATTCATCCCTGTCAGACAGATCACATATCAACAATGTTTGATGTGACTTTACCATTAACTTTTAACATTTCATTTAGTTTTAATAGAAATTGTCTAGATATATTCCTTCTGACATCCTCTATTTTTTGGCACACACAACTGTTTTACAGCTGGGATATTTTCAAAACCACAACAAAAGAAGACATGCCTTTACTGCCTCTGTCCGGAGCCACTTGCAGAGCCCAGCTAGAGAGTAGACTAGAGGAACATTGATCGGCAGGGAAACAGAGCCCATAGCGCAAGCCTGACTAGGCCTTGTTCTGTCAAAACACACACACACACTTGCGTATATAAACACTGATCCTCATTACTGTTGCGCTGGCACATCCAACTCACACATGCTCAGTAGCCGACTAACATTTTTCTTCCCGGATGGTCCTACAGGCCCTTTTGCTATCGCTATGGAAGTGAGCAGTCCCTCTGGAGAGAGAGAGAGAGAGTGTAGGAAGGAGAGTTGTTGCTAGCCAGCTCCAGGCCTGCTCTCTCTCTGCCTAGCCATATAATTTACCTTCCGCCTTCTCCTCTGTTTACTGGTGGCCTGTGTCTGTGCCCAGCCTGGGCACACAAATTCTCCCTCCAGTCCACTCCTAAGACGCTGCCCGTCTGGAGGCCGATGAGGCGCTGACACTGCTGCGTCACTCCTGGTGCATCACTGACCCACAAAGAGGAGATGAGGAGGACATGAGGAGGGGTGGTGGGAATGTGTTGCAAGGGATAAACGAAAGAGAGTAAGCTCTGCCCACACATATAGAGAGAAAGTGAGGCTTCCGGGCTGGTCGGCTGTCGCAGGCCTAGCCACTGTGCTATTCAGGAAGTGGAGCCAGAGACAGATATTTTGTTACGTAATGAATATTTTTCCTCCCAGACCCAGCTGAGGAGGCGGTGTTTAGCGACTCTGACTCAGGCTAATAATAGAGCTCAGTACCAGTGAGGGCCGTGTGTGTGCGGTTATCTGATCCATTTCACCCCCCGAAGTGAGGTATTTGGACAAGATTGAATGATTAGTCGATTTTTACAACTTAAAGACACGTTTTTAAACAACAATACATGCATTAAAAACTATCTCCATCGTGTCCTTTGTAATGTTGCAATGTAAAGACATAAAAAACAACAATAATTATAAACATGTTGTTTACATGACTCTCCTCTTATAATGTAAAGGGTGAGTATGAGATAGTTTATTTAAACAAATGAAGTGGGGTTATGTGGCCTATCTTTCTGATTATACTACTAAAATGTTTGCTCTTAAAAAAAATCCCCTTTCACCAAACTTCCCTTGCACTTGGAGGGTTCACACATTTTTCTCTGATACATGCGCTAAATAAGCCTATCTTCGATTACCTTCAAACTCATGCCAGTGTGGTTACAGTTCAACAGCAGGATTAAGTTTGTCTGACTGATAGCACTTGTTTTGCACGTCACCTTTGTTTTACTTGATCCACATCCTGAAGTAAGGATGTGTATTTCTCTGCCACTTTGCTCCCTCTGCTGGCTAGTGTTTGTATCAGGTCCCCCCTCCTCACACAGTTCCTTCAGTACAGCTAGTTTTCAGCAGAGGGCGTAGGAACGCTAAATCGGTCATCAAACAGGAAACATCTCCAGCATTAAGTCTGACCCATGAGCTCATTATAAGTAGCTGAATCTGTTTTAGGCCTACTCTTTATTATAACAGGCATGCACGTAACAATATTTTTAATACAATTTAAAACACCATACTAATGTGTTCTTACTGTTATTGAGTGTGATAAAGATTGGACACTTTACCACGTATCTAATTTCAACTGAAGAGCACCACCCACAGTCACACCCAGAGAGTATAATAAACACCTCAACAATTCCATTGCAACATGCATTCATTCAGTAATAGTATGGCTTTACTTGTAAACATTGCATATAACATACTGGATTAGAACTCAAATGCAATAACAAAAACCAAAACTAAATAATTTAATGTTATTTGTTCGAAGGAAGCCTACAGCATTTGGCACTTTTTATTTTTGCAGAGAGAATAAACAAGCTCTGAAATACACATTCACAACATAAATCAATCAATAGTGCATTTTAAACACAGAGACACAACACACCATTCAAATGCATAAATAACTCCTTGTGCTAATGGCAGAGAAAGTTATATTTCCTCAAATCTTTATTATGAGATGAGTAACACTGTCTTGTTTAAGTGTCTAGCTACCTCCATGTACATACTGCTGGTTCTCTTTGGTGTTGAAGGCAAAGAATATCTTCCTCCAGCCCGTGGCGTTGCCTAGAGCCTCCATGTCAGGCGTGAGTTTATCACAGTGACCCCTCAGTCTGTTCCCAGAACTCTGGAGAGTTGCAGAGCTGGGATATCCCATTCCGTATTGAAATACAACACACACACACACACACAGGCAGACAAACACTAGCTCACTAACTAAACCCAGATCATATTTTCCTGGCCATGTTATAGCCTAACTAGAGCCCTGAGGTTTTCCTTGTCCGTTCACATGGTCAGTAAAAACTCAGGGCCCTTAATGAAAGAATGTGCATATGAAAGTAAAATGTGCTTTTGTAAACTATTTGGGTGCACAATATGGACTGGTTTCCTGGACATATTAAGACTAGTCCTGGATTTAAAAGCAAGCCATGTCAATGGGTGGCAGGTAGCATAGTGGTTAGAGCGTTGAACTTGTAACCAAAAGGTTGCAAGAACGAATCCTGAGCTGACAAGGTAAAAATCTGTTGTTCTGCCACTGTTCCTAGTTCATCATTGAAAATAAGAATTTGTTCTTAAATGACTTGAAGAGTTAAATAAAGGGTAAAAAGAGAATTTCCATTTTTTAAATATATATTTTAATATGAATCTTTTCCCAGGAGTAGATTTCATTTTCATCTGAGAAACCTGTCCTTTGGGTTTGTAAAGCCCAGGCTCACCTTGTGGAACCTCTTTGTGGTCTGTGCCAGCAGTGCAACGTCCTTCAGTTCCAAGAAGGCCAGGATTTTGAGCAGTAAGTCATTGGGCAGGCACTCCAGGTAATCAAAGTTCCCATGGCACAGTGCTTGGGTGCACTGTCAAATCTGCTGGCCAAACACCACACCTACCTGTTCTAGAGAAGGAGTAGTACATACCTACTCAGGGCAGTGCACTTTTCAAGACACCAACAGAACCACGTGTATCTACACAAAAACAAATACAGTAGCTGATGTAGGCTTAAAGAGTTTCATGGCAGAGACTTGTAATGGAAACCTTACGCTGCATGCGGGAATCATGCAAATGGTCATCGTGGGTCATCTTATTTTCTCCAGGTGCAGCACCCTTGAATTCAATCCGCAAAGAAATCTTCCACGATCTCCATATCACCTGAAGAGAAATTCAAAAATAAATAGGCCCGTTATATAACTCAGTTCTCTCCAATCATCAGAGCCTTGTAGTTAATCTATGTTCAAAGCATGTTGAAACAGAAAAGTTACTTGCAGAAAGAAATGTCAGATACATAAGGTTGATATGTAGCATTTAAAAGTACAATCATGTCAATGGAGAGCAACACTACCAAATACAGTGTTGTGTACCATGGCTGCTGTCTTGATGTGTAGCCTTTCTCCACAGGCACAGTCCAGCATTGTGCTGATAAAGTTGACTATCTGTTTTTAACTCTCAGCAATCCCAAGATACATATCAAATGGGTGATAAAATATAATAATTTACCTCAGTTTAAGTGACAGTAAACTGAAAAATATATCTTGTAGGAGGGAAGTAAAGACGCCATTTTTAGACGCTAAAGAGTTTCTATGACAACGGAGAGAAAACAACAGCGAAATATTTTGTGTGACAATGAAAGCGAATTCTGTTCGCAACTGTTTATTGAGTGATTGATAATTTAAGTATATAAATAAAATAATGATAAACCCACAATGTCATGTATATTTTCGAGAAAACAGTTGGATTAGGGGGTCACGACCCAGCGGATTAATATTTCGTCGCTATCCTATTGTGAAATATAATTATACATTTTCTGAACACAACTGTAGACAATAGTAAATACATTCAGTATATTGTTATTGAATACATGTATTTATTTGGCGCAGGTTTGTTTCATTGTCGACTTTATCATCTAAATTGAAAGTAGTTCCGAGCGGAAGAATGGGGCACTTTAGAGCGGAGGTATATTGCAGTTGCAGGTACCTCAGCTGATGTGAAGGCTGAGAGAGTGGAGTTGGTGCACTGTCTGTTACAACTACAACACTGGAACAAATAGGTAATAACATAATATATTTAACGTTCAGTGGCGTCTTATTCAGTAGTTTGGGGGGGGCCTCATTGATAATATAAGACTGAAATACTTGTGAGGAATGGAGTATCCGTCTCGCGAAAAAAAATATGGTTTCCAATTGTCATCTCTCGAATCCTGTTCCTGCTTTCTCTGTGTGATGCAAGCAGCAAAGAAGGTTCAGAGGCCATTTCGTGTTGCAATTTGTCTTCCATAAACATAGGTAGCTAGTAAAACAAAATAAGCTCGCTAACCAAACAATAACTCTTGAATTGGAAATGGCATACGGTTAGCCAGTCGGCGAAACAAGCATTTTAGCTAGTTGGTTGGCTACCAGCTAGGTACCTCGCTATATAGCTAACGACGTTAGCAATTGTCGAAGTTAGCGACATTTGTTAGCAAGGTTAACACTAACTTTTTAGCTAACTTCCCTAACCCGATATTGTTCGGGTTAAGGTCAACATGTAACGTTAGTGTCTAACATAATATTAAAAAGCGGCTAACGTTAGCTGGCTACCACCTTGCAACTTGTGTGTAAAAGTTAAGTTATCGTGTTATTGAATATGGCATTTCCCATTTAATAGAGCTAACGTTAGCTAGCTACAGTAATTTATAACGTCAGGCTGGAAAGTAAGCAGGTAACTAATTTAACATTGCTAACTAGCGGCAAGAAACGTTAGTTTCCCATTTGGCTAGCCATTATTAATCAAGTAAACGCTTGTTCAGCTAGCTACATAGCTAACGTTACTTTTAAACCTTGCGTTTCTTACACGTCGACAGCTGGCAAATTACTGAGGCGATTCAATAATTATCAAAACTAGCCAGCGAACTACCGTTAGCTATGTAACTAGATTCTGTTAGCTAGCTAACGTCAGCTAAATACACAATTTAAATGACCAGATTAACGTTAGTTAATGCCGTGTGAATATCGTTGGATGTAGTTTGTCTGACATCCCATTTGAACAACTATTAAATTAACGTAGCTAGCCTGTCCCAACAAGAAAGCTAGTTAACATTAGCAAGCTTGCTCTGGTGCGAAGTTAATATTAGTCCTACCGATGTTGCCATTTTAGATGGAAAGATTAGACAATTGTTATTTAGATTTGCTAGCCATTCCCTTTGAGGTGGTTTCCATGCTAAAGTTTTTTTTTAAACTACATGTTTTTGTACGGTTGTCTTTAACGTTAGCTGAATGTTTAGGACAACAATCCACCAACTACGCATTTTCATGTCACATAGCTCATCTTACATTCATACATAGCTAGCTAACATGTTATTTGCGGACTTAAATGTATTTTTACATTAATAACCAGACATTTTAGCTAAGTCATACGTTATCGCTTTACAATCTGGAAGGTGCCATACTAGGCTCTTTGTCTATTGGTAGCTAACTTTACTGTCAAATTGAAATTACGGGACTGGGTTTGCTAACCACCTAGCTGGTGCTAACTACGTCAGCATGAAGGCCGCTTTGTAAAACGAGCTTGAAATTAGTGTAGGCTAATAAAAGCTATTTATAATGACAACCATTATAGTAATCGAAGTAATGAACTGCCTATTGTATATGACTACAATGGAACATGGTAAAACGCTAATTGTCAGTTGGGACAAATAAATAAAGACTAGGATGGAGTCAGAAGGCCTGGCAAAGATGGCCTTGCGAGCTTGCCAATTGTATTCTTATTTTTATGATCAATATCGCAGTTAAATTGGGTCTTAACATGAGTGACGGCATACATCGGGCGTGAAGAACATGTAGCTAGTTTATCAGATTTCAAATGTTTTAAGACGTGCATCATAGTCAACTCACGAAATAAGTCTGTTAAAATTCCATCTTTGAGCCCCCTCGACTCTTAACATGAGCATTTACTTAAACTCGTGTGTTTATTGTAGGTGAGCCACTGGAACGTTACATGGTGAAGGCCCTTTACTGTGATGTAGCCTATGATTATTTTTTTTACTTAGAATGCAAGGCCTGAAATATTCATTTGTCATAGTGCCATATTTCATTGGATATTGCTCATGTGGATTTGCGTAGGATCTTTAGTGAATCATTGATGGTGATACTTCGCTTAAAGAAATGCATAGCTAATTAATGGAAGCAGAAATGTTGTTTACAAATCAGCATGTTTGTCTACCTACCATCTTATTGTGTTGACTCTAGGGCTGGGAATTGCCACAGACCTCTATGATATTATCACGATACTTAGCTGCTGATACTATATGTAATGTGATTCGATATGTATTGTGATTCCATACTGAGATTTTATTGTGATTTGATGTTCCAAAATATTGCTCACCATACATCTGTCTGCTGCATAGTGATGAGATGCATGAGAGAACAAGTTTTGATCAGTCATGGAAATCAGTGCTGAAAACAAATTGGCTCCCCAATTTAAAAAATATAAAAGGGTAGTTGCGTGAATGAGAACAAGTCTGTATCTGGTGGGACTAACATTTGCCTCATGCAGTGGAATGTTGTCCCACTCTTCATTGGCTGTGCAAAGTTGTTGGATATATTGGCAGGACCTGAAACATGCTGTCATACACATCATTCCAGAGTATCCCAAATATTTTTATTTATTTCACCTTTATTTAACCAGGTAGGCAAGTTGAGAACAAGTTCTCATTTACAATTGCGACCTAGCCAAGATAAAGCAAAGCAGTTCGACACATACAACAACACAGAGTTACACATGGAGTAAAACAAACATATAGTCAATAATACAGTAGAAACAAGTCTATATACGATGTGAGCAAATGAGGTGAGATAAGGGAGGTAAAGGCACAAAAAAAAGGCCATGGTGGCAAAGTAAATACAATATAGCAAGTAAAACACTGAAATGGAAGATTTGCAGTGGAACAATGTGCAAAGTAGAAATAAAAATAAAGGGGTGCAAAGGAGCAAAATAAATAGACATGCCCAATGGGTGCCATGTCTGGTGAGTATGCAGGCCATTGAAGAACGGGGACATTTTCAGCTTCCAGGAATTGGGGCCTTGCATTATGCTGAAACATGGGGTGATGGCGGCAGATGAAGGGCACGGTTATGGGCCTCGGGATCTCGTCACGGTATCTCTGTGCATTAACTGACTATGTATAGATAATAAACAGAATAGTGGGGGGGCAATGCAAATAGTATGGGTTGCCATTTTAGCTGTTCGGGAGTCTTATGGCTTGGAGGTAGATGCTGTTTAGAAGCCTCTTGGACCTAGACTTAGCGCTATGGTTCCGCTTGCCGTGCAGTAGCAGAGAGAACAGTCTCTGACTAGGGAGGCTGGAGTCTTTGACAATTTTTAGGGCCTTCCTCTGACACCGCCTGGTATAGCTTGGTCCCAGTGATGTACTGGGCCGTACACACTACCCTTTGTAGTGCCTTGCAGTCGGATGCCGAGCAGTTGTATACCAGGCAGTGATGCAACCAGTGACGCAACCATGCTCTCGGTGGTGCAGCTGTAGAACTTTTTGAGGATCTGAGGATGCATTGCGTGAATCAAAAAAGGTGAAATAAAATTGGAACCCCCGCTAAGCTGTTAATTTCAGCCTCCCTGGCATTCTCACCTCCACTCTATTAGAAGACAAATGTAAATATCTAGATTTGCTTAATTTCAAACTGCAGCGTTTATCTTGTGAAATTGGGCATTTGCTTTTTAAATTTAGCAATTCAATTCAGGGTTGAATCAAGTCTTGTGCAACAGAACAGCACGCCATTGGTATCTCAATATCAAGGTTGGAGGGAACTGTCAATTATCTTACTCATGATTTGTATTCGTGGCCTGTACGATATCACCATTCTCCATCAATATGGCTTGGATATAGACACGTGGGTTGTTTAGCAACAACCAATTCATGCACAACTTTGGGGTAAAAGATTATTGACATGAGTTATATTTAGTCTCAAAGTGAGAGTAAATTTTAGACATATTTCACATCTATGCTAATAAGTTAACACGTCAAAACAAGACATGCTATCAAGATTAGTTATGCACCGATATAACATTTTTGGCCGATTCTGATATATTCCTTGGCAAAAGAAACAATACCGATTTAAAAAAAAAAATATATATATATATATATATATATATATAAAATTTTAGGGGCCTTTTTAAGCGTTCTAGTACAGTTGCATAGTTGAAACACACACGGATGCAGTGGTCTAAGGCACTGCATCTCAATGCAAGAGGTGTCACTACAGTCCCTGGTTTGAATCCAGACGGTATCACATTTGGCTGTGATTGGAGTCCCATAGGGCGGCGCACAAGTGGTCTGGGGTAGGCTGTCATTGTAAATAACAATTTGTTCTTAACTGACTTGCTTAGTTAAATAAAGGTTACACATCAAGTTATTTTGTTGGTATTTATGTATGTCCCCATTACCAGTAAAACAATCAACCTATTTCTTTCTCTTGCTTGCTGTGCTGTTTCGTTGTTCAGTCATTTCATTCTCACCCAGGATTTCTATAGAATGCCGTTTAGGTCTTTGTTTGTCAAAGATACACTTTTGATGGGTCAAATAAGCCGGTTGACCCATCAGGACCTGAATGACTGCACGTCACAATTTAACACATACGTTAAAAAAAAAAGTAGTTATTACACTATCACTCATTTCATATGTCACAACGTTTCATCAATACATATGCTATGATGCTGGTTGTCTCGGGCACCTAAAGTGCTGGTCATAAAAATTAAAAGGCTAGCTAGCTCATGGATGCAAACTGTTCTTCCCCAAAAACGTAGCAAACATCTGTTTCAGTAACTGTAATTAGCTAACTATATAGCTAGGTGTAATAATCTAAAAATAACTA
The DNA here is from genome assembly GCF_018296145.1 of Oncorhynchus tshawytscha. Taxonomy (NCBI): domain Eukaryota; kingdom Metazoa; phylum Chordata; class Actinopteri; order Salmoniformes; family Salmonidae; genus Oncorhynchus; species Oncorhynchus tshawytscha. The sequence goes on from NC_056441.1 coordinate 58,078,628, forward strand.
GGGATGCACGATATATCGGAATAGGCCGATATTAGCTAAAAATGCCAACATTGGTATCGGCCCGATGTCTAGTTTAACGCCGATGTTAAAAACCAATGTCTATGCAACAGTGCATACCTATGCAACGTAGGTACATGGCGTAATAACGCCATGTGCAACACATTATTCATGACCTAGCCCACAATGTCTGCTGTGTGGCCTGAGAAGTCAAAAATTCGAGCAGCCGTTAAAAAGAGTCTCACTGAAAATGTCTTACAACTCAGGCGAAATCCATTAACGCCAGGATAATGCAATTCATTGCCCTTGACAATCATCCATTATCTGTCTTGTGTGAAGTTGGCTTTCGCCGACTGGTTGAGCACCAGTACACATGTTGCCCTACCGGAGTTACACAGTAATAGCGTCACTGCTATTAGCCTCACTCCACTGTGGAATGTCGTTTGGGTCTTTGCGTGTCAAAAAGATGCATGTCAAATAAGTTGTGTGTTCTGAATTTGCACGTGCAAGCCAAGCGCCACCACTATCAGTAGTACTGTCAAAGCTGTACAACAGAAGTCTGCAAACAAGCTCACACTGGCCACGAACGATGTGTTTACAATACCGCGTTGGTAATAAGGCATTACTTGTTCGACCGCAACTTCTGGGGTAGCTAGCTTTAGCTTGGTACCTAGCTAGCACCAGCCTGAAAACAATGACCAGTAGAAACTGCAGTCATTTTCATTATTCTTGGCAATGATTTAGGAATCTTGTGCGTAGCCACTTGTTCGCCTATTGAAATTGAACTTTAATTCATGAAAATAAATAGGTAGCCAGCTACTTAACCCTGTTGCCCAAAGCTAATGTTATAAGCAGCCAGCTAGCTTCAAGTGGCTAGTGATTCTCGAGCAGGTTGTTGTGAAGCTAGCCACAATAAGGATTAGGCAGAGTAGTGGAATTTGCAGTTTGCCTTCAAAATAAAAGTATGACATTGACAATGATGTAAATGAATACAAATAGTAGAATTATGCCACTTTTATTTTGAAGGCTAACCGCAAATTCCACTACTCTGCCTAATCCTTATTGTGGCTAGCTTCACAGATGCGTCCGACCACCATTAATTAAATAAGAACTGTTATAAATTTGGGTTATTTGTTATTTTCGCTATATAGCTGCTGAAACAGATTGTCGTTTTGCTGTGTTTTTGGGGAAGAACGTAGATTTTTTTTTTTTTTGTGACCAGAACTGTAGGTGCGCGAGAACTTTACCGGCATCATAGCATACGTATCGCTGAATCGTTGTGACGTGAAATACGAGTGATAGTTATTACACTACGTACAAAATTGATGAACGTGTTAAATTGTGACGTGCAGTCATATTCAGGTCCTGATTGGTCAACAAGCTTATTTGACACTCAAAGACCCAAATGGCATTACATACCATGAGAAATCCTGGTTGAGAATGAAACGACTGAACAACAAAACAGCACAGCAAGTAAGTGAAAGAAATGTTTTGATTGTTTTATTGGTAATGGGGGTATATGTAAATACCAACAAAATTACTTTTGCGCCGTGTGTGTTTGAGGTCGACCAATTTAATCAGAATGGCCAATCAATTAGGGCCGATTTTCAAGTTTTCATAACAAATGGAAATCGGTATTTTTGGACACCAAATAAATAAATCATTTTTTTTACACTTTTTATTTAATCTTAATTTAACTAGGCAAGTCAGTTAACACATTCTTATTTTCGATGAAGGCCTAGGAACGGTGGGTTAACTGCCTCGTTCAGGGGCAGAACAACAGATTTTCACATTGCAAGATTGGATCCCCCGAGCTGACAATCTTACAGTTAACAAGTCCAACGCAATAACGACCGTTGCACTCCACGGAGACTGACTGCCTGTTACGCGAATGCAGTAAGCCAAGGTAAGTTGCTAGCTAGCATTAAACTTATCTTATAAAAAAACAATCAATCAAATTCACTAGTTAACTACACATGGTTGATGATATTACTAGATATTATCTAGCGTGTCCTGCATTGCGTATAATCTGACTGAGCATACAAGTATCTGACTGAGCGATGGTAGGGACAAGCAGGCGCGTAAGCATTCATTCAAACAGTACTTTCGTGCGTTTTGCCAGCAGCTCTTCACAATGCTTCAAGCATTGCGCTGTTTATGACTCCAAACCAATCAACTCCCAAGATTAGGCTGGTGTAACCAATGTGAAATGGCTAGCTAGTTAGCAGGGTGTGCGCTAATAGCATTTCAAACGTCACTCGCTCTGAGACTTGGTGTAGTTGTTCCCCTTGCTCTGCATGGGTAACGCTGTTTCGAGGGTGTCTGTTGTCGATGTGTTCCTGGTTCGAGCCCAGGTAGGAGCAAGGAGAGGGATGGAAGCTATACTGTTACACTGGCAATACTAAAGTGCCTATAAGACCATCCAATAGTCAAAGGGATATGAAATACAAATCGTATAGAGAAATAGTCCTATAATTCCGATAACTACAACCTAAAACCTAAAACTTCTTACCTGGGAATATTGAAGACTCGTGTTAAAAGGAACCACAAGCTTTCATATGTTCTCATGTTCTGAGCAAAGAACTTAAACATTAGCTTTCTTACTTGGCATATATTGCACTTTTACTTTCTTCTCCAACACTTTGTTTTTGCATTATTTAAACCAAATTGAACATGTTTCATGATTTTAAGGCTAAATTGATTTTATTGATGTATTATATTAAGTTAAAATAAGTGTATATTCAGTATTGTTGTAATTGTCATTATTACAAGTAAATGTTTTTAAAAATCGGCTGATTAATTGGCATTGCCTTTTTGGGTCCTCCAATAATCGGTATTGGCGCTGAAAAATCATAATCGGTCGACCTCTAGTGTGTGTAACCTTTTATTTAACTAGGCAAATCAGTTAAGAACAAATTCTTATTTACATGGATGGCGTACTCTGGCCTAACCCTGAAGACGCTGGGCCAATTGTGCACCGCCCTATGGGGCTCCCAATCACGGCCTGATGTGATACAGCCTGGATTCGAACCAGGGACTGTAGCGACGCCTCTTGCACTGAGATGCAGTGCCTTAGACCGCTGCGTCTGTGTGTGTGTTAACTATTTAACCGTAATAGAATGCTTAAGGCCCCAAAAACTTTAAATATCGGTATCAGGTTTTTTGGTAAGTAAAGTATCGGTATTGGCCAAAAATGTCATGGGTCCATCACTGCTTTTAAATCTATATGCTTCTTTGTTTTAAGTTAGTGTACAGTTATTTTGGGCCTGTCGTCATTGTCTCATTGGATCAATCTGCCATCTATCTTTGGTCTGAGCAGATTTAGAGGTGTATGTCTCCGTGTGATGTTTGGCTGAGGCTCATTGATCTTGCATACTGCCCTTTACTGCCTTCAAACAAATGGTAATACGATTGATTTGTTTTGTTAGGCAGGGGCTTGTATCAGGTGTACATTTTTGTGATTCATTTACCAGGGCTGTGTTTACACAGGCAGCCCAATTCATGTGATCATTTAGTGGGGTTTATGGAATACTTTGAGTAAAAGCATTGACATCAATAGCCAACACATCTGTCCATTGGCTTTTACTTTGTTTGGGATCATGGTAATCGCAAGGGCACCCTGATGTCTCACCCGTGATCTGATCTTTATTCTCTTCTCCTCGGCCTAGTGAATGGTAGTGTCTAGAAAGGGTATGTCCCTTCAGGAGAGAGGTGCCAATGTCCAACCGGCCTAATTCCAATCCAGGGGGGTCACTGCGCCGTTCACAGAGGAACACTGCTGCGGCCCAGCCACAAGACCATACAGTCGCAGGAAGGTAAGTCATCGTTGTCGCCCCCCCCAGCACATCTATATCTGTGTTCTCACACGTTTGTTTGTTTTTTGGTGTGTTTATGTCTTGGAGTCTGTCTGTTTGAACAAGTAAGGGAATGCTTGATGTTCATTCTAATGTATTACAAATGTCTTAAGCCTTTCCAATGTGTTGAGTTAAAGGAAAAAAGCATTATTTGGTGTCTTGTGTATTAATCTTCAAGTATATTTAGATTGTTTTTGCATGGTGTTCTCCAGAGGAATTCCTTGGAGCAGTACAGGATGGGTGAACAATGATGTGGGAATGACTTACTCAAGTCTTCTAATAATGATATGGAGGGATTTACACAAAATCCACACTCACTTGCTCTTTAATTCCCCCCACCTTACAGGTTGCAGTCAGAGCAGATAAAACATAAAGCAAATTCACCTCCTGAAAGTAGAAGATCTAAATCTAAGGCTTCCAAAGCCGCACCCAGCTCAGCCTCTGGCCAGTCCAGAGGGCACAGCTCAAGAAGGTACCCCTCCTCTCCTTCGCACTCACTGTGTTTGTGGGGTCTGCTTTTGACAGACTATTGCGCTTAGATAAAAATGTAACTAACTATTGTTCTTAAATCTATAGCGCCATTGGCTATTTACTGTAGGCCTAAATTAACTGAATGGAAGCGTTGTACTTAATCACTTTCCAGTTTGGACACTGTGCTAAAAGGTTCTCTTTTTCTCCTGTCCTCCACCGCCCTGGGAGTAGCAGTCTGTCACTGTCTGTGGCTTCATTTGTGCTGCAAGGCGACCCAGAGGCCGCAGGTACATCAGAGCGAGAGCCAATAGGACACCAATCCAAGACTGAAGGCACCACCCGAGGGTTGAAGAGAAATTCTGCACCTGACCTTAACACCTACACCCCAGCCAAGAAGTCAAAATCCAACCCCCCACCCAGAGACCATACCACTGAGGCCAAGAAAGGCCCCGCCAAATCCTCCAAGAAGAGACCCTTGGCTCCAGAGCTGCCTACAGGCCGCGGCCAGAGCAAGAAGAGCGGGCCCTCTGGGGCTTCACCAAATCTTAAACGGAAGAAGGCTGACTCCCTCCCCTGTCTGAGCAGCACTGCTGGGTCGCTCCCCAACCGTACCGACGGCAGATTTGCAAAACCCACCAAGCTGGCGTCGAAGTCGGCCGCCTCAGCCAAAGCTGGGTGTAGCACGGTGACTGACTCCTCCTCTTCTGCCTCCACCTCTTCTTCCTCCTCCACAGGCACCAACAGTGCTACCGCCACACAGGGTGCAAGGCTCAAGCAGGGCAAAGACCAGAACAAGGCACGTCGTTCCCGCTCCGCCTCCAGCCCCTCTCCACGCCGAAGCACCCGCGACAAGGAGCAGGCCAAAGCCGCCGTCTCGTCCAAGTTTGAGTGGGCGGCCCGCTTCAGTCCCAAGGTCAACCTGCCAAAGCCCAAACTGTCCCTACCCAGCTCCTCCAAGACAGAGACCGCCTCCAAACCTGGACCCTCAGGACTACAAGCCAAACTAGCAAGTGAGTTTGTCCTGCCCTCTCCTCGTACCTGTGTGTACCGTGTCACATTTCCCTTTAACCAAGGGGGAGTTGGGTTTGGGGTGCTCATATTTGTGATGGTGGTGAGCCAACCAGGGTCCAAGGGTTTGCTTCCTTCAGGTTCAAAGGTTGTAGGGCAGTGTGAGCAGCAGTCTTTGGAGGGTCGTTGTGGTGCTCTGGTAGAGGTTACACTCCGGGATTAAATGTCACAGGACCCTTGTTGCGGCTTCAGTTACAGAAACTCACTCTGCACTGGGACCTGCTGGGGTGACTGCTTCTCACACCAGGCACACTCCACCACACACACCAGGCGGGGATTAACCCTGCGCAGACAGTCGGTGCTGATAAGCATGCATGGACACACAGAGCGAACCTTGCATATAAACTCCCACAGATGCACATGTAACTGATATAGGTGGTCCAAATTTGCTTCTTCGTTCCCTTTGGCCCTAACCCTTTAAAGTTTACAGATCTGGAGTGTATGGCTTAGTATAAGTGTAGTGGTTAACCACATTGCTTAGACTGCTGCGCCACTCGGGAGGCCTAAGGCACTGCATTGCAGTGCTGGATGTGTCACTACAGACCTGGGTTTGATTCCAGTCCGTATCACAACCGGCTGAGTTCGGGAGTTCCATAAGGCGGCGCGCAATTGGCCTGGTGTCGTCCGGGTTAGGGGAGGGTTTGGCCAGTGTGGGCTTTACTTGGCTCATCTCGCTCTAGCAACTCTTTGTGGCAGGCTGACCTCGGTCGTCAGTTGAACGGTGTTTCCTCCGACACATTGGTGCGGCTGGCTACCGGGTTAGGTAGGTGGGTGTTAAGAAGTGTGGTTTGGCGGGTTGTATTTCGGATGACTCATGACTTGACCTTCACCTCCCGAGCCCGTTGGGCAGTTGCAGCGATGAAAGGAGATCGAAAATGTGCCTTAAAGATCTGCAAATACCTGGCTTGACTGTTTCAGGTTTCAGTACCAGGCCAGCCTCAAACTGGAAGATGTAAATAATCGGTCTGGTGGCTCTACTGTAGCCAGTTGGACTGGCGCAAATGGATATTTGTGAAGGACAGACTGATTTACTACAGCCTCTCAGGTGTTAGGTAGGTGGTAAGGGCACGCTAACGTGCTTGGAGGCATTACATTTTTGCTGTCAGATCAGACACAATCAGCCCTGAGGTTACGGAGTTCACAACACAGCGATGCATTATGGTAATTGTAGTGTAAGGTGAAGGTCAGACTGTGGCTGTAGTTTGTTTTGAAGAGTGACTGCATGGCTCAATGTTCAGACTCGTACAGTCTTGAGTTTAAAGCTCCTAGGTGGGTTAGGGGGGAGCTGTCACAAATGTAGTGCATGCGGGTGAGTGGAAGATGATCAGTGTGTTCTGGTTTGGGGTAGGGGATTCCAAGATGGTAACTGAGGCTGGGCACGCTGCCACAGGGCCCAGCTCCAAACATGTGACCTAGACCGGCCCACCCTGCCTGATGGCCGGCCAACTAGCAGGCATCATGTTTTCACTGGGGGGGCGGTGCGAGTGATTCACCCACTTTTATTAAGGGGGGAGGGGCACATTTTGTCACTTGTAGTGCACACTGTCACACACACACACACACACACACACATCTTCTCAGTCTGTCCTCTCTGCTGCTATAATGGTGAGTAAAGCCAGATTGCATGGTGGGTGCGCGGTGTGGCTGCGATGGCGCGCAACAGGATTCCTGCTGTAGCAACAACACATTGCCATTTGGATTATTCTGTTGGGTTACTGGGGGACATGACTGAGGTGTGTGTGGTTGCGTTTGTGGCTACTTGAAAAGGTCAGTCGGTGTCATATTTTTGCATTCTGTTGGGACCCTCAGGTTTAGCATGAAGGTTGTTCTGTACTAATGAGAGATGGGCTATTTATACTTTCACCCAGTGTCGGTGGTACTGGGCTCTCGACTGAGAACAACACCAGAGCTGTCAGTATGTGACTGTCCTCCCTTACTGTTATGAGTGACTGGTGCCGACCCCCTCTGTACTAGTCCTTGCTATGCTCTTGACCGTTATGCCACTTGTCAACCACTAACTACTCCTGTACTTGTCAGTTAAAATCAGGGTTGGGGTAAAAATAAAAACTTACGGAGTAAACTGAAATTCCAGTTTTTCTACTGGAAAAACACCCCTTATCACTGCTGAAACGGATTGGGTGAAATATCTTAAGCCACTGTTTGGTTAGTAATGGTTGTAGACTAAACCAACATTGTATAAAGTGGCATCTCTGCATAGCTCAATCATTTGCGTTACATATACAGTGGGGCTAAAAAGTATTTAGTCAGCCACCAATTGTGCAAGTTCTCCCACTTAAAAAGATGAGAGTCCTGTAATTTTCATCATAGGTACACTTCAACTATTACAGACAAAATGAGAGAGAAAAATCCAGAAAATCACATTGTAGGATTTTTTATGAATTTATTTGCAAATTATGGTGTAAAATAAGTATTTGGTCAATAACAAAAGTTTACCTCAATACTTTGTCATATACCCTTTGTTGGCAATGACAGAGGTCAAACATTTTCTGTAAGTCTTCACACACGGTTGCTGGTATTTTGGCCCATTCCTCCATGCATATCTCCTCTAGAGCAGTGATGTTTTTGGGCTGTTGCTGGGCAACACGGACTTTCAACTCCCTCCAAAGATTTTCTATGGGGTTGAGATCTGGAGACTGGCTAGGCCACTCCAGGACCTTGAAATGCTTCTTACGAAGCCACTCCTTCGTTGCCCGGGCGGTGTGTTTGGGATCATTGTGATGCTGCAAGACCCAGCCACGTTTCATCTTCAATGCCCTTGCTGATGGAAGGAGGTTTTCACTCAAAATCTCACGATACATGGCCCCATTCATTCTTTCCTTTACACGGATCAGTCGTCCTGGTCCCTTTGCAGAAAAACAGCCCCAAAGCATGATGTTTCCACGCCCATGCTTCACAGTAGGTATGGTGTTCTTTGGATGCAACTCAGCAGTCTTTGTCCTCCAAACGTGACGAGTTGAAGTTTTACCAAAAAGTTGTATTTTGGTTTCATCTGACCATATGACATTCTCCCAGTCTTCTTCTGGATCATCCAAATGCTCTCTAGCAAACTTCAGACGGGCCTGGACATGTACTGGCTTAAGCAGGGGGACACGTCTGGCACTGCAGGATTTGAGTCCCTGGCGGCGTAGTGTGTTACTGATGGTAGGCTTTGTTACTTTGGTCCCAGCTCTCTGCAGGTCATTCACTAGGTCCCCCCGTGTGGTTCTGGGATTTTTGCTCACCGTTCTTGTGATCATTTTGACCCCACGGGGTGAGATCTTGCGTGGAGCTCCAGATCGAGGGAGATTATCAGTGGTCTTGTATGTCTTCCATTTCCTAATAATTGCTCCCACAGTTGATTTCTTCAAACCAAGCTGCTTACCTATTGCAGATTCAGGCTTCCCAGCCTGGTGCAGGTCTACAATTTTGTTTCTGGTGTCCTTTGACAGCTCTTTGGTCTTGGCCATAGTGGAGTTTGGAGTGTGACTGTTTGAGGTTGTGGACAGGTGTCTTTTATACTGATAACAACTTCAAACAGGTGCCATTAGTACAGGTAGCGAGTGCAGGAAAGAGGAGCCTCTTAAAGAAGTTGTTACAGGTCTGTGAGAGCCAGAAATCTTGTTTGTAGGTGACCAAATACTTATTTTCCACCATAATTTGCAAATAAATTCATTAAAAATCCTACAATGTGATCTTCTGGATTTTTTTCTCTCATTTTGTCTGTCATAGTTGAAGTGTACCTATGATGAAAATTACAGGCCTCTCTCATCTTTTTAAGTGGGAGAACTTTCACAATTGGTGGCTCACTAAATACTTTTTGCTCTTAAGTGATGGAAATGGATAAACTGGTTATCATGATAGAACAATATAACACATTTCTAGTGGTTTACTATCACTGTGGTTTTTCCTGTCTTTTGCCTTGACTGTTTACTCATTGACTCCTCGTGTCTCATTAGGTTTGAGGAAGTCCACTAAGAAGCGCAGCGAGTCTCCTCCAGCAGAGCTCCCCAGCTTTCGGCGGCGCACACGCCAGAAGACCACGGGCTCCTGCGCCAGCACCAGGTACTACAGCCTCTACTGCTCGGTCATCTCAACTTCTCCAGTCTAATGCCCCAAGTCAATTGTAGTCTGCTGTATTTCGGTGTGTACAGAAAGTATTAAACTATACATCCAATATTTTATGGAAGTGGGTGGCTTCCTTGGCAATACCTAATGAAATTGTCTCTGAGAAGTCGATCTTTCAGTGCATTCAAAAGTGTTGTCAGCCATAACATGTCTAGAGTGGATTTTCCCCTTTAAACATGACACATCCTGTCAATTTGGTTATGTTCTATGAGTTGGTCAAATAAATCATGGTGAAAATAGTTAACTTCTAAGTTGACAGTGTGGAATCAGGAAATCGTCTTGTAAAGTTCTTGTCACTGGAGATGGGGAATAACTCAATCACATTTCATAAGCCTTTTAAAATAATTACCTGCACTCCAGATTACCAAATCAGTCAATAGATGGTATAGGCATCAATCTGTTTGTCGTCGTGACGACGTATATATTTTGCTTAGATGTGTTCAAACTAAACAGTTGACCAAATGATTCAACTCAGTTTCCCAATGCCGCAGGACAGGGTTTGGGGACATTGCCCTGTATAGGGTGCTGTCTTTCGGATGGAATGTTAAATGGGTTTCTTAACTCTCTGGTCACTAAAGATCCCATGGCACTTATCGTAAGGGTGTTAACCCCTGTGTCCTGGCTAAATTCCATGGCGACTTAATCATCCCCAGCTTCCAATTGGCTCATTCCTCTCCCCTGTTACTATTCCCCCAGGTCATTGCTGTAAATGAGAATGTGTTCTCAGTCAACTTACCTGATAAAAATAAGGGTTGAAAAAAATCTGCCATGAACGTTTCTCCTCCCTTCTTGCCCTGGGCTATGTCTGTGGGAAAGCAGAGATTCTGTAAATAGATCTATGGAACTCGACCAAAACAATGGAAACTCCCCCATGGGGGAAAGATTCAGAATCGCTTATTGTGCCTAATTTTAGGTTATTTGTGTATTTCACACAATGTTGCGGTAAACATCCGAGTATAATACTTGAGTGGATGTCAACCCCAATACATGTTAAAGTCATCACCAATCAACTGCATCACACTTAAAACCAATCTCTAAGGCTAGCTATGCTACCAGCTTATACAAATAGGAGTTAGCATTTAGCTGACATTTTTCCAAACTCGAAAAGGACTAAATATATCCATATCGGATTATAGTAACCACATTTGTGAGGCCGTGAGAACTCCTAAATCATCAATATCCACTGTTGGATCAGATTTTTTTGAATGGCTGCCAATGATGCATCCTTGCTCTTGCCCCGGCGTTCCATGAACCTCCTTTACCGCATGTATGGGCTGTTGCCATAGCAAGGTCAGCACCCCCCTCCTTGAGGCAGACGATCTGCAGGTTGAACATGGTTGTAGACTCCTGCAATTTGTCGATTTTACAGCTGGCTAGCTACTTCACATGTTAATATTGTTTTTGTCATTATTATGTGTAGCTATATTTGCTAGCCAGCTACCTAGCCCCCCCCCCCCACGTGTGAGAGCGCCTTGCATTGTGTGTTATGGTCGACTTGAGCTCCAACAGATTTTGACATGTTGCTAACAACCTTATTATGACAAAATTAAACTTTTTTAAATTTTTATTTAACACTGAATTAGTGGTTTTAGTTTAATTATTCCTTTCAATTAACTGTCCAGTGTTTCCTGGTTTCTAAAATATGACAGTTTTCACCCATTTTATGAATGCGCTTCTTGTCGGTACCTGCACATGTCTGCTCACAGGTGTGTGTATGAACAGATGTTCACATTGCGAAACACAAGTGCAAGTTAGTGATGCCTTATGACCAGGAATGTCAGTTGTGTACTGCCATGTTTGATTGTGGGCTTTGTGGTATAGTTTGTGTAGTCACTCAGTCCCACTATGCCCCCCAGTCGGCGAGGCTCAGGCGTGGGCAAGCGCGGGGCAGCCGAAGCTCGCCGACAAGAGAAGATGGCTGACTCGGACAACAACCAGGATGGGGCCAACTCCTCGGCTGCCCGCACTGATGAGGCCCCGCAGGGGGCTTCGGGTACAGGTACCTACTGCGACTAGGGCACGAGTTTTTCCTTCTCAGCTCACATGGTCAGGGACAAACTCAGTGTACCATGATAGGTGTAGCACTACCTGCTTGTGGTAGCAGAGATTCTCTCCCCTTGACCCTTAGTGGATAAAAACCTTTGCACTATCCCACAAATTTCTGGTATGTGTTTGTTCTAAATGCATAGGAGCCAGCTAAAGCTTGATGTAGCCTCTGCTTGGTGTGTGTGTGTGTACACTAAAAGATCGTTGACGGTTTTCCTAGGTGTGTATGATCCTTACTTGAACTCTTTGTTTGGTACGTTTGTTGTAATTTTGATGAGGACAATGGTGATTTAATTGCCCCTTAATTTTCTCCAGCTTCTAGCTCAGTGGCCGGAGCTGTAGGGATGACCACATCCGGTGAGAGTGAGTCCGATGACTCTGAAATGGGCAGACTCCAAGGTATGACGATCACAGCTTTCCTTAGATACAGGTGCCAATGTTCCTGTCTAAGAGTTCCCTGTCAGCCCTTGTTGGTGTTGCGGGATCTTTGGTTGTTGTCTAACCTAGCTGTTTTCTCCCCACAGCCCTGCTGGAGGCCAGGGGTCTACCCCCACACCTCTTTGGGCCCCTGGGACCCCGCATGTCCCAGCTGTTTCACAGAACTATAGGCAGTGGAGCCAGTGAGTGCTACACCATCTTGTCTGTGTCCAGAATCCATTTAATTACCGCTTAACATCTTTTTTATTTCTTTAAAAAAAAAAAATATTTATTTAACTAGGCAAGTCAGTTTAGAACATTCTTATATACAATTACGGCCTACCCCGGCCAAACCCTCCCATGACCCGGACAACACTGAGCCAATTGTGCACCGCCCTATGGGACTCCCGATCACGCTGGTTGTGATACAGCCCGTGATCAAACCAGGGTCTGTAGTGAAGCTTCTAGCACTGAGATGCAGTGCCTTAAACCGCAGCGCCACTCGGGAGCCCCGAGTGAGCAGGATGTTTCCATTCTCCCTCAGGGGAGGCATGTTGAGTTCACTTATGTCTGTCTTTATTCTTCTAACCTGCTATTCACTCAACTCTAATCCAAGTGTGTGCTGACTGCACTCCTGGCAGGGCCCATATTTTAAAAAATTCTCAGAGGAGTGCTGATCTAGGGTCTGATTTCCCCCTCGCCATATAATCTCATTATATGGCGAGGGATTTAGCTTTTATCTTAAGGGCTAAACTGATCCTATATCAGCACTCCTACTCTTGTGAATACTGGCCCTGCTGTTTAGTCTCTACTCTGACCTGCTTTATCCCTCCTCTCCTCCCAGGCTCCAAGGCTCAGCAGCTGCTGCAGGGCCTGCAGGCCACCGGCGACGAGTCCCAGCAGCTCCAGGCCGCTATCGAGATGTGCCAGCTGCTAGTGATGGGCAACGAGGAGACACTAGGAGGCTTCCCCGTGAAGAGCGTGGTGCCTGCTCTGGTGAGTCACAAAATGCTTTGTCTGCCTTTAGTCTTAAGTCATTTTACACCGTGACTTGATTTGAAGTCCCTTAATCCCCTCTTCTTTACAGATGACATTGTTACAGATGGAGCATAACTTTGACATTGTGAGTATCCTGAGCTTATATCTTTGGGGGGGACCCAGTGATATTTGTTTTTCACCATGACATTAGGCCTACATTGCGAGGTGCCACACTCTCTCCTGGTTATATTTTGTTGCAAATAAAATAACTGTACCTCAGTACAGTGTTTTAACTGTGGTTTCAGCCAACAAGGATTCCTTTGGAGTTATGTTTGTGAAATCTGTATCTTACCCCGTGCCTCTGCTCAGATGAACCATGCCTCCCGTGCTCTCACTTACATGATGGAGGCGCTGCCTCGGTCCTCTGCTGTGGTCGTGGATGCCATCCCCGTCTTCCTGGAGAAGGTAGGATAACCCCTTCTGCTCAGGTTCAGTAGGCACCAAACACACACATTCAAATTTCAGTACTGCCTAGTACGTTTGAAAACATGTCCCAACAATTAATACCTACTGAATGCAACCCAGGTTTTCCTAGCCCACACCTTGTTCTCTTGTCTTCCATTTGTCTTTCTCATGTTCTTGTTCCCTCTTCATTCATATGCAGTCATAAAACTGTGGTGGATATGATAATAGCTCGCTCTGTCTGCAGCTTCAGGTGATTCAGTTCATTGACGTGGCGGAGCAGGCCCTGACTGCCTTGGAGATGTTGTCAAGGCGACACAGCAAAGCCATCCTGCAGGCTGTAAGTGTTGCTCCCTCTGGCTCAGCTCTGCCTCTCTCTCTCTCATCTCTGCTCCCTACCCGGCTCTCATGGACTCACCTTAAAATAAGTGATGGTGGTGGCTTTATGTTAGATATATCTCAGGTTTTCCATTAGCCGGAAATAATAGTTGATAAATAAAACTGTTGCTGGCCAAAATGAACGGGAGTAAAAAAAAAAAAATAATAATAATAATAAGTGACCTCTAACTACCCATCCCGGATCCGGGAGAATTGTCATCAACTGACACGAAGTAGCAAAACGCAACGGACAAAAAATCTTACTAGAAAATATTAATATTCATGAAATCACAAGTGAAATATATTCAAACACAGCTTAGCCTTTTGTTAATCACCCTGTCATCTCAGATTTTGAAAATATGCTTTACAGCCAAAGCAAGACAAGCATTTGTGTAAGTTTATCGATAGCCTAGCATAGCATTATGCCTAGCTAGCAGCAGGCAATCTGCTTTTCTGATTTGTGACCAATCAAATTAAATGGTTTACCTTTGAGCTTCGGATGTTTTCACTCACGAGACTCCCAGTTAGATAGCAAATGTCCCTTTTTTCCAGAAAAATCATTTTTGTAGCCAAAAATAGCTCTGTTATTTCTTCACGTTTGGCTGAGATTTTTCTCATTCTTTTGCCTGCAATATCAGTTCTGTTATAGTCTGAGTATCTTTACAGTTTTGGAAACTTTAGTGCTTTCTATCCTAAGCTGTCAATTATATGCATATTCTATTTTCTGGTCCTGAAAAATAGCCCGTTTACTTTGGGAATGTTATTTAAAAAATTGTTTTTAAAAGACCCCTAAAAGACCCCTAGATTCAACAAGTTAACTAGGTAAGATAGTTAACCTCTCTAGGGTATGTGGGAAGCTCCACCTGGCCAACATCCAGTGAGATTGCAGAGCGCCAAATACAGAAATACACATTGTAAAAATTCAGAAAACAAAACATATTTTACATAGGTTTAAAGATGAACTTCTTGTGAATCCAACCACGGTGTCAGATTTTTAAAAAAATGCTTTACGGCGAAAGCATACCTTACGATTATTTGAGAACATAGCCCAGTAGACAAATCATTACAAACAGTCAACCAGCCAAGCAGAAGAGTTACAAAACTCAGAAATAGTGAAAATTAATCCCTTACCTTTGATCTTCATATGGTTGCACTCAGAAGATATTCATTTACTCGATAAAGTCTCATTATATCCAAAAAACCCTGTTCGCGGTTTCTTCAGTAATCCACAGGCTCAAACATAGTCAAAACAGGCAGACAAAAAAATCCAAATTGTATCTGTGAAGTTCATAGAAACATGTCAAACAATGTTTATATTCAATCCTCAGGTTGTTTTTAGCCTAAATGATCTGTAATATTTCAACCGGACAATAATGTCAATATAAAAGGTAAACAAGCAATGCACTCTCTCAGGATTGCGTATGAAAAAGCTCTGTGATACATCAGGGTCCACTTATTCAGACTGGTCTTACTCCCTCATTTATCAGAATACAAGTCTGAAACCATTTCTAAAGACTGTTGACATCTAGTGGAAGGCATAGGAACTGCAAATGGAGTCCTAAGTCAATGGATACTGTAATGGCATTGAATAGAAAACTACAAAACCAACAAAAAAAACTACTTCCTGAATGGATTTTTCTCAGGTTTTCGCCTGCTAAATCAGTTCTGTTATACTCAGACACTTAACAGTTTTGGAAACTTTAGAGTTTTCTATCCAGATCTACCAGTTATATGCATATCATATCTTCTGGGCACGAGTAGCAGGCCGTTTAATTTGGGCATGCTTTTCATCCAAAATTCCGAATGCTGCCCTCTACCCTAGAAAAGTTAAGAACAAATTATTTACAATGACGGCCCCCCCCGGCCAAACCATGCCTTAACACGGACGTCGCCAATTGTACGCCATCTAATGGGAGTAAAAAAATCCCATTGCAAAATAATAGGGATGCACGATATAGCATTAAGCATATTGGAATCGGACGATATTAAAAATGCCGTCATTGGCCTGATGTCTAGTATAACACCTGTGCAAAACCGATGAGATGAACGGAAGCTGTTTTTTAATTCAACAATTTCATGGTCAGAGATCCCTCAGTGTTAATAAATGGTTGCTATATTATAGTTGTGCAATACAGAATAACAGTATCACTTTAATAAATGAAATGGGGTTGAAAAGCCATTTTGAATTCACACATTTAATGGTCATAGGGGTGGAAACATCATGCTTTGGGGCTGTTTTTCTGCAAAGGGACCAGGACGACTGATCCGTGTAAAGGAAAAAATGAATGGGGCCATGTATCGTGAGATTTTGAG
The DNA here is from genome assembly GCF_018296145.1 of Oncorhynchus tshawytscha. NCBI lineage: Eukaryota > Metazoa > Chordata > Actinopteri > Salmoniformes > Salmonidae > Oncorhynchus > Oncorhynchus tshawytscha. The sequence continues at coordinate 58,094,737 of NC_056441.1, forward strand.
TGAACCTTCTTCCATCAGCAAGGGCATTGAAGATGAAACGTGGCTAGGTCTTTCAGCATGACTATGATCCCAAACACAATCTTTGGAGGGAGTTGAAAGTCCGTGTTGCCCAGCAACAGCCCCAAAACATCACTGCTCTAGAGGAGATCTGCATTGAGTTATGGGCCAAAAATACCAGCAACGGTGTGTGTGAACCTTGTGAAGACTTACAGAAAACATTTGACCTCTGTCATTGCCAACAAAGGGTATAAGACAAAGTATTGAGAAACTTTGTTATTGACCAAATACTTATTTTCCACCATAATTTGCAAATATATTCATTAAAAATCCTACAATGTGATTTTCTGGATTTTTTTTCTAATTTTGTCTGTCATAGTTGAAGTGTACCTATCATGTAAATTACAGGCCTCATCTTTTTAAGTGGGAGAACTTGCACAATTGGTGGCTGACTAAATACTTTTTTGCCCCACTGTATGTGCCAGTTATCCCTAATTCTTGTTTAACTGTTTCATTTTGAATGTGTTTCCTGTGTCGTGCAGGGTGGCCTAGCTGACTGTCTGCTGTACCTGGAGTTCTTCAGCATCAACGCCCAGAGGAATGCCCTGGCCATTGCAGCCAACTGCTGCCAGAGCATCACCCCTGATGAGTTCCACTTTGTCTCTGACTCTCTGCCACTGCTGACCCAGAGACTCACACACCAGGTACACATACATTCACCTTTTACATGCTGGCTATCCGTTAATTAAAGAAACAAGCAAATTATGCTGTCTGGTTTGCATAATATAAGGAAATAGATTTTTTAAATGTTTGATACTTAACTATATTTCAAACCTTTTCCTCAAGTAGTATTTTACTTTGACTTCCACTTTTACTTGAGTCAAGGTATCTTTTACTCAAGCATGTACATTTGGGACTTTTCCACCACTGGTGTTGTCTGTGGTATGTTCCCTGTGAAGATGTGTCTAATGTGGTTATTTCTCTCCCCCTGTACAGGATAAGAAATCCGTTGAAAGCACTTGTCTCTGTTTTGCCAGGCTGGTGGACAACTTTCAACACGAGGAGGTGAGTGAGGCGGTTCTACTCAACACGTTTCTATGGCTCTAACATCTCTCACCCTCCTGAACAGACTCATTATGACTGACCTCTGTGTGACCGCTGTCCACAGAACCTGCTACAGCAGGTGGCCTCACGGGACCTGCTGACCAACATCCAGCAGCTGCTGGTGGTCATCCCGCCCGTGCTCAGCTCGGGCATGTTCATCATGGTGGTGCGTATGTTCTCCCTCATGTGCTCCAACTGCCCCTGTCTAGCCGTGCAGCTCATGAAGCAGAGTAAGTGGCTCATGCAGACAAACACACTTTCTATTGGTTCGCATTTACACTGCTCACATGAATGAAGCCTAAAAATGCAGCTTACAAAATCTTGGGCAAGTTAACTATATAATGACAGTCTAAATGCCTCCAAGGCCAAAGTCCCTGACTGTATCAAGTCAATAGCCTGTGGAAAGAGGACAAACTAAGCACGTTGTCTTTGTTCAGATATTGCAGAGACTCTGCGCTTCCTTCTGTGCGGAGCGGCCAACGGTAGCTGCCAGGAGCAGATTGACCTGGTGCCCCGGAGCCCCCAGGAGCTCTATGAACTCACCTCACTCATCTGGTAAGGAACCTCCTCTGCTGCTCTCAACGTTACAACAACCTTTTCTACCCTAATGGTGGATGTGCATAAAAATGGCGGCCTCCATGCACCCGTCACAGATGGCTTGTTTGCGAATTTCCTTGATGCACTTTGCTAACTGTTTGTTGTTCCCCTTCCACCAGTGAGCTGATGCCCTGCCTGCCCAGAGAGGGCATCTTTGCTGTGGATCTCATGCTGAAGAAGGGCAGTGCACAGGCCACAGAGGGGGCCATCTGGCAGTGGAGGGACGACCGGGGCCTGTGGCACCCCTACAACCGCATCGACAGCCGCATCATTGAGGTAAAGAACAGACATGCTGCTCTGCTCCATTTTAGGGAATTTCCTTCCAGACTTAGGGCCCAGAGTTTGTCCTCTTCAGGTCAGGTAGTCAGAAAAAACTATGCCCTACCTATACTACAAGGAAGTAGACTGTTTCCGTCTTGATATGTTGTGAGCTGTGTGAATCCCCTGTGCAGCCCAGTGTTACACTAACGTCTGGGGGTGTCTGGTTCTCTCTTCCTCTCCAGACGGCCCACCAGAACGGAGAGGACGAGATCAGCCTGTCCACCCTGGGCCGCGTCTACACTATCGACTTCAACTCTATGCAGCAGATCAACGAGGACACTGGCACAGCACGGGGTATCCAGAGGAAACCCAACCCCTTAGCCAACCCCACTACTGGTGAGAGAGAGCCCATCATTACCTCTAGTCATAGACTATCCCCAAACTGGTGTCAGTTGTATGCGTTTCATGTCAGTTGCTGTTGTATGATGCCCTGATTGGGTTCTGAGACTAGCTCTATTCACTGGAAAATATACATTTTATAGATCGCTATAGACTGACCCAGTGGAGAAAGGGGTCAGCGCCCCAAGTTATTGGTATTTTTATTGAGCCTTTGAACCAGTTATTCCCATTGAGGGCAGATTACCTTTTTCCCAATGCAGACATGCTCTTAACGCATCTTTTTGTAAACTCGTGAAATTGAACAGGCTGCTTCTTTGTGTCTTCTGCACTAGCTGATGGAATCCAATTTCTGCTTTTGAGTCAAAAGAACTATCAAATCTTACGTGAGTTTTCCCCTGTCTGTCCCCCAGGGGGTCACCAGGAGGTGAGGCGGGAGGATGCACGGGCCCAGCTGATGAAGGAAGACCCTGAGCTGGCCAAGTGCTTCATCAAGACCCTTTTTGGGGTGCTGTACGAGGTGTACAGTTCGTCGGCAGGCCCAGCCGTCAGACATAAGTGCCTCCGAGCCATCCTCAGGATCATCTTCTTCGCCGATGCCGAGCTCCTCAAGGACGTGCTGAGGAACCACGCGGTGTCCAGGTGAACTTTTGACTCACGATTGCTGCTTCCATTGACAAAAATAAATAGTCAGTACGACATGCGTCTTCACATCACACCTGAACCTCAGTGTTTGTCTGTTTCCTTCTCCCAGTCACATTGCCTCCATGCTGTCCAGCCAGGACCTGAAAATTGTAGTGGGCTCTCTGCAGATGGCTGAGATCCTCATGCAGAAGCTGCCAGACGTATTCAGTGTCTTTTTCAGAAGAGAAGGTGATAAATCCTGCCTGAGCTGGTGTCTCCTCCCTAGAGGAGCTGACCCGTAACGATCCTTAACACACAGCTATTTTCTAGCACCAGGAGCTGCTGTTCAGAGGACCTGTTATGATTGGTCCTCCACTGCTATTTGAGCTTCAATGTATTTTTAGCGAAGTCAACACTGAGGTCACAAAATTGGGATGTCACACCACAGTGCACTTATGTCGTGGACCACAGAACTCTGTTTATCTAGTTAAATGCCTGATTTATTGAATCACAATTTCTCACACCAACCTCTTTAATATCAGAGAATTGGGAAAAGAGGAATTTCGCTGTATTCCATCAGCCCTCACCTCTGCCCTCCTCCCCTGCCAGGTGTGATGCACCAGGTGAAGAACCTGGCTGAGTCGGAGGCCTTCCTCACTAGTCCCCCGAAGGCGTGCACCAGCGGCACGGCTAGCCTGTGTACCACCACCATCAGCACTGCAAACACTACGGCGGCCACCACCGCCACCCCAGACCTGGGCTCACCTAGCTTCCAGCACAGCATGGACGACTCGCTGGACCTCAGCCCACAGGGGTGAGAGAACACGAATACTAAATACATGTGAATGTGCATGTATGATAGGTCAGATACCACACGCAAGGACACTCACACACTCCTCCATAGAACAACATTAATCTCCCCCTCTCTCCTAGGCGGTTAAGTGATGTGCTGAAGAGAAAACGTCTGCCTAAGAGAGGGCCCAGAAGGCCCAAGTACTCTCCTCCCAGAGACGACGACAAAGTAGACAATCAGGGTAATAGTTCCAATAACAATCACAGTCTCTAAGCCTGGATGCACATGGTTCTCACAGGTGATACAAATAGTGCTAAATGTCAATGATACATTTGTAGTAGTAAAGGTGAAATTCCTGTGTGTGTATACATGCATGTATGCATACATACAGTACAAGTCAAAAGTTTGGGGACATCTACTCATTCAAGGATTTCTTTATTTTGGCTATTCTACATTGTATAAAAGTAGTCGACATCAAAACTATGAAATAACACATGGAATCATGTAGTAACCAAAAAAAGTGTTAAATAAAAATATATTTGCTATTCTTCAAAGTTTGCCACCCTTTGCCTTGATGACAGCTTTGCACACTCTTGGCATTGTCTCAACCAGCTTAACCTGGAATTTCACCTTAACCTAGCTTTTCCAACAGTCTTGGAGTTCCCACATATGCTGAGCACTTGTTGGCTGCTTTTCCATCAATCTGTGGTCCAACTCAACCCAATTGAGATGGTTTGGGATGAGGTCGGGTCATCTGCTGCAGCACTCATCACTCTTCTTGGTCAAATAGCCCTTACACAGCCTGGAAGTGTGTTGGGTCATTGTCCTGTTGAAAAACAAATGATAGTCCCACTAAGCTCAAACCAGATGGGATGGCGTGTCGCTGCAGAATGCTGTGGTAGCCATGCTGGTTAAGTGTGCCTTGAATTCAAAATAAATCAGATGGCGTACCAGCAAAGCACCATCACACCACCTCCGTGCTTCACGGTGGGAACCACAAATGCACATATCGTCTGTTCACCCACACCGCGTCACAAAGACAGTAGTTGGAACCAAAAATCTCAAATTTGGACTCATCAGACCAAAGACCAGATTTCCACCGGTCTAATGTCCATTGCTCGTGTTTCTTGGCCCAGCACGTCTTCTTATTGGTGTCCTTTAGTAGTGGTTTGTTTGCAGCACTTTGACCATGAAGGCCTGGTTCACACAGTCTCATCTGAACAGTTGATGTCTGTTAATTGAGCTCTGTGATGCATTTATTTGAGCTGCGATTTCTGAGGCTGGTAACTGTAATGAACTTATCCTCTGCAGCAGAGGTAACTCTAGGTCTTCCTTTCCTGTGGCGGTTCTCTTGAGAGCCAGTTTCATCATAGCGCTTGATGGTTTTTGCGACTGCACTTGAAGAAACGTTCAAAGTTCTTGATATTTTCCGCATTGACTGACCTTCATGTCTTAAAGTAATGATGGACTATCGTTTCTCTTTGCTTATTTGAGCTGCTGTTGTCATTATATGGACTTGGTCTTTTACCAAATAGGGCTATCCTCTATACCCAACCCTACCTTATCACAACACAACTGATTGGCTCAAATGCATTAAGAAGGAAATAAATTCCACACATTAACTCAACAAGGTATACCTGTTAATTGAAATGTATTCCAGGCGACTACCTCATGAAGCTGGTTGAGATAATGCCGGGAGTGTGCAAAGCTGTCAAGGCGAAGGGTGTCTACTTTGAAGAATCTCAAATATATTTTGATTTGTGTATATATATTTTGATTTGTTTTTCCCCTTTTTGGTTACTACATGATTCCATATGTGTTAGTTCATAGTATTAATATCATCACTATTGTACAATGTAGAATTAAAAAAAAAATTTTTTAAAGAAACTCTCGAATGAGTAGGTGTCACAACCTTTTGACTGTTTGTGTGTGTAAATCCATGACGAGTCGACGCTTCAAAATTGGTTCTCATTTGTGGCATCATTGGTCTCCATGCCTCTTTGTGCCTGGAGTCCTGGTATATTTGGGACATTTATGTAGAATGCAAACTGATCCTTATGATTTCTTGACCAAAATAAATAAATACATACAGCATGACTTCATTCTTTAATATCTGCCAGAGAATCTGGTGTCTGTTTCAAACAACTATAACAGAGTTTCCCAAGGGGTGCATATTCAAATAATCTACCAATCATCAAGCTTTGATTATTTTAATCAGCTGTCTAGTGCTTGGGCAAAAACCAAAATGTGCACCCCTCTGGGGTCCCTGGACTGAGTTTGGGAACAGTTTCATCCTGTGACTAACCATTCTACTGTTCCCTACAGCCAAGAGTCCTACCACTACTCAGTCCCCCAAATCCTCCTTCTTGGCCAGTCTGAACCCCAAGACCTGGGGCAAGCTGGGCGCCCAGACCAACAGCACAAACTCTGAGCCCTCTCGCACGGCCAGTGTGAGTGGCCTGGCACGCGCCCTTCCCAAGGACTCGGTCTCCAACAACAGGTACGACGGAAACCGTGGTGATGATGATTTTATCGCTGTGTTGGTAGTAGTGGTGGAGATTACCATTGGCTCGCTCAGAAAATGTAGCTAGGACTGTTCAGTATGAAAATTGGTGTGCAACGGTGCTGTTCCTGAAGATCAGTTGAAAAACATGGAGAGGTTTGGTTGTGTAAATATGAGCATTCAAAATGCACTGTTACCCTTTTAAATATGTCACTCATTGCTTCATGCCACACCCCACCACACGGTGCAAACATACCTCAGTCTGTTCAAGAACATTGAATGCTTTGTGGGAAGGTGTCATCCAGTACAGACTGTCACGCGACACGAGTTTAATCCCAAAAAATGTGCCCCTCGTTTGGCGGTCCTGAGGGCAGCACTTAAAATGGAATGGGCTCGCGGATTTGGCCCTTGGGCTCTGTTTGACACCCCTGGTTTAGTCAAACCGATTGCACCCAAGCTGTCAAATCTTAGATTCCTCCTGGTTCCAAGGTCTCTCCCCTTGAACAACCTCCAATGGGCTTTGTGGGAGTTGGGATTTGAGAAAACAAGACAGCCAATAGTAGTAGTAGTAGTGGTGATGAAGATGGTCATCCCCTTACAGGGACAAGATCAAGGCTTGGATCAAAGAGCAGGCCTGTAAGTTTGTGGCACGCTACTTCAACAATGAAAACATTGATGGCAGCAACCCCGCACTAAATGTACTCCAGAGACTCTGCACCGCCACGCAACAGCTCAGCCTACAGGTACTGTACTTCCCAACACTCACCCACGTTGTAGTATTGCACTCGATGAAAGTAAATAGTCATTAGTTGACATCTTGGAGACTGCTTTGGAAACCCTGTTTGCTAATACTAACTTGAGAACAGCTGTTTTGCTTTGCTGTTTTGACGGTACAGGGTACTATCTACATTGCTAGCTAAAGACAAGGTCATTAAGGTATGATGGTGAGTGACTTGGGCTGTCACACCCCCAATCCCCCACCAGATGGACGGTGGCGTGGAGTGCCTCGTGGAGATCTGCAGCATCGTGTCGGAGTCGGATGTGTCGTCGTTCGAGATCCAGCACAGCGGCCTGGTCAAGCAGCTGCTGCTCTACCTGACCTCCAGCAGTGACCGTGACCTGGTCAGCCGTGACGTCCGCCTCAAGAGGTTCCTGCACGTCTTCTACGGCTGCCCGGTAAGGCTGTTCGACTGGTCTGAAGCACAGAACTAGAATGAGATTCTGTTTCTATTATCAGAAGTTTGTCTTTTGCCCGATGAAGACGTTCATCCTTTCTCAGTATCCAGTGACTGAATGTAGCCAACTCCAGTCTAATAGGCCATTTTGGCAGAGACTGGAGCTGAGGGCATTTTAAAAATAAAAAAAACATCTGTCTAGGAAGGCAGTCACACAAACAAATGGGCCATGTTGCGCTAGTAGGGCAGCCAAGTTTTTCCCTGACCACTTCAGATTGACCTGACCAGGATAAACTCAAGGCCCTAATTATTGGCTATACATCTCATGGCTCTAAATACAGTATAAAGCCAGTATGAGGGTTTGCACTCAGGCTAGAATGAATGGCAGCTGGTCTGTATATGTATATTTTTCTCCTAGAGTTCAAAAGGTACTCACTCAACTGAGCCCCACCCTCAAGTTTTGTGGCCTACTAGAGTATTGCTATATCTATTGCTTATATAATGTAGTATTTTTATTAAATGTAAACCTTTTATTTAACTAGTCAAGTCAGTTGACAGCCAAACCCGGATGATGCTGGGTCAATTGTGCGCCGCCCTATGGGACGCCCAATCACGGCCGGTTGTTATTCAGCCTGGAATCGAACCAGGGTCTGTAGTGACGCCTCTAGCACCAAGATGCAGTGCCTTAGACTGCTGCGCCACTCGGGAGCCCTACATTATGAAGTTCAGACCAGTGTTTCCCAACTCCGGTCCTCGAGTATCCGCAACAGCACACATTTTTGTTGTAGCCCTGGGCAAAAACACCTGATTCAGCTCATTGAGGCCTTGGTGATTAGTTGACAAGTTGAATCGGGTGTTTTTGTCCTGGGCTACAACACAATGGAAGTTGGGAAACACTGGCCTAGACTGTTGTCTTTTTTTCAATTATATGTGACATTTGAATTGTCAGTTTAATGTTCTTCTACATATTCCCTGTTAATATACATTTAACTCCCAATTTGCCAGTATCTGATGAATTATAGCTGCTTGCTCCTGTTACACACAGCAGGTGTTTTAAATAAGTCATTTGTTTGTACAGCTCTGAAGGCATAAGTCTGAAATGTATGCTCCTTTTTTTATTTATACTGGGCAAAAATATGAATGCAACATGCCACAATTTCAAAGATTTTACTTCGTTACAGTTCATTTAAGGAAATCATTCAATTGAGAAAAAAAAATGCATTAGGCCCTAATCTATGGATTTCACATGACTGGGAATAGAGTTGGTACTTTAAAAATAAGAAAAATATAAATAAAATTAGAGGCGTGTATCCTCATGCAGCGTGACAGCGAGTTGATCAGGCTGTTGATTGTGGGCTGTGTTATGTTGTCCCTCTGGATATTGGCGTGAACTGTAACACGTTGTACACCGATCGATAGCATCCCAAACATGCTCAATGGGTGACATGTCTAGTGAGTATGCAGGTCATTTTAAAGAACTGGGACATTTTCAGCTTCCAGTAATTGTGTACAGATCCTTGCGACATGGTGCTGTGTGTTATGTGGAAACATGAGTTGGCGGTGGATGAATGGCACGACAGTGGGCCTCAGGATCTCGTCATGATATCTCTGTGCATTGAAATTGCCATCCATAAAATGCAATTGTTTGTCTGTAGCTTATGCCTGCCCATACCATAACCCCACCGCGCTCTGTTCTTAACGTTGACGTCAGCAAACAGCTCACCCACACAACACCATACACGTCGTCTGTGGGTGTGAGGCCAGTTGGATATGCTGTTAAATTCTTTAAAACCACGGAGGCGGCTTATGGTAGAGAAATGACCGTTCAAACTTCTAGTAACAGCTCTGGTGGATATCCCTGCAGTCAGCATGCCAATTGCACACTCCCTCAACTTGAGACATCTGTGGCATGGTGTTGTGACAAAACTGCACATTTGAATAGACTTCTATTGTCCCCAGTTCAAGGTGCACCTGTGTAATGATCATGCTGTTAAATCAGCTCCTTGAAAGATTAATGCCATAGCTGTCAGGTGGATGGATTATCTTGGCGAAGGAAAAATGCTCAGTAACAGGAATGTAAACACATTTGGGCACAACATTTTAGGGAATTGCAGACATTTTCCATACGGACGAAAAGCTTCATCTTTTTCAGCTCAACTTTTTTATAGCTCCTTGCACTGTCATTATTTTATAGCTCCTTGCACTGTATGACACAATTGATTGATAAACCATGCGTTGTCATTTTTTTTTACAACGGCAATATTCAACCCTGGTTGTACTCAGTCAGTTTTATTCCATTTGTTTCCTACTAAGGGAGGAACTACCTTATCCCAGAAATAAATGCTTTTTTAAAAACATTTTTTTGTTTCAAAAATGTTTCTACAGTGTGCCCTGTTTTAATACGACAAGTCTTTGCAGTTTGTTTGAAGTGTGTCCCTCCTGTGTTATGTCTGTCCAGACCCCGGGGATGGAGCCGGCAGGCCGCCTGGAGCCATCTGAGAACGGGCCCCTGCTGTCACTGGTGCGCAAGATGAACAACTGCCTAAGCCAGATGGAGCAGTTCCCTGTCAAGGTGCACGACTTTCCCAGTGGCAACGGCAACGGGAGCAGGTTAGTTCAGTTACCAAGTTCCATCCCTTCCTTTTGTTCCACAAACCCTATTTTTGTCAGCCATTCACTAATGTGTGTTTACTTAATGTGTGATGCCCTATTGAAGTCTATATGGGTGTAGGTCAAGGAAGGGGACTTGCCTGTATTTACCTCTTTTGTATCATTGTGATCTTGTCTGTTGACATGCGTGTTCTTCAGAGGTTCTCAGGCTCTGAAGTTCTTTAACACACACCAACTCAAGTGTCAGCTGCAGAGGCACCCGGACTGCACCAATGTGAAGCAGTGGAAGGGGGGCCCGGTGAAAATTGACCCCCTGGCTTTGGTACAGGCCATTGAACGCTACCTGGTGGTCCGAGGTGAGCACTGGGAACTGTCTCTGCATTGAGTTACTGACTTGACTTAAGCCCTTTCACTCTGAGGAACATAGGTCACCCACAAATGATCTTCATCCAACGGGGCTGCTTTCTCAAGTTCCTTCCCAGAGTATTTCTGTCCTTCACTTCTGGCAGAATAGAATGTTTCCTTGTATTACTGACATTTATGGTTAACATGCTGACGTGCTCAATGGGACTTTTGTCTCTACAGGTTACGGACGAATAAGAGAGGAGGATGAGGACAGTGATGATGATGGTTCAGACGATGAAATTGATGAATCTCTGGTACGTAGCTACATTGTCCTTGCAAAATACTCTCCATATTGGATAATACCTCTTTCCCCCACCAATAACGATGTTACCTTCCACCCTAACTTGACCGTCTATCTCTGTCCAGGCGGCCCAGTTCCTGAACTCAGGCAGCGTGCGCCACCGGCTGCAGTTCTACATCGGCGACCACCTGCTGCCCTACAACATGACGGTTTACCAGGCGGTGCGGCAGTTCAGCCTGCAGGCAGAGGAGGAGAGGGAGTCAACAGATGACGAGGCCAACCCGCTCGGACGGGCCGGCATCTGGACCAAAACCCACACCATATGGTATCCCCTTTACGCTGGCTGTCCACACACACCAGTCTATAGGCTGGACTGATTAACGAGTCCAACCATAGCCTAAAATTGTGTTTTTGGTCCACCAGCGACTGTGGCAGGTAGATGTGAAAATCTACCAGCCCCTCAGATTTGTTTTATCAGCCAAAATATTTTTTTGCTGTAATTACATAAAACAGATGACCATGTTTCTAAAAAAAGAAGTGTATTAGTAAGAAGTATTGTAGTGTGTTGCTCAATTTCATTTTTTTTTTTTACCTCTCTTTTAATTAAAATGATCAGACACAAAATGTTCTGCTGCCCCTTTTTAAGGGCACATGGTTATCATAGTAACGGGGCCACCCGAGTCCAGTCACATGTCTAAGATTTGGCATCTAAGGCTTCTCTTCGCTCTCAGTTGACACAGCAGACTCAAACTAACGTTGAAAAACAACTGAACTTGTGAAAAAAACAATGTAAATAGACTATATTAGACAATCTTTTATGCCTGTACCCAGTGCCTCCAAAAATGTATCTATCATCACTTCACTCAGTGAGCTTAGCTCCCCTGCCAGGCAGTGTTGCTGCTTGAGGTGGGATATAGGATCCGTTTTTATTTGTGCAATAAACAGCTATGAAACAACAGCAGAAATACTTTGTAAATGGCTACTACAGCATTTTTCTAAGTATAAGCACATGTGCAATTGTCTATTTTTAGTCGCAAATGTAATGCTCACACTAGAGCCCTGCAAATTGACCACCCACCTTTGTGCGGGTGAAATAGACGTTCTTCCCCGCCAATACCTAAATCTACCTGCATTTGGCCCTGAACATATCTGACTGATGCTTGTAGTGGGTGGCTGTTAGGGTTGAGATGTCTCACACACAAACACACATGTCTAATAGGTGGCTGAGTTAGTGATCAAATGCAACTGACATGGCAGTGTAGTCATGTTCCACAATATGCTTTACGTAGAGACTCTCTATCCCATTAGGTATAAGCCAGTGAGGGAGGATGAGGATGGCACGAAGGATGTGGTGGGAGGGAAGAGGGGCCGGGCACAGACTGCCCCCACCAAGACCTCGCCCCGCAATGCCAAGAAACAGGACGAGCTGTGGCACGGTAGGAACCACTACCACCACCTCTGGGCCTAGGTGGGTGTCTGTGTTGTCTACTGGCCTGGAGACTGAGAGACCAGTTCTGCTGGTTTATTTTATAGTGCAACTCTAATGTACTCCTTACAGTGGGGAGTGAGCTGACCTGCTTCTTCTGTTTGACACAAGTTAACAGACCTTTCGCTAAGCTTTGCCTCTGTCAACATTTTCACGAAGCCCAATTAATCTTTCAAACCACTGGAGAAAACCACTCAACTGTTTTTAATCCTTAAGTCTATTTCCGAACCCGTGCGTCAATCTAAGTTTTAAAAAATTAAGAATCGACATGTCAGTTTAAGCTAGAGATGTTTTTTTTTGCATGGGCTGCATCTAAATCCACCTTATCTGCCCATGTCGTCCTTCCGCATCTGCGATGGAAGTTGGCTGAGTTATAGCGGTGCTTTTCCAACCATGAGACATTCCCGAAAATTGGTCTTCTCACGAGAATGTCTGTAGTGGAAAGATGACTCACGAGGATGTTCTCTGTTTTGCTCTACGACCCCCACGAGTATCATGGGACTCATCTGAAGGTAACCCATGGAAATATGGAGGTCGTTTTGTGGCAACAAAAATAAGAGGATAAATGTGTCAATGTTTTTCCTGAGCTTTCTTACTTTTTCTGCCAAGCGCTCTCTTAATTGTTGGCTAATGCCAACAGCAGATGAGCATTATTTTCTTTGAATATAGCCAACTTAGCTAGCTAACATGCATTTGGAGAACCAGTTATATTAACCCTATATGTAACATTGTCTTTAAACCACTGGTGAAGGGTCTGTATGCGATCAAAACATAAGGAAACCACTATCTTCAAGAAGAGATCCCAATAAACACTTTTGGTCCCATATGGTAGCCGATCAGTGTCGTTACACTATCGGAGATTGGTGCGAAAAATATATATTTCCCTTCTGCTCCTCCGAATGGTCTAGTACGTTGCTAGCGAGCAAACAATGTAACCTCAGTATAATTTTGCTTTCGAAAAATATTACAACACGCTCTATATTTCATGTATCATAGTTAAAAAATATAAAAAATCATAGCCCTCCATGGCTTCCAAGGGTTTTAAACATGAGCTTGTCCGAGGTGTTGGACTACAGTTGCTATCCATCGGTGTGCCCAAAATTCTGGGCCGGTGCTTAGTAACTTTTGAATTTACTTTTTTTTTTTTTACCATCTGAATTAGTGACCTGAGATGACGTCTTCACACAAACCCACAGATATGGTCTGTCTAATCAATTAATCAAATGTATTTCCAAAACTTTGCTTTTGCACGAACCCCCTGGCCAAAGGGCTTTTACAGTCTCAAATGACACCCTATTACTTTGAAAGTAGTGCACTACATAGGATATTTGACCATTCTTTAACCTACACTAAATCTGTCCACTCAAATCCTTATCTCATACTATACATTGTATCATGTTAGTTTAGCTACCACATCTGTGTCGTATTCATTGGCCACAAAACGGAAGAAAAGGACGAACAAGTGACTACCTGCCCTTGTCCAATAAGAAACGCTTGTTTTTGTTTCCCATTGCAAAACGTTTTGCTACAGTGTGCACGAATTATGACCCTGACTTGCTCTCTCCTCTCCCAGACGGCGTGTGTCCCAGCGTGGCCAGCCCGTTGGAGATGTACCTCATGTCAGAACCCCCAGAGAGCATCACCTTCGACGACCCGTCTCTGGATGTCAACCTGTTGCTGAGGGTGCTGCACTCCATTAGTAGTTACTGGTTCTACCTGTACGACGTGAGTAGCCTGTCCTATCCCCTCTCCAGCCCGCAGATACTGGCACTAACTGAACATACTGGTTGAGTCCCAGAAGACACCCTATAACCTTATAATGCACTACTTTTGACCAGGACCAATAGGGATCTGGTCAGAAGTAGTCCACCATGTAGGGAATACATTGCCATTTGTGACACAAGCCTGTATGTCTGCCCGTGTCTGCCCACTGTCTGTCATGTTCAACATAATGCTAAAGAGATCTTTATAGTCTTTGTGCGCTTGTAGAAGGTAAACCACAATGTACCATATGACTATAACTGTCTGCTAGCTAGACAGCTGTCTTAGTGCACACAGTTGCCCAAAATAATGGTCCTTTTTGCATTCAAACAACCTAGCCCCCTGTTTCTTTGCATCAGAGAAGGGGCACTGTGTTGTAGTTCCAGTAGACTGAGGTTGTTTTTTTCAGAATGCTGTTTCTAAGGAGATCATCCCCACCAGTGAGTTCATCAACAGTAAGCTGACAGCCAAGGCCAACCGACAGCTGCAGGACCCTCTGGTCATCATGACCGGCAACATCCCCACCTGGCTCACAGAGCTCGGCAAGACCTGGTAACTAGTTTTCAGCTCATAAACACCCACAAAAACCTGCCTAGCTTTTCTTGAGTATTTGACCGAGTATTCACTAATGCAATGTCCTCAAACCGCATGTCTAGACCAAGGTTGGGGACAATTCCATTTCAATTCAGGAAGTAAACTGAGACTTCAATTTTCTCTTCCAGGCCTAAGGTTAACCCCACATAAGCAACTGTTTATTAGGTACACCACCTCTTCCACGAAAATGGATCGCGCCTACACACAGGGAGTCACGTCGCCAACTATATAAAGCAGGCATCGAGGCATTCAGTTACTGTTTTATTGAACGTTAGGTCACTTTTTTTGCCCATTCTAAGTGAGTGTGGTATGATTGTCTGTGCCAGGTGCACCGGATCCAATATCTCAAACCCCGCACTCCTCGGCTTTTCACGCAAGACAGTGTCTAGGGTTTACCAAGAATGGTGCGACGAACAAAAAAACGTCCAGTTAATGGCTTTCCTTTCGGCGAAAACCGGACGAGAGGTCGAAGCGAATGGCAAGAATCGTGCAAACAGGCGGGCCACAAGTGGACCAGTAGTGGTGCACACCTTGTTAATCCTTGTCACGGATGGGCTATTGTAGCAGACACCGGGTTTCACTCCAATCTGCTAAAAACAAGAATTGGCTCCAGTGGGCATACGATCACCAACACTGGACAATTGAGTGGAAAAGCAGCCTGGAACATGAGAGCAAGTTCACTTTACTTGAGTGGCTTCAGCCCAATAGAGCGTCTTTAAGATGCGATGGATCGGGCTGTTCGCATGACTGCTCCGCCTTCCATTCTGCAGCAACTGCGGGATGCCATCGCACCAGGAACGTTTCCTGACACCTTGTAGAATGGCCCACAGAATTCCGGCAGTTCTGGAGGCAAAGAAGGGTCAGACCTGGTACTACACTGACTAAAAATATAAATGCAACGTGCAACAATTTCAACGTTTTTACTTAGTTACAGTTCATATAAGGAAATCGGTCAATTAAAAAAATATCATTTAGGCCATAATCTATTGATTTCACATGATTGGTATTACAGATCTGTTGGTCACAGATACCTTTTTAAAGAAAAAAGGTAGTTGTGTGGATCAGAGAACCAGTCGGGGATCTGGTGTGACCATTTGCCTCATGCAGTGCGACATCTCCTTCACATAGAATTTCAGTCTGATTGTGAAATTTTGTCCCACTCCTTTTCAATGGCTGTGCGAAGTTGCTGGATATATTGTCAGGATTTGGAGCACGCCGTCATACACATCATTCCAGAGCATACCAAATATGCCCAATGGGTGACATGTCTGGTGAGTATGCAGGCCATTGAAGAACTGGGCCATTTTCATCTTCAAGGAAGTGTGTACAGATCCTTGTGACATGTGCATTAACTTCTCTAGGATAGGGGGCAGCATTTGGAATTTTGGATGAAAAGCATGCCCAATTTCAACTGCCTGCTACTCATCCCTAGAAGATATGCATATTATTAGTAGATATGGATATAAAACACTCAAACTTCAAACTGTTTGAATCATGTCTGTGAGCATAACAGAACTTATGTAGCAGGCGAAACCCAGAGGACAAACATTCAGGTTTTGTTTTTGAGTTCACCCTCTTCATTGAGGTTTCATTGGGATTCCAGATTTCAAAGGGACTTGCTTGCAGTTCCTACCGCTTCCACTGGATGTCACCAGTCTTTAGAAATTGGTTGAGGCTATTCCTTTGTGTAATGAAGTATGGCCATCTTGAACAAGTGTCACTTCATGTGTACTGTTTGATAGAGGTGCAAGACCAGAAAGCATGCTTGTGTTTGTCTTCCTGTATTGAACACAGATCATCCCGTCTTCAATTTTATCAATTATTTACTTTAAATAATACCTAAAGTAGTTTGAAATGTTTTGGCAACGTTTACAGGTAACTTTTGAGATATTTTGTCGTCACGTTGCGCTAGTTGGAACCAGTGATTTTTTTTCTGGATCAAACACGCCATATAAATGGACATTTTGGATATGGAAGGAATTAATCAAACAAAAGGACCATTTGTGATGTTTATGGGACATATAGGAGTGCCGACAGAAGAAGCTCGTCAAAGGTATGATTTATATTTATTTCTGCGTTTTGTGTCGCGCCTGCAGGGTTAATGTTTTCTCTTTTGTTTACTAGGATGCTATGCTCAGATAATAGCATTGTTTGCTTTTGCCAAAAAGCCTTTCTGAAATCTGACATGTTGTGAATCCAGCCAACGTGTAGCTTTAATTTGGTATCTTACATGTGTGATTTCATGAAAGTTTGATTTTTATAGGAATTTATTTGAATTTGGCGCTCTGCATTTGCTAGCGTCCCACATATCCCGAAGAGGTTTTAACATGCTGAAACATGAGGTGATGGTGGCGGGTAAATGGCACCACACTGGGCCTTGGGATCTCATCACAGTACCTCTGCATTAAAATTCCCATCGATCAAATTGTGTTCGTTGTCCGTAGCTTATGCCTGCCAGTATCAAAACCCTACTGCCACCATGGGGCACTGTTCCTAACGTTGACATCGGCAAACTGCTTGCCCACACGACACCATACATGCTGTCTGCCATCTGCCTGGTACAGTTGAAACTTCTCTAGCGTGCCAGGGGCCATCGAAGGTGAGCATATGCCCACTGAAGTTTGTTAAGACGCCGAACTGCAGTCAGGTCAAGATCCTGTTGAGCACGCAGATGAGTTTCTCTGAAACTGTTTCTGACAGTTTGTGCAAATAATTTGGTTATATAAACCCACAGTTTCATCAGCTGTCCGGATGGCTGGTCTCAGACGATCCTGCAGGTAAAGAATCCAAATGTGGAGGTCCTGGGCTGGTGTGGTTACACAGTCTGCCATTGTGAGGCCAGTTGGACGTACTGCCAAATTCTCTAAAAGGATGGAGGTTTGCAGTGAAGAAATGATCTGGCAAGAGCTCTGGTGCACAGTCCTCCAGTCAGCATGTCAATGCTCCTTCAAAACTTGACATCTGGTGTTGTGACAACTGCACATTTTAGTGGCCTTGAATTGTCCCCAGCACAAGGTGCACCTGTGTGCTGATCATACTGTCTAATCAGCTTCTTGATATGTCACACCTGTCGGATGGATGGATTATGTCACTAACAGGGATGTGAACAAATGTGTTAACGAAATCTTTCTTGAAACATGGGACCGGCACTTAACATGATGCATTTTATATTTTTGTTCAGTGTAGATGGGTGTACCTAATAAACTGTCCGGTGAGTACATAGATGCTTTGCATTTTGACCAACTATCACTGTTACTCCCTTCTCCCCAGTCCCTTCTTCTTCCCATTCGACACACGGCAGATGCTCTTCTATGTGACTGCTTTTGACCGCGACCGGGCCATGCAGCGCCTCCTCGACACCAATCCTGAGATCAACCAGTCAGATTCCCAGGACAGCCGTGTGGCGCCCCGCCTTGACAGAAAAAAGGTGTTGAATATTTTGGTGTAATGTCACCTAATCGACTCGATGTATGCCTTTCTGGAATCTGTTTAAGTGTAGCCAAGAGGAGTGGACATCACCAATTAAAAATATCCAGCCTGCTTTTTGTACTCTACTGACTCCTGTTTGTCTTTTCACTAACTCCTCATTTCTGCTCTTCCCCCTGTCTCTAGCGAACGATAAACCGTGAGGAGCTGCTGAAGCAGGCGGAGTCAGTGATGCAGGACCTCGGCAGCTCCAGAGCCATGCTGGAGATCCAGTATGAGAATGAGGTACAGTACACGCGTTCACACCCTAATTACAGAGCACTGTTCAATCACCTTCATTTTGAGTTTGTCCCTCTCATAAGGTACCACAGAACATGGAGTCATTTGGGGGGGGTAGATTTTGAACATGACCCTAGACTTATCTAGATAGAAGCTCCATCGCTCTCCTGCCTCTTTCTTTCTCTCTCTCCCTTACTCCCCCGGTCTCTGTCCTTCTGTCAGGTGGGCACAGGGCTGGGTCCCACCCTGGAGTTCTACGCCCTGGTCTCCCAGGAGCTGCAGAGGGCCGACCTCGGGCTGTGGAGGGGTGAGGAGGTCGCCCTGTCCAACCCAAAAGGTAACTTTCTACTCCAACCCTCTGGGGAATATATTTGTTTCTAAATAGGAGCTCCTAAAATAATTTTAGAAGTGATTTCTGCAACAAACAGCAAAATGTAATTTGGACAGAAATATGATTTATTTTAGATAAGGCTCTCCTACAGTTTTCCAAGATGTGCCTGGGTTGCAGCTGTTAAGTCACATACAGAGATATGGGCTCCTAAAAAGGACGGATCATTGCTGAGTAGCTTGTCTTAGAGACCTACATTAGAACAACTCTTCCTCTCCCTAAATGTCCTCTTCTCCCAGGAAGCCAAGAAGGGACCAAGTACATGTTCAGCTCCAGAGGGCTGTTTGCCGTTCCCTTTGGCAGGACAACCAAACCGGCACACATCGCCAAAATCAAGATGAAGTTCCGCTTCCTGGGCAAGCTGATGGCCAAGGCTATAATGGACTTCAGACTGGTAGACAGTAACACTTTGTACCTCTGACCAGTGGACCAGTCTCTGTGTAGTCTACACTGCTAATGCTTCTAGACCTTCACTTTTAGTTGTTTTGGAGTGGTTTTTACACTTACATTACTTGCCTTAAGCCCTGTTTGCCAGAATAAGGATGATTTGTATTTGGGTGATTTATATATACATTTTTTCTGCGCTCCTACTTTAACTCCCCTCTACTAAAGCCCTCCTACATGCTCTCACCTTTCAAGCAGAATTGTACACTTACCTGAACCTCTCAGTAGGGAGCCCTTTGCTGATCTAACACCTGTCTCCCTCCCAGCTGGACCTGCCCCTAGGGCTGCCGTTCTACAAGTGGATGCTGCGGCACGAGACGTCCATCAGCTCCCACGACCTGATCAACATCGACCCGGGCGTGGCCAAGTCCATCCAGCACCTGGAGGACATCATCCGCCAGAAGAGAAGGCTGGAGCAGGACCGCTCCCAAGTCAGTCCCCGATACGCAACCTCCCCAGATGCAGCTAACCTCAGTCATTACATTTTGTCTTTGGTGATGAGAACTTGGATACTCTTATGGAGGTCTTTCTCAGAGATGGGGTTCATAGTGGTAGCTTTAAGGCTTGATTTACACTCCAATAGACATCCACTTAGTGGCTCTCCCCACGCACTGCGCAAAGGGCTCTGCAGTCCACACGTAAATTTAATGTGTCAGAATTTGCAGCTGTACTCAAGTGTCAGTGATGTTTTGCTAAGGAGAGTGCTTGGTGGAGTGTGAAATCGTTATGGCCCCTCCCTATCAGATTGATGATGCTTTTCATGTTACGTTCCCCATATTAATAAAAGGCCTGTTTCCTCCTAGACGAGGGAGACCCTGCAGCAGGCGCTGGAGAGTCTCAACATGAACGGCTGCTCTGTGGAGGATCTGGGCCTGGACTTTACCCTCCCCGGTTTCCCCAACATCGAGCTGAAGAAGGGAGGCAAGGACATCCCTGTCACCATCTACAATCTGGAGGAGTACCTCAGGGTGGGTAGCTTGTGCACACACACTTACTTAGACAAACACATACATCGCTCCTACATAGACTCTCCACAAACCAGTGTCCACCTCTTTATGGAGCTGACCGTTGGTCCCATTCTCTCCACAGCTGGTGGTCTACTGGACGATGAACGAAGGTGTGTCCCGGCAGTTTGAATCTTTCAGGGAAGGGTTTGAGTCAGTCTTCCCCCTGCATCACTTGCAGTATTTCTACCCTGAAGAGGTGAGTACTGCTATCAATAATCCCAAAAAGCATTTAAGTGTTCTTCTTCAGGATGTCACGTTGCCAACCCCCTCTGTGCTCTTCCTTCCGCCTGTAGTTGGATCAGCTGCTTTGTGGCAGCAAGTCCGAGACCTGGGATGTCAAGACCCTGATGGAGTGCTGTCGTCCCGACCACGGCTACACGCATGACAGGTGAGTTACTCCACCGACCAGAGCTCTGACCAGACCTACACTTAGTGTCATGTTTAGGGCTTGTCAGAGTGCAGTGGTTTGACGTTTTGTCTGTTTTTCTCCAGTCGTGCTGTGAGGTTCCTGTTTGATGTGCTCAGCAGTTTCGATGCAGAGCAGCAGAGACTTTTCCTGCAATTTGTAACAGGAAGCCCAAGGCTGCCTGTTGGAGGTGAGTGGTCATGGATACATACTCACCATACACACTTGAAGATTTGTTGTGCTCCGAAGTTGAGTGGTCCCATTCTCCGATTTGAGAATTGAACAATCCCACACTTTGGGTGACATGTTTTCAGTGTGCAATGCACTTTAACTGATGCTGTAGTTATGTCGTACCCTCATGCACTTAGTAAAGAAATGAATGTGACACTGCTCACTACTGGAAACCCACAAATGTACATGAAAATATCAGACTTCAAGTACAGAGAATAGGACAAGACAACAAATTATGTCGACAAACAAATCCAGCCATGGCAGTTTTGAGCTGATTCTGATCATGCCACCTCTTTCTCTCCAGGTTTCCGTAGTCTGAACCCGCCGCTGACCATCGTGCGGAAGACATTTGAGTCGACGGAGAACCCGGACGACTTCCTGCCGTCGGTTATGACCTGTGTCAACTACCTGAAGCTGCCTGACTACTCCAGCATCGAGATAATGCGCAAGAAACTGTTGATTGCGGCCCGTGAGGGCCAGCAGTCCTTCCACCTGTCCTGATCTCAGTCTCTCCCATTCAAAATGCCTTCTACAGCAAACTGACGAAATCATGACTTCCTTTTTAGTTTTTCTTTTTGTAATCACCTACATCAAGGCCAAGTGTGTACAGCCTTCTTGTTAGAGAACACAGCTTGCAGAAATTAAAGAAGGACTTGCGTTATATATTTGCTGCCCCTGTCTCCTACAAAAAAGGCATTAAATGACTCACAGAACAAAACAAAACAATTATCAGTTGAGTAATGTTAAAAAAAACAAGAAGGAAAAAAAAAACTTGAGTTACATTTTAAAATGCGTTGCTGTGTGATATTTAAAGGGATGTTTCCTCAGTGGTGAATGTCTGTGGTGGAGGTCCATAGAGCAAGCTAGGTTCACTTTAGCTCCAAAGATAATTTGTACAGAAAAAAATTCCAGACTGCTCATTCTACACATTTGATAGAATAGCTCTTTGTTCTCATGTCTCCTTTCCCCTTCAGTTTGTCGGTTTTCCATTCTGTTCTCCTGTATTATACGGCCCGGCCCCAGTTTGTGTGTTGCATTTTGGTTCTGCTTCCCCTCCTTTTGTGTGTGTTTGCGTATACATTTTTTGGAAATGAGAGTTGGAGTTGGTTGACTGCGGGTAGTGATGACAGCTTTTTTTTTTATATATATATATATATATATATTTTTTTTTTCCCCCCCAAGTTGAAATTGTGTTCTGGTCTATAATTAAAAAGAGCTTCAGCTCAAACATGATAAGAGTTATCCAGTGTGTTGAATAAGTGAACTTACTTTTTGCTCTCACTTTGATAGAGTAGTAGTGTGTCTCAGATGTACGCTGAGGGAGTGCGCTCTGACAGACTGACTGGCTTAGGCCAAGCTTTGAGCCCCCCCAATCCCTATTGTAGCTGAGCGCACCCATTTGGCTGGACTCATTTTATCGTTTCACGGCCAGATAGCATTTCAAGTTCATTTATGGAATAAGAGTTTATATGCAGTTTCATGCCCGGTTTGAGGTGTGGATGTCTGCTTCACCTTTTTTTAATTTTCAATTTCTTCTTGCTGTCTTTTTTTTTTGGCTGCTGGCTTGGAACAAACCTTGTTGTGCACCTGCAGTCTGTGGCCAGGGGAGGGCCCCACTCAATTCTCTCCTGGCCCAATCGTTCATGTGCTGGTTTCTAAGATCTGCAATAATTTACTGCATCAGGTTAATGTTTTTACCTGAACATAAAATAAAGTAACTGTTTGACTCATCTGTGTTCTCTTTATTTAATCCATCCTCCTGTTCTTCCTTTCATCCTTCATTCTGTGGATCTGACTGACTGAGAGTCTTGGAGGTGATCAATGGTGGTAGGAGTTGCTTGATTTAAAACATACCAAATTTATATTAACAGTTGATTACCACTGACCCTACCAATTCTATGTCATGGTTTATTAAGAGGAGCACTTGAAGGATTGTTTCAGTGACTGGTGGACAAAGGTCTTGCGTATGAACTGAGTGTGTGTGTATATATTAACTTGCACTGTAAAATGTACATTTTTGAATTGTCCTCATAGGTAACTTCACTTATTTTGTATTTTTTTTTAGAACCATTAATGTTCTGAGGGACATGGAATTGGACATAACATAACTGAGAGATACAGTATAATTTGGTGCTTATTTGCCTTTTTTTTTTTTTTTTTTTTTTACACATGTGTGCAAGTGTATTTATACATGTGTGAATTGGAAATGTTTTGTTTTTTTTTGCATATCCCTACTCTTCCTGAGACCCTCATAGAGTAGGGTCATGGCTAGGGGACAGGCGGAGAGGTGTCTTGAATGTCACCTCCAGAGGAATTTGTTTTCCTTTCCTACCCCAGCAGGGTGAGTCTAACCTCTTCCCTTACGAAACAAAGATTGTACTGCAGTTCCACGGCACTCTGAATGCACTGTTGTATAAATAGTTCAAGTGCAGTATGCTGCAAATACTGTATAAAATTTACTGCAGTAATTTAGCAGTTCTAGTGCAGTGTAACTAGTTATTCTGCCATTGCTGTGTCCAGAATACCACAGACTGCAGTTACTACACTTTTACTGCAGTTTCAAAACGGCAATTATTTTTATTGTAAGGTTTGGGGAAACAGCAAATAAGCATTGGTTCCACTGCTGTGCTACAGTTTCACCTGTAGGGGAAACAGCAAATAAGCATTGGTTCCACTGCTGTGCTACAGTTTCACCTGTAGCACACACTCAATGCTGCCTTAAGTTCTGCATAATTGAATGAGTTAAATGTCTTTGCCAAGTGATATCACTAAATGGCCAATAAATGGATCCCACTGAATAAATGTTTTTTTTTTTCTTCTCTACAGTCCAAGTGTCCTTTGCAGTCAACTACAAAGGGAATTATTCACGACTTAAATCAGACTTACATTTAGTCTGTCCTGGGGCACCATTGAAAGTCTAATGTGCCAATAAGTCCTCATTAGATAGCTTATTGATAGGGCCTTGTCAGTGAAGGGATTGCACCACCATGATGGGTCAGAATCCCAGTTATATTGAGTCATGTATGGTTACATACAATACTGCCAGAACCAGTAACTCCATAACCTTCTCTACCTTTTATTTTTTTTAAGCATGCAAGCAGATAAGTTGGCTCCAGTACCTGGCTCTCTCTGAGATGAGTAAAGTGGTTGAGCTGACAGATTTACTGGCCTGTGCGAAGACTCATTATGGAAATAGAGAGTTGGGACTCAGCGGAGGGCTGACGTGCTTTTCACGACCACCATGCGTTATATCGACCACACGGCATGGTCACACGCATGGTCACAGTGAAGAGGCGATTCCGGGATGCTGCTGAGTGATGGTTGCTGATAATGGGCCTATGTAGATAGTCCATTAAAAAAATCAGCTGTTTCCAGCTACAATAGTCATTTACAACATTAACATTGTCTACAGTGTATTTCTGATCAATTTGATATTTTAATGGACAAAAAAAATAAAATCTTTCAAAAACAAGGACATTTCTAACTGACCCCAAACTTTTGAACGGTAGTGTAGGTAGTAGGGTACCATTTGGGACATAATCTAAAACTCCTGAGCTTTTACAGTTATGACGTTATAAGATCCTGATTGAGAGAATGGTATTTCATCAAGGTATTTGAAGATCATAACCGTTCTTTTATATTTATCATGCAAAGTTGTTTAATTAGATTCTTGCAACTTGCTAAGGTTTTATTTCACCTTGAAGGTGTTTAGAACCATTCATAGGCAGAGTTTGGTGTAAGAGCAGGGTGAGAGGTAATTCACATCAGAGGCAGTTCATGGTTGGGTGGAGAATGAACTGACCTCTGGGCTCACCTCTGAAGGCGATGGAGAGAAACAATAAGAGTCGCTGACATTACAGCTATAATGCCTGTCAAGTGTACAGGTCTCCTCGGGATCGCCATGGAAACTGGTTGCTTAGTAATTGAGAGTATTTGAAGAGAGGGTGTATAGTTTTGATTATTGCTCTGATTCCTTTTTTTGTACGATTTAAAATTTATTTTTCAAACAATACAGTCGTGGCCAAAAGTTGAGAATGACACAAATATTAATTTCCACAAAGTTTGCTGTGTCAGTGTCTTTAGATATTTTTGTCAGATGCTACTATGGAATACTGAAGTATAATTACAAGCACTTCATAAGTGTCAAAGGCTTTTATTGACAATTACATGAAGTTGATGCAAAGAGTCAATATTTGCAGTGTTGACCCTTCTTTTTCAAGACCTCTGCAATCCACCCTGGCATGCTGTCAATTAACTTCTGGGCCACATCCTGACTGATGGCAGCCCATTCTTGCATAATCAATGCTTGGAGTTTGACAGAATTTGTGGGTTTTTAGTTTGTCCACCCGCCTCTTGAGGATTGACCACACGTTTTCAATGGGTTTAAGGTCTGGGGAGTTTCCTGGCCATGGACCCAAAATATCAATGTTTTGTTCCCCGAGCCACTTAGTTATCACCTTTGTCTTATGGCAAGGTGCTCCATCATGCTGGAAAAGGCATTGTTCGTCACCAAACTGTTCCTGGATGGTTGGGAGAAGTTGCTCTCGGAGGATGTGTTCGTACCATTCTTTATTCATGGCTGTGTTCTTAGGCAAAATTGTGAGTGAGCCCACTCCCTTGGCTGAGAAGCAACCCCACACATGAGTGGTCTCAGGATGCTTTACTGTTGGCATGACACAGGACTGATGGTAGCGCTCACCTTGTCTTCTCCGGACAAGCTTTTTTCCGGATGTTCCAAACAATCGGAAAGGGGATTCATCAGAGAAAATTACTTTATCCCAGTCCTCAGCAGTCCAATCCCTGTACCTTTTGCAGAATAGCAGTCTGTCCCTGATGTATTTCCTGGAGAGAAGTGGCTTCTTTGCTGCCGTTCTTGACACCAGGCCATCCTCCAAAAGCCTTCACCTCACTGTGCGTGCAGATGCACTCACACCTGCCTGCTGCCATTCCTGAGCAAGCTCTGTACTGGTGGTGCCCCTATCCCGCAGCTGAATTAACTTTAGGAGACGGTCCTGGCGCTTGCTGGACTTTCTTGGGCGCCCTGAAGCCTTCTTCACAACAATTGAACCGTTCTCCTTGAAGTTCTTAATGATCCGATAAATGGTTGATTTAGGCGCAATCTTCCTGGCAGCTATATCCTTGCCTGTGAAGCCCTTTTTGTGCAACGCAATGATGACGACACGTGTTTCCTTGCAGGTAACCATGGTTGACAGAGGAAGAACAATGATTCCAAGCACCACCCTCCTTTTGAAGCTTCCAGTCTGTTATTGGAACTCAATCAACATGACAGAGTGATCTCCAGCCTTGTCCTCGTCAATACTCACACCTGTGTTAACAAGAGAAACATTGACATGATGTCAGCTGGTCCTTTTGTGGCAGTGCTGAAATGCAGTGGAAATGTTTTTTTAATTAATTGCAATTCATTTGATCACTCTTCGTAACATTCTGGAGTATATGTAAATCATATAAACTGAGGCAGCAGACTTTGTGAAAATTACATTTGTGTCATTCTCAAAACTTTTGGCCATGATTGTACAAAACGTACACGTACAAAAGACAACATACAGACGAACACAAACATCAACAGCGTCACACCTGCCCAGACCCACCTACTCTCACCCCTATCTCCAGTGCCTGCACTACTCTCCACCACGTCCTCAATTGCGTTCATCTCCATCGCCCACGGTCTTTCAAGATTTAGGTATTGAAGCATATGATTTTTCCATTGTCTTAACGAGGATTGATTGATTTCAAGTTTTTAAGTATACGTTTCTTTCAAGGTAATTGACAGGAAGATAATCGTCCAAACCATCGGGTATCTCACTGCACCCTCATATGACATGTCTTGAAATATGCAAACAGACGGATTAGAAGTACATTTTCGTTG
Source organism: Oncorhynchus tshawytscha (assembly GCF_018296145.1). NCBI lineage: Eukaryota > Metazoa > Chordata > Actinopteri > Salmoniformes > Salmonidae > Oncorhynchus > Oncorhynchus tshawytscha. The sequence continues at coordinate 58,121,352 of NC_056441.1, forward strand.
TAATACTTCTGACAGCCAAGTTTCTATCTCCGCCCATAAGTTTTGGACTTAATAGCATTTCCAGAATGCATGGATTATTGAGTCATTGTTCCAAGATTTGTTCTTCTTAAGTTTTGGTTTTCAAAGAGCTTGTCAGTTGGATTATTGCTCTGATTCCAATGTAGCAGATGGAGATCTGTTCCCAGTTCCACTGTGGAATGTCTCTTATGTGGTGCAGCAAATACTCTGCATCATTCCAAATGTGAATTGTGACCAGCTTTATTTAGCTGAAACTCTGTGGTAAAACTAGCAGAAATGGCCATCTGTTTTCTATGAATATGATGTGGAATAGCCCCCCCTCCAGCTCCAAGGATGTCATGAATGATGAGTTTCCAACTAAGGTGTGTTTGTGTGCGTGCGTCCATGTCAAAATCAAATCAAACTTTATTTGCCACATGCGCCGAATACAACAAGTGTAGACTTTATGTGCTTCTGGATATATGTGCGCTGCTCTGTGTGTTTGTATGTGTGCGTGTGTGTGTGAGATAGGGAGGGAGGGAGAGAGAGAGAGAGAGACATAGTGTGTCATCACCTGTCGTCACTATGAATCAGAACTGGGGCGGTAGCTAGCCCCCTTCCTCAGTCTCCTCATCAGCCAGTCAGCTCTCTCGCTCAGTAGCAGTGCACACAGCCAATCTACAGCATCCCTACCAGCCTGCTTCTTACATTCACACACTCTCCATTCAGCTCCCTCATCAACACACCGAGATAGCAGAGCGACCAGCAGCTTACTCACTAAGCCAGAGCTAAGAGGAACAGAGAGCAAGAGACAAATAAGGGATAAGCATACATAAGAGAAGATGAGGATGCCTGTGCCCACGCAGCGCCCCCTGTACCTCCTCCTGCTTCTGCTGAGTGCCGGGGTTGGGGGTCTCTCCTCCCCCCTTGATCTGGAGCCCCCTGCTCCGGAGGCTGCTGCCCCGGTTGAAGCTGACCCCACCCAGGCCACTCCCCTGCCTGACCCCTGCGAGGGACGGCCCTGTCTCAACGGAGGCGCCTGCTCGGCCCAGCCCTCCGACCCGGAGACAGAGGACACTCTGCCCAACACCTGGGCTTACAGCTGCACCTGCACCTCCGGCTCCACCGGACGCAACTGTGAGGTGAGCCCGACCCACCTGCCTCTGTCTGTCTGTCTGTCTGTCTGTCTGTCTGTCTGTCTGTCTGTCTGTCTGTCTGTCTGTCTGTCTGTCTGTCTGTCTGTCTGTCTCTGTCTGTCTGTCTGTCTCTGTCTGTCTGTCTGTCTGTCTGATATTATCCTGCTTGGTTCTAATACATTTAGAATGTGTTGATACCGGTATAACAATGTGCACCTCTCTTTCTCTCTTCTCCCTTGGAGATGGTTTTTAATGGGAGCATGTGATGTGAGCGAGACATGAAGAGGAGTGCTGTGTTGCTGTGGCAACAGGAGTAGAGAGGAGTGGCGAAGTAGGAGACGGGAGTGCGTATGATAGGAAAAAGAGATGGATCAGTACAGCAGTACTGTGAGGCACAGATGTTTATGGCGGTTCACACCAACCAAGCCTCACAGGCTGAGCAGAAGCATCATGTCATACTACCAGCTAATATTGAGTTGTTCATAGCTGGAGGCAAGTGGTTCATCAGCCTGAGAACTGACGGTGTCAATGAAATACATTGAAATGCAATCTTCAGTGTATTTGTATATATGTGTGTGTGTGTGTGTGTGTGTGTGTGTGTGTGTGTGTGTGTGTGTGTGTGTGTGTGTGTGTGTGTGTGTGTGTGTGTGTGTGTGTGTGTTATTATTTATTTATTTTGGAGGGGGGCTTTACTAACCTTGTGAGGACCAGAAGTCATCATAAGGATAGTAAAACAAGGACAATTTGGACAAGTGGGGACATTTCACTGTTACACACAAGGAGAAAGGCTATTTTAGATTTAGGGGTTAAGTTTAGGGTTAGGGTTAAGGTTATTTTAAGGGTTAGGAAAATAGGACTTTGAATGGGAATCAATCGTTTGGTCCCCACAAGGATAGTAAAACAAACATGTGTGTCTTAGGGTTGTGTGTGGCTACCGTGAATAAGCACTGTTATGAGCGGAGTAGAACTTACCTACAACTATTGTCATTAATCGGGCCATTGATTCTATTATAGAAAACTGATATTTTTTATTTATCCATTATTTTAACAGGTAAGTTGACTGAGAACACGTTCTCATTTGCAGCAACGAACTGGGGAATAGATACAGGGGAGTGGAGGGGGATGAATGAGCCAATTGTAAACTGGGGATTATTAGGTGACCGTGATGGTTTGAGGGCCAGATTGGGAATTTAGCCAGGACACCCCTACTCATACAATACAATACGATTTTTAATGACCTCAGAGAGACAGGACACCTGTTTAACATCCCATCCGAAAGACAGCACCCTACACAGGGCAGTGTCCCCAATCACTGCCCTGGGGCATTGGGATATATATATATATCTTTAGACCAGATGAAAGAGTGCCTCCTACTGGCCCTCCAACACCACTTCCAGCAGCATCTGGTCTCATATCCAGGAACTGACCAGGACCAACCCTGTTTAGCTTCAGAAGCAAGCCAGCAGTGGTATGCAGGGTGGTATGCTGCTGTTATTAATGAATGTGCTCTCCTACGATTGATAGGGCTGTTATTCATTAATCATGACCTATTTCTATGAACCCATGGCGTTTTGACCCTCATTGAATTTTGTGACAATTTCTAACGATTCCTTACATCAGCAAGAAAATAACTTTACCAGTTATTCAAACAACTTTACCATCTTTACCAGTGATAGAGGTGATGCGCTTGAATAACTGACGCATGTGATGAAACATGTCTAACTGTATGACCTGAATGGGTGGGATTGTTTCCTAAGGAAAAGGCCAATGTCCTTGCTTCACATACCACTGGTCATAATGACCTCAATAGCAGAATGTGTTTCGCATTTCAATCTTACCTAACACAGTTCTTTGTAGGATACCTCAAGGGGATTCAGAGTTGACTCAACTATTCATTGCATGTAGCGAATACTGCTTGTTGTTATGAGGTAGATAGCAATAGGATTCAGTCTGTAAGGCCCCTGTCTGATTTATTCAGCTGTAAGAGAGTGCATCCACAAACAGCAGCCAGTGTCATTGTATCTCATAACCAAACTTCCAAGGTGACTCTTTGCTGAGAACGTTGACAGCTACAAACCCACAGGTGGCAGGTAGGCCTCCCACAATCACAGCCTGGTCACAGGTCAATCTACCTGAAGAAAAGGGGCAGTGTGTGGAGGTGAGTGTGCTGTCTGACTGGCTGTGTAAATTGAACCAATGGGGATGGAATCCAAGTTTCCCATTTTCCAACCCAATGTCTTAACTATTACCCCGAGAGGAGGTCTTCAAGGTCCGAGGGTGACATTTGGGGTCTCAAGCCCCAAATAGACTTTGCACCACCACCAGCAGTGACAGAACAGCAGCGGCCTTCTTAATTGGACATTCAGCCAGGGACCTTATCACGGTCTCCTTGGCTGGCCTTGTTTCCTTCTCCTGGAATAGAAATGGTGAGGGCAGCAGCGGTAGTTTGGTACTGTCGCAACCACTCCGCTCCTCAGCACCACAGGTCCGCCACTGCCAGCCTATGAGAGAAACACTTTGGGGAGTAACTGATTCTTCTCTCCCCATCCCACTCACCCCCTCTTTCTCCATGGCAACTGGAGCAGCAGTCAATAGGGATTTGGTAAATGACCTGTTTTGTCGGACGGACAGCGGGACACACTGGCTGTTTGCATCCTTCCTCCGTGCGTCACACTCGCACCACAGATGGAGCTCGGAAGTAGAGAGAGAGAGAGAGAGAGAGAGAGAGAGAATTGAAAATGTGATATGGAAAGAGAGAGAGAGAGAATGAGAGAGGATGAGGATGGAGATGGAGAATTGAAAATGTGAGATGGAAAGAGAGAGATCGATTGAGAGAGAGAAAAAGAGAGAGGGGGAGGTGGAGAAAGACGGATGGGAGATGGAGAGAGAGAGAGAACGAGAAGGCAACTGACAGTAAGAACTGTGAGGGAATCAGTCAAACATCCTATCCTAAAGGAATCATTTGTCAAATGAGCTCAAGAGTTTAGGAGACTAAATGTTTCTGTGCTGGAGAGTAGGAGGAGAAGAAAGTGAGATTTGACCTCCGAGGGTGTCTCATCCTGAGCTGGTTCAGATGGGAGCTGTGAAAAGAAGATATCCAAGTCATTATAGTACTGTTCAGGACTGCCATATAGTGTGAATCAAGCTTGTTTGTTTACCTGAACATCTACCCATTCTAGTCTGATAGATGTGCTCTGCAATAAGTATGTGTGTCAGTGTCAGGGAGTCTGTAGAGTGTATCACCCCTTAAAGACAAGCCCAAAATGAGCTCTTATTGGATTGTTCAGCCTTTCAGCATTATGAGATGGTGAATAGTGGATTGTTGAGCTGGGTTCACTTAATCTCATTTCTCTAGCATTTTGTGTTTACTATTACAAAGTATACCTCTATTTGAGGTCACTCACTTCCAATTATTCCTAGTGAGGATTTCGTTTGAGCTCTGCACTTTTTTGGAGATTGTGTGGTTTATCATAATGGGTTTTCATTGTGGTGGAATGGAATGGAAACTGTTTGAACTGTTTCAAGTGGCAGGTGGCTCTATGTATTCAGAACCACTAGTTAAGGGAGCTGCGCATCACAGCTTTAAAGGATATAGCTTTAAATATTTTTCTGAATATCGAGGTTGAGAGCAGTTTGTACACCCCTACACTCTTAGAAAAAAATAGTTCCAAAAGGGATCTTCGGCTGTCCCAATAGGAGAAACCTTTTTTGGTTCCTTTCCTCTGTGGAAAGGGTTTTGCATGAAAACAAAAAAGGGTTCTACCTGGAACCAAAAGGGTTCTACATGGAACTCAAAAGGATTCTTCAAAGGGTTTTCCTATGGGGACAGACGAAGAACCCTTTTAGGTTCTAGATGGCACTTTTTTTTAGCACTCCCTCAACCCCTCCCAGCCTCCCATGTCTCCTTGCTGCTCCTCAGCCCCCCTCACCACCAGGGGAGCTTGTGTGTGTGTGTGTGTTGTGTGTGTGTGTGTGTGTGTGTGTGTGTGTGTGTGTGTGTGTGTGTGTGTGTGTGTGGGTGGGGTGGGGGGGGGTCGCTGAGGCCCCCTCAGTACCCTCTGCTTTGCACAGGCCAGGGCCCTGCAGAATACTAACATGTGGTATGCTAGGAGAAGGGACTGGCCCGTGGTGAGTGGTGGTGGTGATCTGCTTGTGTCTCTCAGAGTCTCTGGGTTGCTACAGAGCTACAGCTTTTGTTCCAGCATTTCAGTGCCATCCAGTTAAGGCTAGCTGAAGGCACAACGCCACACAGCCCTTTAGTCTCAGTCTGAGCTGCTTTCATATCCCCTGCTTGTTAGGGGAGCAGAAAGATAGAGGCCACAAGGAATATGGTAATACCCACACAGCTTTTTATCCGAACACTGCAGATTGAGTACTCATTACAGTATTTACATGATCATTACAATACCATAGAGAGACTGTGGCACAGGGAGTTTATGGTGGCCTTTACCATCAGATCATAATGTTTGGATTAGAATTAATGTTGTTTTATTCCATTGCTGATAAGGCAGATAAGACTGCTTCTAGTCTGAGAGAGAATCAGCAGGTTGAACAGGAGATGGTCATGCTCACTCTCTCCCCCTGCTGGTCAACTGTGGTTTGTATGTGTGTGTGTGTTTCTGTGTGAGTGCATGTGTGTGTGTTTATTTGTGGTTGTCTGGTCTGTGTGTGTGTCTGTGTGAGTGCATGTGTGTGTGTGTTTATTTGATGTTGTCTGGTGCGTGTATGTGTGCGTGTGTGTGCTTGTGTGTGCTTGTGTGTGTGTTTATTTGTGGTTGTGTGTGTGTGTGTGCTTGTGCTTGTGCTTGTGCTTGTGTGTAAAGTTTGGATGTGTGGAGAGTGCAAACAGTCTCTAAAGGTGTCAGTTCGTCTGGCACCTAGCCGAAGTCGGTTAAGCGAACCGAACAAGTCTGCTTGCAGAAAAAGCGGCAATAGTACTCTTTGTCCATTCTGAGACGCCATAGCCAGTATACACTTCCTCACAGTAGTCAGAATGAATCTAAGATAATTCAAGAAATTTGTCATTCATTTTGACGTTTTTGCCAAGGAGAACTTAGTCACACAATTTTAGATCTAACTAAGGTGTTTGGTGCAGTATTTCTCAATTAAAAAATGTGCATCATCTCTCATTGAATCACAACAAAGACTTTATTGAATAATCTCTACTATTGATCAATTACTGACGAAAGCGCGTAGACTTTGGCTGCTGACTTCAGCTATTGACTTCAGCTGGCCTGTAGAAAACAATGTGTATGCCCGAAACCCTTACCGAAGTCCAAAACAAACAAAAACGTCACACAATGTCATCATAATATATGCACAAACTCTTCTAAACTGTTTCGGGTGGGAAGCATGCATACACTTTAGGGGGCTGAGCATGCATCTGTGGGGGGCCCCTCACCACTTGGGGTCTACCCGTCAGGAAGTCCAGGATCTCGTTGTTGAGGGAAGGGTTCAGACCCAGAGCACTGAGCATAATGATGGTATTCCTCTTGTCTAGGATGGGGCAGAGTGCAGCGAAATTGTGATTGTGTTGTCCGTGGAACTTTTTAGGCGGTATGAAAATTGCAGTGGGTTCAGTGTGTTAGGTAATGTTGATGTATATAGTCATAGTATCCCACCTTAACATTAGCAGCAGGGAGCATAAGTCCTACTGTCTGTAAGGCAGACTGACAGTTCTGGACTGAAACATCTCATTCTGCAGCCCTGCAGCACTGCAGACCATCTCACCCTGTCACTCACCCATTTGTCTTACAAGAAATAGAACAACAACATGGACTATTCTAGACTACAGCACCCCTTGGGTATTCTACTCTCGTTGTCTCGTTCTTTAAGTTTTCTTCCTTGCATTTCTCCCTCTTGCCTTCTTTATCTGAGTTGTATCTCACTCTGAAGTATTGTATCCCCTCTTTTTTTCACTCAACCGGGTTTGTTTAGTTTGGCATATAGAAGCTCATATTTTAGTGAGTCATTTTCTATATACATCCTGGTAGCCTAGCGTATGGGCAGAACAGAATCAAATCAAATGTATTTATATACAGAGCCTTTCTGTTCACCTTCACACTCCTGGGCCAGACTACACTCAATCATATGACCCACTGAAGAGATGAGTCTTCAGTAAAGACTTAAAGGTTGAGACCGAGTCTACGTCTCTCACATGGGTAGGCAGACCATTCCATCAAAATTGAGCTCTATAGGAGAAAGCCCTGCCTCCAGCTGTTTGCTTAGAAATTCTAGGGACAATTAGGAGGCCTGCGTCTTGAGACCATAGCGTACGTGTAGGTATGTACGGCAGAACAAAATCAGAGAGATAGGTAGAAGCAAGCCCATGTAATGCTTTGTAGGTTAGCAGTAAAACCTTGAAATCAGCCCTTGCCTTGACATGAAGCCAGTGTAGGGAGGCTACCACTGGAGTAATATGATCAAATCAGGGTCCAGAGTAACACCGAGGTCCTTCACAGTTTTATTTGAGATGACTGTACAACCATTAAGATTAATTTTCAGATTCAACAGAAGATTTCTTTGTTTCTTGGGACCTAGAACAAGCATCTCTGTTTTATCCAAGTTTAAAAGTAGAAAGTTTGCAGCCTTATGTCTGAAACACAGGCTTCTAGCGAGGGCAATTTTGGGGCTTCACCATGTTTAATTGAAATGTACAGCTGTGTGTCATCCGTATAGCAGTGAAAGTTAACATTATGTTTTCGAATGACATCCCCAAGAGGTAAAATATATAGTGAAAACAATAGTGGTCCTAAAAAGGAACCTTGAGGAACACCGAAATTTACAGTTGATTTGTCAGAGGACAAACCATTCACAGAGACAAACTGATATCTTTCCGACAGATAAGATCTAAACCAGGCCAGAACTTGTCCGTGTAGACCAATTTGGGTTTCCAATCTCTCCAAAAGAATGTGGTGATCGATGGTATCAAAAGCAGCACTAAGGTCGAAGAGCACGAGGACAGATGCAGAGCCTCGGTCTGATGCAATTAAAAGGTCATTTACCACCTTCACAAGTGCAGTCAGTGTTATGATGGGGTCTAAAACCAGACTGAAGCATTTCGTGTACATTGTTTGTCTTCAGGAAGGCAGTGAGTTGCTGCGCAACAGCTTTTACGAAAATTTTTGAGAGGAATGGAAGATTCAATATAGTTTTTTATATTTTCTGGGTCAAGGTTTGGCTTTTTCAAGAGAGGCTTTATTACTGCCACTTTTAGTGAGTTTGGTACACATCCGGTGGATAGAGAGCCGTTTATTATGTTCAACATAGGAGGGCCAAGCACAGGAAGCAGCTCTTTCAGTAGTTTAGCTGGAACAGGGTCCAATATGCACCTTGAATAATATACACAAAAGGCCTATATCTACTAGTGGAAGGAGAGTCAAGAAGATATTTCAAGGATTTTTCACACTTGAGTACAAGTTCATAGATCAAGGAAAGCATAAACATTCAGATTTAGAAGAATTGTTATGTTATTAATGCTGGTTTCAAAGAGCCTGAAAATATACAATATCATCAATGCAGTATCTGTCAGTGAATACGATGGATACATTTTTTTAACCATCACCAATCATCAATAATCTCATATTCAGGGTGGTGTCCTCTTGATGTGATGTTTCCCATATTTCTCTGAAGAGAAGAGCACTCACTCGGCCAAATGCTCATTTCCACATCACACATCACCTTCCCTTTTGATCTTGATCTTTGATCTTGTGGCTGAGAGAGGTCTATGCATATGGATGGGGTGATTATGGCCAACATGGCCTTCATTGCCAACCTTAATAGGCTCTGTGCTCTTGAGCTACAATAAGCCGAATCCAACCTGGCAACCTCACAACCCATCCCAATATGATCTGGTTGCCAGACTATTATTCAATGACAAACGTTCGGAGAGTTGGCTAAAAGCTCCAGCTGATCTGGAACTCAAACACCAGCCTATCCTTTCTGATCTCATCCTCTATTGGTGCTGTTGTCAGGTCAATGTCAGTTCGGGTGAGGGATGGAGGAGGACTGAAGAGAAGATTCCTCTTTTGTCTGTTGTCATAGGACACAGACATTTGTCTTTTTGCTCTGTCCTAGATTGAGAAAGGCTCTTTTGCCAGTGTGTTTATGTTTCTGCTGTTTGTCTGTCCTAAGTTCTATTTATATCCTCTATGGCCCTAGGCTTTGCGTCACAAGGCTGGGGGTAAAACACATACTGCTCTTACTCAGCAAGTATCCACCCTCCATCCACCATGGTCATTAGTATACATGCCTCCTAATAATTAGCAGTCATATTGTGGTTACCTATGTGTGTGTGTGTGTGTGCGTGTGCGTGTGCGTGTGTGTGTGTGTATATGTATGTTTGGAGGATAAGGATGGAGATGTGGAAAGACTGATACCACCAGCGAGTGTGTGTCTTCATCATCTGTACTTTTGCCCTTCGTTCTTCCAGGGGAGGGTGTCTCTTAGCAACAGAGCAGCCAAATCCGCATGCCGTCTCCACTGAGTTATAGTTTACACACACAGACACATAGACGGGCATCCAGACACACATACTGATCTAAGCCACAGACACAGTTTATCAGCGTAACAGCATTTAATGAGGCGGTGTGGGATGATACCCAGTATGTTCTGTGTATTGGAGTAGTCTTGAACAGCTTGCTGGGTCCCTGAGACACTAAACGGGGGCTTAATCTAAAGGAGGCCTGTTGTTTTACCTCAGATAGCATGACTCCATCTGCAATGTCGATGGCAGCCGATGACAGAGGCCCCCTGAGGAGACAGACAGACAGAAAGGCAGGCACGCAGACACACACTATATATATGCCATTTAGCAAACGCTTTAATCCAAAGTGACTTACAGTTGTGTGTGCATAAATTTTACATATGGGTGGCCTGGGGAATTGAACCCACAATCCTGACATTGCTAATGCCATGCCATGCCATATCAACTGAACCATACAGGACCACAAGGGCAAGCGGGCAAACAGATACCTTATAACAAGTGGAACGGCATTGTTGTTCAGTTGAAGTTATTTTTCTGATTGGTATGATCTAAAACTACACTTTGGTTCGTTTAAAATATTTTCGATAAAATTTGTCTAGAATCAAATAATGAATTTGACAGATGCACGTAATCTCTCTCAGAATAGTTGGAGGGGTGGCCTATTGTTTGTTCGTTTTGGCCACCAGTGACAGTGAATGTCATTCCAGGCAATTTGTTCTGTATTTTTTTATTTTGTATGATTGTATGTTCCCTGCCAGCACTGAATGTTAAATGATATCCGCGTAAGTACTGTGATACTGGGAGAACCTGGGAAGGTTTCCATTGTTGGGATAGTCACCATTTGGTTACAATTTTGTAACCAGTTAATATGAAAGTCTTATGTAAGTGCAGTCATTACTTCATGTTATGGAACAAACTTAATATCTTGATTTACAGGAAATGTGTTTAATTGGTTGTAACTCAACTAAAGATATGTGGATAGATCACTTCCAAAGTGACACATCTACTTAGGTTGTGTGTATATACACTCTGGACAAAACATTAGGAACACCTGCTCTTTTCATGACAGACTGACCAGGTGAATCCAGGTGAAAGCTATGATCCCTTTTTGATGTCACTTGTTAAATCCACTTCAATCAGTGTAGATGAAGGGGAGGAGACAGGTTAAAGAATCATTTTTAAGCCTGAGACAGTTGAGACATGGATTGTTTATGTGTGCCATTCAGAGGGTGAATGGGCATGACAAAAGATTTAAGTGCCTTTGAACAGGGTATGGTAGGAGGTGCCAGAGAACTGCAATGCTGCTGGGTTTTTCAAGCTCAACAGTGTCCTATGTGTATCAAGAATGGTCCACCACCCAAAGGACATCCAGCCAACTTCACACTGTGAGAAGCATTGGAGTCAACATGGGGGGGGGGTGCAATGTTTTGTACACTCAGTTATGTCCCAAATGGCAGTCTATTCCCTTTATAGTGTGCACTGCTTTTGGCCAGAGCCCTATGGTCCTTGGTCAAAAGTAGTGCACTATATAGGGACTAGGGTGCCATTTGAGATGTATCCCGTCTCTAAATCAGCAACCTTGCACAGGCCACAAACTCCACTTCCACAGTCCATTGTAAAGTAAATTAAGCATAGAAATGGCTTGAGGATGTTGGAAACCAAGCTTAGATAATCAGATAATATAATCAGAGCCGCCTGCAGATCAATGTGATCTCCCACCTGGTTTTAGCTTTTTACCAGGACTGGGAGAAGTAGTTGGCATTGAATCATACAGTATATTTGGTTTTAACATTTTTTTTTAAATGCAGGCAGACAGAGAGAGAGAGAGAGACAGACAGACAGACAGAGCCCCTAAGATAGACAAGAATACAGACAGGCAGGGCCCCTAAGACTGACAGGAATAGGAAGAGAAGTGTCTGTGTTCCCCTCCCAGTGGTGTGTTGTTAGCCCAGGGCGCTAACCAGAGTGATTAGATAGCATTAGCAGCTGGGTCTCTGTGCTGACTGGGGAGGGGGGCTAAGGAGCCCTGGGGAGGGTAGGGGATCTCTGTCTGAGTCCAGCGTCCCCTGCTGTATAGGAAGCCATCACTTTACACAAATGACGTATATAAAATGTATAAACATATATAAACCATATATAATACTGTCTATACATTGCTCTACATACAGTGCCTTGCAAAATTATTCATCCCCATTTCATATTTTGTTGCATTACAAACTGTCATTTAAATGGATTTGGATTTCATGTAATGGACATACACAAAATAGTCCAAGTTGGTGAAGTGAAATTAAAAATAAAAAAAATAATAAAAAAACTGAAAAGTAGTGTGTGCATATGTATTCCCCCCCTTTGCTATGAAGCCCCTAAATGAGATCTGGTGCAACCAATTACCTTCAGAAGTCACATTATTAGTTAAATAAAGTCCACTTGTGTTCAATCTAAGTGTCACATGATCTGTCACATGATCACAGTATATATACACCTGTTCTGAAATGCCCCAGAGTCTGCAACACCACTAAGCAAGGGGCACCACCAAGCAAGCGGCACCATGAAGACCAAGGAGCTCTCCAAACAGGTCAGGGACAAAGTTGTGGAGAAGTACAGATCAGGGTTGGGTTATAAAAAAATATCCGAAACTTTGAACATCCCACGTAGCACCATTAAATACATTATTAAAAATGGAAAGAATATGGCATCACAACAAACCTGCCAAGAGAGGTCCGCCCACCAAAACTCATGGACCAGGCAAGGAGGGCATTAATCAGAGAGGCAACAAAGAGACCCAAGATAACCCTGAAGGAGCTGCAAAGCTCCACAGCGGAGATTGGAGTATCTTTCCATAGGACCACATTAAGCCGTACACTCCACAGAGCTGGGCTTTACGTAAGAGTGGCCAGAAAAAAGCCATTGCTTAAAGAAAAAAAATAAGCAAACACGTTTGGTGTTGGCCAAAAGGCATGTGGGAGACTTCCCAAACATATGGAAAAAGGTACTCTGGTCAGATGAGACTGTGGTTTAAAATTGAGATTTCTGGCCATCAAGGAAAACGCTATGTCTGGCGCAAACCCAACATCTCTCATCACCCCGAGAACACCATCCCCACAGTGAAGCATGGTGGTGGGGATGTTTTTCATCGGCAGGGACTGGGAAACTGGTCAGAATTGAAGGAATGATGGATGGAGCTGAATACAGGGGAATTCTTGAGGGAATCCTGTTTCAGTCTTCCAGAGATTTGAGACTGGGACGGAGGTTCACCTTCCAGCAGGACAATGATCTTAAGCATACTGCTAAAGCAACACTTGAGTGGTTTAAGGGGAAACGTTTAAATGTCTTGGAATGGCCTAGTCAAAGCCCAGACCTCAATCCAATTGAGAATCTGTGGTATGACTTAAAGATTGCTGTACACCAGTGGATCCCATCCAACTTGAAGGAGCTGGAGCAGTTTTGCCTTGATGAATGGGCATATATCCCATTGGCTAGATGTGCCAAGCTTATAGAGACATACCCCAAGAGACTGCAGCTGTAATTGCTGTGAAAGGTGGATCTACAAAGTATTGACTTTGGGGGGGGGGTGAATAGTTATGCACACTCAAGTTTTCTTTTTTTTTCTTTCTTTTTTTTCTTAATAAGTCTCTTATTTCTTGTTTGTTTCACAGTAAAACATATTTTGCATCTTCAAAGTGGAAGGCATGTTGTGTAAATTAAATGATACAACCCCCCAAAAAAAATATATTTTAATTCCAGGTTGTAAGGCAACAAAATTTGAAAAATACCAAGGGGGTGATTACTTTCGCAAGCCACTGTACAGTACAGGGATATCACAACATTCCTCACCAGGTGACATGAACAAGTAAAAACTCCAAGCCTTAAGTTTTAGATGTGTGGAGCATTCTTCCTTCCTTCCTGCATATCTCCACAGGATGGACAAAGCAATCATGATACTTTCCTATTATGAAGGAACTCATCAAACTCACCTAATGAATCTAAATATAGTGTGTCTAGTTTTTTTTGTTTACATCTTACATCACCAGTCACTTCCAGCCAGAAGGGGTATTTCCATAGTTATCATCATTTCTAGAACCTACTCTTTCCTTTTATTGTTGCCTGACAACATGGTCATGACTTAGTTGATAGTTGATGATTATTGTTAACAAAAACAGCTGCAAAGCTATTGGATGTCATTTGAAGCTTTCAATGTCTAAAACCATCAAATACAGTGGTACATGAGACACCCTTTCTCCCTTAGGAGACTGAAAAGATTTGGCAGGGGTCCCCAGATCTTCAAAAAGATCCTCAAAAAGTTCTACAGCTGCACCATAGAGAGCATCCTGACCGGTTGCATCACCTCCTGATATGGAAACTGCCCTGCATCTGACCGTAAGGCACTACAAAGGGTAGTGCGTACGGCCCATCACTGGGGCCAAGCTTCCTGACATCCAGGACATACAGTTGAAGTCAGAAGTTTACATATACCTTAGCCAAATACATTTAAACTCAGTTTTTCACAATTCCTGACATTTAATCCTAGTAAAAATTCCCTGTTTTTATTTCTTTCATCACATTCCCAGTGGGTCAGAAGTTTACATACACTGTCATGACTCCAACCTAAGTGTATGTAATCTTCTGACTTCCACTGTATATACTAGGCGTTGTCAGAGGAAAGCCCAAAATATTTTCAAAACTCATAGACTGTTGTCTCTGCTACCGCACGGCAAGTGGTACCGGAGCGCCAAAAGTCTCCTTAACAGCTTCTACCCCCCTTTGTTTACACTGCTGCTCGCTGTTTATTATCTATGCATAGTCACTTATTGTTATGTACATTTGTTGTGTTACTTTTTGATTGAGTAGATTTTTTTAAACTTTAGTTTATTTAGTGAATATCTTATTAACTCTATTTCTTGAACTGCATTGTTGGTTAAGTGCTTGTAAGTAGGGTAAGATCTACTTCACCTGTTGTATTCGGCTCATGTGACAAACAATTTGATTTGATTTGAAAACTTGGGTAGCTTGGGTGAAGGCATGCGAATGGCCATGGGAGAGGAAATATGCCCCACTAATATCTCTATTGACTAATCTTTCATCCTTTCACATTGCCCTAGCTCCCTCAATATCTAACCGCTGCGTTCTTCTTACTGTAAGGGCTGCAAAGAAAAGAGAAACAATCATAATTTGCAGCACAAATTTGGTTTGACACAGGGAACAGAATGTTCCGGTTCTATGTTTCCATGACATCAAGCTGAGGCTTAACAGGGCTCTTTAGGGGTCTTTTTACTGGCTGTCAGGCAGCAGGGAGGTGTAGGTATATAGGTCAGAGTGAACAGGCACCTCATATATCAAGCACCATGGTGCATGAAATAGATCTTCACTCAGGCCAGCTGTGTTTGGCTCTCCTCCATGTGGCAGAGGAGCTCTGGGAGGGAATGACTGGGCATGAATGTGTGTTGACTGTGTGTGGATGCTACATACTGATTAACTGTAATGAACAGGATACTGTTCCCATCCCCCCCCCTCTCTCTCTCTTACACACACACACACTCAGTCGTGTACAGCTAACCTTGTGGCGACACACAATTCAGTCCCATTCAAAATCCTATTTTCCCTAACTCATACGCTTACCCTAACCTTAACCCAAAAACCTAACCTTTACCCTAACTCTAAACCTAACCCTAGCTCCTAACACTAACTCTAAAACTAACCCAGCTACTAACCGTAATTCTAACACTAAAACAGCCAGGTAGAAACCCGTGACGTCACGGCGCTATGCAATCCCCTGAGAAACACATCAGCCTCCTCCGCCTGGTATAAATAGAGCACTGCTGACAGCCCACCCCTAAACTCCTCCTCTCATATCTCTCTTCCTCTGCTCTCTCCCTCACTCCTTGCTTTCCCTTTGTCTCTCTCTTACACTGTTACCCCTCTCTCTCTCTCTCTCTCTCTCACTCTCTCTCTCTCTCTCTCTCTCTCTCAATTCAATTCAAGGGCTTTATTGGCATGGGAAATATATGTTAACATTGCCAATGCAAGTGAAATAGATAATAAACAAAAGTGAAATAAATAATACAAATGAACAGTAAACACTCTCTCTATACTCTCTCTCGTTCTCTCTCTGTACTCTTACTTGCTGTCTACCTCTTTCAGGTCTCTCCTTCTCTCTTTCTCCTCTTTCATCCTCTTCCGTCTCTCCTTCTCTCTTTCATCCTCTCCCTTCTCTCCTTCTCTCTCATGCTCTCCCGTCTCTCCTTCTCTCTTTCATCCTCTCCTATCTCTCCCGTTTCACTTTCATCCTCTCCCATCTCTCCCGTCTGTCTTCTATCCTCTCCCATCTCTCCCGTCTCTCTTTCATCCTCTCCCATCTCTCTTTCATCCTCTCCCGTCTCTCTTTCATCCTCTCCCGTCTCTCTTTCATCCTCTCCCATCTCTCTTTCATCCTCTTTCATCCTCTCCCATCTCTCTTTCTCCTCTTTCTCCTCTCCCGTCTCTCTTTCATCCTCTCCCCGTCTCTCTTTCATCCTCTCCCGTCTCTCTTTCTCCCCTCCCTTCTCTCTTTCTCCTCTTTCTCTTTTCCCTTCTCTCTTTCTCCTCTTTCTCTTTTCCCTTCTCTCTTTCTCCTCTTTCTCCTCTCCCGTCTCTCTTTCTCCTCTTTCTCTTTTGCCTTCTCTCTTTCTCCTCTTTCTTCTCTTCCGTCTCTCTTTCTCCTCTTTCGTCTCTCTTTCTCCTATTTCTTCTCTCCCGTCTCTCTTTCTCCTCTCCTGTCTCTCTTTCTCCTCTTTCTTCTCTTCCGTCTCTCTTTCTCCTCTCCTGTCTCTCTTTCTTCTCTTTCATCCTCTCCCGTCTCTCTTTCTCCCCTCCCTTCTCTCTTTCTCCTCTTTCTCTTTTCCCTTCTCTCTTTCTCCTCTTTCTCTTTTCCCTTCTCTCTTTCTCCTCTTTCTCCTCTCCCGTCTCTCTTTCTCCTCTTTCTCTTTTGCCTTCTCTCTTTCTCCTCTTTCTTCTCTTCCGTCTCTCTTTCTCCTCTTTCGTCTCTCTTTCTCCTCTTTCTTCTCTCCCGTCTCTCTTTCTCCTCTCCTGTCTCTCTTTCTCTCTCCTGTCTCTCTTTCTTCTCTTTCATCCTCTCCGTCTCTCTTTCTCTCTTTCTCCTTTGTCTCTCTTTTTCTCCTCTTTCTCTTTTGCCGTCTCTCTTTCTCCTCTTTCTCCTCTTTCTCCTCTCCTGTCTCTCTTTCTCCTCTTTCTCCTCTCCTGTCTCTCTTTCTCCTCTCCTGTCTCTCTTTCTCCTCTTTCTCCTCTCCCGTCTCTCTTTCTCCTCTTTCTCTTTTGCCGTCTCTCTTTCTCCTCTTTCTTCTCTTCCGTCTCTCTTTCTCCTCTCCTGTCTCTCTTTCTCCTCTTTCTCCTCTCCTGTCTCTCTTTCTCCTCTTTCTCCTCTCCTGTCTCTCTTTCTCCTCTTTCTCCTCTCCTGTCTCTCTTTCTCCTCTTTCTCCTCTCCCGTCTCTCTTTCTCCTCTTTCTCCTCTCCTGTCTCTCTTTCTCCTCTTTCTCCTCTCCTGTCTCTCTTTCTCTCCTCTTTCTCCTCTCCTGTCTCTCTTTCTCCTCTTTCTCCTCTCCTGTCTCTTTCTCCTCTCTGTCTCTCTTTCTCCTCTCCTGTCTCTCTTTCTCCTCTTTCTCCTCTCCTGTCTCTCTTTCTCCTCTTTCTCCTCTCCTGTCTCTCTTTCTCCTCTCCTGTCTCTCTTTCTCCTCTCCTGTCTCTCTTTCTCCTCTTTCTCCTCTCCTGTCTCTCTTTCTCCTCTCCTGTCTCTCTTTCTCCTCTCCTTCTCTCTTTCTCCTCTCCTGTCTCTCTTTCTCCTCTTTTCTCTCACTTTCTCCTCTTTCTTCTCTTCTCCTCTTTCTCCTCTCCTGTCTCTCTTTCTCCTCTTTCTTCTCTTCCATCTCTCTTTCTCCTCTCCTGTCTCTCTTTCTTCTCTTTCTCCTCTCCCGTCTCTCTTTCTCCCTTTCTCTCTCTCCTGTCTCTTTTTCTCTCTTTCTCCTCTCTCTTTCCCTTCTCTCTTTCTCCTCTTTCTCCTCTCCTGTCTCTCTTTCTCCTCTTTTCTTTTCCTTCTCCTTTCTCCTCTTTCTTCTCTTCCGTCTCTCTTTCTCCTCTTTGTCTCTCTTTCTCCTCTTTCTTCTCTCCCGTCTCTCTTTCTCCTCTCCTGTCTCTCTTTCTCCTCTCCTGTCTCTCTTTCTTCTCTTTCATCCTCTCCGTCTCTCTTTCTCCTCTTTCTCCTTTCCCTTCTCTTTTCTCCTCTTTCTCCTCTCCTTTCTCCTCTTTCTCCTCTTTCTCCTCTCCTGTCTGTCTTTCTCCTCTTTCTCCTCTCCTGTCTCTCTTTCTCCTCTTTCTCCTCTCCTGTCTCTCTTTCTCCTCTTTCTCCTCTCCTGTCTCTCTTTCTCCTCTTTCTTCTCTCCCGTCTCTCTTTCTCCTCTTTCTTCTCTTCCGTCTCTCTTTCTCCTCTTTCTCCTCTCCTCTTCTTTCTCCTCTTTCTCCTCTCCTCTCTCTGTCTCTCTTTCTCCTCTTTCTCCTCTCCTGTCTCTCTTTCTCCTCTTTCTCCTCTCCTGTCTCTCTTTCTCCTCTTTCTCCTCTCCGTCTCTCTTTCTCCTCTTTCTCCTCTTTCTCCTCTCCTGTCTCTCTTTCTCCTCTTTCTCCTCTCCTGTCTCTCTTTCTCCTCTTTCTCCTCTCCTGTCTCTCTTTCTCCTCTTTCTCCTCTCCTGTCTCTCTTTCTCCTCTTTCTCCTCTCCTGTCTCTCTTTCTCCTCTCCTGTCTCTCTTTCTCCTCTCCTGTCTCTCTTTCTCCTCTCCTGTCTCTCTTTCTCCTCTTTCTCCTCTCCTGTCTCTCTTTCTCCTCTTTCTCCTCTCCTGTCTCTCTTTCTCCTCTTTCTCCTCTCCTGTCTCTCTTTCTCCTCTTTCTCCTCTCCTGTCTCTCTTTCTCCTCTTTCTCCTCTCCTGTCTCTCTTTCTCCTCTTTCTCCTCTCCTGTCTCTCTTTCTCCTCTTTCTCCTCTCCTGTCTCTCTTTCTCCTCTTTCTCCTCTTCCGTCTCTCTTTCTCCTCTTTCTCCTCTCCTGTCTCTCTTTCTCCTCTTTCTCCTCTCCTGTCTCTCTTTCTCCTCTTTCTCCTCTCCTGTCTCTCTTTCTCCTCTTTCTCCTCTCCTGTCTCTCTTTCTCCTCTCCCGTCTCTCTTTCTCCTCTTTCTCCTTTCCCTTCTCTTTTTCTCCTCTTTCTCCTCTCCCGTCTCTCTTTCTCCTCTTTCTTCTCTCCCGTCTCTCTTTCTCCTCTTTCTCCTCTCCCGTCTCTCTTTCTCCTCTTTCTCCTCTCCCGTCTCTCTTTCTCCTCTTTCTTCTCTCCTGTCTCTGAACTATATTTAGGCAGCCATATTCTGTGGGTACTTTGTGGGTGATTGTTTCCGTGTCTGTTTCACCACACGGTACTGTTTCGGTTTTTCACGTTTCGTTTATTGTTTTGTACTATTTTGGTTTATTAATTAAAATCTACTATGGACACTTACCACGCTGCATTTTGGTCCGATCCCTGCTACACTGCTAAATCAGCCGTGACACTTTCTCTCTTTCATCCTCTCCTATCTCTCTTTCTCTTTTTCTTTCTTGCACGACCTTGCTCCCTTTCGCTCTCCTTCCCCATAGTTATACCTCTTGATCCTCTCTGTTGTCTGGTAATCTACATGTGGGTTGATTTGGAGGGATTGTGGCCTAATTTGTGGTGATCTATTGGTGGCGTAAGGGATCCTTACATAAGAATGTTTTACAGCATATGTGTGTTATTTATAATGGGTGTTGATTTATCATGCTCATGATGTCTTTCGGGTTGTGATGATGAAACTCTAGAGCGTGACAAATGAAGAAAGAGGGGAAGAGATAAAGTGAGGGGGGAAAAGAGGAGGGAAGAAGGGAGACAGGACACAAGGGCTGGTATTGATACAACAAGACAGGTGTGAGTTTCCCCCTGTGTTTGAAGGTGTTTGTGTGATTTCCATGGATCAGATTTTAAAGCACGTCCTTTGATGCCACAGACCAGGGGGCTCTGGAGGAAGTGAGCGTGTGAGGGTGGGCCAACGCTTTCATGTGCAGAAATTACATTGATGGAACCTACAATCTATCTGGAATATTAAAGCTGATCTACCTCCCCTGAAGTTTTTCCTAATCGAGTCATGTGGCCGGGACAAACTCCTGGCCCTATGAATATTCAATATCCCCCCACCCAGATTGGGTCTGATGCAGCAGCCTTACAGTGTGGTAATTGGTCTTTGTCATCTCTCTGGGTGGGTTCTCTTTAGGATTTGAGATTCTATTTTGGAATGTTATTTTCTACTTGATCTCACCCAAGTTCTCATAGTATATGACAGGTGTCAGTCTCTGTCAATCACCCGGACAAAGACAGACTCTGATGGAGTCTGAAATGATCATGCTTTGATCGCAGACTAAAGGAAGTCGACAGGAATCTTTGCCAAAAAGACTTGTTTCTCTTCTAGTATTAACTCTGTCTATGTAAAGTGGAGCGGTTGTACATTACAATGATGATTGCTTTCACTAGAGAATGTATGTCTGAGATTCAGATGGGACATGATGTTGGCTGTGTCATGAAAGACATGAAAAGGGACTTGAAGTTCGGTCAATAGATCTTCGGTCTAGGCCTTCATCAGTCCTTCATGACCTAAAGAGCACCAATGTTCAGGCTGATTGTGTGTGTGTGTGCCTGTGTGCCTGCTTGCGTGCGTGTGTGCCTGCGTGCATCATTAGTGGTATACTGACCTGTCGTATTTTACATCTATGCATCCTTTTGCTCCTTAAGAGTTACTGTCCATCGGAGACAAGACCCAGGTCTGCCGGTAGTGAGTGGTTTAACACTCCCTCCTCTGTCTTCCACTTGACGTCTCTAATAACTCACATCTCCGGTCCTGTCTGGTCTGGTCTGGTTTCTGGAACACTGAATCTAATAGAAGAAGCTGCTTGACCTCCAACTGGAATGTTCTGGAATGTTCTCCCAATGTTCTCTCAATGTTCCCTTCCAAAGTTCTCTATCACATTTGAGAACGTGTGACTAATGCGGTTCAAATCCAGGTCTCCTGCATGCCCACAAGCCTTTAGCCTGCTAAACCAAAGCCTAGGCCAAAAAACACAAGCTACAGAGGATATTATGTTGAACTGCATGATGGAAAACACTGAGGCTAACATACTGTACCCTATGAGGAAAGACATGTTGTTCTTCTGGTGTCCTACATATAGCTGTTGTGTACTGTAGTCTGTAGCCTGTACTGTAGCCTGTACCCTGTACTGTAGCATGTGCTATAACCTATACTCTAGTCTGTACTGTAGCCTGTAGCCTGTACTGTAGCCTATACTGTACCCTGTACTGTAGCCTGTAGTCTGTACTGTAGCCTATAGCCTCTACTGTAGTCTGTACCCTGTACTGTAGCCTGTACCCTGTACTGTAGCCTGTAGTCTGTACTGTAGCCTATAGCCTCTACTGTAGTCTGTACCCTGTACTGTAGCATGTACCCTCTACTGTAGCCTGTACTGTAGCCTGTACCCTGTACTGTAGCATGTACCCTGTACTGTAGCCTGTAGCCTGTACTGTAGCCTATACTGTAGCCTGTAGCCTGTAGCCTGTACAGTAGCCTGTAGCCTGTACTGTAGCCTGTACAATGTACTGTAGCCTGTAGCCTGTAACCTGTACAGTAGCCTGTAGCCTGTACAGTAGCCTGTATCCTGTACTGTAGCCTGTATCCTGTACTGTAGCCTGTAGAGTAGCCTGTAGCCTGTACTGTAGCCTGTAGCCTGTACAGTAACCTGTAGCCTGCAGCCTGTACTGTAGCCTATGCTGTAGCCTCTACTGTAGCTTGTACTGTAGTCTGTACTCTAGCCTATACCGTAGCCTATACTGTAGCCTGTTCATGAGATGACACCATCCAGAAAGCATCTTTGTCCCCAGTGTGCTAGGTTTGCTTATGAATAAAATAACAATAGGAGGCTATATACAGGGGGTACCGGTACAGAGTCAATGTGCGGTGGCACCGGTGTTGAGGTAATTGAGGTAATATGTACATGTAGGTAGAGTTATTAAAGTGATTATGCATTGATAATAATAGAGAATAGCAGCTGTGTAAAAAAGGGGAGGAGGGATAATGCAAATAGTCTGAGTAGCCATTTGATTAGATGTTCAGGAGTCTTATGGCTTGGGGTAGAAGCTCTTTAGAATCCTCTTGGACCTAGACTTGGCGCTCAGCTACCGCTTGCTGTGCAGTAGGTGAGAGAACAGTTTATGACTAGGGTGGCTGGAGTATTTGCCAATTTTTAGGGCCTTCCTCTGACACAGCCTAGTATAGAGGTACTGGATGGCAGGAAGCTTGGTCCCAATAACGTACTGGGCCATGCGCACTACCCTCTGTAGTGCCTTGCGGTTGGAGGCCGAGCAGTTGCCATACCAGGCAGTGATGCAGCTGTAAAACCTTTTGAGGATTTGAGGACCCATGCCAAATCTTTTCAGTCTCCTGAGGAGGAATAGGTTTTGTCGTGCTCTCTTTACGACTGTCTTGGTGTGCTTGGACCATGTTAGTTTGTTGGTGACGTGACGTGAAGCTCTCAATCTGCTCCACTACAGCCGGCCAATCGATGAGAATGGGGGCGTGCTCGGTCCTCCTTTTCCTGTAGTTCACAATCAACTCCTTTGTCTTGATCACGTTGAGGGACAGGTTGTTGTCCTTGCACCACACGGTCAGGTCTCTGACCTCCTCCCTATAGGCTGTCTCATCCTTGTCGGTGATCAGGCCTACCACTGTTGTATCATCAGCAAACATAATGATGGTGTTAGAGTCGTGTCTGGCCATGCAGTCATGAGTGAACACGGAGTACAGGAGGGGACTGAGCATGCACCCCTGAGGGGCCTCCGTGTTGAGGATCAGCGTGGCGGATGTGTTGTTACCTACCCTTACCACCAAGGGGAGGCCTGTCAGGAAGTCCAGTAACCAGTTGCAGAGGGAGGAGTATAGTCCTAGGGTCCTTAGCTTAGTGATGAGCTTTGTGGGCACTATGGTGTTGAACGCTGAGCTATTCAATGAATAGCATTCTCACATAGGTGTTTCTTTTGTCCAGGTGGGAAAGGACGGTCTGGAGTGCAATAGAGATTGCATCATCTGTGGATCTATTGGGGTGGTATGCAAATTTGAGTGGGTCTAGGGTTTCTGGGATAATGGTGTTGATGTGAGCCATTACTAGCCTTTCAAAGCACTTCATGGCTACGGACGTGAGTGCTACGGGTCTGTAGTCATTTAGGCAGGTTGCCTTTGTGTTCTTGGGCACAGGGACTATGGTGGTCTGCTTGAAACATGTTGGTATTACAGACTCAATCAGGGACATGTTGAAAATGTCAGTGAAGACACCTGCCAGTTGGTCAGCACATGCTCGGAGTACACGTCCTGGTAATACGTTTGGCCCAGCGGCCTTGTGAATGTTGACCTCTTTTAAGGTCTTGCTCACATCGGCTGCGGAGAGCGTGATCACACAGTCGTCCGGAACAGCTGATGCTCTCATGCATGTTTCAGTGTTACTTGCCTCGAAGCGAGCATAGAAGTTATTTAGCTTGTCTGGTAGGCTCGTGTCACTGGGCAGCTCTTGGCTGTTCTTCCCTTTGTAGTCTGTAATAGTTTGCAAGCCCTGCCACATCCGACAAGCATTGGAGCCGGTGTAGTACGATTCGATCTTAGTCCTGTATTGAAGCTTTGCCTGTTTGATGGTTTGTCAGAGGGCATAGCAAGATTTCCTATAAGCTTCCATGGTTAGAGTCCTGCTCCTTGAAAGCGGCAGCTCTAACCTTTAGTATTGCCTGTAATCCATGGTTTCTGGTTGGGGTATGTACTTACATAATTCCACTTACCTGACAGAACAGCTTCATTAGTGTGTGTTTGTTTGTTTGTGTGAGCATGCTTGTGACGTGTGACTGACTGCTTATGCTCCATCCCATAGCAGCCAAAACGAGAGAATCAACAGATTGGTGTGAAGGTAGTTATCAGATTCCACCATGTTGTGCGGGGGAAGACAGGGAGGAGGAGGAGGAGGAGAGGAGGGGAAGGGATGGTTAGCGAGAGCTCTAATGAAGATGGGACAAAACAGCACTAGTGTGAAGGTGGCAGGGGAGTGCTAGAACAACAGCACATCAGCTCTTGTGTTGTACCGAAAAAATGATACATTAATTGGAGAGCATGCTGTGTGTTTACTGGCCATATGGGACCAATGTTGATGACTGAATAGGCCTGATTGTAACTCCTAGAGTTCTGTAATGAATTATGTGGCAGCTCTGTCGATATGAACAGTGAACGCTAGAGGACTCTGGTGAATAGTACTGTAGATTGGTTCTATTCAGTGGGATTTTTGTGATGAACGGCTGTGAGGGGGGTGCCCAACTGGAGACTCTCTCTAGCTTGGACTGTTACTCATTTATCCATGCCACACCATCACTCTTAGTTATATATTTATAACGCATCACCGGGGGCAAACTACCTGCCCTCCAGGACACCTACACCACCCGATGCTACAGGAAGGCCATAAAGATCATCAAGGACATCAACCACCCGAGCCACTGCCTGTTCACCCCGCTGTCATCCAGAAGGCGAGGTCAGTACAGGTGCATCAAAGCTGGGACCGAGAGACTGAAAAACAGCTTCTATCTCAAGGCCATCAGACTGTTAAACAGCCACCACTAACATTGAGTGGCTACTGCCAACACACTGTCAATGACACTGACTCTACTCCAGCCACTTTAATCATGGGAATTGATGGGAAATTATGTAAATATATCACTAGCCACTTTAAACAATGCTACCTTATATAATGTTACTTACCCTACATTGTTCATCTCATATGCATACGTTGATACTGTACTCTATATCATCGACTGCATCCTTATGTAATACATGTATCACTAGCCACTTTAACTATGCCACTTGGTTTACATACTTAT
Source organism: Oncorhynchus tshawytscha (assembly GCF_018296145.1). NCBI lineage: Eukaryota > Metazoa > Chordata > Actinopteri > Salmoniformes > Salmonidae > Oncorhynchus > Oncorhynchus tshawytscha. The sequence continues at coordinate 58,145,956 of NC_056441.1, forward strand.
CTCATATGTATATACTGTACTCGATATCATCTACTGTATCTTGCCTATGCTGCTCTGTACCATCACTCATTCATATATCCTTATGTACATATTCTTTATCCCCTTACACTGTGTATAAGACAGTAGTTTTTTTTTGGAATTGTTAGTTAGATTACTTGCTCGTTATTACTGCATTGTCGGAACTAGAAGCACAAGCATTTCGCTACACTCGCATTAACATCTGCTAACCATGTGTATGTGACAAATAAAATTTGATTTGATTTGATATATTTAAGCAATAAGGTACAAGGGGGTGTGGTGTATGGGCAATATACCACGGCTAAGGGCTGTTCTTATGCACGACTCAACGAGGAGTGCCTGGATACAGCCCTTAGCCGTGGAATATTGCCCATACACCACACCCCCTTGTGCCTTATTGATTAAATATATAACTCAGAGTGATGGTGTGGCATGGATAAATGAGTCCATATACCACAAACCCCTGAAGTGCCTTATTGCTTAAAGTCCTAATGATGGTGTGACATTTTTTGTAACCTTTATTTAACTGGGCAAGTCAGTTAAAAACAAATTCTTATTTTAAATGACGGCCTAGGAACAGTGGGCGAACTGCCTTGTTCAGGGGCAGAACGACAGATTTTTACAGATTTAAATGCACAAGGACCTCTACTCCGACAATTAATCCACACATAAAACGGCCAACCGAATCGTTTCTAGTCATCTCTCCTCCTTCCAGGCTTTGGTGATCGCATAGAAGAAGAATGACTTCTATTTTAGCCCTTGGAAACTAGACGCTCGTTGGCGTGTGAATGCAGTGTGGGTGCAATAATTGAATAACATAGATTCCTAAATTTATTTTGCGAGCATGTTTAACTCTCATTACATGCTGACCAGACCGTACACGTCGCGTGCGCAAGCATCGCAAAATAAATTTAGAAATCCATGTTATTCATGTCCATGTCTGCGACGCCAAGGACTTAAATAGAACTCCTTTCTATTTCTGACACAGATCCCTCTGAAAGTCCTACCTCTCCCATTTCCTCATTGGTTTATAGAAGCAGGTACCAAACGTGCCATCTCCTCATTGGTTATACCCACGTGGGTGATTGAAAGACGAACTTTGTTGTCAGTTGTCGTGGTAATACAATGAAAGTTTAGATGCTAATCACTATATAAGTTCAAAGATGAAAAAGCCTGGAAGGAGGAGAGATGACTTGAAACGATTCAGTTGGCCGTTTTATGTGTGGATTAATTGTCAGAGTAGAGGTCCTTGTGCATTTCAGGTAAAATAACAACTCAATGTTTATATCCCAGGACAAATTAGCTAGCAACAGCAAGCTAGCTAAATAGGACAAATTAGCTAGCAAGTGCAAGCTAATTAGCTAAATTGCCATACATGTTTAATGCTTTTCGACCTGTCCCCAAATTAATGTAATTGGTTCAGAGTTTGTTTTGATATTTTAACCTGTGTGTATGCACGATAGCGTACGATGGCGCACACGCGCAGCCGGTTTGGGTTCCTGATAATGGAATTTATATTTGATAATGGAATGTATATGTTTAAATTAATGATTAGAAAGTTCCACCCTGAAACCAAATGAAATTGATTCGAATCATAAAACTATTCTTCATGGTGTGTGTAGTTTTAGTCAGTAAAAGTATAATTAATGATGTGTGTAGTTGTAGTCAGAATTAGGGTAAAACAATATATCTGTACAATATATCTTTATAGTATCTTAAACACAGACTGTCTGAGCAGAATTCGGTGCCGACCTGGCTGTGAGAGATTTGGAGGAGGGCAGGGAGTACTTCTCATGGTCTCCCTAATCTTGGGGGAGGACAGGGAGTACTTCTCACGGTCTCCCTAATCTTGGGGGAGGACAGGGAGTACTTCTCATGGTCTCCCTAATCTTGGGGGAGGACAGGGAGTACTTCTCACGGTCTCCCTAATCTTGGGGGAGGACAGGGAGTACTTCTCATGGTCTCCCTAATCTTGGGGAGGACAGGGAGTACTTCTCATGGTCTCCCTAATCTTGGGGAGGACAGGGAGTACTTCTCACGGTCTCCCTAATCTTGGAGGAGGACAGGGAGTACTTCTCATGGTCTCCCTAATCTTGGGGAGGACAGGGAGAACTCCTCACGGTCTCCCTAATCTTAGGGGAGGACAGGGAGTACTTCTCATGGTCTCCCTAATCTTGGGGGAGGACAGGGAGTACTTCTCATGGTCTCCCTAATCTTGGGGGAGGACAGGGAGTAATTCTCACGGTCTCCCTAATCTTGGGGAAGGACAGGGAGTACTTCTCATGGTCTCCCTAATCTTGGAGGAGGGCAGGGAGTACTTCTCATGGTCTCCCTAATCTTGGGGAGGACAGGGAGTGCTTCTCACAGTCTCCTAATCTTGGGGGAGGACAGGGAGTGCTTCTCATGGTCTCCCTAATCTTGGGGGAGGACAGGGAGTACTTCTCACGGTCTCCCTAATCTTGGAGGAGGACAGGGAGTACTTCTCATGGTCTCCCTAATCTTGGGGAGGACAGGGAGAACTCCTCACGGTCTCCCTAATCTTAGGGGAGGACAGGGAGTACTTCTCATGGTCTCCCTAATCTTGGGGAGGACAGGGAGTACTTCTCATGGTCTCCCTAATCTTGGGGGAGGACAGGGAGTACTTCTCACGGTCTCACTAATCTTGGGGGAGGACAGGGAGTACTTCTCATGGTCTCCCTAATCTTGGGGAGGACAGGGAGTACTTCTCACGGTCTCCCTAATCTTGGGGAGGACAGGGAGTACTTCTCATGGTCTCCCTAATCTTGGGGGAGGACAGGGAGTACTTCTCATGGTCTCCCTAATCTTGGGGAGGACAGGGAGTACTTCTCACGGTCTCCCTAATCTTGGAGGAGGACAGGGAGTACTTCTCATGGTCTCCCTAATCTTGGGGGAGGACAGGGAGAACTCCTCACGGTCTCCCTAATCTTAGGGGAGGACAGTGAGTACTTCTCATGGTCTCCCTAATCTTGGGGGAGGACAGGGAGTACTTCTCATGGTCTCCCTAATCTTGGGGGAGGACAGGGAGAACTCCTCACGGTCTCCCTAATCTTAGGGGAGGACAGGGAGTACTTCTCATGGTCTCCCTAATCTTGGGGGAGGACAGGGAGTACTTCTCATGGTCTCCCTAATCTTGGGGGAGGACAGGGAGTAATTCTCACGGTCTCCCTAATCTTGGGGAAGGACAGGGAGTACTTCTCATGGTCTCCCTAATCTTGGAGGAGGGCAGGGAGTACTTCTCATGGTCTCCCTAATCTTGGGGGAGGACAGGGAGTGCTTCTCACAGTCTCCCTAATCTTGGGGGAGGACAGGGAGTGCTTCTCATGGTCTCCCTAATCTTGGGGGAGGACAGGGAGTACTTCTCACGGTCTCCCTAATCTTGGAGGAGGACAGGGAGTACTTCTCATGGTCTCCCTAATCTTGGGAGAGGGCAGGGAGTACTTCTCATGGTCTCCCTAATCGTGGGGGAGGACAGGGAGTACTTCTCATGGTCTCCCTAATCTTGGGGGAGGACAGGGAGTACTTCTCATGGTCTCCTGATCTTGGGGGAGGACAGGGAGTACTTCTCACGGTCTCCCTAATCTTGGGGGAGGACAGGGAGTACTTCTCATGGTCTCCCTAATCTTGGGGGAGGACAGGGAGTACTTCTCACGGTCTCCCTAATCTTGGGGGAGGACAGGGAGTACTTCTCATGGTCTCCCTAATCTTGGGGGAGGACAGGGAGTACTTCTCACGGTCTCCCTAATCTTGGAGGAGGACAGGGAGTACTTCTCATGGTCTCCCTAATCTTGGGGGAGGACAGGGAGAACTCCTCACGGTCTCCCTAATCTTAGGGGAGGACAGGGAGTACTTCTCATGGTCTCCCTAATCTTGGGGGAGGACAGGGAGTACTTCTCATGGTCTCCCTAATCTTGGGGGAGGACAGGAGTAATTCTCACGGTCTCCCTAATCTTGGGGAAGGACAGGGAGTACTTCTCATGGTCTCCCTAATCTTGGAGGAGGGCAGGGAGTACTTCTCATAGTCTCCCTAATCTTGGGGGAGGACAGGGAGAACTCCTCACGGTCTCCCTAATCTTAGGGAGGACAGGGAGTACTTCTCATGGTCTCCCTAATCTTGGGGGAGGACAGGAGTACTTCTCATGGTCTCCCTAATCTTGGGGAGGACAGGGAGTAATTCTCACGGTCTCCCTAATCTTGGGGAAGGACAGGGAGTACTTCTCATGGTCTCCCTAATCTTGGAGGAGGGCAGGGAGTACTTCTCATGGTCTCCCTAATCTTGGGGAGGACAGGGAGTACTTCTCACGGTCTCCCTAATCTTGGAGGAGGACAGGGAGTACTTCTCATGGTCTCCCTAATCTTGGGAGAGGGCAGGGAGTACTTCTCATGGTCTCCCTAATCGTGGGGGAGGACAGGGAGTACTTCTCACTGTCTCCCTAATCTTTGTCGGCTGGGTAGTGATACAGTATGTGCGTAGGATACCTGCTGTTTGTGTGTGAAGGTATGTGCGTAAGGAGCCAGTATAAAATGGATGGTTTTGTACAACGGACTGGGACGTCCTCGTGAATAAACATTTTGTCTATTGTAGCTGGGACTCTGTTGTCTGTTTCATTCAACTATAATCTTACAAATTCTGGGTTGCAGACTGAGCAGTTTGATTGAAGTTCCGTTTATGAACATTGATAACATAATTCACGTAACAGTTCCGAAAGACATGTCTGCGTGTCTGCATACAATCATGGATGTGTACATGCATATTCACAATAGATAAAGCCAAATATCAAATCAAATCAAATCAAATTTTATTTGTCACATACACATGGTTAGCAGATGTTAATGCGAGTGTAGCGAAATGCTTGTGCTTCTAGTTCCGACAATGCAGTAATAACCAACAAGTAATCTAACTAACAATTCCAAAACTACTGTCTTATACACAGTGTAAGGGGATAAAGAATATGTACATAAGGATATATGAATGAGTGATGGTACAGAGCAGCATAGGCAAGATACAGTAGATGGTATCAAGTACAGTATATACATATGAGATGAGTATGTAAACAAAGTGGCATAGTTAAAGTGGCTAGTGATACATGTATTAAATAAGGATGCAGTCGATGATATAGAGTACAGTATATACGTATGCATATGAGATGAATAATGTAGGGTAAGTAACATTATATAAGGTAGCATTGTTTAAAGTGGCTAGTGATATATTTACATCATTTCCCATCAATTCCCATTATTAAAGTGGCTGGAGTTGTGTCAGTGTGTTGGCAGCAGCCACTCAATGTTAGTGGTGGCTGTTTAACAGTCTGATGGCCTTGAGATAGAAGCTGTTTTTCAGTCTCTCGGTCCCAGCTTTGATGCACCTGTACTGACCTCGCCTTCTGGATGATAGCGGGGTGAACAGACAGTGGCTCGGGTGGTTGATGTCCTTGATGATCTTTATGGCCTTCCTGTAACATCGGGTGGTGTAGGTGTCCTGGAGGGCAGGTAGTTTGCCCCCGGTGATGCGTTGTGCAGACCTCACTACCCTCTGGAGAGCCTTACGGTTGTGGGCGGAGCAGTTGCCGTACCAGGCGGTGATACAGCCCGCCAGGATGCTCTCGATTGTGCATCTGTAGAAGTTTGTGAGTGCTTTTGGTGACAAGCCGAATTTCTTCAGCCTCCTGAGGTTGAAGAGGCGCTGCTGCGCCTTCTTCACGATGCTGTCTGTGTGAGTGGACCAATTCAGTTTGTCTGTGATGTGTATGCCGAGGAACTTAAAACTTGCTACCCTCTCCACTACTGTTCCATCGATGTGGATAGGGGGGTGTTCCCTCTGCTGTTTCCTGAAGTACACAATCATCTCCTTAGTCTTGTTGACGTTGAGTGTGAGGTTATTTTCCTGACACCACACTCCGAGGGCCCTCACCTCCTCCCTGTAGGCCATATCGTCGTTGTTGGTAATCAAGCCTACCACTGTTGTGTCGTCCACAAACTTGATGATTGAGTTGGAGGCGTGCGTGGCCACGCAGTCGTGGGTGAACAGGGAGTACAGGAGAGGGCTCAGAACGCACCCTTGTGGGGCCCCAGTGTTGAGGATCAGCGGGGTGGAGATGTTGTTGCCTACCCTCACCACCTGGGGGCGGCCCGTCAGGAAGTCCAGTACCCAGTTGCACAGGGCGGGGTCGAGACCCAGGGTCTCGAGCTTGATGACGAGCTTGGAGGGTACTATGGTGTTATACAGTGCATCAGGAAGGTATTCAGACCCCTTGACTTTTTCCACATTTACATTACAGCCTTATTCTAAAATTGATTACATTGTTATTGAGAAAAAATGTACTTTCAGTGCCTGTGATATGTGGTTGTCCCACCTAGCTATTTTAAGATAAATGCACTAACTGTAAGTCGCTCTGGATAAGAGCGTCTGCTAAATAACTAACATGTAAATGTAATGCCTTGTCTTTTTCTGAAGAAACAACTATAACAATGTAACACTAGCTGTAACACAATGTAACACTAGCTGTAACACAATGTAACACTAGCTGTAACACAATGTAACACCACCTCATGTCACTATTCAGCCTACCCACATTTACATTTCTCATTTTCGTCATTTAGCACAGCGACCAGGGTTGGGGAGTAACGTTACATGTTAAGGATTACAAAAAAAACTGTAACTGTACTCTGTTACTTTACCATCAACAATATTGTAATCAGGTTACAGATACTTCTGAAAAATTAGATGATTACTTCGAGGATTACTTTTACATTTAGAAAGGATGTTTTTTAAAAACAATATTTGTCAGTTCTCTGTTTTCTGAATGACATTCAAATCAGCATTGAAAAAAGGAGCAGGTTTAAATTTGTTCAACGTCAGCGAGTCTGACCATAAATTAGAGACCACTATCATGACACACCAAATGTGTTTGATGGATCGCGGGAAAAGAGCTGAAATAGGCTATTGAGTCCAAGCTATGTATTCCAATGGTGCGACAGCTGTCGGCATCCAAAGACTATCCAACTTGAATAATCGCTTGGAGGTAAGGATGACATTAGTGGTGATACGGACATCACTTATTATTAATATCTACATAGCGCATAGATGTGAATCACACTGCTGCTCTCTCATTTAGCTATTTGTGCCGTACGGATTGTGGTTGTTGTGGATGGCTGTTCACAAATCTAAATGTGTATTTGAACCCAATAATGGTTGAATTCAAGAAGTTTAAGCTGCCTATCAATCACTGTTTTTGAAACCAGTGGACAGCCAGTGAAAAATGCGCTCTTGCGACAGCTGCATAGTGCGGATCCCTACCTATGGAATACAATCAAATCAAATCCAATGGTTAGCAGATGTTAATGCGAGTGTAGCGAAATGCTTGTGCTTCTAGTTCCAACAATGCAGTAATAACCAACGAGTAATCTAACCTAACAATTTCACAACAACTACCTTATACACACAAGTGTAAAGGAATGAATAAGAATATGTACATAAAAAAATATATATGAATGAGTGATGGTATAGAACGGCATAGGCAAGATGCAGTGGATGGTATAGAGTACAGTATATACATATGAGATGAGTAATGTAGGGTATGTAAACATATAAAAGTGGTATTGTTTAAAGTGGCTCGTGATACATTACATCAAGATGCAGTAGATGGTATAGAGTACAGTATATACATATGAGATGAGTAATGTAGGGTATGTGAACATTATATGAAGTGGCATTGTTTAAAGTGGCTAGTGATACATTTATTACATACATTTTTCCATTATTAAAGTGGCTGGAGTTGAGTCAGTATGTTGGCAGCAGCCACTCAATGTTAGTGATGGCTGTTTAACAGTCTGATGGCCTTGAGATAGAAGCTGTTTTTCAGTCTCTCGGTCCCTGCTTTGATGCACCTGTACTGACCTTGCCTTCTGGCGTTGTGCAGACCTCACTACCCTCTGGAGAGCCTTACGATTATGGGCGGAGCAGTTGCCGTACCAGGCGGTGATACAGCCCGACAGGATGCTCTCGATTGTGCATCTGTAAAAGATTGTGAGTGTTTTTGGTGACAAGCCAAATTTCTTCAGCCTCCTGAGGTTGAAGAGGCGCTGCTGCGCCTTCTTCACCACGCTGTTTGTGTGGTTGGAAGATTTCAGTTTGTCCGTGATGTGTACGCAGAGGAACTTAAAACTTTCTACCCTCTCCACTACTGTCCCGTCGATGTGGATAGGGGGGTGCTCCCTCTGCTGTTTCCTGAAGTCCACGATCATCTCCTTTGTTTTGTTGACTTGAGTGTTAGGTTATTTTCCTGACACCACACTCCGAGGGCCCTCACCTCCCCCCTGTAGGCCGTCTCTTCGTTGTTGGTAATCAAGCCTACCACTGTAGTGTCGTCTGCAAACTTGATGATTGAGTTGGAGGCGTGCATGGCCACGCAGTCGTGGGTGAACAGGGAATACAGGAGAGGGCTGAGAACGCAACCTTGTGGGGCCCCAGTGTTGAAGATCAGCGGGGTGGAGATGTTGTTACCTACCCTCACCACCTGGGGGCGGCCCGTCAGGAAGTCCAGGACCCAGTTGCACAGGGCGGGGTCGAGACCCAGGGTCTTGAGCTTGATGACGAGTTTGGAAGGTACTATAGTCTTAAATGCTGAGCTGTAGTCGATGAACAGCATTCTCACATAGGCATTCCTCTTGTCCAGATAGGTTAGGGCAGTGTGATTGCGATTGCGTCGTCTGTGGACCTGTTGGGGCGGTAAGCAAATTGGAGTGGGTCTAGGGTGTCGGGTAGGGTGGAGGTGATATGGTCCTTGACGAGTCTCTCAAAGCACTTCATGATGACGGTAGTGAGTGCTAAGGTGGGTTGTCATTTAGCTCAGTTACCTTAGCTTTCTTGGGAACAGGAATGTGGTGAGGCTTTTAGTGCTCAATTTAATTAATGCTCATAAAAATTTAAAAATCCATAGGCCTAATGGACACATGCTCAAACTCGCACACTGTTGATAGACTTAAATGAGCAATCTGTAGTTGCTATATCCATTTTTGGATTAAATTATATGATCATTTATAAATGCCTCATGAGCTTAGTTCAACCATCACACCCATTGAGAACCCAAAATATAAGCTTTTTTTCTCCAATGTTTGTAAACATTATAAATGAAAACAAACACCTTATAGCCTCATTACATGGTTAAAACTATAATTTTGATATCATGGATGGTCAGTTTCGCATCCATAGCTCTGTCTATTAATCTGGTTGTGTGGTTACATTTCTCCAGACCCATCCCTCAGTTTTTTACCAAAACAGAGATGGGGTGGCCGTTTTGTTATTGTTTCATCTGTGGATTTGCCCTTTAAACAGCTGCATATGATCAAGATATCAAAGTGTCACCAACAAAAAGGTAAACAATAGGCCTATAGCAAATGCAGCACATGGCATACCTTTTCTCGTAAATAGCACTTTTCAGTAGTGCTCAAAGCATGCCATTCCATGAGCGCAGAATTTATTTTTCAACTCGATCAATGAGCACAATTTTTATTTAACTAGACAAGTCAGTTAAGAACTTAAGAACAAATTCTTATTTACAATGAAAGCCTACCCCGGCCAAACCCTAATCCGGACGACGCTGGGCCAATTGTGTGCCCTATGGGACTCCCAATCACGGCCGGTTGTGATACAGCCTGGAGTCAAACCAAGGTCTGTAGTGACACCTCTAGCACTGAGACGCAGTGCCTTAGACCACTGCGCCACTTGGGAGGCGATCAGTCCATGACAACAAAATCATAAACAACAGAGTTGGGCTGGCTAATAAGTCCTTATAGTTTTGGGGTTATGCTCAGGTAAAACAATTTGGCTAATCTATACTTCCATATTTCCAAGTCCTATTCTTGAAGATCAAGGGGTATAACATTTATTGGAATGACTGGAATTCTGAAAGACTTTGGTTATTAAAGATATAATTTAATTGTATTATTATATGTAGTAGAAAGTGATGGGTTAGAAGAAGCATACATAACCAACCCATAAAGTAAAAGTTAACATCCCATATATGGCCAGCTTATTAAACTTTAACATTGATTTATCCTGCAATAGATGTTGTTCAATTGCTAACATACATTTTTGTCTTTTTCTAAAGCCTCTTAAGGGGAAAGTAATCTAAAAAGTAACAGAATGTAATCAGATTACATTACTGAGTTTGGGTATTCCAAAAGTTACGTTACTGATTACAATTTTGGACAGGTAACTAGTAACTGTAACGGATTACATTTAGAAAGTAACCTACCCAACCCTGAGAGCCACTTACAGTAAATGTGAAGTATGGCAGCAGGAGGACGCAAGATAGGGAAAATACTGGCATTACTTGGCATTTACTTCAAACTATTGTATAAGTAAGAGTTTTGACAAGTTATACTCTCCCAAGGAGTAAGATACCAACATTCAGAAGCAGTGATTGAGCATGTTTCAAGGTGGAACCAGGAGATCCATTTGGGGAAGAAAAGCTCTCATTCTCAACAGCTGTTTGGAGACATTATAATTGCGTTTTTCCAACCGACCGCTTTACGGCTGATTGAACTATCAGAGAGACAGCCAACTAACTCTCGCTATCAATGCCTCTGCAGGTGCACAGAAACAATAACATCTTCTCGGGCGTGGAAAATGTGTCTGTGTCCCTGAGGCGCTGTCTGATGAAACTTTTATGTGACAGTCTCATGTCTTTCTGGGTGTTTCTGAGTTATGCTAATAGATGCTAATGTCCTGGGCGCCCCCTCAACAGGAAGGTTGTCAGCAGTACCGGGAGCCATTCAGGAAAATCAAGCAGCGGTGCCTCAGAGATCAGACAATTTATCTGGGATTTGACGAGTAATTCCAGCGTGGCGTGATGGAGCCTGCTGTCTATCAAGGGTTGTCGTTCTTCGTGTCTTTGTCATGTAGCTTAGTTGGTAGAGCATGGTGCTTGCAATGCCAGAGTTGTGGGTTTGATTCACACAGGGGGCCAGTACGAAATAAAATGTATGCACTCACTACTATAAGTTGCTCTGGATAAGAGTGTCTACTATATGACAAAACATGAAATATGACCCTCAGATATGTCTATGTACTCTTACTACTTTATTGTCTGTTTCTGTCTCATGTACTTTACACACACAGACACAATGTTTTTTTCATCAAGGCGTATTGCTTTCAGGCTACCTAGCTACTGTAGCTATGGCAACGTGGATATGTCGTTATAAAATGGTTACAAAATCATTTGAGACATGAGAGACCATATTGGCTTCACAGATTGTCAGGTAATAACCATGTTCAAGACAGAATGCTCTTTGTATGAGAAAAACACTCAAAGGACTTGTTCCAGTATTTTGCCACAACTTTACCGGCCCATGGTTGGGACATTGAGTTGTGTTTGTGTGTTTGCAAGCATGCCGTATTTGTCACTAAGGCATAGGCTTGCCTTACATCTTCCTAAACATCTTCCATCTTCCTTAGTGTGGTCCGTGTGCGGTTGAACCAGCTTGCCATTAAACCGCCCCCGCCGGCCATCCCTGCAGCCTCACCCACGGTACAGATGACTCAGCCATAAATATTGACTGCCTGATAAACTGGATGAATTGACCAGGCCCAATTATCAATCATTACAGGCCTGCTGATCCCACTGGCCATCCCACTGGCCAGTCCCACTGTTACACCTCTGTCCAATGAGGTGGCCCCGTGGCAGTGGTGTAAAGTACTTAAGTAAAAATACTTTAAAGTACTACTTAAATGTTTTTTCAATGTATCTGTACTTTACTATTCATATGTTTGACTACTTTTACTTTACTACATTCCTAAAGAAAATAATGTACTTTTTACTCCATACATTTTCCCTGACACCCAAAAGTACTTGTTACATTTTCAGTGCTTAACACTGGGCAGGACAGGAAAGTGGTCCAATTCACTCACTTATCAAGAGAATATCCTTGGTCATCTCTGCTGCCTCTGATTTGGAGGACTCACTAAACACAAATGCTTTGTTTGTAAATGTTGTCTGCGTGTTGAAGTGTGCCCCTAGCTATCTGTAAATTTAAAAAACAAGAAAATTGTGCCATCTGATTTTCATATTATAAGCAATTTGAAATAATTTACACTTTTACTTTTGATATTTAAGTATACTTTTGCAATTAGATTTACTTTTGATACTTAAGTATATTTAAAACCAAATACTTTTAGACTTTTACTCAAGTAGTATTTTTCTGAGTGACATTTACTTTTACTTTAGTCATTTTACTCAAGTATGACAATTGGGCACTTTTTCCACCACTGCCCCGTGGTGCTAGTCTCAGACCTGAAAATATTTGGCCAGGTGTAGCACCAGGACTACCTGGGAGTTTTACCAATCCTGACTCCATATATTGTACATTAAAACTTTATTATCGTTATACCCTACACACCATCACTTTCATTTATCTCTATGCCATCTATAATTCAGTATGCTTTACTGAATGAATAAATCCTCAGCCTGCGGTGAGAGTTGATATTGAGCTTGTTCATTTTGTTTGCCGTGGTAGTTCTGCTCGGAGACAGCTCTGTCATCTACTCCTAAGCAATTCCATAATAAATGGTGTTTGTGTGTGTGTGTGTGTGTGTGTGTGTGTGTGTGAGGGGCTGAAGAATGGCCAGCAGCTCATCCCACCTCTTCCACCACCACTTCCCCCACCGCCTCAAATCTCTCTGTCTTTCTCTTTCTTTCTTTGTCTCTCTCTCTTTGTCTGTCTCTCTCTCTGTCTTTCATGTACACAAGAATTTTCTTTCAATATTATTGATCCTTATTCGCTTCAGGACAATTAGCAAGTTGATCATTTTAACTTGTGAAGCAATACATTTTTGCTCTAAAATATCTTTAGATCTTTTTTGTTCGTGGCCCATGTGGGAATATAGTTGTTTGTTGCGTATGTTGGTTGTTATTGTTCTGTGCCTCTGTGAGCTAATAGACGTGCTAAATCACACCGTTAGCCCTGTCCCTGTGCTTATAGGCAGTAGTTGCCTATCAAGAGAAGTAGGCGAGCCAATTGCACCAACAGCTTTACCATTCATACACCCAGAGGAACTGATTCTATTATGTTGTATGATCATATATGCTATATGTTGTCAGTTACGTAGGTGACAGAGTTTGTGACAGGTTTTGTTTCAGTATGATATGTTAGATAAAGGAATAACGACAGACACCAATGTCAGGTTCAATAGCCTTGTTTGTGCCTTGTACGAATGGCTACAACTGGAGTCCGGGGAACAGTCCGGCTAGTCGATTGCCTATCAACTAGACTCCGTAACATCATCCTTTTCAATAGAAAGTGCAAACATAAAGGCATAACATTAAATTCTTAACAGTCAGGTCATAACAATAGAAAAGCATTACATTTTCTTTTTTACTTCAGTTGTCATCTTCCTTTTTTAATTTCAATTTAATTATTTAAGAACAAATATAGATTTTAATTAACCGAGGGCAAGTTAACAGTCCCTTGCTTACAGAGTAAGCCTGTCCGGTGGCTTGCACAGCCGACCCACCCGTGAGTAAGTATTGGCTCTGACAGGGGTAGGATTAGGGGCACGAGCTGGAGAGCTTGGTGGGGTAGAAGCCTCACCTTCAGTTGGCCCATGTCTCAATTCTGCACCCCTTACCCTTAGGCCTGGACTGTGATCCAGCTCATCTAGGTGAGTGTATGGCGTGTTCTGGTTTGTCTGCTCTGCTACGCGCAGATCCACCCGATTGCGACGATAGAGGGAGCCACCAACATCCACCAGGTAAGAACGTGGTTCAACTCTCTGCAGGCATGCGCCCAGCCTCCAAAGTCCTGTGTGGTCTCCCGGCAGCGGTTTCATCCTTATCGTTTCACCCACCTCCAGATCTGGTAGGTCCCGAGCAGTCCAGTCGTAGAAGCACTTAGCGAGCTGCTTTCTGTGACGCAGTTTGTCCGTGACGCCAACCATGACGCAGGGCTCAAGTAGCTTGTTAGCTACGGGGATGGTAGTCTTCAGACGTCTGGACAGAAGGCGTTGTGCTGGGCTGCTGTCCATGTTTTCAGTGGGTGTGTTCCTCCACTGTAAGATCGCTTTCCATGGGTCGTTGCTATCGCGCAAGGCCCTGCTTAACAGGTTTTTTGCAATCTTGACAGCTGATTCTGCCTTGCCATTTGCTTTTGGGTGTCTTGGAGAGGAGGTCACGTGGTCAAACTCCCATTCTGAGGCGAAACGCTTGAACTGTGCAGTGAATTGTGGGCCATTGTCCGTGATTACCTTGTCAGGCTGACCTTGCCTTGCAAACTGCGCCTTGCAGCGCTTTATGAGCGTCTCTGCAGACAAGTCAGGGAGCAGTTCAATTTCCCAAAAGTCAGAGTAGTGATCAACGATGAGAAGATAGTCCTTTTGTCTGTGGCTGAATAAGTCCATGCTGACGATTTGCCAGGCCCTTGTGGGCAGTTCGTGTGACATCATGGTTTCCTTTTGCTGTTCATGAGCGTACTCGTTGCAGTTGCTGACAGTCTTTAATTTCTGCTTGCATGTTTGGCCAGTATAATGTTTCACGAGCCTGGCGGTAGCATGCATCACCTCCAACGTGACTGGAGTGTATGCGGGTAAGCATCTCTGGACGTAGTGATTTGGGAATAATGACCTTCTGACCTCTGAACAAGACGCCATTTTGCACGCTGATCTCATCTCGAAAGGTCCAGTATTCTCTCACTGTGAAAGGTGTCTCCTCTTTCAGGTATGGCCAACCTGCGAGAGCCATGGACTTCAGTGACTGTAGGCGTTCGTCCTTGTCAGTGTGTTGCCTTATCTGGGCTAGGCGGTGATCTGTGACGTTTAAGTAGTCTGCCTGATTGATCTGTTGAACATCTTGTTGTTCCTGCTGTAGCGAACAGATGGCCTGCCGCTGATAGACAGTGCCTCTGCCTGTACATTGTGCTGTTGCCCTGCTCAGTGTGTCGCTGATGTACATCTCTGGTCCTGGCTTGTAAATGACCTTCAGGCTGTAGTTTTGCAGAGTCAGGAGCATGCTTTGAAGCCTCTTGGGCGCGTTGAGGAGAGGTTTACTGAATATGGCAATGAGTGGTTTGTGGTCAGTTTCAGCGATGACCAGGTCTCGCCCATATAAGTAGTGATGGAATCGCTGGCAGGAGAAGACGATGCTGAGGCACTCTTTCTCAATTTGTGCATAGTTTTGTTCGGTGGGGGTGAGCACTCTCGAGGCAAACGCAACGGGCTGGCCTTCCTGCATAAGGCAGCATCCAAGTCCCCTTTGGCTGGAGTCGCTCTGGATTGTGACAGGCTTCATGACGTCGTAGTAGCGTTACACGGGCATGGATGAAGCCAGAGATTTAATCTCCTGCACTGCGGCCTCGTGCTTGGGTAGCCAGTGCCATGGTGTGTCTTTGTCCAGCAACCGGCGCAGAGGCTCACAGACTGCTGATAGGTGTGGCATGAACTTTGCAAGATAGTTTGCAAAGCCGTTGAGACGCTGTACTCCTTTTGCATCAGACGGGTTTGGCATGTCGAGGATCGCTCTGACCTTGTCTGGGTCCGGCTTCAGGCCTTTTGCCGAGAGAATGTGGCCATGGAAGTGGACGTCTTTCACCTTGAACTGCAGCTTCTTCAGGCCAAGGCGAAGCTTAACTGATCGGCAGCGCTCCATCAGTGCCAGGAGCTTCACATCATGGTCGCGTACTGCTTCTTCGTCTGTGTCACCACAGCCTACGATCAGGACATCATCTGCGATGGGTTCCCTTGCCCTTGAGCCCAGCCAGTAACTCGTGCTGCTTACGTTGGTATATCTCAGGCGCCACCGAGACACCAAACGGAAGCTTGAGCCAGCGTTTCCGACCCCAGGGGGTCCAGAAGGTAGTCATGAGGCTGCTTTCTTCATCCAGCTTGCATTGAAGGAATGCATCTCGGGCATCCACCAAGGTGAAAATCCTGGCCTTGGGAAGCTTATAGAGGACATCCTCTAGTGTCGGCATGATGTAGTGGGATCGTTTCAGTGCTTGGTTCAGATGCTTTGGGTCGATGCAGACCCTCAGCTTCTCTGGTTTTTTCACTATGACCATATTGCTGATCCAGTCAGTTGGTTCAGTCACAGATGTCATGTGGCCATCGGCCTCATACTTGTCCAGCTGGGCCTTCACAGCCACTTTCATTGCAATGGGCACATTGCGAGGAGCACACTGGACTGGAGTGATGCTCTCATCCACTTCAAAGTGTACCTCCCCAGGCACAGATTCAACGGGCATGTTGAATACATCGTCATATCTGCTAAGTAGGTGTTCTTTGGACAGGGGTCCATGCTGGACATGATCCACAATGTGCAGGTCATTTGGTACAGTGAACTGCATCAGTCCCAGGCGTTCGCATGTAGAGCCTGAGAGGAGAGGATGTTGACTGGTTTTTACAATCTCAAACTCCAGCTTGTGTTTGCGTCCCCGAATAACACATTCGGTCTCAAAGGTGCCCATAGAGCTCATTAGCTCTCCTGAGTAGAGCTTTAGTCTAGTATCGCTGGGCAATAGATGTGTGTCAGGTGCCAGATTGATTTTGTCTTTGTAGCTCATTACGTTGCATGTAGCACCAGAATCCAGTTGACATTGTTGTTGCTTGTTGTGTAATCGTAGTGTCACAAACCATTTCTTCCCTCTTGAGTGTACAGCCCCAATGGATTCATGCATGTAAATGTCACTTTCACTTTTCAGCTCTGAACATTGAATGACATCATCAACACAGTGAATCTTGCCCTCACTCACCCTTCTTTTGCTTTTGAGACACACTTTTGCAAAATGATTATTAGTTCCACAAGCTCTGCATGGTTTTCCGTAGGCAGGGCAGTGCTCTTTGCCACGTGTGTGTATTCCCACAGTATTTACATGCTACGGGGCTCTCTGTGTTCACCGTTCGTGGTGAATTGCTCTGCCTCGATTGGTTTAGTCTGAATGTCTGCCTAGCAACAGCGTGAACGGTATCAACGTCGGAGCGTGGGGTTTCGATTTCCATTGCTCTCATTCTCATGTCAGTGACTTCAGCAGTGCGGCACATTTCAATGGCATTTACTAATGTTAAGTCTCTCTCTCTCAGTAGACGCCGGCGTGTATCCTCATTTGCAATTCCCAGCACTATTTTGTCACGAATCAATTCATCTTTCAATCCCCCGTATTCACAAGTGGCGGATTTCTCTCTCAAACGGGTTACAAAGTTGTGTACTGACTCACCCTCTTCCTGTTTACAGCTTCCGAAAACGAACCGCTCATAAATTACGTTTCTGGCGGGTTTGAAGTAATTCTCCAATGCATCCAATATAGCCTTTGCATCACACTGTTGACGTGCTGTGAGGGTGAGATTGTGCCGGTAGATATGCCTGCATTCGCTGCCCATTAAACTCCTCAGAGTTGCCGCTTGTACCTCGTTGGGTTTCTCATGTAGACCGGTCGCCAGCGCATAGTCCTCGAATTCATCCCTGAAGTTGTCCCAATTAGTATTCCAGTCCCCTGTGAGAACCATGGGATTTGGTGGCAATGTTCGCTGCCATAGCAATGGAATATGAGATTTCTTTGCCTTCAGTCATCGACGTAGGTAGTGATGCTAGCTAGGCAGCTAACAACGAGTTGATCAGTGTTGTGAGTAGGAAACGGTGTGTGTTCGCATATGGAACGTAACTGCGCCTATACTGTACTTAGCTACAAAAATAACAAACGTGTGTTTTCCGAGCCACTTCCGATACCATGTTTCAGTATGATATGTTAGATAAAGGAATAACGACAGACACCAATGTCAGGTTCAATAGCCTTGTTTGTGCCTTGTACGAATGGCTACAACTGGAGTCCGGGGAACAGTCCGGCTAGTCGATTGCCTATCAACTAGACTCCGTAACAGGTTTCACATGCTATGTTGGTATTGTGTTACATGTGTGGAACCTTTAGCGATGTTAGCCTACAGTATATACTGTATCCAGAGTAGAGGTCGACCTATTATGATTTTTCAACGCCGATACCGATTATTGGAGGACCCAAAAAAAGCCGATTTTTATATTTGTAATAATGACAATTACAACAATACTGAATGAACAATGAACACTTTTATTTTAACTTAATATTATACATAAATAAAATCAATTTAGTCTCAAATAAATAATGAAACATGTTCAATTTGGTTTAAGTAATGCAAAAACACAGTGTTGGAGAAGAAAGTGAAAGTGCAAAATGTGCCATATAAAAAAGCTAACGTTTAAGTTCCTTGCTCAGAACATGAGAACATATGAAAGCTGGTGGTTCAATATTCCCAGTTAAGAAGTTTTAGGTTGTAGTTATTATAAGACTATTTCTCTCTATACCATTTGTATTTCATATACCTTTGACTATTGGATGTTCTAATAGGCACTTTAGTATTGCCAGCCTAATCTCGGGAGTTGATAGGCTTGAAGTCATAAACAGTGCTGTGCTTCAAGCATTGCTAAGAGCTGCTGGCAAACGCAGTAAAGTGCTGTTTGAATGAATGCTTACATGCCTGCTGCTGCCTACCACCGCTCAGTCAGACTGCTCTATCAAATATCATATCATATACTTAATTATAATATAATAAACACATAGAAATACGAGCCTTTGGTCATTAATATGGTCAAAACCGGAAAATATAATTTCGCGCTAGCTGTGCCACCAGAGACTCTGGGTTCGCGCCAAGGCTCTGTCGCAGACGGCCGCGACCGGGAGGTCCGTGGCCTAGCGTCGTCCGGGTTAGGGAGGGTTTGGCTGGTAGGGTTATCCTTGTCACATTGTGCACCAGCGACTCCTGTGGTGGGTCGGGCGCAGTGCACGCTAACCAAGGTCACCAGGTGCACAGTGTTTCCTCCGACACATTGGTGTGGCTGGCTTCCGGGTTGGATGTGTGCTGTGTTAAGAAGCAGTGCGGCTTGGTTGGGTTGTGTTTCGGAGGACGCATGGCTTTCGACCTTCGTCTCTCCCGAGCCCGTACGGGATTTGTAGCGATGAGACAAGATAGTAACTCATAATTGGATACCACGAAAAAGGGGGTAAAATTAATATTGTTAACATGTTTGTGTATTGATTTTAAGAAAGGCATTGATGTTTATGGTCAGGTACATTATTGCAACGAATGCGCTTTTGTTAAATCATCACCCGTTTGGCAAAGTGTAAGTAGGCTGTGATTCAATGATAAATTAACAGGCACCGCTATGATTACATGCAATGCAGAACAAGCTAGTTACCCTAGTAATATCATCAACCATGTGTAGTTAACTAGTGATTATGTGAAGATTGATTGTTTTTTTATAAGATAAGTTTAATGCTAGCTAGCAACTTGGTCCTTTTGATGTTGGACTCGCTTAACAGGTGGTCAGCGTGGTCTCCTCGTGGATTGCAATGTAATCGTCCATAATCGGCATCCAAAAAGGCTGATTACCGATTGTTATGAAAACTTGAAATCAGACCTTTTCCTAGTGTGTCTTGGTTGCGGTGGCTGGGTCTGTGGGCCGTGCTACAGCTGTGTGACCAGGTCAGCAGTCTCTCTGAGGGGTTGTGGAGTGGGCTGTTGGGCCACTGTGCGCCTCCAGTGTAGTGCTCTAAGTGGTTCTGATAGAGACTCATGAGAAAACACTTGAGAGAGTTTAGTGCTAATAAGATGTGAGTCAGTCTTAGGGAAAGCAGGGCTGTTAATGACGCTCTCACACATAGTCTCACAAACAATCACACACACACACACACACACTTGGGGATTCTACATGAGTATCATCAGCATGCTGTCCACACACTCTCAGACTTTTGTTCTGTTTCTTTTGCTAATGGGAACTGAGTCACACACACGTTTGAATGGTGTGGCTGCCTGAGGTGGCAGATATCTGGTGCTTCTGGAATTCTGTGGTGGGAAGAAAGATTTTTGACTCCTGTAAGAACCTGTCACGCCCTGGCCATAGAGAGGCTTTTTATTCTCTATTTTGGTTGGCCAGGGTGTGACTAGGGTGGGCGTTCTATGTTCTTTTTTCTATGTTTTTGTTCTATGTTTTGTATTTCTGGTTTTGGCCTGGTATGGTTCCCAATCAGAGGCAGCTGTCAATCGTTGTCTCTGATTGAGAACCATACTTAGGCAGCCTGTTTTCCCACTATGGGTTGTGGGTAGTTATTTTCTGTTTAGTGTGTTTTGCACCTGACGGAGCTGTTTCGGTTGTTTCTTTTGTTCCTTGTTGTATTTAGTGTTCAGTTTATTAAAATAATGATGAGCACTTACCACGCTGCATCTTGGTCCTCACCTTCCACCAACGGTGGTTACAGAACCATTCCTCACACATAACAAAAGCAAGGGTCGTATTCATTGAGGGCACACTCAATGACAAAACTTTTCTGCAACGGAAAACAAGAAGTGTTTATTTTTAGACAAGTTCAGATGTCTCTTCTTGTTTCAGTCCGTTTTTCATTAGGTGCATAATGAATATGACCAATGAGTCCTGGACTGGAGTCAACATGGCCTTTACATTTTTTTTTTCACCTTTATATAACCAGGTAGGCCAGTTAAGAATAAGTTCTTATTTACAACTGCGACCTGGCCAAGATAAAGCAAAGCAGTGCGACAAAAACACCACCACAGAGTTACACATAAACAAACGTACAGTCAATAACACAATAGAAACATTTAAACTCAGCAAAAAAAGAAAAATCCTCTCACTGTCAACTGCGTTTATTTTCAGCAAACTTACCATGTGTAAATACTTGTATGAACATAAGATTCAACAACTGAGACATAAACTGAACAAGTTCCAAAGACACGTGACTAACATAAATGGAATAATGTGTCCCTGAACAAAGGGGGGTCAAAATCAAAAGTATCTGGTGTGGCCACCAGCTGCATTAAGTACTGCAGTGCATCTCCTCATGGACTGCACCAGATTTGCCAGTTCTTGCTGTGAGATGTTACCCCAGTCTTCCACCAAGGCACCTGCAAGTTCCCAGACATTTCTGGGGGGAATGGCCCTAGCTCTCACCCTCCTATCCAACAGGTCCCAGACGTGCTCAATGGGATTGAGATCCGGGCTCTTCCCTGGCCATGACAGAACACTGACGTTCCTGTCTTGCAGGAAATCACGCAAAGAACGAGCAGTATGGCTGGTGGCATTGTCATGCTGGAGGGTCATGTCAAGATGAGCCTGCAGGAAGGGTACCACATGAGGGAAGAGGATGTCTTCAATGACAACAAGCTCAGTCCCATGAGTCTGTGACACACCGCCCAAGACCATAACTGACCCTCCACCTCAATATCGATCCCGCTCCAGAGTACAGGCCTCGATCCTGCTCATTCCTTTCGACGATAAACGACAATACGACCATCACCCCCGGTGAGACAAAACTGCGACTTGTCAGTGAAGAGCATTTTTTGCCAGTCCTGTCTGGTCCAGCAACAGTGGGTTTGTGCCCATAGGTGACGTTGTTGCCGGTGATGTCTGGTGAGGACCTGCTTTACAACAAGCCTACAAGCCCTCAGTCCAGCCTCTTTCAGCCTATTGTGGACAGTCTGAGCACTGTTGGAGAGATTGTGCGTTCCTGGTGTAACTCGGCAGTTGTTTCCATCCTGTACTTGTCCCGCAGGTGTGATGTACGGATGTACCGATCCTGGGCAGGTGTTGTTACATGTGGTCTGCCACTGCGAGGACGATCAGCTGTCCGTTCTGTTTCCCTATAGCGCTGTCTTAGGCGTCTCACAGTACGGACATTGCAATTTATGCCCTGGCCACATCTGCAGTCCTCATGCCTCCTTGCAGCATTCCTAAGGCACGTTCACACAGATGGGCAAGGACCCTGGGCATCTTTCTTTTGTTGTTTTTCAGAGTCAGTAGAAAGGCCTCTTTGGTGTCCTAAGTTTTTATAACTGTGACCTTAATTGGCCACCGTCTGTAAGCTGTTAGTGTCTTAACGACCGTTCCACAGGCGCATGTTCAGTCATTGTTTGTAGTTCATTGAACAAGCATGGGAAACAGTGTTTAAACCCTTTACAATGAACAGCTGTGAAGTTATTTGGATTTTTACTAATTATCTTTGAAAGACAGGGTCCTGAAAACGGGATGTTTCTTTTTGTGCTGAGTTTATGTACATTTATGTGCAAATGTAGAAGATTAGGGAAGTAAGGCAATAAATAGACCATAGAGGCGAAATAATTACAATTTAGCATTAACACTGGCGTGATAGATGTGCAGATGATGATGTGCAAGTAGAGATATTGGGGTTCAAAAGAGCAAGAACAAAGATAACAGGATGCAAATTTATGTTTGAAAAAGATAGCCTTCCAGGATACCCAGGCCAGGTCGATTTGAAAGGCCTGCTCACTGAAGTGTTTTAGGGAGCGTTTGACAGTGGTGAGGGGTGGTCGTTTGACCGCGGACCCATTACGGATGCAGGCAATTAGGCAGTGATATCTGAGATCCTGGTTGAAGACAGCAGAGGTGTATTTAGAGGGCAAGTTTGTCAGGATGATATTTAAGAGGGTGCCCATGGTTACCGATTTAAGGGTTGTACCTGGTAGGCTCCTTGATAATTTGTGTGTGATTGAGGGCATCTAGCTTAGATTGTAGGATGGCCGGGGTGTTAAGCATATCCCAGTTTAGGTCACCTAACAGTATGAACTCTGAAGACATATGGGGGGCAATCAATTCACATTTGGTGTCCAGGGCACAGCTGGGGGTTGAGGGGGGTCTATAACAAGCTGCAACGTTGAGAGACTTGTTTCTGGAAAGGTGGATTTTTAAAAGTAGAAGGTCGAATTGTTTGTGGAGACCTGGATAGTATAACAGAACTCTTCAGGCTATCTCTGCGGTAGATTGTAACTCCGACCCCCTTTGGCAGATCTATCTTGTCAGGAAAAGGTTGTGGTTGGGGATGGAAATTTCAGGATTTTGGTGGCCTTCCTAAGCCAGGATTCAGACACGGCTAGGACATCCGGGTTGACGGAGTGTGCTAAAGCAGTGAATAAAACAAACTTAGGGAGGAGGCTTCTGATGTTAACATGCATGAAACCAAGGCTTTTACGGTTACAGAAGTCAACAAATGAGAGCGCCTGGGGAATGGGAGTGGTGCTGGGGGCTGCAGGGCCTGTGTTAACCTCTACATCACCAGATGAACAGAGGAGGAGTAGGATAAGAGTACGGCTAAAGTCTATAAGAACGGGTCCTCTAGTTTGTTCGGAACAGAGAGTAAAAGGAGCAGATTTCTGGGCGTGGAAGAATAGATTCAAGGCATAATGTACAGACAAGGGTATGGTAGGATTTGTGTACAGTGGAGGTAAACCTAGGCATTGAGAGACGATGAGAGAGGTTTTGTCTCTAGAGGCATCAGTTAATCCAGGTGAGGTCACCGCGTGTGTGGGGGTGGGACAAAAGGGCTATCTAAGGCATGTTGGGCAGGGCTGGGGGCTCTACAGTGAAATAAGACAATAATCACTAACCGAAACAGCAATAGACAAGGCATATTAACATTAGGGAGAGGCATGTGTAGCCGAGTGATCATAGGGTCCAATGAGTAGCAATAGGTGAGCCAGGGAGCCGTTTCAGTCGTCGCTACTACGTTAGGCGAGCTGGAGACATGGCGATTCAGGCGTCACAATGGAAGAACTTGTTGAAATCACCTCGGACGATTAAATCGGCAGACCAGTCGCGATGGATCAGCCGGGCTCCGTGTTGGCAGTAAAGGGTCCAGGCCAATTCGCAAAAGAGGTATTGTAGCCCAAGAATTAGCTGGTGGACCATCTCGTGTAGCCGGGAGATGAGCCTAGCTCAAGGCTAACTGGTCCTTGCTTCGGGACAGAGACGTTAGCCAGGTGTAGCCACTCTGATTGCAGCTAGCTAGCTGCGATGATCCGGTGTAAAGGTTCAGAGTTTGCGATAGGAATCCGGAGATGTGGTAGAGAAAAAGCAGTCCGATATGCTCTGGGTTGATATTGCGCTGTGCAGACTGGCAGGTATTGAGCTGAGGCTGGCTGGTGTCGAGTTAACGATGAAGACCGCTAGCAGTAGCTAACTGACTACTAGCTAGTAGCTAGTTAGCTGGCTAGCTGCTGATGGGGGTTCCGCTTGTATATAAAAATAGCAGATCCGTACCACATTGGGTGACAGCCCAATTTTTCAGTTTTTGA
Source organism: Oncorhynchus tshawytscha (assembly GCF_018296145.1). NCBI lineage: Eukaryota > Metazoa > Chordata > Actinopteri > Salmoniformes > Salmonidae > Oncorhynchus > Oncorhynchus tshawytscha. The sequence continues at coordinate 58,170,107 of NC_056441.1, forward strand.
TTTGTTAAAAAAGTTTGAAATATCCAATAAATGTCGTTCCACTTCATGATTGTGTCCCACTTGTTGTTGATTCTTCACAAAAAAATACAGTTTTATATCTTTATGTTTGAAGCCTGAAATGTGGCAAAAGGTTGCAAAGTTCAAGGGGGCCGAATACTTTCGCAAGGCACTGTATGTATGAAATATATACGAAAAAACCCCAGAGGAAAACAATATTTACACGGGACAGGACAAGACAAAACACACATCCGACTGCTACGCCATATTGGAACCTACTTAGCTTTATCTTCTCTCACCTTCAAACACTTTTGTCAGAGTTTTTTTCTCTCTCTAAATATGGTGAATTATTAATGGGAGAAAGCAGCATGAAAGAGACTGCCAGGGTCCATTAAAGTAATGCGTGCGTGCTAGTGACAAACCCTGTGCCTCTGGTTGCACATATGAGTTCAAACTGTAGGTTTGTTCGCAGAACGTTTCTGATTACTTATGGACAGAACCGGGAAGCCTGTTTATAACTGTGCATTAATGTATCATTTGTTGTGGCCTTTACAAGAACAATACAGCTAGCATGTGACGAGTGGACATATTTGCAACAGGCTTTCGCAAGTAGAGAGAGTGAAAAGCAAAGAAGACAAGAAAGAGGGAAAAGAACATGAAGGAAGAAAGGAGAGACATGATAGGAGGGATGAAAATGAGATTTGAGAGTTTGGGCTGGTAAACTGAGCTCTCTTATCTTAGACGCGCTGCAAATATGAAACTGCCGTAGAACATTGCACTCTCTGCCACTCTTGGTTTTGCAGCCTAAGCAGGAAAATTTGTAATAAATATCCAGGTGTTAATAATGGACAAGGGGAGAATCCTCTGAGCCAATGGTGATGGCTGTTACAGAATAGTGAGGATACAGCCTACGTTTCGATTGACACCCTATTCCCTATGTAGTGTACTACTTTTGACCAGAGTCCTGTGAAGTAGTGGTTGTTTGAGATGCAACCATAATATACAGTGGTTTATATATTGAGTCTGAAATGGATGTTTCGTTTCCCATGTCATCTATAGTCATTTTCCCTTTCCTCTTTGTGTTGTCAGTTTTTCACAGACCCCTGTGCCAACAGCCCATGTTTCCATGGCAACTGTAGCCGCAGTGGTGAGAGCGAGGAGTACACCTGCGAGTGCAGCGAGGGGTACGAGGGGGAGAAGTGTGAGCAGGGCACCTTGGACCTGCTGCCTGCCTCCAACTGGGATCCTGCCACACCCCCTGCCCCCGAACAGGCCACACCCGCCACACCCACAACCGCCACTCAGCCCTCCCAGCCAACAACAGTGTCCAGCACCACGCAGGCACCTCCGACGCTGCAACCGTGGCAGCCTAAGGCTGGACAGAGACTCTTGGTGGTGCAGTGGGAGAAAGAACAGGTCAGAGATGAATGCTACCTGTAATCGATTAGTCCCAACAGTCCAGCTGACCAGCTAGCTAGGTTCAGAGTTCGCAGAACTTCTTTATTTGTCTTATAAAATAATTACATTTATCCACTTGCTGCCTCATGTGTGTATCTTTGTGTATTTCCATGTATGTGAGTGCCTGTGTGTATGTGTGTCTCTGTGTATCCATGCATGCATATGTGTGTATGTTTGTGTTCCTGTTGCAGGTGACGGAGGGACTGCACTGTGTGAGTCCTGAGCTGTGTGAGCTGACCTCTGGAACTCTGACTCTCTCTCTAGAGGTGCCTGAGGAGACTGCCATCAAGTAAGAGCCCTGTATTGCATGTACTGGTACCTTCCTGTATGTATGTGTATATGTGTGTGAGTGTGTGTGTTTGCATAGTGCTCTCCCTCCCTCCCCTATTTATCCTAACCTCTCCCTCCCTCCCCTGTTTATCCTAACCTCTCCCTCTCTCTCCCCTGTTATCCTATACTCTCCCCTCTCCCTCCCTCCCCTGTTTATTCTCCCCTCTCCCTCCCTCCCCTGTTTATTCTAACCTCTCCCTCTCTCCCCTGTTTATTCTAACCTCTCCTCTCGCCCTCTCTCCCCTGTTTATCCTAACCTCTCCCCCTCTCCATCCCTCCCCTGTTTATCCTATCCCCTCTCCATCCCTCCCGTTTATCCTATCCTCTCTCCCTCTCCCCTGTTTATCCTAATCTCTCCCTCTCTCCCCTGTTTATCCTATCCTCTCTCTCTCCCCCTCTCTCCCCTGTTTATCCTAACCTCTCCCCCTCTCCATCCCTCCCCTGTTTATCCTATCCCCTCTCCATCCCTCCCGTTTATCCTATCCTCTCTCCCTCTCCCCTGTTTATCCTAATCTCTCCCTCTCTCCCCTGTTTATCCTATCCTCTCTCTCTCCCCTGTTTATCCTAACCTCTCCCCCTCTCCATCCCTCCCCTGTTTATCCTATCCCCTCTCCATCCCTCCCCTGTTTATCCTATCCTCTCTCCCTCTCCCCTGTTTATCCTATCCTCTCTCCCTCTCCCCTGTTTATCCTAATCTCTCCCTCTCTCCCCTGTTTATCCTATCCCCTCTCCATCCCTCCCCTGTTTATCCTATCCCCTCTCCATCCCTCCCCTGTTTATCCTATCCTCTCTCTCTCCCCTGTTTATCCTAACCTCTCCCCCTCTCCATCCCTCCCCTGTTTATCCTATCCCCTCTCCATCCCTCCCCTGTTTATCCTATCCTCTCTCCCTCTCCCCTGTTTATCCTATCCTCTCTCCCTCTCCCCTGTTTATCCTAATCTCTCCCTCTCTCCCCTGTTTATCCTATCCCCTCTCCATCCCTCCCCTGTTTATCCTATCCTCTCTCCCTCTCCCCTGTTTATCCTAATCTCTCCCTCTCTCCCCTGTTTATCCTATCCCCCTCTCTCCCCTGTTTATCCTATCCTCTCTCCCTCTCCCCTGTTTATCCTATCCTCTCTCTCTCCCCTGTTTATCCTATCCTCTCTCTCTCCCCTGTTTATCCTATCCTCTCTCCCTCTTTCCCCTGTTTATCCTATCCTCTCTCCCTCTTTCCCCTGTTTATCCTATCCTCTCTCTCCCCTGTTTATCCTAACCCCTCCCGTCCTCCCTCCCCTGTTTAACCTAGCCTCTCTCTATGTCCCCTGTTTATGCTATCCTCTCTCTCTCTCTCCCCCATGTTTATCCTATCCTCTCTCTCTCTCCCCCTGTTTATCCTAACCTCTCCCATCCTCCCGTCCTCCCTCCGATGTTTATCCTATCCTCTCTCTCTCTCCCCTGTTTATCCTATCCTCTCCCTCTCTCCCTTGTTTATCCTATCCTCTCCCTCTCTCTCCTGTTTATCCTAACCTCTCCCTCTCTCCCTTGTTTATCCTATCCTCTCCCTCTCTCCCTTGTTTATCCTATCCTCTCCCTCTCTCCCTTGTTTATCCTATCCTCTCCTTCTCTCCCTTGTTTATCCTATCCTCTCCCTCTCTCCCCTGTTTATCCTAACCTCTCCCTCTCTCCCCTGTTTATCCTAACCTCTCCCTCTCTCCCTTGTTTATCCTATCCTCTCCCTCTCTCCCTTGTTTATCCTATCCTCTCCCTCTCTCCCTTGTTTATCCTATCCTCTCCTTCTCGCCCGTTTATCCCCTCCCTCCCTCCCCTGTTTAACCTAGCCTCTCCCTCTCTCCCCTGTTTATCCTATCCTCTCCCTCTCTCCCGTTTATCCCCTCCCTGTTTATCCTATCCTCTCCCTCTCTATCCCCTCCCTCCCTTCCCTATTTATCCTAACCTCTCCCTCTCTCCCCTGTTTATCCTATCCTATCCTCTCTCCCCCTGTTTATCCTAACCTCTCCCGTCCTCCCTCCCCTGTTTATCCTATCCTCTCTCTCCCATATTTATCCTAACCTCTCCCTCTCTCCCCTGTTTATCCTATCCTCTCCCTCTCTCCCCTGTTTATCCTAACCTCTCCCTCTCTCCCCTGTTTATCCTATCCTCTCCCTCTCTCCCCTGTTTATCCTAACCTCTCCCTCTCTCCCCTGTTTATCCTAACCTCTCCCTCTCCCCTGTTTATCCTAACCTCTCCCTCTCTCCCCTGTTTATCCTAACCTCTCTCCCCTCCTCTCCCCTGTTTATCCTAACCTCTCCCTCTCTCCCCTGTTTATCCTAACCTCTCCCTCTCTCCCCTGTTTATCCTAACCTCTCCCCCCCTGTTTATCCTAACCTCTCCCTCTCTCCCTGTTTATCCTAACCTCTCCCTCTCTCCCCTGTTTATCCTAACCTCCCTCTCCCTGTTTATCCTATCCTCTCTCTCCCATATTTATCCTAACCTCTCCCTCTCTCCCCTGTTTATCCTATCCTCTCCCTCTCTCCCCTGTTTATCCTAACCTCTCCCCTGTTTATCCTAACCTCTCCCCTGTTTATCCTAACCTCTCCCTCTCTCCCGTTTATCCTAACCTCTCCCTCTCTCCCCTGTTTATCCTAACCTCTCCCTCTCCCCTGTTTATCCTAACCTCTCCCTCTCTCCCCTGTTTATCCTAACCTCTCCCTCTCTCCCGTTTATCCTAACCTCTCCCTCTCTCCCCTGTTTATCCTAACCTCTCCCTCTCTCCCCTGTTTATCCTAACCTCTCCCTATCTCCCCTGTTTATCTTAACCTCTCCCTCTCTCCCAAGTGAACTATAGTTCTGCTTAAAACCACACTTGAGACTGCACTACATCTGTCTTCCCTTGAGATCATTGTCTTATGATTATCATCCTGTGTCATTTACATGGAACTTGCAGTCTTTCATTATTCAGTCACAACCCCGATGGTAGCAAATGACCTCCATTGTGTTGCCCAAGTATAGTGCCTGACTGCAATGTGTTCTGATTTAAGCAAGCATCATAAATGTCCTTTATTGGTCATTCAAAGTGATCAATGCATAGTGTCTCTTTATAAATGATGGGGGAGTGGAAACATAAGAGGTCTTTATCAGCATAACAGTCTCTGCTCTTGGCTGTAGGCAAATATCGTTGTTGTATTGGTGTGCTAATTACTGATAGTGCCTGCATGCATGCAAGCTCACACACACACACACACACACACACACACACACACACACACACACACACACACCACTTTAGGAATACCAATGAGAAAGAGGCTGAATGGAAGATGGTAGATAAAGAGAGAGATTGTTTGTTAACTTATTTAAAATCGTATTGTATTCGTCACATACACAGTTTACAGCAGGTATAAAATGTGCTGTGAAATGCTTGTGTGCTTGCTCCCTCAACATTGCAATACATTAATAAAAAAGTCCAATAAAAAATAACAAGGAGTGGGCCTCCCGAGTGGCGCAGCAGTCTAAAGCACTGCATCGCTTTAGACTGAGGCGTCACTACAGAACCGGGTTTGATCCCAGGCTGTATCACAACCGGCTGTGACCGGGAGTCCCATAGGGCGGCGCACAATAAGTCCAGCGTTGTCCGGGTTAGGGGAGGGTTTGGCTAGGGGGACTATAGTTGGCTCATCGCGCTCTAGCGACTCCTTGTGGCGGGCCAGGAGCCTGCAGGCTGATTTCGGTCATCATTTGAAAGGTGTTTCTTCCAAACATTGGTGCAGCTGGCTTCCGGGTTAAGCGCCGGGTGTTAAAAAGTGCGGTTTGGCGGGTCATGTCTCGGAGGACCTCTCCTGAGCCCATTGGGGCGTTGCAGTGATGTGATGAGACAAGATCGAAACTGGGGAGAAAAAGTTGAACACTTGCGCACAGGACCTACACACACAGCTTTAAGTACTGTTAAAGCTTCAGGCATTCTAAAGGAGTGTGACTACAGGAAAACATTACTGGCTCTATGGATACAAAGAACACAGTTTTTCAACTTGTCCAACAATGTTATGAAAACTAACCATCTGTACTGTTCAGATAACTTTACACAGATAGGCGTACACACTCCTCCTCCGTCCCATAAGTTCTCTCTGTCACTTACTCACAAACACTCTTGTATATGCAGCCTGCCTTTGAAGCATCTCTTTGAGTAGCCTATTCCTTTTCAGTTCTTCCTGTGCCATCCACATTTGTGCATAGCCTAGTCAGTCATCAAGTTAACATGACTAGCTAGCTAAACAGTGTTGTTCGTTATCAAAACCCAAAATTGCGGCTCGCGTGTATTTAAAAAAACGGCCCGCGACATGGGCACAAATCCGTGGCGGGGGAAAAAAAAAATATATATAGCTCTGGTAATACTGGGCATAGCTTTTACATGATTTTGGCTACAGACACATGGCCTTCAGCAATGTTAATGCGCAAGCATTGACTGTAGCTGTGTTTCGTGTTGTGTCCTGTGCTTAAAAAGGTCCGTTACGGAAACGCATGCTCTTAAAGGTTTCCGTGCGGTGAAGAAATGGTGACGCGATTAACGGTGTAAAAAAAGTACGCCGATAAACATGTAGCGCATAAATGCATTATTAACTCGCTAACGTTGACGGCCCTAATTTAAAGACAGCTTAATTCTTTAAACCAGTCGTCCATTTTTTTATTTATTACTAATTAATTTTAACGATCAATTTCTGACCATCTTTATCAGACAGAAAGATGTTGGTGTCATCAGCAAACAATATCAAATGTACACATACAAAATTGTAATTAACATCAATTTTTAAATAAATAAGCTGTGGGCCAAGGATCAAACCTTGAAGAATCTCAACAGGGCACGTTCTTTGAACTCCAAAACTGTGCTGTTCCACAAAACAGTTTCCTATTAACTAAGTAACTCCTAAACCAGTCGAGGTCTCTATTTCGAAGGCCATAAGTTTGTCATTTATGCAACAACAAAAAATGGTGCTCAATGCTATCAAATGCTTTTGAAAGGTCAATACTTACTTACCTGTGTGTGTTTATTTATCTGTGAGTGACTCAGCCAGTGGGAGGAGTCGGAGTGTAGCTGGTCTTGTGTTGAGTTGGAGCGCGTCTGCTTTGCTGACACTGTCTGTCTGTGTAGGGAGACGGTCTCTTCCAGTAATTGGCCAAAAGTCAGATGAGTAATTACCCTTGACCACAGCAGTCATAACTCTACTCCCTGGCCTTCAGAGCTGTACAGTCACCACAGTAAGCAGTATAGTACCCCCCACTGAGACAGACAGGACCAGGCATTACTCATGTCTACCATTCCATCCTATTAGCATGGTGGTTGTGTGTCTTATAAAATGTATACCGTGCCTTCAGAAGGTATTCACATCCCTTGACTTATTTGACATTTTGTTGTGTTCTCACGCATCTACACCCAATACCCCATAATGAAAAAGGGAAAACAAAGTGAAAACAAATGTATTGAAAATAAAATACAGAAATATCTAATTTACATATAGTACCAGTCAAAAGTTTGGACAAACCTACTCATTCCAGGATGTCTTTATTTGTACTATTTTCTACAATGTAGAATAATCAAAACTAACTACATCAAAACTATGAAATAACACATATGGAATCATGTAGTAACCTAAAAAGTGTTAAACAAATCTAAATATATTTTATATTTGAGATTCTTCAAAATAGCCCAACTTTGCCTTGATTACAGCTTTGCACACTCTTGGCATTCTCTCAACCAGCTTCATGAGGTAGTCTCCTGGAATGCATTTCAATTAGCAGGTGTGCGTTGTTAAAAATGTGTGGAATTGATTTCCTTCTTAATGCGTTCGAGCCAATCAGTTGTGTCAAGAACAGCTCAAATAAGCAAAGAGAAACGACAGTCCACCATTACTTTAAGACATGAAAGTCAGTCAATCCAGAAATGTTCATAAACTTTGAAAGTTTCTTCAAGTGCAGTTGCAAAAACCATCAAGCACTATGATGAAACTGTCTCTCATGAGGACCGCCACAGGAAAGGAAGACCCAGAGTTACCTCTGCTGTAGAGGATAAGTTCATTAGAGTTACCAGCCTCAGAAATTACAGCCCAAATAAATGCTTCACAGAGTTCAACAGACACATCTCAACATCAACTGTTCAGAGGAGACTGCGTGAATCAGGCCTTCATGGTCAGATTTCTGTAAAGAAACCACTTCTAAAGGACACCATTTAGAAGAAGAGACTTGTTTGGGCCAAGAAACACGAGCAGTGGACATTCGACCGGTGGAAATATGTCCTTTGGTCTGATGAGTCCAAATTGGAGATTTTTGGTCTCCAACCGCCGTGTCTTTGTGAGATGCAGATTAGGTGAACGGATGATCTCCGCATGTGTGGTTCCCACCAAGAAGCATGGAGGAGGAGGTGTGATGGTGTGGGTATGCTTTGCTGGTGACACTGTCTGTGATTTATTTAGAATTCAAGGCACACTTAACCAGCATGGATACCACAGCATTCTGCAGCGATAAGCCGTCCCATCTGGTTTGCGCTTAGTAGGAATATCATTTATTTTTCAACAGGACAATGAACCAACACACCCCAAAGCTGCATCAGATAACCTGGCCTCCACAACCACCCAACCTCAACCTAATTGAAATGGTTTGGGATGAGTTGGACCTCAGAGTGAATGAAAAGCAGCCAACAAGTGCTCAGCATATGTGGGAACTCCTTCAAGACTGTTGGAAAAGCATTCCAGGTGAAGCTGGTTGAGAGAATGCAAAGAGTGTGCAAAGCTGTCATCAAGGCAAAGGGTGCTCAATTTGGAGTGTCAAAGCAAAGGTTGTGAATACTTATATCAAATCAAATGTATTTATATAGCCCTTCGTACATCAGCTGATATCTCAAAGTGCTGTACAGAAACCCAGCCTAAAACCCCAAACAGCAAGCAATGCATATATATAAATCAGATATTTCTGTATTTAATTTGTAATGCATTTAAAAAAACATGTTTTCACTTTGTCATCATGGGGAATTATGTGTGTTTTAATCAATTTGGAATTCTGTCTGTAACACAACTAAATGTTGAATAAATGAAGGGATATGAATACTTTCTGAATGCACTGTAGCAGGCTGGTAACTAAAGTGTCTGGTTTCGAGGACTCTCTCTTTCTCTCTCACACTCCCTCCCCTCTCCCTCTCCCTTTAGGATCGTAGTGAATGTGAGTGGAGCGCCCGTCCTTTGGCGTGTTGGAGAGGATGGCTTCCAGCGTTCCTCCTTGGTGGAGGGGACCATCATGTGGTTCCAGCAGGCCTCAGATGGACTGGTGGTCCCTGACCACTCCCTCCCCCTTGGACACAACTACTTCCTCAGTAAGGCCCCTCCTCCATCTCAATTTACTTACTTACGTAATCCTGTCTGTTCCTATGTGGAACAGAAGATTTCCCGCCACCTCAATACAACTGTTAAAAAGCATATGTAGGAATATAGGTTACTTTATTCTGTCTGTCCATTTGGTGGTAAATGTGCAGGTGCTATAGTGCTATCACTTCCATTCTGCCAACCTGTCATTGGTGCCAACTGTATTTTGCGTTAGAGATGGCTATCTTCAACTCCAAGGGAATGAATCTTTGCATAGCACATATAGTGATAAAAGTGCATATTATACATATTCCTATTTAGAAGATACTTGTAGTTTATTGGTATAAGGTACCTTAAAGTCAGAGATATACGCCCCTGATCAAACAAGCCCATTGGGTAATTAGGATGGAATGGTATTCCATCATGTTTTCAATACTAACATTCACATTCTCTGCAGTGTTCAGTAATGGATCAGTAATTTGCATGGAATGTCAATCAAGAGTCATACACAATATCCATACAATTCATAAACAGTATGTATAAACAGTATGCTCATTTGTATGGGGCTGGCGCACATAAACACTTGGCTCTGCAATTCAGGTTTGTTGTTTTTCTGCATATTTTATCGTTAAGTCTATTTTCAATAAGGAATGTTATAGTAACGTACGTCTGAAGGTTCGGTGGATTCCAGCAGGTGCGGCGTCGTAATTGGTGTCCTTCTCTTTAGTGAATCGTCTACTTGACCCCTGTGCGTGGTCTCCATACCAACACTGCTGTATTAGGTCTCAGCCTGTCTGTCCACTGACCTTGAGCTGGCTGGAGACACTCCGCCTGAGATCCTGCGGCTCTGTCTGGGGAGAGAGGGAGGAGAGAGAGAATTAAAGAGAGAGAGAGAAAAGGAGAGAGAAAGAGTGAGAGTCGTTTTTCTGTCATCGTGTTTGGTTGTTTACCAGTCAAAGACCCTGGATAGTAAATTAGTCATGTCCTTGAGAGCAAGGCTGCTGTGGAGATATGTGTGTGTGCTTGTGTGCATCTCACATAATCTGTCTCACATGCGAAAACATGCAGTACACACGAACAAATGCACACACACTCCCACTCGTGCACGCATGTACCACATGTTCGTACATCTGAGACAGCTAGTGTGAATGAAATAATGATGGTGGCAGAGTGGATTGTAAAAATATATACATATATATATATATATGATTCAACTCACAATTGTAAGGCAACCAGCTGCAATAGGATTGTGAATTTGCTCACTCACAACAAAAAGTTTGTGTGTGAGCATTTTGTTGAGCAAACTTAGTCATATTGCAGTTGGTTGCCCCACAATTGTGAGTTTAATCTTTTTTTACAGTGTGCGTGCATTCAGGCAGGCAGCCCAATTCTAATATTTTCCCCCCACTAATTAGTCTTTTGACCAATCAGTTAAGCTCTGAAAAAGATCTGATGTGAAAAGATCTGATGTGATTGGTCAAAAGACCAATTAGTGAAACAAATATCTGCCTGTCTAAATGCAGTGTAAGTGTGTGCGTGCATGTAAGTGCTGCATCAGAGAGCAGTGACTTTGCATTTGTGAGTTTGTGTTGTGAGGAACAGACGTTATTGGGCTGACCTAACCAGAAAATGGCGAGGTGTTAGGGGACCAGCTTTTATAGATGCCTGATTGCCACAGCAAAGCCCTGCAGCCAATGACTCGTCCTGGCTTTGTTCACGCCTCATTGGCTCATAGCAGGTCCCTAATAACAGCTGTTAATCTTCACTTTGAGGCTATTTTAAAATAGAGGCTTCTGGTAGCAGTCTGCAGTGTGTCACATGACACATAAATAACAAAACAATAACTAATCTATTTTGGTTTTGATTCATATTTGCTAGCATGGCCTTTTCCTCTCCATTTCTCTAATTGTTAGTTGCCAGGAAATACATTTATCTTTTTCAATGGAAGCTAGAGGTGTCTTATCTAGGCAATGATCCATAAGCAACCCCTCCTAGAACATTTGTCAAACACAAGGTGTTCTGGTCAATGTTACGTACGATGGTGTTAAGATAGCAAACTTGTGTAGAACCGGACACGTTTGACCAAAATCTTCTTTGCAAGGAACCATTACTTCTCTCTACACCTTATCTAAACACAATGCCTCTGTCCCTACATCCATGTTGACCTCCCTTACCTTTCTCTCTAGTTACATTGGCAATATTCAATATTGCTCACATTTAATCCGTCTTTTCATATTTATCAAGGTGAACCAGCTAGGACCTTGGGATAGAATAAATGTTTTTTGATTGATCTTGTTTTCTTCTCTCTCCCGTTGTAGGTGTGCTGCGCGTGGGCACCCCCAGTGGCTCGGAAGTCACTCTGCGTCTCAATCTGACAGTCAAGGCCAGCAGCTGTGTGGAGCCTGGCAGCCGCTTCAGCGACCCACAATGCTCTGGGAAGGGGAAGTGCATCACCCAGCCCTCTGTGGTAAGAGGTCAGGGGTCAAATATGTGATGTCACCTGTCCTTGGGTTGGTGATTCAATCCCTTGTCTTTGGGCTTGATCCTGTGAACACTATTTTAAGGCTTAACATGTCACTTTCAATATTCAGAAAACTGATTTCCCCCCTCATTATACTGGTAATTCAGCAGAATATTGTAATTCAGCAGAATATTGAAAGATTGCGACACTCTTGTCTTGATGATACACTATGCGGTAACATAGCAACAGGAGAATGGGTGGAGAAAAAGATAAGCAAGACAGAATAAAGACCATACCTTATTGCCATGGGAACAGAGAAATATATAAATGTATTGTGGGATGGAGACAGAGTTCTTAATAATAAAGTCCTGCATCCCTACTGCTCCCTGGGGCTCCCCCGCAACCTGGGTCCCTAGAGGCATTGCAGTTAGAAGAATAATCACTGCTGCAGAGAGGAGTAGACTGCAGCAGAGAGGAGTAGAGAGAGGAAATGGAGAGAAGAGAAGTGAAGAGAGGGAGAACAAATAAGAAAGGGAGAAGAGAGGAAGGGAGAAGAGAGGGGCGAGAGAAGACGTGTGTTAGACTGAGGGCCTGCTAGCTCTTTCCCTCCCGCCTACAGGTGCAGTGTTAGAGGGTGATTTAGCACACCACACTTTGGGGAGCTGGGAGGAAAAGGGCATCGGTGGGGTTTAGAGAACTAACAATAGAGAATCCCAGGGTTGTACATCTCAATTGAGCCGCATGTAGCCCCAGTAACCAGAACCATCCCAGTGATAGACAAAGTGTTGAGCATTATGTTCCACAATGTTATCTGACCACTCAGTCTCATCAGTTTTTCTTCTCATCACATGAACCCCTATACTAGTCACATATAGAGCCATGAGTTTATCCTGGTCAGGTCATGTGGTTGAAACTGGCACTAGTTTTGGTACCTTTAGTCAGTCAGTGTGTGACAGTGACCCCTCTGACCTCCAGAGCACCTTCTTCTGTGAGTGTGAGAATGGTTACTCTGGAATCTTCTGTGAGGAGTTTGATGCCTGCCACCTCAAGCCCTGCCAGAACTACGCCATCTGTAGTGACCTGAGGCAGGGGGGCGAGGGCCGCAACTTCACTTGTATCTGCCCTCCAGGTAACTACTGTGTGTTTGTGTGTGTGTGTGTCTGTGTGTACATGCGTATGTGCGTGCATCACAGGAGGCTGCTGAGGGGAGAACAGCTCATAGTAATGGCCAGAATGGAGCAAAGAGAATGGCACCAAACACCTGCAAGCCATGTGATTGGTGTATGATGCCATTCCACCTATTCCGCTCGTCATTACCACGAGTCTGTTCTCCTCAATTAAGGTGCCACCAATCTCCTGAGGCCTGCGTGTGTGAGAGTGTCTCCAAATGAAATAGGGGACGCAGAGAAGAGTCCACCCTTTCAACTTGTCAATTAGATATATTTGGGGCCTGGACCAGTGAGGGCAGCTTTGAGCCACCTGAGAGGATAATTGCCTTGTTATAGAAGCAGAGGCTGGAGCTGTTGTTGATGGCCAGCCACATCTTATTAGAGAAGAGTGATTACAGGACTGTGGTGGTATGCCTGCCTGACAGACAGACTGAGGGCAGTGGGTTCTCACAGGCTCATCTAGAGCAATGTGGAGGCCGCACTACATGATTGATGGGTAGTAAGGTTGGGGGTAATTGGCTAGATGCAGGACTTGTTGACTTGTTCTTGGAAGAGTGAGTGTTCTGTTTTGAATTGACCTGATGAGCTAATGAAGATGGACAGTCATGGGGAAGTGTGAGACATAGGGTGGCCAGTGTGTGTGTTGCGTACATTTGTTTTTCTGTGTGTGTTCTTGTTATAGCGATAGTTGGATGGTTTGCATGTCAGTGCGTAAGAGTTGCGGGTGTATGTTTGGCTCCTTCTGTGTGTGTTCAGGTTTAATGCTATGTGACACTGTGTTTCGTCTGTGTGCTCCAGGGTTCGAGGGTGGTCTTTGCCAGTCGCAGGTGGACCACTGCCTGTCTCAGCCCTGCAGGAACGGGGCTACCTGCTCCAGCAGCCTGGCTGGACCCAGGTGCTACTGCCCTGAGGGTAGGTACTTTATCATAACTCTGCCCTGAGGGTAGTAGGTACCCCAGTACCAATAGCACAGCAGTGCTCTGAGTGCAGACCATTGCCATAACATGTACAGATCCACAGCAATGAACAATAGCAAGGACGTACTGCACAATACCACGTTGTTAAAAAAAAGAAAACTCAGAGCCTCATTAGCTGGTTGTATATGTGTGTGTGTGTTGGACTGTCCTGTGTGTGTCTGAATATGTGTGTGAGGATATCCTAGTTCCGCTGCCGTTCGTTTCTGTGCATACTCTGTGTTTATCTGTGCCAGACCGTTGCTTAATTTAAACCTTCCTCCACTAGTCTAATTAGTCCTCCTAGCCCTAACGACCGTCTCTCTGCCCCACATGGGAAATCTACGCCCGCTAAAACTAAATTCTGACAAACATAGTACTCCTAAATAAGGGCATGCCAATCCACACTTTTTATAAATACGCACACCCACACAGACACTGCCATGCGAAACCATTCCGGAATAATCCTCTTCGAACACATTAATAAAACAACAGAGGTATGAATGTAAAACCTGGTCCAAAAAATATGGTACATTTCAGGTACAATTCCCTGCGGTCACTGAGTTCTGATCCACAGTCTTGCTAACAACGCAACTCGGATTAAATTATTAATCTTACACTGTTGGAAGAACGCCAACGCTGACCAGAATTTTTTTTATCCATCCACAGCAGTTTTTTTCCTTTGGTTGTTTTCACAGAAAGATCATGGTTGTGGTGCAACAATGGGGGTGGAAACTGCTTCAGCACTTGGTAATTAGTGTGACAAGGAGGTGTGTGTGAGAGAGAGACTAAATATTGAACAGGCTCGTTAGGTAATCCTGCCATTTGGAGCCTTTCTACTGGGTTTCATGGCAATTAGCCTATCACATTCTCGAATGAACATGTGACTGCAGGTGACCACAATCAGCCAGTGGAGGGTGAAGAGGAGGCACCTTGCCTCACCTCTACCTCTGTTTATACACAAACACACTAGGAGTGGGAGCGGACAGCTCCACACTCCAGAATCCAAGCTGCAGACTCCTGTCCATCTGATTCCCATCCAGTCGTGAGAGACTGAGCAGGAGAGACGTCAAGAATGTGCTAGGGTTCACAGTTGTTTTCTTGTTGTTTTCTGGCAGGTGAATGTGAGGGCAGCAGTATAGCAGAGTTGTATTCTACAAAGCAGGATTATGGAGTTAGCCAACTAAGTTGTCTACATATTCTGATAACTTTTTATTTTGTAGAAAGATAAGCTTTAAATGGGCATGGTCTAATTGAATTGACAGACAAATAGACATATCTGTTATGTCATGTAAGTTTCGCTTTTTAAATTAGCTATAAAATCAATAGTTATTTCTGGTTGCTTATCAAGGTTAGCTGGCTAACTAATTGATCCTGCTTTGTAGCATACCTCTTAGTACAGAGACGTTGTGAAGTGCTAAAGAGATGACCGACCTGGAATTATGGTGTGTTCGTGAGGAAAAGACACTCTTGTACTGTTGTTAATTTACCTCGACTGTCTCGTTTATTTGGAGAAGAAATTACAAGTATCTTTACTCTAGATCCTCTCTAACTATCACTGTCTCCAGAGACGCATGCAGTGAAGAGCTTTAATGATCATTTGGTTTCGTTTGGCTGTGCATAAAGTGATGGATGACGACAATAGCAGAGGCAAGCATAGCAGAATCACGACTTATGATCATCAACTTCCACTGCTGAAGGCAAATGGCAGGTGAGCAGGCCTGTAGTTTGTACTGGGAGTAGTTCGATAGCAGAGCAGTATCATAAACATGACAAGTTGGGTTATTAGGTGTCATGTCCATTCATGACCAATCATGTCAGATGACAGAGCAGCTTTGAGCCCTGGCCAAAAGTAGTGAACTTTATTAGGAAAGCAACAATATCTCATGGTTTTACCAATTCGACTTCAGATTCAGACTTATCCACGTTTCTCCAAATGTCACATCTTGAAAATAAGGGTTGGGATAAGGTTAACACATTAACTTTAGGCATCCATTCTGAATGGTTGAGTTAAGGGTTAAGGTTTGGGATAGGGTTAAAACCAGACTGTAGAAAATGAGTGTCTACCCCTGGGATCGACCGCGCAATCGGATTCAGAGTCATGGGATTGACGTCCCCAGGACATGGACAGACGTCCAATTTCAAAGTTAATCTTGAGCGATCTGCTCGATGATATATGGGTACAATTTCAGACACAGCCAGAGCCTCTTGAGGAGGTTGCTCCCAGCAGTCCTCCTAGCTCTCGGTCTGTCCTCTGAGGTCTCTCTCTCTCTCAGCTCTGGGACTGGCACTGTCTCCAGTGAGGAACAGGAGGGCCGGAGGTGCTATATTTAGACTCCTAACTCTATTGGAGTACAGCTGCTCTGCTAAAGCTGCTCTCCTTTCATATCAGAGCTCCCCTGGGAATCTGGTTTAGTGTGCAGGCTTGGTAAAGTGTGTGTTTGGTGGAGAGGGGGGGTTCCTCTGTGTTTGTGTGTGCATGCATATGTGTGAATGCGTGCACTCGCGTGTGTGTCTTTATCATGCCTGCTGACCCATACCCCCTGTGTCATAGCGAATTATGAGCTTGGTCTTGGGAGAGTTGTCAGCATGATCGGAGGTGGGGGGGGATTCTGCCATAACTGAGCCATGACAGTAAATCTCAGTAAGACCAAAATAATTGTGTTCCGAAAAGGTCCAGTCGCCAGGACTACAAATTCCATCTAGACACCGTTGCCCTAGAGCATACAAACAACCATATACAGTTGAAGTCAGAAGTTTACATACACCTTGGCCAAATGCATTTAAACCAAATTTCACAATTCCTGACATTTAATCCTAGTAAAAATTCCCTGTCTTGGGTCAATTAGAGTCACCACTATATTTTAAATGGGAAATGTCAGAAAAACATGATTTATTTCAGCTTTTACTTCTTTCATCACATTCCCAGTGGGTCAGAAGTTTACAAACACTCAATTAGTATTTGGTAGCATTGCCTTTAAATTGTTTAACTTGGGTCAAATGTGTCGGGTAGCCTTCCACAAGCTTCCCACTATAAGTTGGGTGAATTTTGGCTCATTGCTCCTGACAGAGCTGGTGTGGTCCCATGGTGTTTATATTTGCGTACCTTGTTTGTACAGATGAATGTGGTATTTTCAGGCATTTAGAAATGGCTCCCAAGGATGATCCAGACTTGTGGAGGTCTACAATTTTTTTCAGAGGTCTTTCCTTTGATTTTCCCATCATGTCAAGCAAAGAGGCACTGAGTTTGAAGGTATCCCTTGAAATACATCCACAGGTACACCTCCAATTGACATCAATTAGCCTATCAGAAGCTTCTAAAGCCATGGCATAATGTTCTGGAATTTTCCAAGCTGTTTAAAGGCACAGTCAACTTAGTGTATGTAAACTTTTGACCCACTGGAATTGTGATACAGTGAAATAATCTGTCTGTAAACGTAGATGTCCTAACCGACTTGCCAAAACTAGAGTTTGTTAACAAGAAATTTGTGGAGTGGTTGAAAAAATAGTTTTAATGACTCCGACCTAAATGTATGTAAACCTCTGACTTCAACTGTACACCTTGGCCTAAACATCAACGCCACAGGCAACTTCCACAAAGATGTGAATGATCTGAGAGACAAGGCAAGAAGAGCCTTCTATGCCATCAAAAGGAGCATAAAATTCACAAAATGGGGCAAACACCAAATTGAGACTCTGCATGCAGAATTCTGCAAAAAAATCCTCTGTGTACAATGCAAAACACCAAATAGTTCATGCAGAGCAGAATTAGGCCGATACCCGCTATTTATCAATCTAGAAAAGCAACGTTCTACAACCACCTAAAAGGAAGTGATTCCCAAACCTTCCATAACAAAGCCATCACCTACTGAGAGATGAACCTGCAGAAGAGTCTCCTAATCAAGCTGGTCCTGGGGCTCTGTTCACAAACAGAGCCCCAGGACATCAACACAATGAGACCCAACTACATCATGAGAAAACAAAAAGATAATTACTTGACACATTGGAAAGAATTAACAAAAAAAACTGAGCAAACTAGAATGCTATTTGGCCCTAAATAGAGAGTCCACAGTGGCAGAATACCTGACCATTGTGACTGACCCAAACTTAAGGAAGGCTTTGACTATGTACAGACTCAGTGAGCGTAGCCTTGCTATTGAGAAAGTCCGCTGTAGGCTGACCTGGCTCTCAAGAGAAGACGGGCTATGTGCACACTGCCCACAAAATGAGGTGGAAACTGAGCTGCACTTCCTAACCTCCTGTCAAATGTATGACCATATTAGAGACACATATTTCCCTCAGATGACACAGATCCACAAAGAATTTGAAAACAAATCTGATTTAGATGAACTCCCATATCTACTGGGTGAAATAAGTGTGCCATCGCAAGATTTGTGACCTGTTGCCACAAGAAAAGGGACAGACAAAGTGAAGAACAAACACCATTGTAAATACAACCCATATTTATGTTTATTTTCCCATTTGTACTTTAACCATTTGCACATCGTAACAACACTGTATATATTCATAATATGACATTTGTAATGTCTATTCTTTTGGAACTTCTGTGAATGTAATGTTTACTGTTCATTTGTATTGTTTGTTTCACTTTTGTATATTCTCTACTTCACTTGCTTTGTCAATGTTAACATATGTCTCCCATGCCAATAAAGCCCCTTGAATAGAATTTAATTGAGAGATGGGGTCCTGATGCTCAGACACTGAGCCAATCTCCCCGACAACAAGGCCCAAGGCAAATGCCACCAAGCAGCAGGGTGTGAAAACTGTGCAGTGCAGACTTATCTTGCTACAGAGATAAAGGAAACGAGCTGTGATTTCCCTCCTTCCTATCTTCACATCCTCCTTTTTGGCACCTTTACCTCCCTCTTTTCTTTTACCTCTTGTCGTGTCACCTTTTCTACTACACCTGAGATGATGTGCGGTTGTGTGTCTATATGTCTGTGTGTGCACATAAAGGGGGAGTGATCAAAACTCGACAATTACGTTTAATCATTCATTCCGACGGGCTACGGTTGAGGTTTGGGATAGGGTTAAAGTAGGAAACCATAACAATGAGTGCCTAGCAATGTGATTGAACCCACAATCCTCTGAGTTGTAGAGCGCAGTTTAAAAGTCATGAACATTCAAAATAATGTTTTTCATGAAATTGGATGATATCTGAATAAAACCCAAATCAAAGTATGAAAAATGACTGTTTCTTCTACATTGATGAGTTTTGATCATTAAGTTACTGATCCCCTCCCCCATGTCAAACACTTGGATTCAGGTGACCCTAACTCTCATGTTAATACACCAATGGTAACTCTCTTGTACTGCCTTGTACAACATTTGACTGTAGCGTGTCAGCAAATACAGTATAATTACAATTTTACACTTCCATCCATGGTGAAGATACTTACCGTATATGTCTCCCCTTTCATCTCTGTCTGATGTTAGCTAGTTACTGGCTAGCTACGTCTTCAGCCAGCATGGAGCAAAAGAGCGGGAAGGGTCGTTCAAAACTCGTGTTTCCATCCACAGTTTTTATACAAGTAAAGTCATACCATATGAAAGAAAATCATGACAGCTGAGATGGAAACAGGAAGTTTCGGTACAATTCTATAAATGGAGACAGATAATTTGTTTGTTTGACATGGTGGGATCTTTTTGTGTCTGTAAAATTAACTATGTGAGAAATGGTGGTGGAAATGCCTTTTATGCGCAAATATAGATATAATAACCATCATATCGAAGCAGTGGTGATTTTAGCATGTAAATCTTGGTGGGGCAAAATCCCCCAATTGTTTTTTTAGATGCATGCCAGCAAAGCCACAACACAACACTAAACAATACATGAATTGCACTATAATGGTGACAAGCGGTGCCCACAAACTGATAGGTCCTACGTAAAGCTGTCCCAACAGCAGAGCTTTCTTTCCAGCACCACAGAGTGAATCCTTACCACTGCTACACCTGGCTATCAGCGGAGCCTTGTCTGGCAGCGAAACAGTTAATTCAGCCTCGTTTACTGCCTTTAAAAACAAAACAGCTGATATGGCTGACCATACCTCCCTGGCATATTACATCATTTATGCAGCAGCATACAATACATTTTTGGACTCACCTTGTTGTGCGAGGCAGTCCTTCGTTGGAAAATTGTCATCAAAGATTTACAGTTCCGAGTTGGATGACTGTTCAAAACGTATTTTCCCAGTCTGACTTCCCAGTTGCAATGCTTGCGGTTAGCTACTGTCACCGATTCCTTCCAAACAACTCATTATTGAATTTGCGATTTCCAACTTATTGTGTAATGTTTATGGTCGATGAGCACCGATACGTTTTATCTATTATTTCTCTTCATATGACAAGGATTAAAAAGGATTTTCCAGTTGATTGTCGTCTTGATTTATGATGATGACTGCTAGCTAAGATTTTGAAAGTGAGATGTTGACTTGATCAGTCCAATCAAAGCTACTGTAGATTTGACTTAATTTTATCTGTGGCCAATGACCTTGAGCCTTCTTGGAAGGGCACTTCTAATGTAACTCAATGGCAGCACACAAAGGGCTCACATTCTTGATGTTTACCTTTTATTAAAGGCGGGTGACGTAGTGTCCCCATGAGTGACAGAACACTGAGCCAATCACGGTTCAATGCTGAGCCTATTTTCTGCTGGTCTGCCCCACCACCACAGAAAGCACTGAGCTAGGCTGTAACACCTGCATTTTGGAGCTGCCTGTTTGTACACAGCTTTATTAACTCAATTATGTGTGTGTGTGTGTGTGTGTGTGTGTGTGTGTGTGTGTGTGTAATATATGAAAGTGCATGGTGATCTTGATGCTCCTTTCCTATAAATATCGAGGGTCTTATTCTGGTGACATGATGATCGCTGCTTGACTGCCATTTGACAAATACAAATATCTGTCTTATCCATAATCTCATCATGTAGACTAGCCTACTGTACTCACACAGTCTACCTGCACGGTATCTGCGAGCTGTTGGCTAGAGCGCAGGTGCCCAGACCAGAGTAGGCACATTTGCTATTTAAAGCAACCGTTTTTCTGACAAAATTATTGGTAGACTGTAAAACATATTGAACTGTAGATTTTGATCCGGTACATGAAAACCTAAGTGAAACATGTCTTTGTGTTCACTATGTCATCACATACTGATTTTTCTCTGCAACAAGTCTGTTTGGTGGAAGCACACCACTGGTCATTTTTTTGAATATTCTCATGATAATTTGTAGCCAATTGGATGGAAACCGAGCTAGTGATGCAATTTGAGTTAATTGCGTATCACCAAATTAGCTTGAGATGATTTTACTGCTCACTGGGTCCAAGTTTCTTGACATAGGCATTTCAAAGAGCTGTAAGTCAAGGGAAGCTCATGAATATAAGCTCCCTGCCCACTCAGGGTGTCTTTTCAAACTTCCTGGTAGTTGGCCATGAGAGAAAGTCATTTTTCTAAAATTGTGAGCATTTCTATCACCCAAAATATTGTGTGATATTTTAGTTACTCTAAAGTTTTTTTTTATACATGGGACCTTTTTCTTTGGGACCTTTTTAAGTCCTCTATCTCCATCCACAACGCGCTAGCAAGCCGTGAGCCTGCTCGATGGTAACAGGCGCTCACGTTGCCCTTAGTGACTGGTATTGAATGTATATCTCCCGACGTCCCGGGGACCTGGGCAAACGTCTAAGTCTGCAGTCTACCTGGTTTGACCTGGCTTTTCTACTCCCACAAGCCTTCTACACCCTGATGCTCTTATGAGAAAGACTGATCATAAATTGAGGTCACCCTCAATCAAACCTCCACTTTGTCACACCTTCTGTAATCGCTGCCACAATCTCTGCCACTCTCAAGGTGCCCTCCTTGCCGCTTCCATCCTCCCCTCTCTCCACCCTCCCTCCCCTCTGTCCTCACTCCCTCCTCAGGAGAATGGTGTTTTTATCAGGATCATCGCCATGGTAGCGCAGAGAGGAGACTGCATTATTGTGAAGAGACTGTGTGTGTGTGTGTATATGAGAGTGTGTGTGTGAGCATTTATGAGGGTGTTTGTGTCAGCCTATGTATGTGTGTTGGCCTGTGTGTGTTACACAGTCAATATAACCCAGGAGCACGTTGATTGTGTCAGTGATTGTGTAAGTGTGTGTAGTTCATCGGGCTGATGAAGATAGGGTCTGCTGATTCATTTACCTGATGCAGGGAGGACTCAGGATCACCCAGACTGATGGACATTATCTCACTGTCACCTTAGAGAGGGAGGAATAATCTGCTGGAGTCGCTGGGTTTCTGTGTGTGTCTCAGACAGATTATTTTCTTTCTTTCTCATAGATTATGCATGTATGAACTATACATGGACACATCCAGCCCAAAGCAGGAGGTTTAAAAAATACTTACTAGTCGCCAAAGTCCCGGAGCATGTCTTTAAGTATGTGCTTGTGTTGAAGAACAGTGCCTGTTTGTTTGTGGGCGGGAGACTGGGGACGGGTTTGTGTATGTGTGAAGACAAAACAGACGCTGTAGGCTACATCCCAGTGAGTCCACAGAGCCAACTCAACACCCACAATGGGGTCCTTCACACTCCCAGAACCCCACAGCATTTCTGCCACCAGACTAGATGCCCCCCCTCTCTTTCTCGCTCCTCTCGCTCACTCTTTTTCTCCCTTCATCTCTCTCAGGGTATCAGGGCAGTATGTGTGAACAGAGGGTGGACCCATGTGCCTCCAGCCCCTGCCACAACAACGGGAGCTGCTTTCCCCAGGGTCCTGGCCTGGGCTTTGGCTGCAGCTGTGCCGCCGGCTTTACCGGCCCGACCTGTGCCCAGTTGGTGGACTTCTGTGCCCTCAACCCCTGTGCCCACGGGATTTGCCGCAGTGTGGGCACTAGCTTCAGGTGTCTGTGTGTCCCAGGTGAGCCATTCTGTGTCTGCGTGCGAGCGAGCGTGTGTTAGTATGGGGGGTAATCTGTTCCACCTCCCATTACCCACACTATAGATGAGCTATAAAACTAGCTAACAGATTGATTCTCCCACAATACATATGATACTACAGTGAACCTGTCACATGTAACATACAGCATCTTAAATTAGCATTGTTACTACTCGCTATTCCACAACCCATTCCCCAACCCACCCAGTGGTATCATTGATGCAGACACAGAGTGCCACTGGTTTTTATGGCTCCATGCTCAGATTAATGGTGTGGAATGATGACAAATCATTATCCCTTATTCAGCAATTACCCAGCTGTGTGACCAGACCTGGGTTCAAATACTATTTGAAATCATTTCAATTACTTTAGCTGGGCTTGCTTGAGCTTGCCTGGTACAAGGGAACCAATAGAATGGTCGCCAAATTGCAAACCCCGCCCATTTGGCACTCCAGGCAGGCTTAAACAAATGGTAGTAATATTGGAAATATTTCAAATAGTATTTAAGCCCAGGTCTGGGTGTGACTGCAGGAGAACGACCCTATCAGTAGAAGAATCAACACAGTGTGACAGACTGCTGCTCCTCCCTATCAGTCTGTCCTAGAGTTCCCTTTATATATCTTTCTGCCTTTCAGTTTTCATTTTGATGTAATTTGCCATCTTAGGTTGGATGGAGAGGGGAGTGAGAGACACTCTAAATTAGTAATAGCTTTTTTTTTTTTTTTTTTTTACAGAAACAACCCAATTCTACCATTTTTTTTTTTTAGATCACTTCACTTAAAATAGTTCCTTTGGGGATCACACTATCCATTCAGACTGTCCTCTAGCCAGATACTTCTCACTGTGTTCATACTCTTATTAGTATATTATTGTCTCATACCATTGCTTTATGTAATTTGTTCTCTCATTGAAACAACCTCAGATCTTGCATTGGTACAGTATATTCATTCCCATATATACTGTACAGTGCATTCGGAAGGTATTCAGACCCCTTCACTTTTTCCACATTTTGTTATGTTACAGCCTTATTCTAAAATTGATTAAATAGTTCCCCCCCCCTCTATACACACTACCTCATAATGACAAAGCAAAAACTGTTTTTTATTTATTTAGTAAAAATAAAAAACTATCACATTTACATAAGTATTCAGACCCTTTGTTGAAGAACCTTTGGCAGCGATTACAGCCTTAAGTCTTCTTGGGTATGACGCTACAAAATTGGCACACCTGTACTTGGGGAGTTTCTCCCATTCTTCTCTGCAGATCCTCTCAAGCTCTGTCAGGTTGGATGGGGAGGGTCATTGCACAGCTATTTTCAGGTCTCTCCAGAGATGTTCGTTCAGGTCCGGGCTCTGGCCGGGCCACTCAAGGACATTCAGAGACTCCTGTGTTGTCTTAGCTGTGTGCTTAGGGTTGTTGTCCTGTTGGAAGGTGAACCTCGCCCAAGTCTGAGGTCCTGACCACTCTGGAGCAGGTTTTATCAAGGATCTCTTTGTACTTAGCTCCGTTCATCTTTGTCTCGATCCTGACTAGTCTCCCAGTCCCTGCCGCTGAAAAACATCCCCACAGCATGATCCTGCATCCACCATGCTTTACCGTAGGGATGGTGCTACGTTTCCTCCAGATGTGAGGCTTGGCATTCAAACCAAAGAGTTCAAGCTTGGTTTCATCAGACCAGAGAATCTTGTTTTTCATGGTCTGAAAGTCCTTAGGTGCCTTGTGGCAAACTCCAAGCGAGCTGTCATGTGCCTTTTGCAGAGGAGTGGCTTCCGTCTGGCATTCAGCCATAAACGCCTGATTGGTGGAGTGCTGTGGAGATGGTTGGCCTTCTGGAAGGTTCTCCCATCTCCACAGAGGAACTCTGGAGCTCTGTCAGAGTGACCATCGGGTTCTTGGTCACATCCCTGACCAAGGCCCTTCTCCCCCGATTGCTCAGTTTGGCCGGGTGGCCAGCTCTAGGAAGAGTCTTGGTGGTTACATTTAAGAATGATGGACACCACTGTGTTCTTGGGGACCTTCAATGCTGCAGAAATGTTTTGGTACCCTTCGCCAGATATGTGCCTTGACACAATTCTGTCTCAGAGCTCTATGGACAATTCCTTCAACCTAATGGCTTGGTTTTTGCTCTGACATGCACTGTCAACTGTGGGACTTTATATAGATAGTTGTGTGCCTTTCCAAATCATGTCCAATCAATTGAATTTACCACAGGTGGACTCCAATCAAGTTGTAGAAACATCTCAAGGATGATCAATGGAAACATGCTGTTAGGGAGTGCGTAACTGGCGGCAGGGAAGTCAGGCGCAGGAGAGCAAAACTGGGTAATCAACGGAGCAGTTTTATTCATAAAATCACAGGAAACCAGAACAACAAACAAATGGGTACAAAACCCGTCGGGCACCAGACAAAACGTGCACATGCACTTGGCTAGAAGTGATGGCTAGAAGACCGGAGATGCCGAGCGCTGCCCGAACAAGGAGAGAAACCGACTTCGGTGGAAGTCGGGACAGATGAACCTGAGCTCAAGTCCCATAGCAAAGGTTCTGAATACTTATGTAAATAAGGTATTTTTGCTTTGCTAAAAATTCATTATCGGGTATTGTGTGTAGATTGGTGGAGAAAATGTTTTATTTAATACATTTTAGATTAAGGCTGTAACGTTTCTAAATTTGGAAAAGGGAAGGGGTCTGAATACTTTCCAAATGCACAGACAGTATATTCACACAGTATGTTCACACAGTATGTTCATACATAATATCACACAGTATATTCACACAGTATATTCACACAGTATGTTCACACATAATATCACACAGTATATTCACACAGTATGTTCACACATATCACACAGTATATTCACACAGTATGTTCACACAGTATGTTCATACATAATATCACACAGTATGTTCACACATATCACACAGTATGTTCACACAGTATGTTCATACATAATATCACACAGTATGTTCATACATAATATCACACAGTATATTCACACAGTATGTTCACACATATCACACAGCATGTTCACACAGTATGTTCATACATAATATTACACAGTATGTTCACACAGTATATTCACACAGTATGTTCACACATAATATCACACAGTATATTCACACAGTATGTTCACACATATCACACAGTATATTCACACAGTATGTTCACACAGTATGTTCATACATAATATCACACAGTATGTTCATACATAATATCACACAGTATATTCACACAGTATGTTCACACATATCACACAGCATGTTCACACAGTATGTTCATACATAATATTACACAGTATGTTCACACAGTATATTCACACAGTATGTTCACACATAATATCACACAGTATATTCACACAGTATGTTCACACATATCACACAGTATATTCACACAGTATGTTCACACAGTATGTTCATACATAATATCACACAGTATGTTCACACATATCACACAGTATGTTCACACAGTATGTTCATACATAATATCACACAGTATGTTCATACATAATATCACACAGTATATTCACACAGTATGTTCACACATATCACACAGCATGTTCACACAGTATGTTCATACATAATATTACACAGTATGTTCACACAGTATATTCACACAGTATGTTCACACATATCACACAGTATGTTCACACAGTATATTCACACAGTATGTTCACACATATCACACAGTATGTTCACACAGTATGTTCATACATAATATCACACAGTATGTTCACACAGTATGTTCACACATAATATCACACAGTATGTTCACACAGTATGTTCACACAGTAATATCACACAGTATATTCACACAGTATGTTCACACAGTATATTCACACAGTATGTTCACACAGTATGTTCACACAGTATGTTCACACAGTATATTCACACAGTATGTTCACATAATATCACACAGTATGTTCACACAGTATGTTCACACAGTATGTTCACACAGTATATTCACACAGTATGTTCACACAGTATGTTCACACAGTAATATCACACAGTATGTTCACACAGTATGTTCATACATAATATCACACAGTATGTTCACACAGTATATTCACACAGTATGTTCACACATAATATCACACAGTATGTTCACACAGTATGTTCACACAGTATATTCACACAGTATGTTCACACAGTATATTCACACAGTATGTTATTCACACAGTATGTTCACAGTATGTACATAATTCACACAGTATGTTCACACAGTATGTTCACACAGTATGTTCACACAGTATGTTCACACAGTATGTTCACACAGTATATCACACAGTATGTTCACACAGTATGTTCACACATATATCACACATATATTCACACAGTATGTTCACACAGTATGTTCACATAATATCACACAGTATGTTCACACAGTATGTTCATACATAATATCACACAGTATATTCACACAGTATGTTCATACACATATCACACAGTATATTCACACAGTATGTTCATACATAATATCACACAGTATGTTCACACA
Source organism: Oncorhynchus tshawytscha (assembly GCF_018296145.1). Classification (NCBI taxonomy): domain Eukaryota; kingdom Metazoa; phylum Chordata; class Actinopteri; order Salmoniformes; family Salmonidae; genus Oncorhynchus; species Oncorhynchus tshawytscha. Next base: position 58,197,225 of record NC_056441.1, read on the forward strand.
GTATGTTCACACAGTATGTTCATACATAATATCACACAGTATATTCACACAGTATGTTCACACAGTATCACACAGTATATTCACACAGTATGTTCACACATAATATCATAATATCACACAGTATATTCACACAGTATGTTCATACATAATATCACACAGTATATTCACAGTATGTTCACACAGTATGTTCACACAGTATGTTCACACAGTATGTTCACACATAATATCACACAGTATGTTCACACATATATCACACAGTATGTTCACACAGTATGTTCACACATGTTAATATCACACAGTATGTTCACACAGTATGTTCACACAGTATTCACACAGTATGTTCACACATAATATCACACAGTATGTTCACACAGTATGTTCACACAGTATGTTCACACAGTATGTTCACACAGTATGTTCACACAGTATGTTCACACAGTATGTTCAGTACACATATCACACAGTATGTTCACACAGTATGTTCACACAGTATGTTCACACAGTATATTCACACAGTATGTTCACACATTCACACAGTATGTTCACACATAATATCACACAGTATATTCACACAGTATGTTCATACATAATTTCACACAGTATGTTCACACAGTATGTTCACACAGTATGTTCACACAGTATGTTCACACAGTATGTTCACACAGTATGTTCACACAGTATGTTCACACAGTATGTTCACACAGTATATTCACACAGTATGTTCATACATAATATCACACAGTATGTTCACACAGTATGTCCATACATAATATCACACAGTATGTTCACACAGTATGTTCACACAGTATGTTCACACAGTATATTCACACAGTATGTTCACACATATCACACAGTATGTTCATACATAATATCACACAGTATATTCACACCGTATGTTCACACAGTATGTTCATACATAATATCACACAGTATGTTCACACAGTATGTTCACACAGTATGTTCACACAGTATATTCACACAGTATGTTCACACATATCACACAGTATATTCACACAGTATGTTCATACATAATATCACACAGTATATTCACACAGTATGTTCAGACAGTATGTTCATACATAATATCACACAGTATATTCACACAGTATGTTCACACATATATCACACAGTATATTCACACAGTATGTTCACACAGTATATTCACACAGTATGTTCACACAGTATGTTCACACACAGTATATCACACAGTATGTTCACACAGTATGTTCACACAGTATATCACACAGTATGTTCACACAGTATGTTCACACAGTATGTTCATACATAATATCACACAGTATATTCACACAGTATGTTCATACATAATATCACACAGTATGTTCACACAGTATGTTCACACAGTATATTCACACAGTATGTTCACACAGTATGTTCACACATATATTCACACACAGTATCACACAGTATGTTCACACATAATATCACACAGTATGTTCACACAGTATGTTCATACATAATCACACAGTATGTTCACAGTATGTTATATTCACACAGTATGTTCACACAGTATGTTCATACATAATATCACACAGTATATTCACACAGTATGTTCATACATAATATCACACAGTATCACACAGTATCACACAGTATGTTCACACAGTATGTTCACACAGTATCACACATTCACACAGTATACACACACATAATTCACACAGTATGTTCATACATCACACAGTATATTCACACACATGTTCACACAGTATGTTCACACAGTATATTCACACAGTATGTTCACACATATCACACAGTATGTTCACACAGTATGTTCATACATAATATCACACAGTATGTTCACACATATCACACAGTATATTCACACAGTATGTTCACACATAATATCACACAGTATATTCACACAGTATGTTCACACATAATATCACACAGTATATTCACACAGTATGTTCACACAGTATATTCACACAGTATGTTCACACAGTATGTTCACACATATCACACAGTATGTTCACACAGTATGTTCACACATATCACACAGTATGTTCACACAGTATGTACATAATATCACACACATATTCACACAGTATGTTCACACAGTATATTCACACAGTATATTCACACAGTATGTTCATACATAATATCACACAGTATATTCACACAGTATGTTCACACAGTATATTCACACAGTATGTTCACACAGTATGTTATGTTCACACATAATATGTTCACACATAATTCACACAGTATGTTCACACAGTATGTTCACACAGTATGTTCACACATAATATCACACAGTATGTTCACACAGTATGTTCACACAGTATGTTCACACAGTATGTTCACACATAATATCACACAGTATGTTCACACACACAGTATGTTCAGTATGTTACAGTATATCACACAGTATATTCACACAGTATGTTCACACAGTACATAATATCACACAGTATATTCACACAGTATGTTCACACATATCACACAGTATATTCACACAGTATGTTCATACATCACACAGTATGTTCAGTATGTTCACACATATCACACAGTATGTTCACACAGTATGTTCACACAGTATCACACAGTATGTTCACACAGTATGTTCACATCACACAGTATGTTCACACAGTATTCACACAGTATGTTCACACAGTATGTTCACACATATGTTCACACAGTATGTATCACACAGTATGTTCACACAGTATGTTCACACAGTATGTTCACACAGTATGTTCACACAGTATGTTCACACAGTATGTTCACACAGTATGTTCACACATATCACACAGTATGTTCACACAGTATGTTCATACATAATATCACACAGTATGTTCACACAGTATATTCACACAGTATGTTCACACATAATATCACACAGTATGTTCACACAGTATGTTCACACAGTATGTTCACACAGTATATTCACACAGTATGTTCACACAGTATGTTCACACAGTATATTCACACAGTATGTTCACACATATCACACAGTATATTCACACAGTATATGTTCACACAGTATATTCACACAGTATGTTCACACAGTATGTTCACACAGTATGTTCACACAGTATGTTCACACATATCACACAGTATATTCACACAGTATGTTCACACAGTATGTTCACACAGTATGTTCACACAGTATGTATATTCACACATACATATCACACAGTATATTCACACAGTATGTTCACACATAATATCACACAGTATATTCACACAGTATGTTCATACATAATATCACACAGTATATTCACACAGTATGTTCACATGTTCACACAGTATGTTCACACAGTATGTTCACACAGTATGTTCACACAGTATATTCACACAGTATGTTCACACAGTATCACACAGTATCACACAGTATGTTCACACATATATTCACACAGTATGTTCACACATATTCACACAGTATGTACACATAATATCACACAGTATGTTCACACAGTATGTTCACACAGTATGTTCATACATAATATCACACAGTATGTTCACACAGTATATTCACACAGTATGTTCATACACACATATGTTCACACAGTACACAGTATATTCACACAGTATGTTCACACAGTATATTCACACAGTATGTTCACACACACAGTATGTTCACACAGTATGTTCACACAGTATGTTCACACAGTATGTTCACACAGTATGTTCACACAGTATGTTCACACAGTATGTTCACACAGTATGTTCACACAGTATGTTCATCACACAGTATGTTCACATAATATCACACAGTATGTTCACACAGTATGTTCACACATATCACACAGTATGTTCACACAGTATGTCATCACACAGTATATTCACACAGTATGTTCACACAGTATCACACAGTATGTTCACACAGTATGTTCACACATATATCACACAGTATGTTCATACATAATATCACACAGTATGTTCACACAGTATGTTCATACATAATATCACACAGTATGTTCATATGTTCACACATATCACACAGTATGTTCACACAGTATGTTCACACAGTATGTTCACACAGTATATTCACACAGTATGTTCACACATAATATCACACAGTATATTCACACAGTATGTTCACACAGTATCATAATATCACACAGTATGTTCACACAGTATGTTCACACAGTATATTCACACAGTATGTTATATCACACAGTATATTCACACAGTATGTTCACACAGTATGTTCATCACACAGTATATTCACACAGTATGTTCACACATATCACACAGTATATTCACACAGTATGTTCACACATAATATCACACAGTATATTCACACAGTATGTTCATACATAATATCACACAGTATATTCACACCGTATGTTCACACAGTATATTCACACAGTATGTTCACACAGTATGTTCACACATAATATCACACAGTATGTTCACACAGTATGTTCACACAGTATATTCACACAGTATGTTCACACATATCACACAGTATGTTCACACAGTGTGTTCACACATAATATCACACAGTATGTTCACACATTATGTTCACACATAATATCACACAGTGTGTTCACACAGTATGTTCACACAGTATGTTCACACATCACACAGTATGTTCACACAGTATGTTCATACATAATATCACACAGTATGTTCACACAGTATGTTCACACATAATATCACACAGTATGTTCACACAGTATGTTCATACATAATATCACACAGTATATTCACACAGTATGTTCATACATAATATCACACAGTATATTCACACAGTATGTTCACACATATCACACAGTATATTCACACAGTATGTTCATTCACACAGTATACACACAGTATGTTCACACAGTATGTTATATCACACAGTATGTTCACACAGTATGTTCATACATATATCAGTATGTTCATACATAATATCACACAGTATATTCACACAGTATGTTCACACATATCACACAGTATGTTCACACAGTATGTTCATACACACAGTATGTTCACAGTATATTCACACAGTATGTTCACACAGTATGTTCACACAGTATATTCACACATATCACACAGTATGTTCACACAGTATGTTCACATATGTTCACACAGTATGTTCACACAGTATCATACATTCACACAGTATCACACATATCACACAGTATGTTCACACAGTATCACACAGTTCACACAGTATGTTCACACAGTCACACATGTTCACACAGTATATTCACACAGTATGTTCACACAGTATGTTCACACAGTATATTCACACAGTATGTTCATACATAATATCACACAGTATATTCACACAGTATGTTCACACAGTATGTTCACACAGTATGTTCACACAGTATGTTCACACAGTATGTTCACACAGTATGTTCACACAGTATATTCACACAGTATGTTCACACATATCACACAGTATATTCACACAGTATGTTCATACATAATATCACACAGTATATTCACACAGTATGTTCACACAGTATGTTCACACAGTATGTTCACACAGTATGTTCACACAGTATGTTCACACAGTATATTCACACAGTATGTTCACACATATCACACAGTATATTCACACAGTATGTTCATACATAATATCACACAGTATGTTCACACAGTATGTTCATACATAATATCACACAGTATATTCACACAGTATGTTCACACATATCACACAGTATATTCACACAGTATGTTCACACATAATATCACACAGTATATTCACACAGTATGTTCATACATAATATCACACAGTATATTCACACAGTATGTTCACACAGTATGTTCACACAGTATGTTCACACAGTATGTTCACACAGTATATTCACACAGTATATTCACACAGTATGTTCACACATAATATCACACAGTATATTCACACGTATGTTCACACAGTATGTTCACACAGTATGTTCACACAGTATGTTCACACAGTATGATCACACATAATATCACACAGTATGTTCACACATAATATCACACAGTATGTTCACACAGTATGTTCACACATAATATCACACAGTATGTTCACACATAAGTTCACACATAATATCACACAGTATGTTCACACATAATATCACACAGTATGTTCACACAGTATGTTCACACATAATATCACACAGTATGTTCACACAGTATGTTCACACAGTATATTCACACAGTATGTTCACACATAATATCACACAGTATGTTCACACAGTATGTTCACACAGTATGTTCACACAGTATATTCACACAGTATGTTCACACATATCACACAGTATATTCACACAGTATGTTCATACATAATACCACACAGTATATTCACACAGTATGTTCACACAGTATGTTCACACAGTATGTTCACACAGTATATTCACACAGTATGTTCACACAGTATGTTCACACAGTATGTTCACACAGTATGTTCACACAGTATGTTCACACAGTATATTCACACAGTATGTTCATACATAATATCACACAGTATGTTCACACAGTATGTCCATACATAATATCACACAGTATATTCACACAGTCTGTTCACACATATCACACAGTATGTTCATACATAATATCACACAGTATATTCACACCGTATGTTCACACAGTATGTTCATACATAATATCACACAGTATGTTCACACAGTATGTTCACACAGTATGTTCACACAGTATATTCACACAGTATGTTCACACATATCACACAGTATGTTCAGACAGTATGTTCATACATAATATCACACAGTATGTTCACACATATCACACAGTATATTCACACAGTATGTTCACACATAATATCACACAGTATATTCACACAGTATGTTCACACATAATATCACACAGTATATTCACACCGTATGTTCACACAGTATATTCACACAGTATGTTCACACAGTATGTTCACACATAATATCACACAGTATGTTCACACAGTATGTTCACACATATCACACAGTATGTTCACACAGTATGTTCACACAGTATGTTCATACATAATATCACACAGTATATTCACACAGTATGTTCATACATAATATCACACAGTATATTCACAGTATGTTCACACAGTATGTTCACACAGTATGTTCACACAGTATGTTCACACATAATATCACACAGTATGTTCACACATAATATCACACAGTGTGTTCACACAGTATGTTCACACAGTATGTTCACACATAATATCACACAGTATGTTCACACAGTATGTTTACATAATATCACACAGTATGTTCACACAGTATGTTAATATCACACAGTATGTTCACACAGTATGTTCATACATAATATCACACAGTATATTCACACAGTATGTTCATACATAATATCACACAGTATATTCACACAGTATGTTCACACATATCACACAGTATATTCACACAGTATGTTCATACATATCACACAGTATGTTCACACAGTATGTTCACACATATCACACAGTATGTTCACACAGTATGTTCATACATAATATCACACAGTATGTTCATACATATATCACACAGTATGATCACACAGTATGTTCACACAGTATGTTCACACAGTATATTCACACAGTATGTTCAGACAGTATGTTCATACAGTAATTCACACAGTATGTTCACACATATCACACAGTATATTCACACAGTATGTTCACACATAATATCACACAGTATATTCACACAGTATGTTCACACATAATATCACACAGTATCACACATTCACACAGTATGTTCACACAGTATATTCACACAGTATGTTCACACAGTATGTTCACACATAATATCACACAGTATGTTCACACAGTATGTTCACACAGTATGTTCACACAGTATGTTCATACATAATATCACACAGTATATTCACACAGTATGTACATAATTCACACAGTATATTCACAGTATGTTCACACAGTATGTTCACACAGTATGTTCACACAGTATGTTCACACATAATATCACACAGTATGTTCACACATATATCACACAGTATGTTCACACAGTATGTTCACACAGTATGTTCACATAATATCACACAGTATGTTCACACAGTACATAATTCACACAGTATGTTCACACAGTATGTTCACACATAATATCACACAGTATATTCACACAGTATGTTCATACATATTCACACAGTATGTTCATACATAATATCACACAGTATATTCACACAGTATGTTCACACATATCACACAGTATATTCACACAGTATGTTCATACATATCACACAGTATGTTCACACAGTATGTTCACACATATCACACAGTATGTTCACACAGTATGTTCATACATAATATCACACAGTATGTTCATACATAATATCACACAGTATATTCACACAGTATGTTCACACATATCACACAGTATGTTCACACAGTATGTTCATACATAATATCACGCAGTATGTTCACAGTATATTCACACAGTATGTTCACACAGTATGTTCACACAGTATATTCACACATATCACACAGTATGTTCACACAGTATGTTCATACATAATATCACACAGTATGTTCACACAGTATATTCACACAGTATGTTCACACATAATATCACACAGTATGTTCACACAGTATGTTCACACAGTATATTCACACAGTATGTTCACACAGTATGTTCACACAGTATATTCACACAGTATGTTCACACATATCACACAGTATATTCACACAGTATGTTCATACATAATATCACACAGTATATTCACACAGTATGTTCACACAGTATGTTCACACAGTATGTTCACACAGTATATTCACACAGTATGTTCACACAGTATGTTCACACAGTATATTCACACAGTATGTTCACACATATCACACAGTATATTCACACAGTATGTTCATACATAATATCACACAGTATATTCACACAGTATGTTCACACAGTATGTTCACACAGTATGTTCACACAGTATGTTCACACAGTATGTTCACACAGTATATTCACACAGTATGTTCACACATATCACACAGTATATTCACACAGTATGTTCATACATAATATCACACAGTATGTTCACACAGTATGTTCATACATAATATCACACAGTATATTCACACAGTATGTTCACACATATCACACAGTATATTCACACAGTATGTTCATACATAATATCACACAGTATGTTCACACAGTATGTTCACACAGTATGTTCATACATAATATCACACAGTATATTCACACAGTATGTTCACACATATCACACAGTATATTCACACAGTATGTTCACACATAATATCACACAGTATATTCACACAGTATGTTCATACATAATATCACACAGTATATTCACACCGTATGTTCACACAGTATGTTCACACAGTATGTTCACACAGTATGTTCACACATAATATCACACAGTATGTTCACACATAATATCACACAGTATGTTCACACAGTATGTTCACACATAATATCACACAGTATGTTCACACAGTATGTTCACACATAATATCACACAGTATGTTCACACATAATATCACACAGTATGTTCACACAGTATGTTCACACATAATATCACACAGTATGTTCACACAGTATGTTCACACAGTATATTCACACAGTATGTTCACACATATCACACAGTATGTTCACACAGTATGTTCACACAGTATGTTCACACAGTATATTCACACAGTATGTTCACACATATCACACAGTATGTTCACACATAATATCACACAGTATATTCACACAGTATGTTCATACATAATTTCACACAGTATGTTCACACAGTATGTTCACACAGTATGTTCACACAGTATGTTCACACAGTATGTTCACACAGTATATTCACACAGTATGTTCACACAGTATGTTCATACATAATATCACACAGTATGTTCACACAGTATGTCCATACATAATATCACACAGTATATTCACACAGTCTGTTCACACATAATATCACACAGTATGTTCATACATAATATCACACAGTATGTTCATACATAATATCACACAGTATATTCACACCGTATGTTCACACAGTATGTTCATACATAATATCACACAGTATGATCACACAGTATGTTCACACAGTATGTTCACACAGTATATTCACACAGTATGTTCACACATATCACACAGTATGTTCAGACAGTATGTTCATACATAATATCACACAGTATGTTCACACATATCACACAGTATATTCACACAGTATGTTCACACATAATATCACACAGTATATTCACACAGTATGTTCACACATAATATCACACAGTATGTTCACACATAATATCACACAGTATGTTCACACATAATATCACACAGTATGTTCACACATAATATCACACAGTATGTTCACACAGTATGTTCACACATATCACACAGTATGTTCACACAGTATGTTCACACAGTATGTTCATACATAATATCACACAGTATATTCACACAGTATGTTCATACATAATATCACACAGTATATTCACACAGTATGTTCACACAGTATATTCACACAGTATGTTCACACAGTATGTTCACACATATATCACACAGTATGTTCACACATAATATCACACAGTGTGTTCACACAGTATGTTCACACAGTATGTTCACACATACATATATGTTCACACAGTATGTTCACACAGTATGTTCATACATAATTCACACAGTATGTTCACACAGTATGTTCACACATAATATCACACAGTATGTTCACACAGTATGTTCACACAGTATATCACACAGTATATTCACACAGTATGTTCATACATAATATCACACAGTATATTCACACAGTATGTTCACACATATCACACAGTATATTCACACAGTATGTTCATACATATCACACAGTATGTTCACACAGTATGTTCACACATATCACACAGTATGTTCACACAGTATGTTCATACATAATATCACACAGTATGTTCATACATAATATCACACAGTATGATCACACAGTATGTTCACACAGTATGTTCACACAGTATATTCACACAGTATGTTCACACATATCACACAGTATGTTCAGACAGTATGTTCATACATAATATCACACAGTATGTTCACACATATCACACAGTATATTCACACAGTATGTTCACACATAATATCACACAGTATATTCACACAGTATGTTCACACATAATATCACACAGTATATTCACACCGTATGTTCACACAGTATATTCACACAGTATGTTCACACAGTATGTTCACACATAATATGTTCACAGTATGTTCACACAGTATGTTCACACATATCACACAGTATGTTCACACAGTATGTTCACACAGTATGTTCATACATAATATCACACAGTATATTCACACAGTATGTTCATACATAATATCACACAGTATATTCACACAGTATGTTCACACATTCACACAGTATATTCACAGTATGTTCATACATTCACACAGTATGTTCACACAGTATGTTCACACATATCACACAGTATGTTCACACAGTATGTTCATACATAATATCACAGAGTATGTTCATACATAATATCACACAGTATATTCACACAGTATGTTCACACATATCACACAGTATGTTCACACAGTATGTTCATACATAATATCACGCAGTATGTTCACAGTATATTCACACAGTATGTTCACACAGTATGTTCACACAGTATATTCACACATATCACACAGTATGTTCACACAGTATGTTCATACATAATATCACACAGTATGTTCACACAGTATATTCACACAGTATGTTCACACATAATATCACACAGTATGTTCACACATATGTTCACACAGTATGTTCACACAGTATGTTCACACAGTATGTTCACACAGTATATTCACACAGTATGTTCACACATATATTCACAGTATATTCACACAGTATGTTCATACATAATATCACACAGTATATTCACACAGTATGTTCACACAGTATGTTCACACAGTATGTTCACACAGTATGTTCACACAGTATGTTCACACAGTATGTTCACACAGTCACACAGTATGTTCACACATATCACACAGTATATTCACACAGTATGTTCATACATAATATCACACAGTATGTTCACACAGTATGTTCACACAGTATGTTCACACAGTATGTTCACACAGTATGTTCACACAGTATATTCACACAGTATGTTCACACATAATATCACACCGTATGTTCACACAGTATGTTCATACATAATATCACACAGTATGTTCACACAGTATGTTCACACAGTATGTTCACACAGTATATTCACACAGTATGTTCACACATATCACACAGTATATTCACACAGTATGTTCATACATAATATCACACAGTATATTCACACAGTATGTTCAGACAGTATGTTCATACATAATATCACACAGTATGTTCACACATATCACACAGTATATTCACACAGTATGTTCACACATAATATCACACAGTATATTCACACAGTATGTTCATACATAATATCACACAGTATGTTCACACAGTATGTTCACACAGTATGTTCACACAGTATGTTCACACAGTATGTTCACACAGTATATCACACAGTATGTTCATACATAATATCACACAGTATGTTCACACAGTATGTCCATACATAATATCACACAGTATGTTCACACAGTATGTTCACACAGTATATTCACACAGTATGTTCATACATAATATCACACAGTATGTTCACACAGTATGTTCACACAGTATGTTCACACAGTATGTTCACACAGTATGTTCACACAGTATATTCACACAGTATGTTCATACATATCACACAGTATGTTCACACAGTATGTTCACACAGTATGTTCACACAGTATATTCACACAGTATGTTCACACATATCACACAGTATGTTCACACATAATATCACACAGTATATTCACACAGTATGTTCATACATAATTTCACACAGTATGTTCACACAGTATGTTCACACAGTATGTTCACACAGTATGTTCACACAGTATGTTCACACAGTATATTCACACAGTATGTTCACACAGTATGTTCACACAGTATATTCACACAGTATGTTCATACATAATATCACACAGTATGTTCACACAGTATGTCCATACATAATATCACACAGTATATTCACACAGTCTGTTCACACATATCACACAGTATATTCACACAGTATGTTCACACATAATATCACACAGTATGTTCATACATAATATCACACAGTATATTCACACCGTATGTTCACACAGTATGTTCATACATAATATCACACAGTATGATCACACAGTATGTTCACACAGTATGTTCACACAGTATATTCACACAGTATGTTCACACATATCACACAGTATGTTCAGACAGTATGTTCATACATATTCACACAGTATGTTCACACATATCACACAGTATATTCACACAGTATGTTCACACATAATATCACACAGTATATTCACACAGTATGTTCACACATAATATCACACAGTATATTCACACCGTATGTTCACACAGTATATTCACACAGTATGTTCACACAGTATGTTCACACATAATATCACACAGTATGTTCACACAGTATGTTCACACATATCACACAGTATGTTCACACAGTATGTTCACACAGTATGTTCATACATAATATCACACAGTATATTCACACAGTATGTTCATACATAATATCACACAGTATATTCACACCGTATGTTCACACAGTATATTCACACAGTATGTTCACACAGTATGTTCACACATAATATCACACAGTATGTTCACACATAATATCACACAGTGTGTTCACACAGTATGTTCACACAGTATGTTCACACATAATATCACACAGTATGTTCACACAGTATGTTCATACATAATATCACACAGTATGTTCACACAGTATGTTCACACATAATATCACACAGTATGTTCACACAGTATGTTCATACATAATATCACACAGTATATTCACACAGTATGTTCATACATAATATCACACAGTATATTCACACAGTATGTTCACACATATCACACAGTATATTCACACAGTATGTTCATACATATCACACAGTATGTTCACACAGTATGTTCACACATATCACACAGTATGTTCACACAGTATGTTCATACATAATATCACACAGTATGTTCATACATAATATCACACAGTATGATCACACAGTATGTTCACACAGTATGTTCACACAGTATATTCACACAGTATGTTCACACATATCACACAGTATGTTCAGACAGTATGTTCATACATAATATCACACAGTATGTTCACACATATCACACAGTATATTCACACAGTATGTTCACACATAATATCACACAGTATATTCACACAGTATGTTCACACATAATATCACACAGTATATTCACACCGTATGTTCACACAGTATATTCACACAGTATGTTCACACAGTATGTTCACACATAATATCACACAGTATGTTCACACAGTATGTTCACACATATCACACAGTATGTTCACACAGTATGTTCACACAGTATGTTCATACATAATATCACACAGTATATTCACACAGTATGTTCATACATAATATCACACAGTATATTCACACCGTATGTTCACACAGTATATTCACACAGTATGTTCACACATAATATCACACAGTATGTTCACACATTATGTTCACACATAATATCACACAGTGTGTTCACACAGTATGTTCACACAGTATGTTCACACATAATATCACACAGTATGTTCACACAGTATGTTCATACATAATATCACACAGTATGTTCACACAGTATGTTCACACATAATATCACACAGTATGTTCACACAGTATGTTCATACATAATATCACACAGTATATTCACACAGTATGTTCATACATAATATCACACAGTATATTCACACAGTATGTTCACACATATCACACAGTATATTCACACAGTATGTTCATACATATCACACAGTATGTTCACACAGTATGTTCACACATATCACACAGTATGTTCACACAGTATGTTCATACATAATATCACACAGTATGTTCATACATAATATCACACAGTATATTCACACAGTATGTTCACACATATCACACAGTATGTTCACACAGTATGTTCATACATAATATCACACAGTATGTTCATACATAATATCACGCAGTATGTTCACAGTATATTCACACAGTATGTTCACACAGTATGTTCACACAGTATATTCACACAGTATGTTCACACAGTATGTTCACACAGTATATTCACACAGTATGTTCACACATATCACACAGTATGTTCACACAGTATGTTCATACATAATATCACACAGTATGTTCACACAGTATATTCACACAGTATGTTCACACATAATATCACACAGTATGTTCACACAGTATGTTCACACAGTATGTTCACACAGTATATTCACACAGTATGTTCACACAGTATGTTCACACAGTATATTCACACAGTATGTTCACACATATCACACAGTGTATTCACACAGTATGTTCATACATAATATCACACAGTATATTCACACAGTATGTTCACACAGTATGTTCACACAGTATGTTCACACAGTATATTCACACAGTATGTTCACACATATCACACAGTATATTCACACAGTATGTTCATACATAATATCACACAGTATGTTCACACAGTATGTTCATACATAATATCACACAGTATATTCACACAGTATGTTCACACATATCACACAGTATATTCACACAGTATGTTCACACATATGTTCACACAGTATATTCACACAGTATGTTCATACATCACACAGTATATTCACACCGTATGTTCACACAGTATATTCACACAGTATGTTCACACAGTATTTTCACACAGTATGTTCACACATAATATCACACAGTATGTTCACACATAATATCACACAGTATGTTCACACATAATATCACACAGTATGTTCACACATAATATCACACAGTATGTTCACACATAATATCACACAGTATGTTCACACATAATATCACACAGTATGTTCACACAGTATGTTCACACAGTATGTTCACACATAATATCACACAGTATGTTCACACAGTATGTTCACACAGTATATTCACACAGTATGTTCACACATATCACACAGTATGTTCACACAGTATGTTCACACAGTATATTCACACAGTATGTTCACACATATCACACAGTATATTCACACAGTATGTTCATACATAATATCACACAGTATATTCACACCGTATGTTCACACCGTATGTTCACACAGTATGTTCACACAGTATATTCACACAGTATGTTCACACAGTATATTCACACAGTATGTTCATACATAATCACACAGTATGTTCATACATAATATCACACAGTATATTCACACAGTATGTTCACACATATCACACAGTATATTCACACAGTATGTTCATACATAATATCACACAGTATGTTCACACAGTATGTTCACACAGTATGTTCACACAGTATATTCACACAGTATGTTCACACATATCACACAGTATGTTCACACAGTATGTTCATACATAATATCACACAGTATGTTCACACATATCACACAGTATGTTCACACAGTATGTTCATACATAATATCACACAGTATATTCACACAGTATGTTCACACATAATATCACACAGTATATTCACACAGTATGTTCATACATAATATCACACAGTATATTCACACCGTATGTTCACACAGTATGTTCACACAGTATGTTCACACAGTATGTTCACACATAATATCACACAGTATGTTCACACATAATATCACACAGTATGTTCACACATAATATCACACAGTATGTTCACACATAATATCACACAGTATGTTCACACATAATATCACACAGTATGTTCACACATAATATCACACAGTATGTTCACACAGTATGTTCACACAGTATGTTCACACATAATACCACACAGTATGTTCACACAGTATGTTCACACAGTATATTCACACAGTATGTTCACACATAATATCACACAGTATGTTCACACAGTATGTTCACACAGTATGTTCACACAGTATATTCACACAGTATGTTCACACATATCACACAGTATATTCACACAGTATGTTCACACATAATATCACACAGTATATTCACACAGTATGTTCACACAGTATGTTCACACATAATATCACACAGTATGTTCACACAGTATGTTCACACAGTATATTCACACAGTATGTTCACACATATCACACAGTATGTTCACACAGTATGTTCACACATAATATCACACAGTATGTTCACACAGTATGTTCACACAGTATGTTCACACATAATATCACACAGTATGTTCACACAGTATGTTCACACATAATATCACACAGTATGTTCACACAGTATGTTCATACATAATATCACACAGTATGTTCACACAGTATGTTCATACATAATATCACACAGTATGTTCACACAGTATGTTCACACATAATATCACACAGTATGTTCACACAGTATGTTCACACAGTATGTTCACACATAATATCACACAGTATGTTCACACAGTATGTTCATACATAATATCACACAGTATGTTCACACAGTATATTCCCACACGATATCACACAGTATGTTCACACACAATATATTCACACAGTATGTTCACACAGTATATTCACACACAATATCACACAGTATATGCACACATAATATCACATGGTATATTCACACATAATATCTCTTTTCACCTTTCACGCTAACCTATTCTCTGTTCTCCATTTCTCTTCATCTCTTTCTCTCTTTGGCTTTCTGTCCCTCTCTCCGTCCCCCTCTCTTCTCTCCATCTCTTCCTCACCTCATTTCCCTCTCCCTCTCCTCTGTCATCTGCTTTATTTTGATTAGGATCTCTTTTTATTAGGTGAGACAGTTGCTTTGCGCTTCCTTCCAAACCATTGTCTGTCTGCAACCATTGTTTGACTACACTAGTTGGGCAGATGCCATCCAATCACACATCTCCATTCAGACAGCCCCCATCTAACGGGAATGATGTCATTGGTGATTTGCAATCAGACTTGTTTAAGGATATAATTGACCTTTTCTCCTGTTCATCAATATGCCAGCTGGTTTCTGCGTCCTCTACGGGGAGAGGAGGCTGTGAGGGATCTGATATATACTCTAGTGGATCCCAGGCTCCCTGTATCCCTATCAGGCAGAGCAGAGTCAGACTAGCCAGAGGATATGGGTCTGGGAAAGGCACTTGACATTTCACTGGATTTTTTTATGAGAACCTCTGGCATTTATCAAGGCTTACTTTGTATGTAAATGTTTCCTCTCATGGTGAACGACAAACACATGCACACACCAGCAGAAAGCCAGACACACACTCACGCATGCATCACACTTACTGACATGTCTATACTCAGTACGGTAGCTTCTGCTTGTAAGCTCTGAAGAAAGAACACTATGTCCTACATCAACTTTGAGATTCTGTCAATCTGTGTTCTGACCTTGGGCTCATACTGCTTCTCTTTTATAGAGAAAAACACCAAGACCCACAGTTCTGTCCCAGTGCAAACCTGCCACCTAGTGGTAACTGGAGTGTACTGCATATAAGACATCACAAACAGTCACGGCTGAATCATGGCTATATCGACGTAACCATAGAATTGCATCTATAATTGATTTAATAAGATGTCTGTGGATGTAACATCCACAAGGTTTTGCTTGTTCCATCTAAGTGATCATCTCTATATATAAATAAAGGCACATTAAACCACTTAACTCCCCCTCATAAAAAAAATTATGTGTGCTGAGGAGTCTATCAACCTGATCTTCTCGTTAGTGATATCTAAACATAATCATTACTTGAACTGTCTAATATTATGATCAAAGACAGTGTGACTTTATGTGTGTGTGTGGTGTGTCTCCCAGGGTACCATGGTCTGTACTGTGAGGAAGAATACAACGAGTGTTTGTCAGCCCCCTGCCAGAACTCTGCTACCTGCAGAGACCTCATCAACGCTTACGAATGTGCCTGCACTCCCCAGTATGAAGGTAGGGGTGTGTGTGTATTGATTTCAATCCAATGTGACTCAACGGGGACAGTTTTAAGTATGTTATCCTGGGGTGGGATTGTGTGATGATGCTGATGTTGCAATATGTATGCTAATTCGATGAGTTTATTCACCCTGTATTATGAATGTGTCCATATAAATGATTGTGTGTTGTCTACAGTATGTGTAGTAAATTGCGAGGTGGTGTTGGTGTAAACTGTCATGTGTAAAGCAGACCTGGATTCAAATACTATTTGTAATCATTTCAAATATTTATGCTGTCCTTTTAATGAGCTTGTCTGTTACAATGAGCCAATACAAAAGTCCTAAAAGTGCAAACGCAGCCCTCCTGGCACTCCAGACAGGATAAAGCAAATGCTTAAAGTGTTTCCAAAGGTATTTGAACCCAGGTCTGTAGAGAGTACTGTGTGTGTGTGTGTGTCATTAATGGGTCATATGTGTGTGTCCCTGTGCAGGCAGACACTGTGAGATCTACAGGGATCCTTGTCTGAAGGCTCACTGTCAGAATGGAGGACACTGTGAGAGTGTGGGCCTCAACGCCACCTGTGTCTGCCCACCTGGTTACCTTGGTGAGCATTTCAACTCTGTGTGTGTGTTTTGTGTGTGCGTGTGAGTACACATGTCTGTCACCCAGTCTATCATAGTAGGCCTTGGGGACACAGGTGGGAGTAGGCTGTTCTGACTAGGGAGCGCTCCACCTCTGAACCCTCTCAAAGTATACCTGTACCTGCCCCCCCCCTCTCCCCCCCCCGCCCACTATTGGTTATCTCAGGGGAGGACTGTGAGGTTGACATCAACGAGTGTGAGAGCAATCCCTGTCATCACGGAGGAACCTGCATCGACCAATCAAATGCATACACCTGCCACTGCCCCCCAGGCTGGGTAGGGGCCAGCTGTGAGATACGTAAGTACATTACCCAGAATCCCCTTGTTGTGGGAGTAAATGATGAAATATGATTACATGTACATGCCTTTCTTAGGTTATTCATAAGTCTGTCTGTTTCTCTCTCAGACTTGCAGTGGAAGACCACCCACCCCGAGGACACCCTGACCAACATGCCGCGTCACTCCCTCTACATCATCATCGGCGCCCTGTGCGTGGCCTTCGTCCTCATGCTCATCATCCTCATCGTGGGCATCTGCCGCATCAGCCGCATCGAGTACCAGGGCTCATCTCGCCATGCCTACCAGGAGTTCTACAACTGCCGTAGCATCGACAGCGAGTTCAGCAACGCCATCGCCTCCATCCGCCACGCCAGGTGAGACGGCACAAAGCTCTCTGAACAAGTCACACCTCAGGGTAGACTAGGCTTGCTTAATATGAGTATACAAGTGCCTCAACATTGTTAATATTTAATGTATTAAATTGATTCAGCCATTAGAAACACCTCCTGTTTTAGCTTTGCTGTTAACTGGGAGATTAAGGCCCATTCAAGTTTTTAATGTCACATGCACAAGTACAGTGAAATGCCTTTCTTGAAAACTCAAAACCCAACAATGCAATACTCAATAACAATGTCATACATGAGACAAAGGCCCATTCTGGTAGATTTTAGGCTAATCTTGGAAGATTACCAGCACTAGGGTATACTCACCTGTAATACACTGTGGGTAAATGTGTAATGCCTCTCTTACAACACCATGTTGATATTACTCTGTTTGTAACATGCAACATCTCCTTTATAACCATACATTCACCTGTCACCTGTATTTAATTCTCAACCTAGCAACTCTACACTTGAAACATTAGGATCTGTCTTGCATGTAGCTAGCTGTCCTAGCTGAAGTGATGTCCAAATATGTGTTTTCTTCCCCCCTCTCAGATTTGGGAAGAAGTCCCGGCCGGCGATGTACGACGCTGCACCCATCACCTACGAGGACTACAGCCCTGACGACAAGCCCCTGGTCACTCTGATCAAAACAAAAGATTTGTAGAAAACACAGCGGCAACAACCACCCACACACACACAGTATCACGCATCACCTGTTCACACACACAACTAACTGCACATGTTCGGCCGTACACCAAAACACACAAATTCAGTTAATGCAAACCATTTAGTATTTCTTTAGATAAAAATGAACAAAATAAATGTAGTGGAGAAAAAACCCAAACAATAGTTATGCGGGAAATCTGTTGGAATATCCATAAAGCTACTGTAGCATAAGAGCGTACCTTTTTTAGTAGGTGTTGGGTGATACTGCCATCTTGGTTGCTTCTCCTCTCCAGTAGAATGTGACTACATTACCCAGGATGCCATTGGGTTCCTAGAGGGGGTGGTTCCTGATGTCCCTCACTGACCAATGAGCTCAGTTTAAAGTGTAGATTCAGCAGAGGCTGTTGATAGGAGTTCTTACAGGTGTGGTAGAAATAGGTGCACTTGTTATAGTGCAGTACGATATATCTTTCTATATAAAAAAATCTACAGTAGGTTGCCTTACTTGGTGCATGGGTAGATTCAATGTTTTCTGCATAATTTTGAAACCCTCCATATATTGTGGTTGATTTACTGTGTCTTTGCCAGGTTTATGGCAAAATCGTCACCTCCTTCAGGCAACAACGTCAGGGTAGAGGTAGAAGACATGTACACTATGGAGGGAAGCTTTAGAACAGCATTTAAAAAAAACATTGGTTGTCATGTTTTTATTATTTACATGCAAGTTCTGTACAAATAAAGGAAGAGTAATAATTGTGTTTTTTGCAGGAGTGGTCGGAGTAGCCAGTGGGCGGGTCTTGAGTGGATGACTGACAGGTGGGGTGAGCGGGTCTTGAGTGAATGATTGACAGGTGGGGGTCAGCTGGTGGGTCTGCTCCAGTAATATATGTGCTTCTTTGTCCCAGGTATAGGTGTCTCTCTCTCTCTCTCTCTCTGTCTGTGTGCGGTTGTGTTGTTCCACTCAGGGTCAACCCCTGGGTGCATTCGTTTGGGGCGCCGGATGGGCGGCACATTTTAGACCATTCCATTGGTTCTTTAGAAATCTACGCCCACCCGGAGCACCGAGTGAGCTCTCCACTTGACTGATGTTTTGCCTACTAGGGTCGTCTTTTTTTTTTTAAAGAGAAGAACCACATGATTATTATCTATGTTCAATGATGTAACAATAAAGGTTGAAGTGAACACAAACCCAGCTGGTGTCTCGTGTTTGTTCTTATTATGACACCAGAGGTCTATTTGTGTCTAGGAAAACATTTGACTCACAGGGTTCTGTTGACTCAATGGAAATGTACTATGACAAGACTTGGTCATTGTAATACACGTGTATAAACATGAATGTAATATGTATAACCTCATTGACTCACTCATCCCGTCACGCCGGCTGGAGCATTTGGCAGCAACAAAGGATCTTCACCTTCCTGTGGTCTTTGGCCGTCTTCTCCACTGTGCTCCAGCTCTACTGGTGTTGTTGGAGTTCAGCCTTCAGTCGTCATTGTTCTCCATGTTGTCACGGGCCTCCCTTTCTTCTGTCTGCCTTCTGGACTCTAATGGACAGCTAACCTTGGAATGGAATCAGTATTTCTTCTGTCCAATCCAACTCCAGCAGCATCTCTTGAGTATTGTGACCAAAACCTCAGCAATTAGATCTCAATACTCTTGAAATGGGAAAATAATACTGAAGTCGCAAAGGTGATTTATCACGACTTGACATGAGAAGTGGGTTTGGATAACCTCCAAAGCACAAGACTAAGTACTATTTTTGGACTAAACTAGTGCTTTGAAAACCAAATCAAATTTGTATCCTATCAATATTGTGCATTTCACAACTCCTGAGAACCTAATCAATCTTAACAAATTAAGGAAAAACTCAAGTTTTGTAAGTACTGGTGTTATCTAGCATAAATCCACCAAAAGACATGCTAAATACAGGGACACTATAGCAACTCAACAACACTGGCCAGAATGAGGAGTGTCCATAGATGCAGTACCCACTACCATAGGAAAATGGGCAACATGTTTCCACCAATAGACAGTCCCTCCATGTCTCTCCATGCCCAGTTGCCCCAGACAACATGTCAGCAGTGGGAAATACCCATATAAGGAGTGTTGTTAGCCCTGTGTGCGGCCTTGGTGACCTCCTGCTTAATCCAGATGTTCCCAGAGTAAACATCTGTAAATACAGGCTGGCTGTGGCGTCATCTCGTCACTCACTGCGCCTACACACACACACATACATGTGAACGCATGGACACACACGCAAACACACCCAGAGTCACACACACGTATTCACGCATGGACACACAAACACACAGAGCCACACGCATTCACACACACACACACAGACAGACAGACACATACATACACACACACACACTTTGTGGAGCTGAGAGGAGCCAGTGGTTATTGATGAGGTTCACCCTACACTGAAGTCTGAGTGGGGAGCCTTTGTTGACCTCTACCCCTTTTCCCCTTTCCATGACCTCCAGGGTCACGGGGAACTGTTTGGCCTTCGTAGGGGTCCATTGGTAGGCACAACTCCTATAAACTGAGTCATGGCCAGTTCTGACGGAGCCACTTCACTGGAGCCAGAAGGCTGGAATGTGTCTGTTGTTAAAACAGGGTTTTTAGAAGTGCGCCATCAACCATCAAAACCATGACCATTTGGGCAAACCATAATACCACACAGTAATTAGTAAACCAAGCAACACCGACCAAAATTGCTTGAAATAATGGCAATATTTTTTATGTGAGCCTTTAATATTCAGTCAATTTAATTATTTTGCGACATTCAAGCAGGAAAGTTTGTATGTCTGTAAAAAAGGGTTCTCTGGCCCCCTGTCCTGCCCTTCCTTGCGGCTGTCGCTACCGCCCCTTGCAGACCAGTCTCGGGAACTGCTCGCAGGCGAAAGCTTCATCAAGCTCCATTGGAATTCACTGTCTGTTTTCTCCAGATTGCAGAAGAGGAGAAGCAAGCGCCGAGAACAAGCAGATGTGAGCTGGACTACATAGAGAATAACCAGCAGCAGTAGTTACGGAAACCTTTGATTCTACTAAAATGTGGCAGCCAGCGACAGAGCGATTGCAGGTATGGTTGGATTAGTATTCCTGACCAGCGCATATTTATGGGATGTTTGTCTGTCTGTCTGATTTTTAACGGTATGAAAAACCATCGTGCATATTCATTTGGTGTCTGTTTTTTTGTTTGTGTTTGTTTGCTCAGATGCAAAACACAAAGGCTTTCCTGGATGGTTTGTGTGTTTCAGTCCTATCATTGCACACATTATTGTTTTATTACGCAGGTGGCCGCCTGCGCGATGGTGGGCTCGTTTTGCTTAATTCAAATACTCTCTCCCTTTCGTGTTGCCTCTTCCCTCTCCCGAGTAACCCCATTACCCAACTAGATCTAGGCTACGTTGTGTCGCGTTCATACATTCATACATGCCTAGGTTACAGTGTAAGATATATGTTTATCAGACTCCTGGCCTTCTGTTTTTCATCATGATAAACCATTCCGAGAATTTGCTATATTGTGTAACATCTACTTGCTGGACCCAATGTCTGTCAAGCTGTTTTTTAGTTTGAGTAATGTTGCAGAGGTCATGGAACATCCTATAGCAGGGATCACCTTGAGCGGATGGTCAGGGTGCCAGAACATAATTACAAATCATTTGTAGACTGCAAATTGACTGCAAGAAGCCCAAACAGATCTAATATTTGACTGAA
Organism: Oncorhynchus tshawytscha; assembly: GCF_018296145.1. Classification (NCBI taxonomy): domain Eukaryota; kingdom Metazoa; phylum Chordata; class Actinopteri; order Salmoniformes; family Salmonidae; genus Oncorhynchus; species Oncorhynchus tshawytscha. The sequence continues at coordinate 58,221,720 of NC_056441.1, forward strand.
ACATCATTTCAAACCTTGCTTACATTTGTATATACGATGACATATATCTCTATTATACAGGGGTGTAAAAAGTACCCAACTGTCATACTTGAGTAAAAGTAAATATACCTTCATAGAAAAGGACTCAAGTGAGTCACCCAGCAAAATACTGCTTGAGTAAAAGTATAACAGTATTTTGTTTTAAAGTAAATGGCACTGTTAAAATATACATAAGTATCAAAAGTAAAATTAAAAGTATGAATCATTTCAAATTCCTTTGAAACTCAGACATAAAGTTCTTGTTTTTTTAGCCAGGGGAACACTCCAACACTGAGACATCATTTACAGATAGCCAGGGGTACACTCCAACACTGAGACATCATTTACAGATAGCCAGGGGTACACTCCAACACTGAGACATCATTTACAGATAGCCAGCGGTACACTCCGACACTGAGACATAATTTACAGATAGCCAGCGGTACACTCCAACACTGAGATATCATTTACAGATAGCCAGGGGAACACTCCAACACTGAGACATAATTTACAGATAGCCAGGGGAACACTTCAACACTGAGACATCATTTACAGATAGCCAGGAGAACACTCCGACACTGAGACATAATTTACAGATAGGCGGGGGAACACTCCAACACTGAGACATCATTTACAGATAGCCAGGAGAACACTCCAACACTAAGACATCTTTTACAGATAGCCAGGGGAACACTCCAACACTCAGACATCATTTACAGATAGCCAGGGGAACACTCCAACACTGAGACATCATTTACAGATAGCCAGGGGAACACTCCAACACTGAGACATCATTTACAGATAGCCAGGAGAACACTCCAACACTGAGACATCATTTACAGATAGCCAGGAGAACACTCCAACACTCAGACATCATTTACAGATAGCCAGGGGAACACTCCAACACTCAGACATCATTTACAGATAGCCAGGAGAACACTCCAACACTCAGACATCATTTACAGATAGCCAGGGGAACACTCCAACACTCAGACATCATTTACAGATAGCCAGCGGTACACTCCAACACTCAGACATAATTTACAGATAGCCAGGGACACATTCCAACACTCAGACATAATTTACAGATAGCAGGGGTACAATTCCAAGTGAGTCCGCCAGATCAGAGGCAGTAGGGATGACCAGGGATGTTCTCTTGATAAGTCTGTGAATTGGACAATTTTCCTGTCCTGCTAAGCATTTAAAATGTAACAAGCACTTTTGGTTGTCAGGTAAAATGTATGGAGTAAAAAGTACATTATTTTCTTTAGGAATGTAGTAAAGTAAAAGTTGTAAAAAATACAAATAGTAAAGTAAAGTACAGATGCCCCCCAAAACGACTTAAGTAGTACTTTAAAGTATTTTTACTTAAGTATTTTACACCAGTGCCTTTATGCGTGGGAATACTTTGGAACAGATTCCCCAAGTTAAAATCACTTGGACCTGATTTGCTGGTGTTTTTACAGGCTTTTATGTCCAACAATAAAAATACTAAATTAAAAACACTTTTTTGAGGGGGGTCAGAACTTGGGGGCCAAATAAATAAATCACCCGCAGGCCATGTTCAGCCCGCAGGCCGCAAGTCGGGGAACTCTGCACCATAGTCTCACATAGCCACAATGAAATTACAGCAAACCGAGGTGTCATTAATTACTTAGCCTACAGTTCAAGTAATTAACACGGATTCTCTGACCTGTTTGGAAGTGGTGAAAAATTGTTAATGACACATATTTTGATATCCAGGGGCGCGGGGCAAGCCGTTCATTGAGGCTGGCTTCACGTTTCCTGTAATGCTATCCAGATGTCGGGTCGACTACTTTGCCAAATGAACTTGCACAATCCCTCTCACAGTGCTTGCCCAGGCATCAAGATGATTGAATCTCATAGTAAACTTGGGTAAATAGTTTTAAGCGATGCTATCTACATATTTTACAACTGCACACCGTGAAATACTACTACACTAAGAGGTTTATTACATTGCAATTATTGAGTAATTACATCTTACACCAGCCACCAGACCAGAAAGGACCAATTTATTCCCATCACATGTTCTGATGTCCATAAGGACCTATACACTTAACCTCTACTTCTGCACAATTATGTTTGTCTTCGTGAATGTAGACTGTTAAAATCAATCATTCATTTTCATAGGGGCCTCCCAAGTGCTAACCCCCTTCATCTTTTGGTCACAAAATATTGGCGTAATGTGACCAAAGTGCCTATTTAAGCATGTCTCAAAAATATTTTTGGAGGCTTAGGTTGGTTTTCAGATTCAATCTGGCATCCCCTGATCTGTTCATTAAAGCCTAGTGGTACTAACAACCTGGCCTGGCCTGCATGTGTTCTGGTGCTGATCTCCATACTCCATATGCTGGGTTGACTGATGGAGCCTGTCCCAGCTTACCGAGCATCGAGTGGCGGGCCTCAGCTCTCCATACCTCGGCCCTGTGATCAATCATGTCCCCAGGGAAAGTACTGAGATGACATATGGTTCTGAGGGAGAGCCATTTATCACATGGTAATGGGGCTGTTCCAGCTCGCTGCCTAGCTGCATGCGCACTAATGCCGCTTGTCATGTGACCCTGTGCCCCTAACGATGCTTAGTTGTCGTTTAGTTCTGTATCTGAATGATATTAATAGACCCAGTAAGAATGAAGGTTCTGGTAAAAAAGAGGCCTAGTTACAGTAGTTTCTCACCATTAAAGTGACAGACATTTCTGGTTCTCTCAGCGACTCACCACTGAACTGTTGCCATGGTGACGCTCGATGGCTCGCTGCTGCACTGATCAGTCGCTATAGCCCGTTTGTCATGTATCCTATACATCCGAGAATGTTGTATTTAGCTGTTTTGCTTGTCGTTACCATGGTATCCTCCTTCTTTTTCTTTCTTCTCACTTCTAATGCCATGGTAACGTGCAGTGTCTTGCTACAGGAATAAGAGATATGGCCCAATGTTAGAGCAGACACCTTTTCAGGCTGGTATTAAGAATCTGCTGTATGTGTCAGATGGAGAGAGGGATGATGAAACATAAACAACATGACATTGTGTTTGTGTCAAAAAATGGCCCCCGTGGTACCAACAGCTTTAAATGTCCCATATTAAGACGTATTTTTGTCCAATTGCAACACAGGATGTATCATTCATCATTGTCTACTTCCTCTTCTCTTCCCCCGTCCCCCCATTCCTCTCCTAACACATCCCCCTGAAGAATCAGTTTCAAGAGCCCCCTCTCTCCCCGGTATCGCTCAGCGATTTTCAACTGATTTCACAATGTGTGCTGTGCCGATCTGTGCTCACACACACACACACACACACACACACACACACACACACACACACACACACACACACACACACACACACACACACACACACACACACACACACACACACACACACACACACACTTTGCTCACAACCATCTCCCAATGTATATACATACGTTCCTCTTACTCAGCACCTCTCACTGCCAACAGGGCTTTCATAGTTCTCATTTTGTACATTGACTACATTCCCATTTTATTTGACATGGGAAATTGGCTGAGCAGACATAATGTCTGGATCCTGACAGTGCAGAAATGTGTTCAGCTTCCGGGCCTGTTCGAGGTCACTCATGGTCAGAAGCACCACTAGGTCTGTCTGTTTGGGGCTCCTGTGGTCAGGGTTGGGTTGGCTCTATACTCCAAAACTTTGGATTTGAAGTGCAGACTGTCAGCTTTAATTTGAGGGTATTATCATCCATATCAGGTGAATTGTTTAGAAATTACAGAAGTTTTTGTACATACCAGGATCACGGATAATCCTGAAATGAATCATGAATAATGACATAGTGAAAAAGTGTGTGTGTGTGTGTGTGTGTGTGGGGGGGGGGGGTATAATACAGTATTGGTGTGTCTGTAACTTTCTCACTCATCATTATTCACGATTCGTTCAGGATTATCCGTAATGATGGTAGCATCCACATTCATGTAGAAGTTTTTAGAAACATATTCTATTCTTATTTACAATAAAGTGATTCCAAAATGACACAATACATTATTTACTATTCATTTCTATTGGGCACAAAATAATCTGAAACACAACCAAAACAAATAGCTATTGCATCCAACTAATTTATAGAGTCACAAGCTTGATGTAGTCAATACCCTCAAATTAAAACTGACAGTCAGCCTTTTAACTTTGATTTCAAGTATAGAGCCAAAAGATGAAAAAATAATTACAGAGGGCACTGTATCTATGGACAAAGGCTGACACTATTCCTGCCTTAAGGCCTTGGTCTCTTTTCTGAAGCCAAAAGCAAAGGCATCATCAGTTCACCACACTGCATTTGTGGAGAATACATGTAAGTTAAAGGGTCCAATGGGTTGTTACCCAAATTATACCACGACACTACCACAGCCCATTTCCAATCGACTGTTTAACTGTTGTGTTATAGGTGTCATGGTTTATTTATTGAATTGAACACTGAATATAGCATGCGTATTGTGTCTCTCCGTCAGGGTAGTTAATGTGTTGTGTTTACTGTATCATTGTATATGCGGGGGCAGGTTAACTGTGGTTATTTACGTCAGAGAGTTGACAATGTTTTTACGGCCAGCCGGATGGGGTCTGTGGTTGGCTTCTGTCAATGTCCACCTCCCACAACACCATTGACCCACCAATTAGAGTGACGACAGCCCACCTCCCACAGAATCAAGCCACCAATCAGGGCGCAGGACCTCCCACAGTCCTCTCTGGATTTAGCCCTCTCAGATGCTTGTGAAACGTGGTGGTTCCACTCATAAACTGGTCCAGTATCAGAGGTAGAGGCCGTTAACACAGTCTGACAGGTCCAGGGTGATACGGTTGGCTCATACCATGCTAGGGGAGAGGGGTTCCACTTGTGGTTTGGAAGCTAACCACTGGATGGGCGTGGGTGGCTTCCTGACTACCTGTCCTCCGCTGCTCTAGCTGTGTTTTTAATGCCTTGGTCAGGCTGCAGATGGAGTAAATGTGTGTGTGTGTGTGTGTGTGTGTGTGTGTGTGTGTGTGTGTGTGTGTCATAGTGAGTTGAGGGGCCAAGGCTGATGTTGGTTTATGTGAGTGTCTGGCCAGCCAGCCAGAATGAGAGAGAGAGAGATGGTCTGATAACAGTCTGAGACCAAGCTGAGATGGCCCACTGTCTCGCCCTAACGCCAACATACACCAGCCCAGCTCTCAAATATCTGTTTGTGTGCTCCACACTGCTCTTTCATCTTCAGACTGGGTGTGTGTCTATGTGTGCGTGTGTGTCTGTGACTCTTCGTGTGTGCGTCTAGTGGAAAGTTTTGGGTTCAGTTCCATTAAATGCTACAGTACATTACAAAGTATTCAGACCCCTTGACTTTTTCCACTTTTTGTTACGTTACAAAAAAATCCTTATCTACACACAATACCCCATAATATCAAAACAAAAACAGGTTATTAGAAATGTTTGCTAAATGTTTGTTATTAGAAATGTTTGCAAATTTATATATAAACTCTGCAAAAAAAGAAACGGACCTTTTTCAGGACCCTGTCTTTCAAAGATAATTCGTAAAATCCAAATAACTTCACAGATCTTCATTGTAAAGGGTTTCAACACTGTTTCCCATGCTTGTTCAATGAACCATAAACAATTAATGAACATGCACCTGTGGAATGGTCATTAAGACACTAACAGCTTACAGACGGTATGCAATTAAGGTCACAGTTATGAAAACTTAGGACACTAAAGAGGCCTTTTTACTGACTCTGAAAAAAAAGATGCCCAGGGTCCCTGCTCATCTACGTGAACGAATGTGGCAAGGGCAATAAATTGTAATGTCTGTACTGTGAGACGCCTAAGACAGCGCTACAGGGAGACAGGACGGACGGCTGATCGTCCTCGCAGTGGCAGACCACGTGTAACAACACCTGCACAGGATCGGTACATCCGAACATAACACCTGCGGGACAAGTACAGGATGGCAACAACAACTGCCCAAATTACACCAGGAACGCACAATCCCTCCATCAGTGCTCAGACTGTCCGCAATAGGCTGAGAGAGGTTGGACTGAGGGCTTGTAGGCCTGTTGTAAGGCAGGTCCTCACCAGACATCGCCGGCAACAACGTCGCTTATGGGCACAAATCCACCGTCGCTGGACCAGACAGGATTGGCAAAAAGTGCTCTTCACTGACGAGTCGCGGTTTTGTCTCACCAGGGGTGATGGTCGGATTCACTTTTATCCATGAAAGGAATGAGCGTTACACCGAGGCCTGAACTCTGGAGCGGGATCGATTTGGAGGTGGAGGGTCCATCATGGTCTGGGGCGGTGTGTCCCAGCATCATCGGACTGGGCTTGTTGTCATTGCAGTCAATCTCAAACGCTGTGCGTTACAGGGAAGGCATCCTCCTTCCTCATGTAGTACACTTCCTGCAGGCTCATCCTGACATGACCCTCCAGCATGACAATACCACCAGCCATACTGCTCATTCTGTGCGTGATTTCCTGCAAGACAGGAATGTCAGTGTTCTGCCATTGCCAGCGAAGAGCCAGGATCTCAATCCCATTGAGCACGTCTGGGACCTGTTGGATCGGAGGGTGAGGGATAGGGCCATTCCCCCCAAAATGTCCGGGAACCTGCAAGTGCCTTGGTGGGAGAGTGGTGTAACATCTCACAGCAAGAACTGGCAAATCTGGTGCAGTCCATGAGGAGGAGATGCACTGCAGTACTTAATGCAGCTGGTGGCTACACCAGATACAGACTGTTCCTGTTGATTTTGACTCCCCCCTTTGTTCAGGGACACATTATTCTATTTCTGTTGGTCACATGTCTGTGGAACTTGTTCAGTTGTTGAATCTTGTTATGGCCATACAAATATTTACACAATAACAACAGTTTATATATATATATATATACAGTTGAAATCGGAAGCACTTAGGTTGGAGTCATTTAAAACTTGTTTTTCAACCACTCCACAAATTTCTTGTTAACAAACTCTAGTTTGCAAGTCGGACGTCTACTTTGTGCATGACTGTCATGCCCTGACCTTAGTTATCTTTGTTTTCTTTATTATTTTGGTTAGGTCAGGGTGTGACAAGGGTGGTTGGTTTAGTTTTTGTATTGTCTAGGTGTTTTTGTCCTGTCAAGGGTATTTGTATATCTATTGGGTTTTAGTATGTCTAGGTGTATGTAGGTCTATGGTGGCCTGAATTGGTTCCCAATCAGAGACAGCTGTTTATCGTTGTGTCTGATTGGGGATCATATTTAGGTTGCCATTTTCAAGTTTGGTTTTGTGGGTTATTGTCTATGTGTAGTTGCCTGTCAGCACTCGTGTTGTTTGTTTGTTTGTTTGTTTGTTTAGTGTTCTTTGTGTAATAAAAGAAGAATGTATTCTTATCACGCTGCGCCTTGGTCTCCTCTTTATGACGAACGTGACAATGACACAAGTAATTTTTCCAACAATTGTTTACAGACAGATTATTTAACTTATAATTATCTATATTAATTATATCACAATTCCAGTGGGTCAGAAGTTTACATACACTAAGCTGACTGTGCCTTTAAACAGCTTGGGAAATTCCAGAAAATGATGTCATGGCTTTAGAAGCTTTTGATAGGCTAATTGATATAATTTGAGTCAATTGGAGTTGTACCTGTGGATATATTTCAAAGCCCTCTTCAAACTCAGTGCCTTTGCTTGACATCATGGGAAATCAGCCAAGACCTCAGAAAAATAATTTTAGACCTCCACAAGTCTGTTTCATCCTTGGGAGCAATTTCCAAACACCTGAAGGACCACGTTCATCTGTACAAACAATAGTACGCAAGTATGAACACCATGGGACCACGCTGCCGTCATACCGATCTGGAACGTGACACGTTCTGTCTCCTAGAGATGAATGTACTTTGGTGCGAAAAGTGCAAGTCAATCCCAGAACAACAGCAAAGGACCTTGTGAAGATGCTAGAGGAAACAGGTACAAAGTATCTATATCCATAGTAAAACGAAAAGTCAGACTACGGTTTGCAACTACACATGGGGACAAAGATCGTACATTTTGGAGAAATGTCCTCTGGTCTGATGAAATAAAAATAGAACTGTTTGGCCATAATGACCATCGTTATGTTTGGAGGAAAAAGGGGGAGGCTTGCAAGCCGAAGAGCACCATCCCAACCGTGAAGCACGGGTGTGGCAGCATCATATTGTAGGGGTGCTTTGCTGCAGCAGGGACTGATGCGCTTCACTAAATAGATGGCATTATGAGGAAGGAAATGATGTTGATATATTACAGCAACATCTCAAGACATTAGTCAGGAAGTGAAAGCTTGGTCGCAAATGGGTCTTCCAAATGGACAATGACCCCAATCATACTTCCAAAGTTGTGGCAAAATGTTTTAAGGACAACAAAGTCAAGGTATTGGAGTGGTCATCACAAAGCCCTGACCTCAAGCCTATAGAAAATTTGTTGGCAGAACTGAAAATGTGTGTGCTAGCAAGGAGACCTACAAACCTGACTTGGTTACACCAGCTGTCAAGAGGAAAGGGCCAAAATTCACCCAGCTTATTGTGGGAAGCTTGTGGAAGGCTACCTGAGACTGTTGACCCAAGTTTAAACAATTTAAAGGCAATGCTACCAAATACCTATTGAGTGTATGTAAACTGCTGACCCGCTGAGAATGTGATGAAATAAATAAAAGCTGAAATAAATAATTCTCTCTACTATTATTCTGACATTTCACATTGTTAAAATAAAGTGGTGATCCTAAATGACCTAAAACAGGGAATTTTTAATAGGATTACATGTCAGGAATTGTGACAAACTGAGTTTAAATGTATTTGGCTAAGGTGTATGTAAACTTACGACTTCAACTATATATATATATATATATATATATATATATATATAAATAGTAGAGTGTTTTTAGATATACATATACATATATATATATATAAATATATATAAAAACATTTTACGTAAGTATTCAGACCCTTTACTCAGTACTTTGTTAAAGTACCATAACAAAGTGATTACAGCCTCATGTCCTTGGGCGTGACGCTACAAGCTTGGCACACCTGTATTTGGGGAGTTTCTACCATTCTTCTCTGCAGATCCTCTCAAGCTCTGTCAGGTTGAAAGGGGAGCGTTGCTGCACAGCTATTTTCAGGTCTCTCCAGAGATGTTCAATCGGGTTCAAGTCCGGGCTCTGGATGGGCCACTCAAGGACATTCAGAGACCTGTCCCGAAGTCGCTCCTGCATTTTCTTGACTGTGTGCTTAGGGTCGTTGTCCTGTTGGAAGGTGAAACTTCGCCCCAGTTTGAGGTCCTGAGCACTCTGGAGCAGGTTTTCATCAAGGATCTCTCTGTACTTTGCTTCATTCATCTTTCCCTCAAACCTGACTAGTCTCCCAGTCCCTGCCACTGAATAACATCCCCACAGCATGATACTGCCACCACCATGCTTCACCGTAGGGATGGTGTCAGGTTTCCTCCAGACGTGACACTTGGCATTCAGGCCAAAGAGTTCAATCTTGGTTTCATCAGACCAGAGAGTCTTTTTTCTCATGGTCTGAGTTCTTTAGGTAGCTTTTGGCAAAATCCAAGCGGGTTGTCATGTGCCTTTTACTGAGGAGTGGCTTCTGTCTGCCCACTCTACCAGAAAGGCCTGATTGGTGGAGTGCTAAAGAGATGGTTGTCCTTCTGGAAGGTTCTCCCATTTCCACAGAGGAACTTTGGAGCTCGGGTTCTTGGTCACCTCCCTGACCACTGCCCTTCTACCCTGATTGCTCAGTTTGGCCGGGCGGCCAGCTCTAGGAAGGGTCTTGGTTCGAAGCTTCTTCCATTTAAGAATGATGGAGGTCGCTGTGTTCTTGGGGACCTTCAATGCTTCAGACATGTTTTGGTACCCTTCCCCAGATCTGTGCCTCTACATAATCCTGTCTCGGAGAACTACGGACAATTCCTTTAACCTCATTGCTTGAGATTTTCTCTGACATGCACTGTCAACTGTGGGACCTTATATAAACAGGTGTGTGCCTTTCCAAATCATGTCCAATCAATTGAATTTACCACAGGTGGACTCCAATCAAGTTGTAGAAACATCTCAAGGATGATCAATGTTAACAGGATGCACCTGAACTATAAATAAGGTATTTCAGTTTTTAATATGTAATACATTTACAAACATTTCTAATAACCTTTTTTTTTGCTTTGTCGTTATCGGATATATTATGTAGATTGATGAGGAATAATAAGGCTGTAATGTAGCAAAATGTGGAAAATGTCAAGGGGTCTGAACTTTCTGAATGCACTGTATATGTGGATCACAGGAGTTTGGTGGCACATTATTTGGGGAGGATGGGCTTGTGGTAATGGCTGGAGTGGAATGGTATCAAATACATCAAAGACATGGTTTGATACCATTCAATTTGCTCCATTCCAGCCATTATTATGAGCCGTCCTCCCCTCAGCATCCTCCACTGATGTGGACGTTACAGACTAGTGTTTGCAATGGTGTACATCAGTCAGTTTGTGTGTTGAATGAGGTGGTATGTGCAGTATGTATGTATGACTAGGCTTGGGCAGCATCCAGATTGACCTTCATACCGACTATATAACATCATGGGATGTTCGGTAATACCGGCAAATGTATATAGGTTCAGAACTTTTGTGAAATAGCACAGGTACAAATAGAAATCAAACTGGATGGACATCAGAAATAGAGGAAGGACTAGAAACAAACAACAAATAACTATTGTAAAATAGACTGTGTCTGTAAAATGTTAATAAGATGTATAAATAGAAGGTAAAATCCGTAGTGTTAGTTTACTCCAATTGGGGGATCGGCAGTAGGGTTTGCGGGGAATAATAATAAAGGTATATTCTTTAAAAAAGTGTGTATGTCTCTATAGGTATGTGTATGTATATATGTCTATATGTATGTATGTATGTATGAGTGCGTGTATGGATATATATATTTACCCCCCAGAAAATTGGGGATTGGAAATTATGCAGACAATTACATTGATGGAAGCAACATTCTTTCCGCAATATTAAAGCTGATCCACCCCTTAAAAAAATTATAATACCGTCACTGAACAGAAGGGCCTCTATTTTAAAACCCCACTGAGCATCTGAGATCAGAAGCTTAGCAACGCTAACAAGTACATGTAAAATCCCAAAGAGAATGCTAACTAAATGCTAACGAGCGCATTGCGAACATTTTATACAGTCTCTGACCTAAACTATTTGCAGGACAGACATCCCAGCTCATAAAGTTATAGAAGTTGTCTGCAAAAATGCTACTCACAGTTTGCTGCACGCACAAAACTAATTCTAAACAGCAAGGGTCTTGTTACCAAGCAAAGCTTGATTTAGCAAGAAGCTAAACAAACATTGAGTTGTGAATTCCATAATTTAACTAGATCACCTGGCACATGCTGCTCAACAGTGAGTGACTCACAAGGCTCCGGTCTCTCGTTTGTTGTGCGCTTGTAAACAAACACCATGTGACTGGGACTACCGGTAAACTTCATAATAAATAATTATGTGACAGGTGAAATGAAGAACGCAGTCTTCTTTATTTCCTAACGTATTGCACAAGTTGACTACATGTATTTACTTAAAAAGTAGCTACTACATTTCAAAGAAATAGTTTCAATAGTATTGACGACATTGGAAAACAATCCCGTGGATTCCAAATATCCCGGGAAGCGGTATATACGGTATACCGCCCAAGCCTATGTATAACCCCTGTAATCAGTGTCTCTGCCGTGTCAGTGGGTTGTTGTACTGTGGCTTACGCTATGATTGACCTGAGAGCCTGCCGACTCCAGCAGAAAATCTCCCTGAGGGCTGGGAGTGTACCGCCTCATCTGTTACCTGTGAACTATAGACACATAATCACGCAGTCGACGCACACACACGGACGTGCACACACATGCTCGTGCATACAGACACATATCATAGTTGACACACGCACAAACACACACACACACTCTCTCTAGAGGCAATCTAGGCCAACCTGAACACTGTTTAGTGTTTGTCAATTTACATTTTGTCAGTTTCTTTCTACATTGGATACACTTAGGCAGCCCGGCCAAGGATTTCAATAGCAGAAAGATCCTGTACTGTGTCTCCTCTCATCTCCCACAGAGCTATAGAATCCTCCTCCTCTCACAGGCGAATGGTCACTTCCAAACAGTGTAAAATGTCTACTCCCCTCTATTTTCAAATGCTCTCTCCCAATCCATAACATTCAGCCAAAAGTTATTTGGGAAAAGTCACATGCCTCGCTCACGCGTGAAATGTATACCAGTGTTTACAAGGAAAATGGGCTGTTACTGAGAATGTGGCGTACCTTTTAAAAACACATGTCTAAAGAAGTCAGTGAATGGGCTAGATGACGACCAGACTGTACAGACAGAGCCTGCTGTGTCAGAGAGAGAGAGAAAGATGGAGGGAGGGATGGGTAGAAAGAGAGAGAGAAGGAGAGAGAGTAGGGAGATGTAGAGAGAGAGGGAAATAGAGAGAGAGAGGGGGGAGAGAGAGTGGAGAGAGGTAGAAAAAGAGGGTAGGAGAGGGAGAGAGAGTAGAGACAGAGTTAAAGAGAGAGAGAGAGAGAGAGAGAGAGTACAACCAGTATTGGGGATCAATGTCTATTCCTTGGTTCCAGAATCAGAAACTCCTCATCCCCAACCCAAATAGAATCAATAATATGTGTAACTCGATGCGGCTATTTTTTAATTCAGAGGAATAATGAAAATATTATGAATAGAAATCCAGTTTTATTCCGCACGGTGCCTTGAGAGACCCCCCCCTCCAATCCGGGCTGACCACAGGAATGTGGAGCACTGTCAGGAAGCCATAAAGTGCTGACGCGGAGGTCAGCGAGCGTTCACACACGTGGCTTTAGTTTCAAAACTGCCTCTCCTCTTCTTCTCTTTTAGTCTCTTCTTCTTTTCTCCTGTTTTTCTCTCCTCATCATCTTTCCTCCTTGTCTCGTCTCTATCAAACCTCCTCTCCTCTCCTCTCCTCTCCCACAGGTGGAGTGTGGGTTGTATGATGGAGATGTAGTGGGGTCTTTTAGGAGGATGAGCAGTAACTGTGGCACTTCCGGTGCTTTAGGTTTTAGATGGCCTGTCACAGTGGCTTTACTCTGGTTTGGGGTGACAGTCCCTCTTCTCCTGTTCTTCAGCTCTCTCTCTATATGTGAAGTGTCCGTCAGAACAGGAGATGAGAACCACGCCGCCTCGTCCCAAACTAGAATCTGGGGTTTTGTAAGGCCGACCAGAACCACATGTTTGCTCTGGTCTCCCACCTACAGAGCAGGGAATTGGATTGTGGAATTTCTGGGTTTCCTTGAAAAAGCCTAACAAAACCGAGCAGGCTAATTAAATCATGACTCGCGCAATTTCATCTGAATAGAAAGTACTAGGAATGTGGGAACTAAGAATGTTGTGGTTGGGTGGGTGGGTTGGATGGAAGGATGGATGGATGGGCATATTTAATTATTTCTTGATTGGTTGATTGATTGATTGACCATGACTTTATGTCCCTCAGCACTTCCAGACGATGCTGAAGACCAAGCTGAACGTGCTGACACTGAGGAAGGAGCCGTTGCCCACGGTGATATTCCACGAGCCGGAAGCCATCGAGTTGTGCTCTACGACCCCACTCATAAAGAAAAACACCCATAACGGCTACAAGGTACACACACACACGCACACACACACACACACACACACACACACACACACACACACACACACACACACACACACACACACACACACACACACACATACAATGGTAAGAACAATGGGCTTGTGTTAGAACTGTAATCCTGGCACGTATCGTAGGTGTGTGTTATGGGCACGTGTCTTCTATCAGTGTTGTGTGTGTGTTTGCCTAGCTGTGATAACTGTCTAATTTAGATCTTTATCCTGCGAGCTGCCTGAGTTAAAGTCTATTCTCTGTGTTCAACCTAAAACAAACAGAAACAGGCCTGCAGGTTCAAAAAAACACATTCTATTATTACAGACAATACTTCCCTGTGTGTGTGTGTGTGTGTGTGTGTGTGTGTGTGTGTGTGTGTGTGTGTGTGTGTGTGTGTGTGTGTGTGTGTGTGTGTGTGTGCGCGTGTGCATGCGTGCGTACGTGCCTGCGTACGTACGTACCAGCAGGGGGAACCCAGGAGACTGGGGAAGGGGCGCAGGGTGTTATGTTGGTTGTAACTGAGGCAACTTCCATTTGTGTGTGTGTGTGCATTTGTGGGTGAGATGGTGGAAGATGTTTGGCAGGCTTGTTAAGGCTTTCACATCAGCTCATTTGGACAAGGCTTTGAATATAAATACACACCAATCCACTGGCTCACTTATGATCTAACTCATTCAATCACAACACACAGAACACAGACAGCCAAAAGACAACTTGACGTTTCACAATGGACAATGAAGCTCTATTCTATTTGAGTGACCAGCTATGCTATGTGCTAGTAGAAAGATTAAGAGGGGTGCAGATGGAGATCACATGACTGACTGATTAGAAGAGCAGACACTATTTAGTGCAGAGGTGCTGATCTCTGTCGGGACACGACTTGTTCCAGAACACCTGTGAAAATGTTCCGCTGAAACCCAACCAGCCATCCTTTATAACTCTCTGGCAGGACAGAAGAGAACAGTGGGGCTATTGGTCTTTGGATCTGGGGCTCAGCACAGCCAATGGGAAACTGACAGTCTCCTTCCCAAATTGCACCCTGTTTATTATATATTGCGCTGCTTTTGAGGCTTTGGTCAAAAGTAGTGCACTATAAAGGGAACAGGGTGCTATTTGGGACTCACATACTGACTGGGGTTTTGGTCTCTAGCTTGTGTTGCGGTGCCAGGCTAGCCTAGCCCTGGGTGTATGTGCATGCCTGTATTTTTCCCAGACATCTGTCCTCTGCTGAATTGTGAGGTTGAAGCTGATCAGTTGAAGCTCCTCAGTGGACCTCTCTATCCAGTGTGAACTAGTAACGTCTGAAATCTGCCTGTATACTACATCTGTAGTATACACACACGCATGCACACACGCAGTCCCCCTTCCTTTTCCTCTCGCCTCAGACGTCGCTCCTTTCAAGGTAGCTGTGAGAGAGCTTGGTTTAGTTGCCATGGATACCACTACATCTATTTGTCGGAGAATGCCAGCTACAAAATATATTTTTTATTTTTTTTACTTACTCACCCTGACTCTGTGCTTTTCCAGGGCTTCCAGTTTGAATAGGAAAGCAGAGGAGAGAAGAGGTGATTTCCACAGCTACAGAAGTAGGCTTTTTAGAGGGGCGGGGATTTTAATACTAACAGTTGCATTGGAGGTGTGTAAGTGTGTGTGTGTATGCAGTCTGGTGCACGCTTGTGTGCTAACTGTGTTTGTGCATATTTGGTTATTTCGGCATTGAGTGTGTGCGTTTATATGTGTTTCAGCATGACAGTCAGCCAGCAAGTCAGTCAGTGTGTGAGATAGCTGGTCTGTCAGCGATTGCGCCAGGTTTCCCCCTCCGCTCTACACCCTCCAAGTACCTACCCTCTTGTTTATTTCCAGATAGAGAGAAACAGTTAATAATATATATTTTTTAAATCGATAGTTATATTTTTCAGCACTTTTATTTCCATGACTGATCCAAACTCATTTTCTCACGGCTCTCTCTTGTCCCTCTGCAGAAGACATATGGTGAGCAATATGTTTGGAACATCAAAATAAAACCACAGTATCGAATTGCAATAAATGTAGAATTGTGAGAATCGCAATACATATCATATTGACACCTAAGTATTGTGATAATATCGTATTGTGAGGTCCCTGGCAATTCCCAGCCCTAGCAACCACCCACCCACCCACCCATCTACCTACCTACCCACCCACCCATCTACCCACCCACCCACCTACCCCAACCCAACCACTGCTGTCACCCTGCCAATGCTAACGGCTGCTGGGATGAAAAGTTATTTCTCACTGTTCCCCTCTCCTCCCCCAACCCACAGCCTCTTTCTAACTGTTCCCCTCTCCTCCCCCAACCCACAGCCTCTTTCTCACTGTTCCCCTCTCCTCCCCCAACCCACAGCCTCTTTCTCACTGTTCCCCTCTCCTCCCCCAACCCACAGCCTCTTTCTCACTGTTCCCCTCTCCTCCCCCAACCCACAGCCTCTTTCTCACTGTTCCCCTCTCCTCCCCCAACCCACAGCCTCTTTCTCACTGTTCCCCTCTCCTCCCCCAACCCACAGCCTCTTTCTCACTGTTCCCCTCTCCTCCCCCAACCCACAGCCTCTTTCTCACTGTTCCCCTCTCCTCCCCCAACCCACAGCCTCTTTCTCACGGTTCCCCTCTCCTCCCCCAACCCACAGCCTCTTTCTCACTGTTCCCCTCTCCTCCCCCAACCCACAGCCTCTTTCTCACTGTTCCCCTCTCCTCCCCCAACCCACAGTCTCTTTTTCACTGTTCCCCTCTCCTCCCCCAACCCACAGCCTCTTTCTCACTGTTCCCCTCTCCTCCCCCAACCCACAGCCTCTTTCTCACTGTTCCCCTCTCCTCCCCCAACCCACAGCCTCTTTCTCACTGTTCCCTCTCCTCCCCCAACCCACAGCCTCTTTCTAACTGTTCCCCTCTCCTCCCCCAACCCACAGCCTCTTTCTCACTGTTCCCCTCTCCTCCCCCAACCCACAGCCTCTTTCTCACTGTTCCCCTCTCCTCCCCCAACCCACAGCCTCTTTCTCACTGGAGACTCTAGTGTGTTTGAAGGGATCAGTTTGAGCAAGATGAGGCACAAAATTGCTAATCTTGATCACATAGGCTTAGTTATTTTGGCCTGAGGTGATTTGTAGATCAGTGATTCTACACAGACACTGCCCTGCTCTCTGCTCTCCCAACCCCAGAGCCTCGGATAGGAATAAACAATATGGAGAAACTTCATCCTAGCCTGTTATGGGCGCAAGGTGAAGTTAGTACCATATTGCTCATAACGGTACAATCAGATCTCAATAAGTGCCTAGGGTGGTACGGGGTTGATTTGGGATTGGGCCTCTCTTTGCCCTACCCTGCTCTCTCTACAACCCAGATCCCAATCTCTGCCATGGAGTCCATAGCTGTGGTCAACACGCGTTCCAACCACGTTCCAACCACTCCCTCGTCACTCAGTCAACACTGGTAGGAACCACCTTGACTCAGAGGAGCTGCAGAGGGGTATTAGTCTCTTACTTACCTTCAGAGAGGAATCTAATCTTTCACACTCTGTGTGTATGTGTGTGTGTGTGTGAGTGAGAGTGTGTGTATGTGTATGTGTGTGCAGTTTGTGGCTCTGAGATCTACTGCTCCTTCAGGTAATGAAGCAGGGAGAGGAAAAGGAAAGCTCCTTATTTCAGTGTGCTTCTGAAAAAAGATGCTGCCGTTTGGGAGGGAGCTGAGTTTTCCATTTGGTGTTCCCAGCTTTGAGACAGAACACTGACTAACCAAAGAACCATACAAGCACCCCCTGTGAGTGTGTGTGACTTGGATGTGATCCAGGAAGCGAGAGCTAATCGCCTGGCATATCCTTGATTATATAACGACATGGCTGCGGAGGGCAGCAGTGGCACAGTGTTTCCATGGAGACAAAGCTGAGGCCACGTGTGCTCTGAGGATCTGGGTACTCTGCTGCTCGCCATCTAAAAGCTTCAACATCAGTGTTCACGCCACCGTTTCCGCTAGCATTATATTGCCCTCCCTCTCTCTACCTTGGGAACTTGTTTAATTGGTGTTTTTGACGACTTTGGTTAAAGACGCCCTGGAAAACACTGGTTCCCAGTCACAGTGTGGTCTCTCTGACAAGATGGCGTCTGTTACACCACCAGACCTTTCATCAGGCCCTCTTATCTACCCTCTACTTGTCTCAGCCTTACTGAACAGACAGTTGATCTTAAGACTTATTTTAAAAAATGACTTTTTCTAAACGTTTAGCATTCTCTCAGTGGCATATACTAATGGATGCCAAGGGAAGACAAAAAAGTGATATATTTCGTTTGTGTTTCATCATTTTCCTTAAATTTGCAAGTGGCTGAATGTATCTCATGGGGGAAAGCATCCGAGCGAGCGAAACAGCACTCCTCTGTCTCTGTATGTGTAGCCCATGTGTCTGATGCTGTCTGGCCAAAAAGAGTATGACATTGTTGCCGCCCATAGCATTGAATTCAATAGCAACGGAAGCCAGCGAGCATTTGGCTAGCTACCTAGCTAAAATCTTCCCTTTCCTAAATAAGCCTTGGATATAGGGATTTGGACTTGTGGTTTTACTTAATTCTCCGTACTCACCAATGATTACAATGCTGATTCTGATCCAACCATGAATTAATACAGAGGATGGAAGTTCAATATGCAGCTAGATGTAGTAGGCAAATGTTAATTAGTTGGCTCATCGTTGCCCATGAAAGGAAGTTAGGTAGCATAGTCTTGGACAACACAAACAAAACAAGTTTTCTCTATGCCATTCCTCTACAAGTAGGTGAGGCAACATGTTTTTCTACTTGTGTGCGTACGGGTGCACACACACATACACCAATCAGTGCCACGGACAGCCACATGATATTTAGCTTACGTTGATTGGACTAGGCGTAAAATTGTTTGTTTTTGGTAAGTTGTCACTGTTTTAGACTAAGCGCAGGCGGCTCGTGTTTTCTTTCCGACATGGGGTAACTCACCGTGGTTCTAAATCAAATGTGGGAAACATTAACTTGCTTGGCTGTAGGTCATGCAACTGTTTGTCACATGTAATGTGCTTTGTGGACTTCACCGGACAGCTGTGCTTTCCGGTTATGTGATGAAACAAAGATATGGTTAAATTTATTCTGCCATTGCGTGACTGTTGTCTTGTTGTCTCTGCCTTATATATCATTGTGGCGTATGAACGGGTTGTAGAGCAAACAACATAATTATCACAACACATAGGTTGTAATATGGCTTTTTTCCCTCAGTGGTTTTACCCACACACCACCACTACTGCATTCTCTTATTTGTTTTATGTTAACCTCCCTAGTTGGTCTTATTGTGGTCTGTCAAGGGAAAGACTGATTACTCCTGCCCCTGTGAACTCATATCCCTTCAACCCAACAAACAACCAGATCTGCTTAGACCTCAAGGTTATACTTAGATGTATATATACATTTGTAGAACGCTAAACAAAAATATAAACGCAACATGTAAAGTGTTGGTCCCATGTTTCATGAGATGAAATAAAGATAAGATCCCAGGAATGTTCCATGCGCACAAAAAGCTTATTTCTCTCCAATTTTGTGCACACATTGGTTTATGTCCCTGTTAGTGAGCCTTTCTCTTTTGCCAAGATAATCCATCCACCTGACAGGTATGGCATATCAAGAAACTGATTAAACAGCATGATCATGACACAGGAGCACCTTGTGCTGGGCACCATAAAAGGTCACTAAAAAATGTGCAGTTTTATCACACAACACTGCCACTGATGTATCAAGTTTTGCGGTACCGTAAAATTGGCATGCTGACTGCAGGAATGTCCATCAGAGCTGTTGCCAGAGAATTGAATGTTTATTTCTCCACCATAAGCTGTCTCCATTGTCGTTTTAGAGAATTTGGCAGTACGTACAACCGGCCTCACAAACACAGACCATGTGTATGGCGTTGTGTGGGCGAGCGGTTTGCTGACGTTAACGTTGTGGACAGAGTGCCCCATGGTGGTGGTGGGGTTATGGTATGGGCATAAGCTATGGAAAATGAACACAATTGCATTTTATCGATGGCAAATGGAGATACCGTGATGAGATCCTGAGGCCCATTGTCGTGCCATTCATCCGCCGCCATCACCTCATGTTTCAGCATGACAATGCTTGACAATGCACCACCCCATGTTGCAAGGATCTGTACACACTTCCTGGAAGCTGAAAATGTCTTAGTTCTTCCATGGCCTGCATACTCACCAGACATGTCACCCATTGAGCAAGTTTGGGATGCTCTGGAGTGACGGGTACGACCGTGTGTTCCAGTTCGCGCCAATATCCAGGATCTTCGCACAGCCATTGAAGAGGAGTGGGAAAACATTTTACAGGCCACAATCAAGAGCCTATGCAAAGGATATGTTGTGCTGCATGAGGCAAAGGGTTATCACACCAGATACTGACTGGTTTTCTGATCCACACCCCTACCTTTTTTAATGGTATCTGTGACCAGCATTTCTGTATTCTCAGTCATGTGAAATCCATATATTAGGGCCTAATGAATTTAAATAAATTGACTGATTTCCTTAAATGAACTGTAACTCGGTAAACTCTTTGAAAATGTTGCATGTTGTGTTTATATTTTTGTTCAGTATACATTTGAATTGATGTAGTTTTGTGTAACGTTGGTCATTTTACTCTGACCAATTGGTTTCATGGACACAAGTTTGAGAGCACATCTTCCCTGGAGTCTATGGTTTGCTTGAGAGGATACTGGAATTCTGTTTGCAGACAGACCCAGGGAAGGGTAGGAGTATTATTGTCTGTTTTCAGTTGTTTTGGAGAACAGTGATTTGATAACCATCTGGGCCAGTCGGGAGCTGTGTACTATGTGTGACAGAATCCCTTGAGCTCTGGGAAATTCTTCTCTGGTCCCGGTCCTGTCCCGGTCCTGTCTCTGTATATTACATTAGCTCTATTTCACTGTGTGATTCTAAGAAAAAACACTCAAGCCAGATTTTCAAGCTTTGTAGTACATGTGTGTGTGTTTGACAGATAGGGAGAGAGTAAAAACAAGAGAGAAGCAAGTGTGAGAACATAGATCACGTGTCTGTCAGTGATGCTTTTGTCTCACTTTGTACTTTGTATTGTAATGTGTGTGAGATGATGTGTGTGTTACTGGTGTCTCTTTGTATTCTAATGTAAGTGTGTGAGATGGTGTGTGTGTGTGTGTTTGTGTAAGGCAGATGTCTGCTTTAAATTAACTACTTTCTCTTGACGCTGACAATCTCAGCCAGGGCTTTCCTCAGATTGGTCCCTTTGATATCAAATTCACTCTGGTTTGCTTTGTGTGCCTGATTTAAAAGGATACTTATGGATTTTATCTACTTCCCCAGAGTCAGATGAACTCGTGGATACCATTTTTATTTTTATGTCTCAAGTATGAAGGAAGTTAGCATTGGCTGGCGAAACTACTTCTATCTAGCATCAGTGCACTGACAAAGTCTATGGTATGCTAGCAGATACCATAGACTTCCAGCCATTGCGTTAACGCTAGTTAGCAACTTCCTTCAAACAGAGACATAAAAATGGTATCCACGAGTTCACCTGACTCTGTGGAATTAGATAAATGGCCTCATTGTCAAAATCCCTAAGTATCCCTTTAATAAACAAATAGAAAAGTCCCAAAACATTCAAACCGGCCTATTTGGCACTCCAGGCAGAATCAAGCAAACGCTCAAAGTATCTGTGAACCCAAGTCTGAACCCAAGTCTGTTTTTCCTCAACATCTCTCTTCCTGTCTCTGCTTTCATTTCACAACATCACTTAACTTAATTTTAGAGCAAAGCACTTCTGTATTTTCGTCTTCGAAAAGAACAATGAAAATATTGAATGGGAGAGGGGGATATAAAAACAGGAGATGTTGAAGTGCGAGTGCAGTACAACAAGCTGTCTTAGAGACAGATAGTGGATAGAATCTCACAGAAAACATCTGGTCTGGTGGCAGGAATGCTGTGGGGTTCTGGGAGTGTGAAGGACCCCATTGTGGGTGTTGAGGTGGCTCTGTGGTCTCACTGGGATGTAGCCTACAGCGTCTGTTTTGCCTACACACATACACAAACCCGTCCCCAGTCTCCCGCCCACAAACAGGTATTGTTCTTCAGCACAAGCCAGCAAGCACATACTTAAAGACATGCTCCAGTAGTTTCGCGACTAGTAAGTATTTTTTAAACCTCCTGCTTTGGGCTGGATGTGTCCATGTGTAGTTCATACATGCATAATCTATGAGCAGAATTACTTTCCTCAATTAGCTAGCCACGAAATCCCTAGCAATTGTTTTCTGAAAGCTGTGCGGCTCCATTTTCCCTACATTTACCCCCCTGTGGGCCAGCACCCAGCAATTTGAGTTTCAGCCAATGAGCTTCAGCACCTCACCATTTGAGTGACAACTAGCAAGACGCACTCACAGTAGAGCGAGAGAGCAATGGTGTGGTGCACATTGGATGTCGACCGATTAATCGGAATGGCCGATTAATTAGGGCCAATTTCAAGTTTTCAGAACAATCGGAAATCGGTATTTTTGGGCGCCGATTTCCGATTTTTTAAAACATTTTTATATATTTTTATACCTTTATTTAACTAGGCAAGTCAGTTAAGAACACATTCTTATTTTCAATGACGACCTAGGAATGGTCGGTTAACTGCCTTGTTCAGGGGCAGAACGACAGATTTTCACTTTGTCAGCTCAGGGGTTCCAATCTTGGAACCGCACAGTTAACTAGTCCAACGCTCTAACCATTGCACTCCACGAGTAGCCTGCCTGTTACACGAATGCAGTAGAAGCCAAGGTAAATTGCTAGCTAGCATTAAACTTATCTTAGAAAAAAACAATCAATCATAATCACTAGTTATAACTACTAATTCAGTTTAACAGGCAATATTAACCAGGTGAAATTGTGTCATTTCTCTTGCGTTCATTGCACGCAGGCAGAGTCAGGGTATATGCAACAGTTTGGGCTGCCTGGCTCATTGCGAACTAATTTCCTAGAATTTTACATAATGACATAACATTGAAGGTTGTGCAATGTAACAAGAATATTTAGACATAGGGATGCCACACGTTAGATAAAATAACGAACAGTTCCGTATTTCACTGAAATAATAAACGTTTTGTTTTCGAAATGATAGTTTCCAGATTCGACCATATTAATGACCAAAGGCTTGTATTTCTGTGTGTTATTATGTTATAATTAAGTCTGATTTGATAGAGCAGTCTGACTGAGCAGCAGCAGGCCCATAATCATTCATTCAAACAGCACTTTTGTGCGTTCTGCCAGCAGCTCTTCGCAAGCACAGCGCTGTTTATGACTTCAAGCCTATCAGCCTAATGGCTGGTGTAACCGATGTGAAATGGTTAGCTAGTTAGCTGGGTGTGCGCTAATACTGTTTCAAACGTCACTCGCTTTTAGATTTGGAGTAGTTATTCCCCTTGCGCTGCAAGGGCCGCGGCTTTTGTGGAGCGATGGGTAACGATGCTTCGAGTGTGGCTGTTGTCTATGTGTTCCTGGTCGGGCCCAGGTAGGGGCGAGGAGGGGGACGGAAGCTATACTGTTACACTGGCAATACTATAGTGCCTATAAGAACATCCAATAGTCAAAGGTATATGAAATACAAATGGTATAGAGAGAAATAGTCCTATAAATACTATATTAACTACAACCTAAAACCTCTTACCTTGGAATATTGAAGTCTCATGTTAAAAGGAACCACCAACTTTCATATGTTCTCATGTTCTGAGGAAGGAACTTAAACGTTAGCTTTTTTACATGGCACACATTTTTACATGGCACACATTTTTACATGGCACATATTGCATATTGGCACATATTACTTTCTTCTCCAACACTTTGTTTTTGCATTATTTAAACCAAATTGAACATGTTTGTTACGGTTTTCTAGGTGTGAAGGATAGTCGGACCAAAATGCAGCGTGTAGATTGCGATCCATGTTTAATAAACAACGTGAAACACGAATAAACACAAAACACTACAAAACAAAGAACATAACGAAAACCGAAACAGCCTATACTTGTGTAAATAAATAAGGAGATAGGAACAACGACACTAAGGACAATCACCACGACAAACTCAAAGAATATGGCTGCCTAAATATGGTTCCCAATCAGAGACAACGATAAACACCTGCCTCTGATTGAGAACCACTTCAGACAGCCATAGACCTTGCTAGATAACCCCACTAGCTACAATCCCAATACACACACACCAAAACCCCAAGACAAAACACACCACAATACAAAAACTCCATGCCACACCCTGGCCTGACCCAATACATGAAGAAAAACACAAAATACTTAGACCAGGGCGTGACAATGTTTCATTATTTATTTGAGGCTAAATTGATTTTTATTGATGTATTATATTAAGTTAAAATAAGTGTTAATTCAGTATTGTTGTAATTGTCATTATTACAAATAAAATATAAAAAATTGTCCGATTAATTGGTATCTGCTTTTTTGGCCCACCAATAATCGGAATCGGCATTGAAAAATCATAATCGGTCGACCTCTAGTGCACATATGTGCAAGTCCCAATTTTCAGGGACCACTTTTGGCTCGTGGAGCTACTTTCAGAACTACTGTCTAAAAAGTATACAAAAGCACCGGAGAATATCTTTAAACAAACTCCCACACTTTCACGTGCAGCTCTGTCCTCAGCCAGCTTTACTGGGCTGATTCAATAAGCAGAGAAGAATGTTAACAACCTCCTCAGGATTGCAGAATTCTTATTCTTATTTGGTGGTAATGTTATGTTAGGGGAGGCCTACAGAGAGGGACCTCAGTAGAGAGAGACAATGGGCAAATACCAAATACCCTTCTATTCCTTAAATGCAGTGCCTTCGGAAAGTATTCAGACTAGAGGTCGACCGATTATGAATTTTCAATACCGATACCAATTATTGGAGGACCAAAAATATCGATGAACCCTTCCACACGTACCATCACACGGGTGTGATCGTTCTACAGTGGTCCCTGAAGCGTAAGATCACACCCGTGTGATTAGAACACTCATTGAGAGAATGGCCAGCTTTGAATGACGCAATAATCCGAATTTGAGCTTATTTACACAAATACAGTCCTTACAAAGTTATGTCCAGAATGTGAGCAGTTTATTTTTGGATGCAATGTTCAGATATTCACAGAAGTATCTATAGCATAACACAATCATCCTAATCGGAAAACTGTAGGCTACATTTGTCCTAGCGCTAACTGAGGAAAGAAACACAAGCGGTCATATTTTCTAACTCTCGGCTGACATAAACTACACTATGAATTAG
Source organism: Oncorhynchus tshawytscha (assembly GCF_018296145.1). Lineage (NCBI taxonomy): Eukaryota > Metazoa > Chordata > Actinopteri > Salmoniformes > Salmonidae > Oncorhynchus > Oncorhynchus tshawytscha. The sequence goes on from NC_056441.1 coordinate 58,246,770, forward strand.
CTAATAGCAATTACTATGCATAATTAATCACATCACGGGTGAGCTCACCGCGCAGCCAGGCTTTTTTTCCTCACAGAAACCAAAGATAATAAGAGAAGACAAGATTAGTTTGGTCTGTTGATAGTATGCATGTATACAATACTACATCGTATACTATGTGCGCATTACAATCTATGAAAAAATCAGAATGTCGGCCACAGGGAAGGTGGACCACCTGACAGGAGAGAGAAACAAACCAGACAGAGAAACATCGAACCAGACTGTGTGCTTGACTATAACCTCAGAATGGGGGCAGTGGATAAGGCGGACATGATAAACAGCTTTGTGGAATGCACTCAGAAAACGACCAAGTGGTATGAGATGTTTTTTTCAGGGTAGCTTCAAAATACAACATGCCAATACTTCTGACGCATTTAGCATTGTTTTACAGAGCTAATAGAAGAATGTAACTAACTACATAAGCACGATTGAATATAACACCATAAAAGGTTATGACATGAGTAACGTTTCCTCGCGTGTCCGCGGTTATAAGAAATATACACAAATATATTATGCTCCATACACACAGTGAGCTACGGTAGAAACGGTATAACACGACACACAAACTATTATTAGGTAATAAGGCACTTACTTTGATAGAAACGCAGTCTGGATTTGAAGATGGGTGTCTGTAGTGACGCCTCTAGCAGCGCTGTGTGTCAAGCATTGCTAAGAGCTGCTGGCAAACGCAGTAAAGTTTTAATGAATGCTTACAAGTCTGCTGCCGCCTACCACCGCTCAGTCAGACTGCTCTATCAAATATCAAATCATAGACTTAATTATAATATAATTAACACAGAAATATGAGCCTTAGGTCATTAATATGGTCAAATCCGGAAACTATCATTTTGAAAACAAAATGTTTATTTTATTTAACTAGGCAAGTCAGTTAAGAACAAATTCGTATTTTCAATGACGGCCTAGGAACAGTGGGTTAACGGCCTGTTCAAGGGCAGAACAACAGATTTGTACCTTGTCAGCTCAGGGATTTGAACTTGCAACCTTTCAGTTAGAAGTCCACCGCTCTAACAACTACACTACCCTGCCGCCCCAATTATTCTTTCCTAGTTAATATTGCCTGCTAACATTAATTTATTTTAACTAAATATGCAGGTTTTAAAAAATATACTTCTGTTGATTCATTTTAAGAAAGGCACTGATGTTTATGGTTAGGTACATTTGTGCAACAATTGTGCTTTTTTTGCGAATGCGCTTTTGTTAAATCATCCCCCGTTTGGCGAAGTAGGCTGTGATTCGATGATACATTAACAGGCAGCGCATTGATCATATGCAATGCAGGACAAGCTAGTTAACCTAGTAATATCATCAACCATGTGTAGTTAACTAGTGATTATGTGAAGATTGATTGTTTTTTATAAGATACATTTAATGCTAGCTAGCAATTTACCTTGGCTCCTTGCTGCACTCGTATAACAGGTGGTCAGCCTGCCACGTAGTTTCCTCGTGGAGTGCAATGTAACCGGCCATAATCGGCGTCCAAAAATCCCGATTGTTATGAAAACTTGAAATCGGCCCTAATTAATCGGCCATTCTGATTAATCGGTCGACCTCTAATTCAGACCCCTTGACTTTTTCCACATTTTGTTAGGTTACAGCCTTATACTAGAATTGTTTTTAATTTTTTTTTTTACAAATATCATCAAATCTACTCACGATACCCACAATGACAAAGCAAAAACAGTTTTTAGAAATGTTTGCTAATTTATAAAAAACAGAAAAAAATGAAATATCACATGTACATAAGTATTCAGACCCTTTACGCAGTACTTTGACTTTGTTGAAGCACCTTTGGCAGCAGCGATTACAGCCTTGAGTCTTCTTGGGTATGATGCTACATGCTTTGCACACAGTATTAAGGGAGTTTCTCCCATTCTTCTCTGCAGATCCTCTCAAGGTCTGTCAGGTTGGATGGTGAGTGTCTCTGCACAGCTATTTTCAGGTCTCTCCAGAGATGTTCAATCGGGTTCATGTCCAGGCTCTGGCTGGGCCACTGAAGGACATTCAGAGACTTTTCCCAAAGCCACTCCTGCATTGTCTTGGCTGTGTACTTATGGTTGTTGTCCTGTTGGAAGGTGAACTTTCATCCCAGTCTGAGGTCCTGAGCTCTCTGGAGTAGGTTTTTATCAAGGATCTCTTTGTACTTTGCTCCGTTCATCTTTGCCTGGAAGGTTCTCCCATCTCCACAGAGGAACTCTGGTGCTCTGTCAGAGTGGCCAGAGTGGTCACCTCCCTTACCAAGACCCTTCTCCTCCATTGCTCAGTTTGGCCGGGCAGCCAGCTCTTGGAAGAGTCTTGGTGCTTCCAAACTTCTTTCATTTAAGAATGATGGAGGCCACTGTGTTCTTGGGGACCTTCAATGCTGCAGAAATGCTGTGCCTCGACACAATCCTGTCGCGTAGCTCTACTGACAATTCATTCGACCTCATGGCTTGGTTTTTGCTCTGGCATGCACTGTCAACTGTGGGACCTTATATAGACAGGTGTCTGCCTTTCCAAATATCCAATCAGTTAAATTTACCACAGGTGGACTCCATTCAAGTTGTATTAACATATCAAGGATGATCAATGGAAAAAGGATGCACCTGAGCTCAATTTTGAGTCTCATAGCAAAGGGTCTGAATACTTATGTGACTAAGGTATTTCAGTTTTTTATGTTTAATACATTTGCTAAAATTTCTAAAACCCTTTTTCACTTTGTCATTATGAGGTATTGTGTGTATATTGCTATCTTTTTAATATTTTGTTATCCATTTTAGAATAAGGTTGTAATGTAACAAAATGTGGAAAAAGTCAAGGGGTCTGAATACTTTCCGAAGGCAATGTAACACATTGCTTTTGGCCATAGCTTTCTGATTGTGTTCTGTAGGGAATTGGGAGACATTTTTGACACAGATACAATGTTAGTATCCCAAATAAGACCAGTATGACCCAGTACATTTTCAAAAACTACAATGCCAATACAGGTAAGGCTTTCTACTAGAGTAGCTAAACCAGGGCTGTCGTGGCGTGTTTTGATTTTATAGACATGGTTTCCTCTCTCTGTCAGTCACCGGAGGTTGGTTACATCTTAATTGGGGAGGACCGGCTCGTGATAAAGGCTGGAGTGGAATAGGTGGAATGGTATCAAATACATCAAACGTTTGATACCATTCCATTCGCTCCGTTCCAGTCATTATTATGAGCCGTCCTCCCCTCAGCAGCCTCCTGTGTTGTCAGTCCTCAGTATGGTATGTGAGTTAGCCTAGATTTGGAATGCATCCAGGGAAAAGTGCACAGTGTGTTTATGAGAAGTGTTCCCAACACAAGTACCTGAACATCATAGTCCGTTCCCAAAACTCCACTTCTCCAGCTGGACTTGTGTCCTTCACTCTTTCTCATCTTATCTCTTCTCATCTCCTCTGTTCTCCCCTCTGATACACACACCAGCTGTGCGTCTCCATTCAGTAAACAGTCTGGGAGAGAGAGGGAGAGCGGGAGATGTCCAGAGGAGGGGGGAATGCAGCTGCTGGACGTGTACCCCCCCCCCACACACACACACACACATACACACACACACACAGAGAGATAACCACCCCACCCCCATTCACTCGACCCACCTCCCTCTGACCCACCTCCTACCCCGCACCTACCCTCTGTCTGGGCCGGGAGGAGACTGGAAAGGAGAGGAGAGAAAGAGCCAGGATGTTCCTGTCAGTGTCTGTCTCCCTGTTGGGTTTAGGAAAGCTGATCTGCGGATGTTTGCTCTTGACCCCGTGGCTGCTCTTTCTCTCTCTCTCTCTCTCTCTCTCTCTCTCTCTCTCTCTCTCTCTCTGCCACTCTCTGCCACTCTCTCTCTCTCTCTCTCTCTCTTTCTGTCTCTCTCTCCTTCTCCCTCTCTTTCTCTTTCTCCCTCTCTTTCTCTCTACCACCACCTCTTTTCTCCCTCTTTTGGTCCTTCTCACTTCTCGCTGGTCTCTACTATGTGTTCGTTACTCATAATGTGTTGTGTTCAGGTGATGAGTTAGGTCTTTTTCTGGTGATTCAACAGGAAGAAATGACAAAGATTATTTCACAAATAATAATCTGCACAAACATTCTGTACTCTCTTGGCAGTCATGGTTCAGCTTTGGCTTTTGTAAAGTGTGTGTGTGTGTGTGTGTGTGTGTGTGTGTGTGCGTGCGTGCGTGCGTGCGTGCGTGCGTGCGTGCGTGCGTGCGTGTACGAGAGGCTGGGTGAAAGATACTGAGTAAAAACAAGAAGAAAATGGAGATGGAGAGAGGAAAAGAGAGAGGATGCAGTCTAGAGAGAGTGTGTGAGAGAGACAGAGAGAGAGAGAGTATCCTCCATAATCCCAGTGCTGGTAATTGTGGCCACATGTTTATCCACACAAGCTAATGTTTAACCATGTTCTCTCTCTCTCTCTCTCTCTCTCTCTCTCTCTCTCTCTCTGAATGTCTGTCTCAAAGCACAACTCTCTGCAGGCCTAACCAACTACAGCAATGTCATGTGTCTTTAGCTATCAGGAATCATATGTGTATTCAGTACCTATCAGGCCCTAACCTAACCACTGATACAGGGTCAAATATGATTTGAACCCCCTAAAGGTTAAGGTTGGGATTGGAGGTAGGGCAATGTGCTCTTAGATCTGAGCACCTCTCCCCCCATCTATTGCTTGTCCCACCTGACTCCCCTACCTTGTACAATGCAACCTCTGACTCTCCTACTCTACTATTCTGTACCCCTCCCTCGTCAGTCACCCACATGACTGCTGCCACACTATCGCTCCACATCTCCCTCCTCTCTTCACAGTCCCCTCTTCATATCCATGCTTTAACTCTGTTATAGCCACCAACCCACTGTTCCTGTGCCTCATAGCCTGCCTGTCTGCCTCTCTCTGTCTGTGAGTCTGCTCTGTCTGCTCTGTCTGTATGCCTATCCTTGTGTCAGTCCGCCCGTCTGTATGTGAGTGATCCACTCTGGCTCTCTGGCATTCCTCTGCCTCGGGCCCTCAAGGCTTTGGCTTTCCCTGGTCTTTTTTTCTGGTCCCTGTGTTCAGAATGTTCAGATGGAACCAATATGCTGCCTTCATCAGGATCAGCGCTTGGCACTGCTAGCAATTAGCTATGGAGGGAAGGCTGAAGGAGGGACGGGAGGCTGGCTGGGGGAAACACATGGGGAGAAATGAGAGGAATCTGTGCAGACTGTGAAGCTATGTAGAGCCCAGGCTGCATGATTTAGGCCCCCTGGCCACCAGTCAGACTGTGAGGCTGCAGCACACAAACAGGGACTGAGATGAGTTATCATCAGCTCGTCAAAGACGACACACACACACACACAGAATCATGCAGACACTACAGTATACAACACACACGCTATATGCATGCACGCACGCACGCACCCACACACACACACACACACACACATACACACACACACACACACACACACACACACTATACGGCTCACACGCTATATGCATGCACAAAAACACACACACACACACACACACACACACACACACACACACACACACACACACACACACACACACACACACACACACACACACACACACACACACACACGGAGATCATCATATCATTACACTTGAGGAGGTATCAATCCCTCTAGCAGACAGACTGACAAGCCCGGACCCCTCTTCTCTGACACCCCCGCTGGGTTGTCATTGAGACACACAGAGAGAAGATTGAGTTGTAAGTCTGTGTGTGTATTTGTGTAAAAAGATAGAGAATGCAACCACTGTCTGTCTGTCCATCCGTTCGGCTTGGGCAGAATCTAGACTGTCATACCTTCACACAGACCTTGTACCATTCCGGGATATTCGGTAATAATGGCATTGAACACAAGGGCCACTATTTTCAAACCCCCCTCAGCCTCTGTAATCCAGAGGTTAGCAATGCTAACAAGAACATGTAAAATCCCACAGAGAATGCTAACTAAATGCTAACAAGTGCATTGCGAACATTTTATACTGTCTCTGACTTAAACTATTTGCAGGACAGACATCCCAGCTCATACAGTTATACAAGTAACTGAAAAATGCTGCTCAGAGTTTTCTGCAAGCACAAAACAAATATTAGCCAGCAAGGCTCTTGATCCAGGAGGGGATTATCTGCTGTTACTAAGCAAAGCTTGATTTTGGAAGAAGCTAACCACCTAGCTAGATATAGTAGCTACTAAATTAGTAAACCAAATGCACAACTGCAGAGCATTCAGCACATTTTAGACATTTAACTTAACTTCTTAATAGTTATAAGATATCTAGATATCTAGCAGGCAAACATTTATTTGTGAATTCCATACTTGAACTACATCAGCTGTCCCGTGCTGCACAACAGTAATTGACTCACAAGGCTCCGGTCTCTTGTCTCTTGTCATTGTGCGCTTGTAAACAAACACCACGTGACTGGGGACTACCGGTAAACTTCATAATGAAAAATGATCTGTCAGGTGAAATGAAGAATGCAATCTTCTTTATCTCCTAATTTATTGTGCAAATTGACTGCAGGTCAATAAGTAGCTACAAATATTCAAAAGTATAAAAAAACTCAATTAGTATTGACAGGATTGAAAAACCATCCCGTGGCTATTTCCAAATACCCCGGTATACAGTACATATGGTATACCGCCAATGCCTACCGTCTGTCTATTTCCAAATACCCCGGTATACAGTACATATGGTATACCGCCAATGCCTACCGTCTGTCTGTTTGGCTTTCTTTCTGTCTGTCTATGGGGTCTATGAGGAGTTTCCGAGCCTCTCTCCTGAGAAGGAATACATCAGGGTAGATTACTAACTGTCTGTATGATTAATAGATTAGACCCATGTGAAACCCCTACCCACCTGCTTTCTGGTGTTTGCCTGTGAGATTCTTTTGAGCACTGACGTGTGTGTGTGTTGATGTTGTATGTATGTGAGTGTGTGTGTGCATACGGGTGCTTTCGTGTGTGTATCCAAGTATACAGGAAGGTATCTGACCCACCTTCAGGTGGGCTGGGTTTTCGCACGCACCCACACACATGCACGCACGCACGCACGCACGCACACACACACACACACACACACACACACACACACATACACACACATACACACACACACACACTGCTCTAACATTCCAGTTTCCCAGATGAGGACTGTCACCCCCCCCATTATTTCATCCCTGTAAATCATCAGAGGAGAAAAAAGAGAGGAAGCATTTCCTCCTGTTTTCAAATGTTTACACCAGACATGAACACAGACTGCTGTAAAATTGTCATGGTGAGGTCACAAATGCACAGTGAGATTCTGTTCAGGAGTCAGTTTAAAATGACCTTTGTCTCTGACTGAAACATACACACACACACACACACACACACCTGTACAAACTTCACATACAGTACATACCTGTAACTGTTCTTATTTTAGCCTGGGTCTAGTCTATTGCTGTAGACAACTTGTCATTCTCTGGTATGACCACGACAAGGAAGTAGCCTTGAGCAGAAACAGACTGGCACCCAGGCTAATTGAATCTATATAAGATTATCAATCCCCAGTACCTCAATTCGTGTGTATAGTTGTCCCACTCTACAGAGTCTCTAAGGGTGTTTTCACACTTGGTTCCTTTCAGGCAATCTTTCTTTGTTGCAGTGTGAAAACTCCAAAGGAGTGAATGCGAAGAGGACTCGGTCCACAAAATAGTTGAAGTGAACTGGCAAATAGTTGAGTCCTCTGTCATGCTATCCAGGTCTGTGCCCAAACAGTTTGAGCTTCTACTTTTAAAAATCCACCTTTCCAGTAATAAGTATCTCACTTATAGACCCCCCTCAGTCCCCAGCTGTGCCCTGGACACCATATGTGAATTAATTGCCCCCCATTTATCTTCAGAGTTTGTACTTTTAGGTGACCTAAACTGGGATATGCTTAACCTACAATCTAAGCTAGATGCCCTCAATGTCACACAAATGATCAAGGAACCTACCAGGTACAACTCTAAATCCGTAAACACGAGCACCCTCATAGATATCATCCTGACCAACCTGCACTCTAAATACACCTCTGCTGTCTTCAACCAGGATCTCAGCGATCACTGCCTCATTGCCTGCGTCCGTAATGGGTCCGCAGTCAAACAACCACCCCTCATCACTGTCAAACGCTCCCTAAAACTCTTCAGCGAGCAGGCCTTTCTAATCGACCTGGCCCACGTGTCCTGGAAGGATATTAACCTCATTCCGTCAGTAGAGGATGCCTGGTTATTCTTTAAAAGTGCTTTCCTCACCCATCTTAAATAAGCATGCCCCATTCAGAAAATGTAGAACTAAGAACAGATATTGCCCATGGTTCACTCCAGACTTGACTGCCCTTGACCAACACAGAAACATCCTGTGGCGTACTACATTAGCATCAAATAGCCCCTGCAATATGCAACTTTTCAGGGAAGTTAGGAACCAATATACATAGTCAGTTAGGAAAGCAAAGGCTTCAAAAAGATATTTGCATCCTCCAAAAAGTTCTGGGACACTGGACTCCATGGAGAATAAGGTCACCTCCTCCCAGCTGCCCACTGCACTGAGGCTAGGAAACACTGTTACCACCGATGAATCTACGATTATCGAGAATTTCAATAAGCATTTTTCTACGGCTGGCCATGCTTTCCACCTGGCTACCCCTACCCCGGTCAACAGCTCTGCACCTCCCACAGCAACTTCCCCAAGCCTCTCCATTTCTCCTTCACCCATATCCAGATAGCTGATGTTCTAAAAGAGCTGCAAAATCTGGACCCCTACAAATCAGCTGGGCTAGACAATCTGGACCCTCTCTTTCTAAAATTATCCGCCATAATTGTTTCAACCCCTATTACTAGTCTGTTCAACCTCTCTTTCATATCGTCTGAGATCCCTAAAGATTGGAAAGCTGCTGCGGTCATCCCCCTCTTCACAGGGGAAGACACTCTAGACCCAAACTGTTACAGGCCTATCTCTATAATACCCTGCCTTTCTAAAGTCTTCGAAAAGCCAAGTTAACAAACAGATCACCGACCATTTTGAATCGCACCATACTTTCTCCGCTATGCAATCTTGTTTCTGAGCAGGTCATGGGTGCACCTCAGCCACGCTCAAGGTTCTAAACAATATCATGACCGCCATCGATAAAATACAATACAATGCAGCCATCTTCATTGACCTGGCCAAGGCTTTCGACTCTGTCAATCACCGCATTCAGATCGGCAGACTCAACAGCCTTGGTTTCTCAAATGACTGCCTCGCCTGGTTCAACAACTACTTTTAAGATAGAGTTTAGTGTGTCAAATCGGAGGGGCCTGTTGTCCGGACCTTTGGCAGTCTCTATGGGGGTGCCACAGGGTTCAATTCTCGGGCCGACTCCTTTCTCTGTATACATCAATGATGTCGCTCTTGCTGCTGGTGATTCTCTGATCCACCTCTACGCAGACGACACCATTCTGTATACTTTTGGACACTGTGTTAACAAACCTCCAGACAAGCTTCAAAGCCATACAACACTCCTTCCGTAGCCTCCAACTGCTCTTAATTGCAAGTAAAACTAAATGCATGCTCTTCAACCGATCGCTGCCCCCACCCGCCTGCTCATCTAGCATCACTACTCTGTACGGTTCTGACTTAGAATATGTGGAAACTACAAATACCTAGGTGTCTGGTTTGACTGTAAACTCTCCTTCCAGACTCACATTAAGCATCTCCAATCCAAAATTAAATCTAGAGTCGGCTTCCTATTTCGCAACAAAGCCTCCTTCACTCATGCTGCCAAACATACCCTCGTAAAACTGTCTATGCTACTGATCCTTGACTTCGGCGATATCATTTACAGAATAGCCTCCAACACTACACTGCAAATTGAATGTAGTCTATCACAGTGCCATCCGCTTTGTCACCAAAGCCCCTTAGACTTCCCACCACCACGACCTGTATGCTCTCGTTGGCTGGCCCTCGCTTCATATTCGTCACCAAACCCACTGGCTCCAGGTCATCTATAAGTCTTTGCTAGGTAAAGCCCCGCCTTATCTCAGCTCACTGGTCACCATAGCATCACCCACCCGTAGCACGCGCTCCAGCAGGTATATTTCACTGGTCATCCCCAAAGCCAACTCCTCCTTTGGCCTTCTTTCCTTCCAGTTCTCTGCTGCCAATGACTGGATAGAATTGCAAAAATCACTGAAGCTGGAGTCTTATATCTCCCTCACTAACTTTAAGCATCAGCTGTCAGAGCAGCTTACCGATCATTGCACCTGTACACAGCCCATCTGTAAATAGCCCACCCAACTGCCCCATATTGTTATTTATTTTTTTGCTCCTTTGCTCCCAGTATCGCTCCTTTGCTCCCAGTATCGCTCCTTTGCTCCCAGTATCTCTACTTGCACATTCATCTTCTGCCCAACTATCATTCCAGTGTTTAATTGCTAAATTGTAGTTATTCCGCCACTATGGCCTATTGCCTTACCTCCCTAATCTTAATACATTTGCACACACTGTATATAGATTTTTTATATTGTGTTATTGACTGTATGTTTATTTATCCCAAGTGTAACTCTGTTTTGTTTGTGTCACTCTGCTTTGCTTTATCTTGGCCAGGTCGCTGTTGTAAATGAGAACTTGTTCTCAACTGGCCTACCTGGTTAAATTAAGGTGAAATAAAAATAAATAAATACATTTAAAAAAAGGCAAGGGCAGTGTGAATCCAAAGAGAACTGAGTTATTTTGCTTTTTTTTTAAACCCGGAGTTCACTTTAAAGAGGACTGACATTGTTTAAAAAAAATAACATTATATGTGAAAACACCCTAATAAGGTCTCTGAAAAGAGGTGGATTGTATCTGTATCTGGAGCCTCCAAGACATGTAAAAGGAGACCGGTAGAATCAGGGTTATCTTATCCTTTTACTACAGTATGTATAATAATAATTATAGTTCTACATCCTCACTGCACTGATTCCTGCCTACCCCCATCACCTACCTACCTACCTGCCTGCCTACCTGCCTGCCTGCCTGCCTGCCTGCCTGCCTGCCTGCCTGCCTGCCTGCCTGCCTGCCTGCCTGCCTGCCTGCCTACCCCTGCCTGCCTGCCTGCCACCTGCCTGACCCCCTGCCTACCTACCTACCGACCTACCCCTACCTACCTACCTACTTACCCCTACCTACCTACCTACCTAGCCCTTCCCCTCCCTGCTCTTTTTCCCTTCAGTCGTATTAGAGCAAACATGTTTAGTCTGTGTGATATTACAAAGACCAAAGAGAATTGCTGTCAATGAGGGGCTTTGAGGACAGAAATACTGCAGAGACCGATGAGTGAGACTGAGGAGTGAGGGACTTTTTGTGTAGCGCCAACCTCGGAGGAAGAGAGGCGGCCTCTGTTCCTCTGTAGCAACCCCAAACACCTCCCACACCGTGTATGTGTGTGTGTGCACAGGTGTGTGAGCACGCGTGTGTGTATGCATGTGTGTTTGTGTGTATGCCCATGTGTGTGTGTTTATGCATACGCACGTGCATGCGTGTGGTGAGGTGTGTTAACTGGTCACCCAGTACAACCGGTATACCAGGAGCCTCTGGAATGGGCCAGTTGTCCCTGCTGACCCTTAGCCACTCCCAGAGCTGCCAGAGCTGCCTGACACAGAGCAGAGTACGACCTTCCTGGCATGGGGACAGATGGGACGTTAGGTGACAGCAGGGACAGTGTGAGTGGGGATAGTGTCAGAGAATTGAGTTGGACAGATAGATCTAACAGACACATAGATTGGATTTGAATGCTAAGGTAGATTTCAATTATTAATTTTTAACATGCGTTATTGGCATCAAGCCTTCATCCAAAGATTTGTGCAGTCTAATAGTAAGATGTCTATATATCCAGTACATAGGCCATCCACAGGCCATCCTTGCCAGCCCGCACTCAACTACTACTAAGTAGATTAAAAAAATAAAGGAAAAATGAAATAATTCCCTCAAAAGACCATAACAATGAATTATTGCTTGATTTATACTGTATTTCAACTGTGAATATCCTGGTGGGAGGATGTCAGTGGATGTCAGTTGGCTGAGAGTGGGGTGTCAGTGTGGTCGGTTGGCTAACCGCCTGGCAACTGGGGGTGCTCCAGAGGTTTTCTCCATGATGAATCTGCTGGAGAAGCTTCGGGGGAGAAACGTGGCGGTTGCCCCCGGATGACAACCATGCCGCCTGATGCTAAGGTTGAGGCTGCTGCAGCTGGGTCGAGTGACTAGGATTCTCTCTGTACTCTCGTTTTCTCTCTCTGTTTCTGTCACTCTCTCTTGCTTGCCTGTTTTCTCTTTTTTTCCTACCCTCTCTGTCTCCCTCTCTCTCCGTCTCGCTTGCTCTGTCTTTGTCTCGCTTACTCCCTGGGTTGCTCTCTGTCCCCTTTCTCTCTTTTGCTCTCTCTCTTGCTTGTTTTCTTGCCCCTTCTCTCTGTCCTTCCCCTTCTCTCCAAGTCTACAGAGTGGTTCAGTTGGTCATGTTGGTGGCAGACAGGACTGTGAATGTAAAGGGATCCTGGTTTGCCTTGGCTCTGGCTGTGGTTACTCTATTGGCTGGGCTCTCTGTGGTGTGATGTGGTGGGGATTAGTGTTTCCCACACCAGCCAGCCAGCCTGAAGACCGTCCTCTGTCCTCTGTTCTCCCAGGCTTCACCACTACAGGGTTTTAATAGTTTGTGGATGGAATGACTGGGACTGGGGGAAAAAGTGTGTAAATGGGAAGGAAGGAGAGATGGCGGGAGGGATGGATAGATGGAGGGATGAAGGGTGAGAGGGAGAGACTGAGAGAGAGAGAGGGGACAGATATAGACCTTGTGGTCACAGACTAAACAAAACTTCCAGAGGGAAGAAAAAACGTCCAGACAAAAGTCACAAAAGTTATATTCCCCCGAGCTTGTCTCCTTCATAGTTCTTGTCTGTGTCAATCTTTCATTGATACTACTGGACGTCTGCATGCCCCTGTCCCTGACATATTATCAGATAGCACTGTTTCTCTCAGAGTGACTGTTGCGTTGTTTGTTTAGAGTGTTGTGTATACAGTATGTGTACAGTGTGTTTTGTGTCTTCACGTTTGTGTCTCTTAATGATGCACCGTTTTGCCAGCTTGCTCTAGGGGTCTAGAGATGTACGATGCCTTCTGATGACATATTTTATGCTTTTAAAGAAATACCCCAGCTATTTCTGAGCTTTTCCAGTTGAAAAACAATATCCTCATGTACAAATGCAATAATGTTCACACACTTAAGGGAAATGAAAAAATACGTTCTGAGCAAAATTGCAAACTTCAAGAGTTGGACCATCAAGGGGTGGGTCTGATGTGCTTACTCTGATGTCACTGGCCTCCCACTTGCTTGTGAGAACCATAGAGGTGCAAAAATAGAACAAAGAGGAAAGCCCCCCGCACACACTTGTGCCATGTCATGTCATACCTGGACCACCTATGAACCTTTTGTTAAGTAAATCAGGTGATAAATGAGGTGGAAAGGAGATTGGTCTTTAACTTTTTCATTTTCTTCATGACCTGCTTGCTGATATTTAATATGTTACACACATAGCTGAGGAAGTGAGGGAATGGAGTCAGAAGGCCACATGGAGTGAACCCCAACCCCCTTCCATCGCTCGATGCCCCCATCCCTGTAAACCAATACTGAGAGGAGAAAGTCTGCAAGTGCTTTACTCCCACCAGGCACCTCCCCTGTGTATTTTTATTAAGTCATAAAGTGCACCATGTAGAGAGAGAGAGAGAGTGAAAGCCCTTTGAATTGAATCCCTTTGAATTGAATAAAGCCCTTTGAATTGAATTGAGAGAGAGAGAGCTCTCAAGTCAGCCATTGTGCCTGCTGGACCAAGGCCTGGGCTGGACCCGCTCCCACTGAGAAACTAGGCTGTGTTCAGTTCACCTTTCTCTAGCCCTCTGGTTTACACTTATATACTCTCTCTCCTCGGCCTCCCTCCCTTTATACTGTCCACCCTCCCTCAACCCTTTATACTGTCCACCCTCCCTCAACCCTTTATACTGTCCACCCTCCCTCAACCCGTTATACTGTCCACCCTCCCTCAAGCCTTTATACTGTCCACCCTCCCTCAAAACTTTATACTGTCCACCCTCCCTCAACCCTTTATACTGTCCACCCTCCCTCAACCCTTTATACTGTCCACCCTCCCTCAACCCGTTATACTGTCCACCGTCCCTCAACACTTTATACTGTCCACCCTCGCTCAACACTTTATACTGTCCACCCTCCCTCCCTCAACACTTTATACTGTCCACCCTCCCTCAACACTTTATACTGTCCCTTCTCCCTCCCTCAATACTTTATACTGTCCACCCTCCCTCAACACTTTATAGTGTCCACCCTCCCTCAACACTTTATAGTGTCCACCCTCCCTCCCTTTATACTGTCCACCCTCCCTCAACCCTTTATACTGTCCACCCTCCCTAAACCCGTTATACTGTCCACCCTCCCTCCCTCAACACTTTATACTGTCCACCCTCCCTCAACACTTTATACTGTCCCTTCTCCCTCCTCAATACTTTATACTGTCCACCCTCCCTCAACACTTTATAGTGTCCACCCTCCCTCAACACTTTATAGTGTCCACCCTCCCTCCCTTTATACTGTCCACCCTCCCTCAACCCTTTATACTGTCCACCCTCCCTAAACCCGTTATACTGTCCACCCTCCCTCCCTCAACACGTTATACTGTCCACCCTTTCCTCAACCCGTTATACTGTCCACCCTCCCTCCCTTAACACTTTATACTGTCCACCCTCCCTCAACACTTTATACTGTCCACCCTCCCTCAAGCCTTTATACTGTCCACCCTCCTCAACACTTTATAGTGTCCACCCTCCCTCAAGCCTTTATACTGTCCACCCTCCCTCAACACTTTATACTGTCCACCCTCCCTCAAGCCTTTATACTGTCCACCTTCCCTCAACCCTTTAGTGTCCACCCTCCCTCAAGCCTTTATACTGTCCACCCTCACTCCCTCAACACTTCATACTGTCCACCCTCCCTCAACACTTTATAGTGTCCACCCTCCCTCAAGCCTTTATACTGTCCACCCTCCCTCAAGCCTTTATACTGTCCACCGTCCCTCAACCCCTTATACTGTCCACCCAACCTCAACACTTTATAGTGTCCACCCTCCCTCAACACTTTATACTGTCCACCCTCCCTCAAGCCTTTATACTGTCCACCCTCCCTCAACACTTTATAGTGTCCACCCTCCCTCAACACTTTATACTGTCCACCCTCCCTCAACCCGTTATACTGTCCACCCTCCCTCAACCCGTTATACTGTCCACCCTCCCTCCCTCAACACTTTATACTGTCCACCCTTTCCTCAACCCGTTATACTGTCCACCCTCCCTCCCTTAACACTTTATACTGTCCACCCTCCCTCAACACTTTATACTGTCCACCCTCCCTCAAGCCTTTATACTGTCCACCCTCCCTCAACACTTTATAGTGTCCACCCTCCCTCAAGCCTTTATACTGTCCACCCTCCCTCCTCAACACTTTATACTGTCCACCCTCCCTCAAGCCTTTATACTGTCCACCTTCCCTCAACCCTTTATAGTGTCCACCCTCCCTCAAGCCTTTATACTGTCCACCCTCCCTCCTCAACACTTCATACTGTCCACCCTCCTCAACACTTTATAGTGTCCACCCTCCCTCAAGCCTTTATACTGTCCACCCTCCTCAACCCTTTATAGTGTCCACCCTCCCTCAAGCCTTTATACTGTCCACCCTCCCTCAAGCCTTTATACTGTCCACCCCTCCTCAACACTTTATAGTGTCCACCCTCCTCAACACTTTATACTGTCCACCCTCCCTCAACCCGTTATACTGTCCACCCTCCCTCAACCCGTTATACTGTCCACCCTCCCTCCCTCAACACTTTGTACTGTCCACCCTCCCTCAACACGTTATACTGTCCACCCTCCCTCAACCCGTTATACTGTCCACCCTCCCTCCCTCAACACTTTATACTGTCCACCCTCCCTCCCTCAACACTTTATACTGTCCACCCTCCTCAACACTTTATAGTGTCCACCCTCCCTCAACACTTTATACTGTCCGCCCTCCCTCAAGTCTTTATACTGTCCACCCTCCTCAACACTTTATACTGTCCACCCTCCCTCAAGCCTTTATACTGTCCATCCTCCCTAAACACTTTATAGTGTCCACCCTCCCTCAACACTTTATACTGTCCACCCTCCCTCAACCCTTTATAGTGTCCACCCTCCCTCAAGCCTTTATACTGTCCACCGTCCCTCAACCCCTTATACTGTCCACCCTCCTCAACACTTTATACTGTCCACCCTCCCTCAACACTTTAGTGTCCACCCTCCCTCAACACTTAATACTGTCCACCCTCCTCAAGCCTTTATACTGTCAACCCTCCCTCAACACTTTATAGTGTCCACCCTCCCTCAACACTTTATACTGTCCACCCTCCCTCAACCCGTTATACTGTCCACCCTCCCTCAACCCGTTATACTGTCCACCCTCCCTCCCTCAACACTTTGTACTGTCCACCCTCCCTCCCTCAACACTTTATACTGTCCACCCTCCCTCAACACGTTATACTGTCCACCCTCCCTCAACCCGTTACACTGTCCACCCCCTCAACCCGTTATACTGTCCACCCTCCCTCCTCAACACTTTATACTGTCCACCCTCCCTCAAAACTTTATACTGTCCACCCTCCCTCCCTCAGCCCGTTATACTGTCCACCCTCCCTCAACCCCTTATACTGTCCACCCTCCCTCAACCCCTTATACTGTCCACCCTCCTCAACACTTTATACTGTCCACCCTCCCTCCCTCAACACTTTATACTGTCCACCCTCCTCAACACGTTATACTGTCCACCCTCCCTCAACCCGTTATACTGTCAACCCTCCCTCCCTCAACACTTTATACTGTCCACCCTCCCTCAACACGTTATACTGTCCACCCTCCCTCAACCCGTTATACTGTCCACCCTCCCTCAACACTTTATACTGTCCACTCTCCCTCAACACTTTATACTGTCCACCCTC
This sequence comes from Oncorhynchus tshawytscha, assembly GCF_018296145.1. NCBI lineage: Eukaryota > Metazoa > Chordata > Actinopteri > Salmoniformes > Salmonidae > Oncorhynchus > Oncorhynchus tshawytscha. The sequence continues at coordinate 58,263,878 of NC_056441.1, forward strand.
CCTCAACACGTTATACTGTCCACCCTCCCTCAACACGTTATTCTGTCCACCCTCCCTTAGTACTGTCCACCCTCCCTCAACACTTTATAGTGTCCACCCTCCCTCAACACTTTATAGTGTCCACCCTCCCTCAACACTTTATACTGTCCACCCTCCCTCAAGCCTTTATAGTGTCCACCCTCCTCAACACTTTATAGTGTCCACCCTCCTCAACACTTTATACTGTCCACCCTCCCTCAACACTTTATAGTGTCCACCCTCCCTCAAGCCTTTATACTGTCCACCCTCCTCAACACTTTATAGTGTCCACCCTCCCTCAACACTTTATACTGTCCACCCTCCTCAACACTTTATACTGTCCACCCTCCCTCAACACTTTATAGTGTCCACCCTCCTCAACACTTTATACTGTCCACCCTCCCTCAAGCCTTTATACTGTCCACCCTCCTCAACACTTTATACTGTCCACCCTCCCTCAAGTCTTTATACTGTCCACCCCCTCAACACTTTATACTGTCCACCCTCCCTCAAGCCTTTATACTGTCCACCCTCCCTCAACACTTTATAGTGTCCACCCTCCCTCAAGCCTTTATACTGTCCACCCTCCCTCAACACTTTATAGTGTCCACCCTCCCTCAAGCCTTTATACTGTCCACCCTCCCTCAACCCTTTATAGTGTCCACCCTCCCTCAAGCCTTTATACTGTCCACCGTCCCTCAACCCCTTATACTGTCCACCCTCCCTCAACACTTTATACTGTCCACCCTCCCTCAACACTTTATAGTGTCCACCCTCCCTCAACACTTTATACTGTCCACCCTCCCTCAAGCCTTTATACTGTCCACCCTCCCTCAACACTTTATACTGTCCACCCTCCCTCAACACTTTATAGTGTCCACCCTCCCTCAACACTTTATACTGTCCACCCTCCCTCAAGCCTTTATACTGTCCACCCTCCCTCAACACTTTATACTGTCCACCCTCCCTCAACCCGTTATACTCTCCACCCTCCCTCAACCCGTTATACTGTCCACCCTCCCTCCCTCAACACTTTATACTGTCCACCCTCCCTCCTCAACACTTTATACTGTCCACCCTCCCTCAACACGTTATACTGTCCACCCTCCCTCAACCCGTTATACTGTCCACCCCACCTCAACCCGTTATACTGTCCACCCTCCCTCCCTCAACACTTTATACTGTCCACCCTCCCTCAACACGTTATACTGTCCACCCTCCCTCAACCCGTTATACTGTCCACCCTCCTCAAGACTTTATACTGTCCACCCTCCCTCAACACTTTATAGTGTCCACCCTCCCTCAACACTTTATACTGTCCACCCTCCCTCAACCCGTTATACTGTCCACCCTCCCTCCTCAAAACTTTATACTGTCCACCTTCCCTCCTTTATACTGTCCACCCTCCTCAACACTTTATAGTCCACCCTCCTCAACGCTTTAGTGTCCGCCCTCCCTCAAGCCTTTATAGTGTCCACCCTCCCTCAAGCCTTTATACTGTCCACCCTCCCTCAACACTTTAGTGTCCACCCTCCCTCAACACTTTATACTGTCCACCCTCCCTCAAGCCGTTATACTGTCCACCCTCCCTCAACACTTTATACTGTCCACCCTCCTCAACACTTTATACTGTCCACCCTCCCTCAACACGTTATACTGTCCACCCTCCTCAACACGTTATACTGTCCACCCTCCCTCAACCCGTTATACTGTCCACCCTCCTCAACACTTTATAGTGTCCACCCTCCTCAACACTTTATACTGTCCACCCTCCTCAACACTTTATACTGTCCACCCTCCCTCCTCAACCCCTTATACTGTCCACTCCCTTTTATACTGTCCCTCAACCCTTTATACTGTCCACCCTCCCTCAACCCCTCAACACTTTATACTGTCCACCCTCCCTCCTCAACCCTTTATACTGTCCACCCTCCCTCCTCAACCTTTATACTGTCCACTCCCTCCCTCAACACTTTATACTGTCCACCCTCCCTTTATACTCCCTCCTCAACACTTTATACTGTCCACCCTCCCCCCTCAACACTTTATACTGTCCACCCTCCTCCTCAACACTTTATACTGTCCACCTCCCTCCTCAACACTTTATACTGTCCACCCTCCCTCCTCAACACTTTATACTGTCCACCCTCCCTCCCTCAACACTTTATACTGTCCACCCTCCCTCCCTCAACCTTTATACTGTCCTCCCTCCCTCAACACTTTATACTGTCCACCCTCCCTCCCTCAACACTTTATACTGTCCACCCTCCCTCAACCCTTTATATTGTCCCTTCTCCTCCTCAACCTTTATACTGTCCTTCTCCTCCCTCAACCTTTATACTGTCCACCCTCTCCTCAACACTTTATACTGTCCACCTCTCCTCAACACTTTATACTGTCCACCCTCCCTCAACACTTTATACTGTCCACCTCCTCAACACTTTATAGTGTCCACCCTCCTCAACACTTTATACTGTCCACCCTCCTCAAGCACTTTATACTGTCCACCCTCCTCAACACTTTATACTGTCCACTCCCTCAACACTTTATAGTGTCCACCCTCCCTCAACACTTTATACTGTCCACCCTCCCTCAAGCCTTTATACTGTCCACCCTCCCTCAACACTTTATACTGTCCACCCTCCCTCAACACTTTATACTGTCCACCCTCCCTCAACCTTTATACTGTCCACCCTCCCTCCCTCAACACTTTATACTGTCCACCCTCCCTCAACACTTTATACTGTCCACCCTCCCTCCCTCAACACTTTATACTGTCCACCCTCCCTCAACACTTTATACTGTCCACCCTCCCCCTTATACACCCTCCTTTATACTGTCCACCCTCCCTCAACCCTTTATACTGTCCACCCTCCCTCAACACTTTATAGTGTCCACCCTCCCTCAACACTTTATACTGTCCACCCTCCCTCAACACTTTATACTGTCCACCCTCCTCAACACTTTATAGTGTCCACCCTCCCTCACCCTTTATCCCTCCCTCAACACTTTATACTGTCCACCTCCCTCAACACTTTATACTGTCCACCCTCCCAGCCTTTATACTGTCCACCCTCCCTCAACCTTTATACTGTCCACCCTCCCTCAACACTTTATACTGTCCACCCTCCCTCAACACTTTATACTGTCCACCCTCCCTCAACACTTTATACTGTCCACCCTCCTCAAGCCCTGTCCACCCCTCAAGTCTTTATACTGTCCACCTCCTCAACACTTTATAGTGTCCACCTCCTCAACACTTTATACTGTCCACCCTCCCTCAAGCCTTTATACTGTCCACCCTCCCCTCAACACTTTATACTGTCCACCCTCCCTCAACACTTTATAGTGTCCACCCTCCTCAACACTTTATACTGTCCACCCTCCCTCAACACTTTATAGTGTCCACCCTCCCTCAACACTTTATACTGTCCACCCTCCTCAACCTTTATACTGTCCACCCTCCCTCAACACTTTATACTGTCCACCCTCCCTCAACACTTTATAGTGTCCACCCTCCCTCAACACTTTATACTGTCCACCCTCCCTCAAGCCTTTATTGTCCACCCTCCCTCCACCCTCCCTCAACTTTACTGTTCCTCAACACTTTATACTGTCCACTCCTCCCTCAACCCGTTATACTGTCCACCCTCCCTCAACCCTTTATACTGTCCACCCTCCCTCCACCCCCTCAACACTTTATACTGTCCACCCTCCCTCAACACTTTATACTGTCCACCCTCCCTCAACCCTTTATACTGTCCACCCCCCTCAACCCTTTATACTGTCCACCCTCCTCCCTCAACACTTTATAGTGTCCACCCTCCCTCAACACTTTATACTGTCCACCCTCCCTCAACACTTTATACTGTCCACCCTCCCTCAAGTCTTTATACTGTCCACCCTCCTCAACACTTTATAGTGTCCACCCTCCCTCAACACTTTATACTGTCCACCCTCCCTCAAGTCTTTATACTGTCCACCCCCCCCTCAACACTTTATACTGTCCACCCTCCCTCAAGCCTTTATACTAGCTGTCCACCCTCCCTCAAGCCTTTATACTGTCCACCCTCCCTCAACACTTTATAGTGTCCACCCTCCCTCAAGCCTTTATACTGTCCACCCTCCCTCAACCCTTTATAGTGTCCACCCTCCCTCAAGCCTTTATACTGTCCACCTCCTCACCCTTATCCCTCACCCCCTCCTCAACACTTTTATACTGTCCACCCTCCTCAACACTTTATAGTGTCCACCCTCCCTCAACACTTTATACTGTCCACCCTCCCTCAAGCCTTTATACTGTCCACCCTCCCTCAACACTTTATACTGTCCACCCTCCCTCAACACTTTATAGTGTCCACCCTCCCTCAACACTTTATACTGTCCACCCTCCCTCAAGCCTTTATACTGTCCACCCTCCTCAACACTTTATACTGTCCACCCTCCCTCAACCCTTTATACTGTCCACCCTCCCTCCCTCAACACTTTATACTGTCCACCCTCCCTCCCTCAACACTTTATACTGTCCACCCTCCTCAACACGTTATACTGTCCACCCTCCCTCAACCCGTTATACTGTCCACCCCACCTCAACCCGTTATACTGTCCACCCTCCCTCCCTCAACACTTTATACTGTCCACCCTCCCTCAACACGTTATACTGTCCACCCTCCCTCAACCCGTTATACTGTCCACCCTCCTCAAGACTTTATACTGTCCACCCTCCCTCAACACTTTATAGTGTCCACCCTCCCTCAACACTTTATACTGTCCACCCTCCCTCAGCCCGTTATACTGTCCACCCTCCCTCCCTCAACACTTTATACTGTCCACCTTCCCCTCCTTTATACTGTCCACCCTCCCTCAACACTTTATAGTCCACCCTCCCTCAACACTTTAGTGTCCACCCTCCCTCAAGCCTTTATAGTGTCCACCCTCCCTCAAGCCTTTATACTGTCCACCCTCCCTCAACACTTTATAGTGTCCACCCTCCTCAACACTTTATACTGTCCACCCTCCCTCAAGCCGTTATACTGTCCACCCTCCTCAACACTTTATACTGTCCACCCTCCCTCAACACTTTATACTGTCACCCTCCCTCAACACTTTATACTGTCCACCCTCCTCAACACGTTATACTGTCCACCCTCCCTCAACCCGTTATACTGTCCACCCTCCCTCAACCTTTATAGTGTCCACCCTCCCTCAACACTTTATACTGTCCACTCCCTCCCTTATACTGTCCACCCTCCCTTTATACTGTCCACCCTCCTCCTCAACCCTCCCTCCTCCCTTTATACTGTCCACCCCCCTCAACCCTTATACTGTCCACCCTCCCTCAACACTTTATACTGTCCACCCTCCTCAACACTTTATACTGTCCACCCTCCCTCAAGCCTTTATACTGTCCACCCTCCTCAACACTTTATACTGTCCACCCTCCCTCAACACTTTATAGTGTCCACCCTCCCTCAACACTTTATACTGTCCACCCTCCCTCAACTCTTTATACTGTCCACCCTCCCTCAACACTTTATAGTGTCCACCCTCCCTCAACACTTTATACTGTCCACCCTCCCTCAAGTCTTTATACTGTCCACCCTCCCTCAACACTTTATACTGTCCACCCTCCCTCAAGCCTTTATACTGTCCACCCTCCCTCAAGCCTTTATACTGTCCACCCTCCTCAACACTTTATAGTGTCCCTCACCCTCCCTCAAGCCTTTATACTGTCCACCCTCCTCAACCCTTTATAGTGTCCACCCTCCCTCAAGCCTTTATACTGTCCACCGTCCCTCAACCCCTTATACTGTCCACCCTCCCTCAACACTTTATAGTGTCCACCCTCCCTCAACACTTTATACTGTCCACCCTCCCTCAAGCCTTTATACTGTCCACCCTCCCTCAACACTTTATACTGTCCACCCTCCCTCAACACTTTATAGTGTCCACCCTCCCTCAACACTTTATACTGTCCACCCTCCCTCAACCCGTTATACTGTCCACCCTCCTCAACACTTTATACTGTCCACCCTCCCTCCTCTCAGTCTTTATACTGTCCACCCCCCCTCAACACTTTATACTGTCCACCCTCCCTCAACCTTTATACTGTCCACCCTCCCTCAACACTTTATAGTGTCCACCCTCCCTCAAGCCTTTATACTGTCCACCCTCCCTCAACACTTTATAGTGTCCACCCTCCCTCAAGCCTTTATACTGTCCACCCTCCCTCAACCCTTTATAGTGTCCACCCTCCCTCAAGCCTTTATACTGTCCACCCTCCCTCAACCTTTATACTGTCCACCCTCCCTCAACCTTTATACTGTCCACCCTCCCTCAACACTTTATAGTGTCCACCCTCCCTCAACACTTTATACTGTCCACCCTCCCTCAAGCCTTTATACTGTCACCCTCCCTCAACACTTTATACTGTCCACCCTCCTTTCAACACTTTATAGTGTCCACCCTCCCTCAACACTTATATACTGTCCACCCTCCCTCAAGCCTTTATACTGTCCACCCTCCTCAACACTTTATACTGTCCACCCTCCCTCAACCCTTTATACTGTCCACCCTCCCTCAACCCGTTATACTGTCCACCCTCCCTCAACCCGTTATACTGTCCACCCTCCCTCCCTCAACACTTTATACTGTCCACCCTCCCTCCCTCAACACTTTATACTGTCCACCCTCCCTCAACACGTTATACTGTCCACCCTCCCTCAACCCGTTATACTGTCCACCCCACCTCAACCCGTTATACTGTCCACCCTCCCTCCCTCAACACTTTATACTGTCCACCCTCCCTCAACACGTTATACTGTCCACCCTCCCTCAACCCGTTATACTGTCCACCCTCCCTCAAGACTTTATACTGTCCACCCTCCCTCAACACTTTATAGTGTCCACCCTCCCTCAACACTTTATACTGTCCACCCTCCCTCAGCCCGTTATACTGTCCACCCTCCCTCCCTCAAAACTTTATACTGTCCACCTTCCCTCCCTTTATACTGTCCACCCTCCCTCAACACTTTATAGTCCACCCTCCCTCAACACTTTAGTGTCCGCCCTCCCTCAAGCCTTTATAGTGTCCACCCTCCCTCAAGCCTTTATACTGTCCACCCTCCCTCAACACTTTATAGTGTCCACCCTCCCTCAACACTTTATACTGTCCACCCTCCCTCAAGCCGTTATACTGTCCACCCTCCCTCAACACTTTATACTGTCCACCCTCCCTCAACACTTTATACTGTCCACCCTCCCTCAACACGTTATACTGTCCACCCTCCCTCAACACGTTATACTGTCCACCCTCCCTCAACCCGTTATACTGTCCACCCTCCCTCAACACTTTATAGTGTCCACCCTCCCTCAACACTTTATACTGTCCACCCTCCCTCAACACTTTATACTGTCCACCCTCCCTCCGTCACTCTCCCCCTTATACTGTCCACCCTCCTCAACCCCTTATACTGTCCACCCTCCCTCAACCCTTTATACTGTCCACCCTCCCTCCCTCAACCCTTTTTACTGTCCACCCTCCTCCCTCCCTCCCTCAACACTTTATACTGTCCACTCTCTCAACCCTTTATACTGTCCACCCTCCTCCTCAACCCTTTATACTGTCCACCCTCCCTCCCTCAACACTTTATACTGTCTCACCCTCCCTCCCTCAACACTTTATACTGTCCACCCTCCCTCCTCAACACTTTATACTGTCCACCCTCCCTCCCTCAACACTTTATACTGTCCACCCTCCCTCCTCAACACTTTATACTGTCCACCCTCCCTCCCTCAACACTTTATACTGTCCACCCTCCCTCCCTCAACACTTTATACTGTCCACCCTCCCTCCCTCAACACTTTATACTGTCCCTTTTCCCTCCCTCAACACTTTATATTGTCCCTTCTCCCTCCCTCAACACTTTATACTGTCCCTTCTCCCTCCCTCAAGCCTTTATACTGTCCCTTCTCCCTCCCTGTACCCTTTATACTGTCCACCCTCCCTCAACACTTTATAGTGTCCACCCTCCCTCAACACTTTATACTGTCCACCCTCCCTCAAGCCTTTATACTGTCCACCCTCCCTCAACACTTTATACTGTCCACCCTCCCTCAAGCCTTTATACTGTCCACCCTCCCTCAACACTTTATACTGTCCACTCTCCCTCAACACTTTATAGTGTCCACCCTCCCTCAACACTTTATACTGTCCACCCTCCTCAAGCCTTTATACTGTCCACCCTCCCTCAACACTTTATACTGTCCACTCTCCCTCAACCCGTTATACTCTCCACCCTCCCTCAACCCGTTATACTGTCCACCCTCCCTCCCTCAACACTTTATACTGCCCACCCTCCCTCAACACGTTATACTGTCCACCCTCCCTCAACCCGTTATACTGTCCACCCCCTCAACCCGTTATACTGTCCACCCTCCCTCCTCAACACTTTATAGTGTCCACCCTCCCTCAACACTTTATAGTGTCCACCCTCCCTCAACACTCAACACTTTATACTGTCCACCCTCCCTCAAGTCTTTATACTGTCCACCCTCCCTCAACACTTTATAGTGTCCACCCTCCCTCAACACTTTATACTGTCCACCCTCCCTCAAGTCTTTATACTGTCCACCCCCCTCAACACTTTATACTGTCCACCCTCCCTCAAGCCTTTATACTGTCCACCCTCCCTCAAGCCTTTATACTGTCCACCCTCCCTCAACACTTTATAGTGTCCACCCTCCCTCAAGCCTTTATACTGTCCACCCTCCCTCAACCCTTTATAGTGTCCACCCTCCCTCAAGCCTTTATACTGTCCACCGTCCCTCAACCCCTTATACTGTCCACCCTCCCTCAACACTTTATAGTGTCCACCCTCCCTCAACACTTTATACTGTCCACCCTCCCTCAAGCCTTTTTATACTGTCCACCCTCCCTCAACACTTTATACTGTCCACCCTCCTCAACACTTTATAGTGTCCACCCTCCTCAACACTTTATACTGTCCACCCTCCCTCAAGCCTTTATACTGTCCACCCTCCTCAACACTTTATACTGTCCACCCTCCCTCAACCCGTTATACTGTCCACCCTCCCTCCCTCAACACTTTATACTGTCCACCCTCCCTCCCTCAACACTTTATACTGTCCACCCTCCTTCAACACGTTATACTGTCCACCCTCCCTCAACCCGTTATACTGTCCACCCCACCTCAACCCGTTATACTGTCCACCCTCCCTCCCTCAACACTTTATACTGTCCACCCTCCCTCAACACGTTATACTGTCCACCCTCCCTCAACCCGTTATACTGTCCACCCTCCCTCAAGACTTTATACTGTCCACCCTCCCTCAACACTTTATAGTGTCCACCCTCCCTCAACACTTTATACTGTCCACCCTCCCTCAACCCGTTATACTGTCCACCCTCCCTCCCTCAAAACTTTATACTGTCCACCTTCCCTCCCTTTATACTGTCCACCCTCCCTCAACACTTTATAGTCCACCCTCCCTCAACACTTTAGTGTCCGCCCTCCCTCAAGCCTTTATAGTGTCCACCCTCCCTCAAGCCTTTATACTGTCCACCCTCCCTCAACACTTTATAGTGTCCACCCTCCCTCAACACTTTATACTTATCCACCCTCCCTCAACACTTTATACTGTCCACCCTCCCTCAACACTTTATACTGTCCACCCTCCCTCAACACTTTATACTGTCCACCCTCCCTCAACACGTTATACTGTCCACCCTCCCTCAACGTTATACTGTCCACCCTCCCTCAACCCTTTATACTGTCCACCCTCCCTCAACACTTTATAGTGTCCACCCTCCCTCAACACTTTATACTGTCCACCCTCCCTCAACACTTTATACTGTCCACCCTCCCTCCCCTCAACCCCTTATACTGTCCACCCTCCCTCAACCCCTTATACTGTCCACCCTCCCTCAACCCCTTATACTGTCCACCCTCCCTCCCTCAACACTTTATACTGTCCCTTCTCCCTCCCTCAACACTTTATACTGTCCCTTCTCCCTCCTTCAAGCCTTTATACTGTCCCTTCTCCCTCCCTCAACACTTAATACTGTCCTCCCTCCCTCCCTCAAGCCTTTATAATGTCCACCCTCCCTCAACACTTTATACTGTCCACCCTCCCTGTACCCTTATACTGTCCACCCTCCCTGTACCCTTATACTGTCCACCCTTCCTGTACCCTTATACTGTCCACCCTCCCTCAACACTTTACACTGTCCACCCTCCCTCAACACTTTATACTGTCCACCCTCCCTGTACCCTTTATACTGTCCACCCTCCCTCCATCAACCCTTTATACTGTCCTCCCTCCCTCAACCCTTTATACTGTCCACCCTCCCTCCCTCAACCCTTTATACTGTCCACCCTCCCTCCCTCAACCCCTTATACTGTCCACCCTCCCTCCCTCAACCCTTTATACTGTCCACCCTCCCTCCCTCAACCCTTTATACTGTCCACCCTCCCTCCATCAACCTTTTATCTGTCCACCCTCCCTCCTCAACACTTTATACTGTCCACCCTCCCTCAACACTTTATAATGTCCACCCTCCCTCCTCAACCCTTTATACTGTCCACCCTCCCTCCCTCAACCCCTTATACTGTCCACCCTCCCTCCCTCAACCCTTTATACTGTCCACCCTCCCTCCTCAACCCTTTATACTGTCCACCCTCCCTCCATCAACCTTTTATACTGTCCACCCTCCCTCCCTCAACCCTTTATACTGTCCACCCTCCCTCCCTCAACACTTTATACTGTCCACCCTCCCTCCCTCAACACTTTATACTGTCCACCCTCCCTCCCTCAACACTTTATACTGTCCACCCTCCCTCCCTCAACACTTTATACTGTCCACCCTCCCTCAACACTTTATAATGTCCACCCTCCCTGTACCCTTTATACTGTCCACCCTCCCTCAACACTTTATAATGTCCACCCTCCCTCCATCAAGCCTTTATACTGTCCCTTCTCCTCCCTCAACACTTTATACTGTCCCTTCTCCCTGCCTCAACACTTTATAGTGTCCACCCTCCCTCAACACTTTATACTGTCCACCCTCCCTGTACCCTTATACTGTCCACCCTCCCTGTACCCTTATACTGTCCACCCTCCCTCAACACTTTATACTGTCCACCTCCCTCAACACTTTATAATGTCCACCCTCCCTGTACCCTTTATACTGTCCACCCTCCCTCCTTCAACCCTTTATACTGTCCACCCTCCCTCAACACTTTATACTGTCCACCCTACCTCCATCAACCCTTTATACTGTCCACCCTCCCTCAACCCTTTATACTGTCCACCCTCCCTCAACACTTTATACTGTCCACCTCTCCTCAACACTTTATAATGTCCACCCTCCCTGTACCCTTTATACTGTCCACCCTCCCTCCCTCAACCCTTTATACTGTCCACCCTCCCTCCCTCAACCCTTTATACTGTCCACCCTCCCTCCCTCAACCCTTTATACTGTCCACCCTCCCTCCCTCAACCCTTTATACTGTCCACCCTCCCTCAACACTTTATACTGTCCACCCTCCCTCCCTCAACCCTTTATACTGTCCACCCTCCCTCCATCAAGCCTTTATACTGTCCCTTCTCCCTCCCTCAACCCTTTATACTGTCCCTTCTCCCTCCCTCAACCCTTTATACTGTCCCCTCTCCCTCCCTCCCCTCCCTCCCTCCCTCCCTCCCTCCCCCTCCCTCCCTCCCTCCCTCCCTCCCTCCCTCCCTCCCTCCCTCCTCCCTCCCTCCCTCCCTCCCTCCCTCCCTCCCTCCCTCCCTCCCTCCTTCCCTCCCTCCCTCCCTCAACCCTTTATACTGTCCCTTCTCCCTCCCTCCCTCCCTCAACCCTTTCTACTGTCCCCTCTCCTTCCCTCCTTCCCTCCCTCAACCCTTTATACTGTCCCTTCTCCCTCCCTCCCTCAACACTTTATACTGTCCCCTCTCCTTCCCTCCCTCCCTCAACCCTTTATACTGTCCCCTCTCCTTCCCTCCCTCCCTCAACCCTTTATACTGTCCCTTCTCCCTCCCTCCCTCCCTCAACACTTTATACTGTCCCCTCTCCTTCCCTCCCTCCCTCAACCCTTTATACTGTCCCCTCTCCTTCCCTCCCTCCCTCAATCCTTTATACTGTCCCCTCTCTTTCCCTCCCTCCCTCAACACTTTATACTGTCCCCTCTCCTTCCCTCCCTCCCTCAATCCTTTATACTGTCCCCTCTCTTTCCCTCCCTCCCTCAACCCTTTATACTGCCCTCCCTCTCTCCCTCCCTCAATCTTTATACTGTCCTCTTTCCTTGCTCCTACTCACCCACTTCTCTTTCTCTCTTCTCTCTCCCTCTCCCTCAAGAGTAGAGTACAGTGTAGTAGCCTCTCCCAGTATGTAGCGTGTCACTACTATGGTATTCTGTAGTGTTGGCTGGCTGCTGCAGCCGTAAAAAGACTCTCAGCTCTGGGAAAATAACGCACACGTCCCTCAGCATGTCAGCACATACAAAAAGACAAACCTCTCATCACGTCTGGAGACTTACAAATGGTGTCCCAATAGAAAACCATTGATTTGCAACTAGTACTCGGCTGAATGATTCTGAGTGTACAAATTTGTTTCTTGTTGATACGTATGCCATTTAGCAGGCACTTATAGTGCAGTGAATTCATAAGGGTACATTGCTTATAATATGTGTGTATGTGATCCCTACAGGAATTTAACCCATGACCTTAGCATTGATAATCCTACACTTTTACCAGTTGAGCCACATAGGCAGTCATAGTTTTGTACCACTAGATGCTGTCAGATGTTTAATAGCCTCTCTCTCTCTGCGTTCTCTCCACAGGTGACGTACCTGGGCAAGGTGACCATCTCAGGGACCCAGTTCCTGTCGGGCTGCACAGAGTCGGCAGTGGTGGGCCTGTGGGACCGCCGTGCGCTGGCCCAGGAAGAGCACCTCCCTGCCAACTCCCTCCTGGAGATCCGCCCCTTCCAGGTGCGCCTGCACCACCTGGACGGGCGCGGTGAGGCCTCGGTCACCATGGACACGTACCAGGTGGCGCGCATCGCCTACTGTACGGCGGACCACTGCACGAGCCCCAATGTGTTCGCCTGGATCTACCGGGAGATCAACGACGACCTGACCTTCCAGATGGACTGCCACGCCGTGGAGTGTGAGAGCAAGCTGGAGGCCAAGAAGCTGGCCCACTCCATGATGGAAGCCTTCCGCAAGACCTTCCACAGTATGCGCAGCGATGGACGCATCCACAAGAGCGGCTCCTCGGACGAGTTCGCCACTGACGACTCCGCTCCAGATGACTCCACCCCCGAGGAGGACGGCTGAGCACCAGGGTTACCGCCCCCCTCCCCCGGTCGCAAGCCGTGAGGGGAGGTGCACAGGTGCAGCCGGAGCACTCTTTCTACTCTCTGTCTCTCTTACTCTACTCTGGTTTAAGGAAAAAACTCAAATTGACTGACGCACAGACCGCAAACGCCGACTAAAGAATGTCGAGGACGTAGTTTTAAAAAGGGAAAAATAGGAGGACAAAGGAACCACAAGAGATGTAACATATGGGGAAGCCAAACTAAACTAGCACTGCCTCTTTGGATAAATAGATCCTCAAACATCTGGATAGCCATTGAAGCGCATGATCTGCCCATTAGAGATGAGTGAATAATGGTTATAGGACATTCCCAATCGACGCTGCTGTCTGTCCGTCCGTCTGTCTGTCTGCAATGTGCAGAGAGACTCTGCCTCTTTACCCCGCCGCGCGCCCCTTACTCACCCCTTCCCGCCCAATCAAAAGCCCAGATCACGTCCTAAGAATCCCAGATCACTGCCTCATGTTCTGACTTTAAAACAACAGCACTATGGAGTTACGAATTATGCCTGTAGCACTGTTAAATGTGGGATATAAAGAGAAAGCCTTGACTCTAATATATGTGCGGAAGGTTGCCGGGAGGAGGGAGGTCTTGACATATTTATTAGGCCACAAGAGCGTCATCTCTTATCGATCACATTTTGATTCCTTTTTTGGAAGCATACCAAAAGTGAGTCTTTTAGCTGTGTCTTGTCTGTTGATTTTGTGCCTCACTTCTAACATACCAAGGCTGGTCTCTGTCCCGCAATCCCAAACGTGCGCATGTGTGTGTGTGTGTGTGTGTAGTTGTGTGTGTGTGTGTGTGTGATCTAAGAAAAAGGATTGTCAGGAGAGAGAGCATGACCGATAATGGGCTAGTAATCCAACTAGAAGTGTAAAACATGTCACAGCCTTTGTGGCATCCATTTTGGGAAGCTCTGCAGGGCTTTTTAAATTTAAACAAGAATGTGACCATTTGACACATTTTTTGTTTTGTTTTGTATGAAAAGGGAAAGTAAATGTGACAGTCACAGAAACCGATGTTCTAGGACCCCAAAAATAGCCATCCATAAAGAATACCTGAATCCTCTTGGCCTGTGCTGAATCTATTATAGGTATGTTGTGCTGCAAGCTCCTTACACCTTTTAGTTACTTTGTTGTTTTAGTACATTTCTTCTACATAGTTTGATCTGGATTAGGTGCAGTTGGCTAGGGCAGTTTTCTGTACAGACACCTTAAGGGAACAATTATGTCTCGTGGGCTGGATGCGTGTTGAGTCCATGAACAGACACACACAGTTCAGTTTCCCTGGGCTGTCGAAGGGTACGAGCGACCATTCTGGGGCAACTGGAAGCCTCCACGACACAAGAGCTCCACCCCTCCCACCCCCTTTTCTAACAAGACTCTTTTGAATGGACTGGTACTCACAGTGGGTGGGTCATGTATTTTTTCTGTTGTGACTGAAGCAGATTTTATTAAGATGGCTCTGGTCAGTACGTACATATATAAATATATACATTGTATTTGAAACTCATTCAATAAGCTTATGTAAATACAACAAAAAAATATCTGTTTCCAAATATTACAGCATTAAATGTTGATAGCTATTTTAAATAAACAACGAGAACATCAAAGACAGCACCAATGTTTTAAAGTAAATTGTGAATATGTATGAGTTCCATAGAACTGGCTGTTGAGAGGGTGTGTGAGCCCGGGACACAGGGCTTGAAATGCCAGGATGACAGGAGGAGGGAATGTTTATAAAGCTGTAGATTACTGTGTCATGTCTTGTCTGAAGGCTCAGACGTGCTTTAAATGTCTGGAAATGTTACCATAAGTGTTTTCTATACAGAATTTGCAAAGATAAAGAAGGCATCACATATAAACTATTTACCAAGACTGACTGAATTTGATGAAGTCTCTTTTTTGATGAACTTTCATGTTGATTCAGATTGGCTGTGATGCTTTGCCTCCATATCAAATGTTTCTCAACAGTACTAGGAATCGTACATGGGTGAATTTCAAGGGCTGTTTATGTATTAGGTTTGTGTACACATACAGTATTACAGCCACAGGTTTGACCCAGTCCTAGCAATAATTGTATTTGTCTCCATTTCTTACGCAAAGCTCTTCTCAACCACAAGCCATGTGTGGCAGCCATTTTGGTGCCCACATCAGTCTCAAGCTATTCCCATAACTCGGGTGCTTATACCGTTGGCTATCATCACAGAGCTTCTAAACCCAGAGGTGCAACATCGCAAGAGAGAAGTGAAAAAGTAATTGAGAGAAGTGAAAAATTCTTTCTTAGTTGTTAATTTTCTCGAAATCTGAAGGCACAACCTTGTGAAAGTGACAAACTGACACGTTTTAATTTTCATCAAAAACAAATTGGTATTGAAGGAGTGCCTTTTATTTGACGGCCTGCACATACGTAGTTCGGCATGAGACGACCGTTAGACCCGATGACGTGTTTCTGCCCAACATCGCCATGACATCACCTACATGATCAGGGATTTCTATTGGAGAAGCAGTTTCTGTGCCTATCTTCATACTGTACTGTCTTTGCTATCATTTTGCTGCTCAGAAACTGCAGAGAATCGAGAGCAAAATGGATGCTGGAAACAGTGTATATATGACTGCTGAATGGGAGCACTGCCTCCTTCTGGAAGGTAGAGGAACACCTTCCTCACTTTCCCAGTCAGATAAAAGAGCGTACAGTAACACACATTAAGAATATATTTGGATAACTTGTGTTATGAGTTCATTATATACAGTGGGGCAAAAAAGTATTTAGTCAGCCACCAATTGTGCAAGTTCTCCCACTTAAAAAGATGAGAGAGGCCTGTAATATTCATCATAGGTACACTTCAACTATGACAGACAAAAAATCCAGAAAATCACATTGTAGGATTTTTAATGAATTTATTTGCAAATTATGGTGGAAAATAAGTATTTGGTCACCTACAAACAAGCAAGATTTCTGTCTCTCACAGACCTGTAACTTCTTCTTGAAGAGGCTCCTCTGTCCTCCACTCGTTACCTGTATTAATGGCACCTGTTTTAACTTGTTATCAGTATAAAAGACACCTGTCCACAACCTCAAACACTCACACTCCAAACTCCACTATGGCCAAGACCAAAGAGCTGTCAAAGGACACCAGAAACAAAATTGTAGACCTGCACCAGGCTGGGAAGACTGAATCTGCAATAGGTAAGCAGCTTGGTTTGAAGAATTCAACTGTGGGAGCAATTATTAGGAAATGGAAGACATACAAGACCACTGATAATCTCCCTCGATCTGGAGCTCCACGCAAGATCTCACCCCGTGGGGTCAAAATGATCACAAGAACGGTGAGCAAAAATCCCAGAACCACACGGGGGGACCTAGTGAATGACCTGCAGAGAGCTGGGACCAAAGTAACAAAGCCTACCATCAGTAACACACTACGCCGCCAGGGACTCAAATCCTGCAGTGCCAGACGTGTCCCCCTGCTTAAGCCAGTACATGTCCAGGCCCGTCTGAAGTTTGCTAGAGAGCATTTGGATGATCCAGAAGAAGATTGGGAGAATGTCATATGGTCAGATGAAACCGAAATAGAACTTTTTGGTAAAACTTCAACTCGTCGCGTTTGGAGGACAAAGAATGCTGAGTTGCATCCAAAGAACACCATACCTACTGTGAAGCATGGGCGTGGAAACATCATGCTTTGGGGCTGATTTTCTGCAAAGGGACCAGGACGACTGATCCGTGTAAAGGAAAGAATGAATGGGGCCATGTATCGTGAGATTTTGAGTGAAAACCTCCTTCCATCAGCAAGGACATTGAAGATGAATCGTGGCTAGGTCTTTCAGCATGAAAATGATCCCAAACACACCGCCCGGGCAACGAAGGAGTGGCTTCGTAAGAAGCATTTCAAGATCCTGGAGTGGCCTAGCCAGTCTCCAGATCTCAAGCCCATAGAAAATCTTTGGAGGGAGTTGAAAGTCCGTGTTGCCCAGCAACAGCCCCAAAACATCACTGATCTAGAGGAGATCTGCATGGAGGAATGAGCCAAAATACCAGCAACAGTGTGTGAAAACTTTGTGAAGACTTACAGAAAACATTTGACCTCTGTCATTGCCAACAAAGGGTATATAACAAAGTATTGAGATAAACTTTTGTTTTTGACCAAATACTTATTTTCCACCATAATTTCCAAATAAATTACTAAAAAATTCTACAATGTGATTTTCTGGATTTTTTTCCCCTCATTTCATCTGTCATAGTTGAAGTGTACCTATGATGAACATTACAGGCTTCTCATCTTTTTAAGTGGGAGAACTTGCACAATTGGTGGCTGACTAAATACTTTTTTGCCTCACTGTATGATAAGTGTGCAGAATGACCATTTCTGGCCCTGTATCACAACTCCCAAATTGACTAATTCTTAAGGACTTGTCTGTCTCTGTCTGTTTGTCTCCATACACTTAATGTACATAGTCAGAGTATGCTTCTCTGTCTCTGTGTCACTTTCTGTCTTGGTTGAGGAGCCAGCCTGAACCTTTCAAGTTGCTCCACCATTTTGTCTCTGAGATGTGTTGAGTGTTCTCCTGTGCTCCAGTATTCCTCTATGTTTGACCTAGTTCTGGGAGTATAGTGCGTCAGTGCCGGGGGCCCGCGGGGCCCAGAATGAGGCCACCCCTGCCGGGGCCTGCCTGCTTCCTCCAACGAGGCGTCTGTCAGCCATACAATACCACTCTGTTCCTCCTCCAGCTGGCTGGTGTCCGCCGGGTCCGCACACCGCCTAGCTACCCGCCCAGCGCCGGCATGCTTGAGGTCCGGTCCTGGGGAACACTCTGCCAGCACACAGCTCTCTGATCTGCTCCCCCCTTTCTCTGCTCCCCTCTCCCTCTCCCTCGTTTCTCATTCTCATTTCTCTCTCTCTCTTTCTCATATCTCCAACATTTCACTGAACATCTGGAGTTACAGGCTAGGTGAGTGAGGAGTTACTCACTCAGTCACTCACTTTTTCCCAAAGCAGGGGGCCTGGGTCTCATGAAGAGAGAGAGGAGGAGTGTTCTGTTTGTATGCAGAGAAATACATCACCCACTACACTAAAGGAAATGGCCCTACCTCCATATTGTCAGGATCTGAGCACTGGCCTACCTCCCTGCTACACATGTTCAGTTCACTCTGCCCTCAGGTATAAAGGCCGTAACTCAGCCCACAGATATAGGTGATTCCTGTGAGTACAGTATGTGCAGTAAGTGACTTCAGACTGTTGTGAATGTCGGCTCTAAAACAGAGTATGCAGATATCTGAGTCAATACAATGGTTACATTTGAGGTGGGACTTGTGAAGAGCAGATTACACTCCAACGTGCACTTTCAATTTTGAACCTGGATTCATTAGGAGTGGACTGTAATTAGTCGTGAGGACTCATTTTGACATTGCCATGTGCTCTATATAACTTTTGCCCTCCATGACATTCACTAATACCAACTGTCTGTGTAAAACTCTGATCACTTCGAAAGTGGAGATTTTGTTTAATGGATATATACACCTGCTTTTGCCCTCACAACAGTCTAAATACGTCGGGACATGGACTCTACAAAGTGTCGAAAACGTTCCACAGGGATACTGGCCCAAGTTGATTCCAATGCTTCCCACAGTTGTGTGAAGTTGCCTGTCT
Organism: Oncorhynchus tshawytscha; assembly: GCF_018296145.1. NCBI lineage: Eukaryota > Metazoa > Chordata > Actinopteri > Salmoniformes > Salmonidae > Oncorhynchus > Oncorhynchus tshawytscha. The sequence continues at coordinate 58,282,945 of NC_056441.1, forward strand.
GTCCTTTGGGTGGTGGATCATTCTTGATACACACAGGAACTGTTGAACGTGAAAAACCCAGCAGGGTTGCAGTTCTTGACACAAACCGGTGCGCCTGGCACCTACTACCATACCCTGTTCAAAGACACTTCAATATTTGGTGTTTTTTTTGTCTTCCCATCCTCAATTGTTTGTGTGCTGCCTTATGGGACTCCCAATCACGGCCGAATGATCAGATATGAAGGTAAGACCCAGACGCAGACAACGTCGAATTAACAATGGTTTAATAATCCAGCAAGGGTTGGCAAAAGACAGGTCAAGGCAGGCAGGGGTCAGGGTAGGCAGAGGTCAATAATCCAGAGGTTGGGCCAAGGTACAGGTCTGCAGGGTCATGGGCAGGCAGAATGGTCAGGCAGGCGGGCTCAGAGTCAGGACAGGCAAGGGTTAAAACCAGGAGGGTGAGATAAAGAGAGACAGAAAAGCAGGAGCTGAGACACAAAAACGCTGGTTGACTTGACAAACAAGACAAACAAGACAAACAAGATAATAGGCGACAATCACAAAGACAGGTGAAACAGATGAGAGAATGAGAAAGGAAGGTACATTTAGTAAACCTGATGTCTTTTCCAGAACAGAGGGGACTAAAAGGTCCCTGTCTGATTTACAAAACGTTTTAGGCATGTCCTCATCCCTCACGTCTGATTGGCTCATAAACCATTCAGGTGATTTAGATCCCGACCATAAGGAAAGATGGAGTGTCTGAGTGGAGGAGGCCGGTTTCTATCACAACCATAAGACTCCAGATTCTCTCATCCCTGGAAATTAATCCAGGACTTCCGGCACACCACAATCTCATCCATGAAAAACAGGGATATTGGGAAGAAACTCAGAGCAGAGTGTGCCATGGCAATGATTGATCCCAGAAGTGTGTGTTTGTGTGTGTAGGGTTGGGTGGGCTACTTTCTAAATGTAATCCGTTACAGTTACTAGTTGCCTGTCCAAAATTGTAATCAGTAACATAATTTTGGATTACCCAAACTCAGTAACATAATCTGAATACATTCAGTTACTTTTTGATTACTTTAGAAGAAGGCATTAGAAGAAGGTAAAAATGTATGTTACCAATTGAACGACATCTATTGCAGGATAAATCAATGTTAAAGTTTACATAGCTGGCCATATATGGCTGTTCAATGTCACTTTATGGGTTGGTTGTGTAGGCTTCTTCTAACCCATCACTTTCTACTACATATAATGATACAATTAAATTACACTACCATTCAAAAGTTAGGGGTCACTTAGAAATGTCCTTGTTTTTGAAAGAAAAGCACATTTTTGTCCATTAATCTGATCAAATTGATCAGAAATACAGTGTAGACATTGTTAATGTTACATTACAAAGAAAAGCCATATCTCAGACTGGCCAATAAAAATCAAATATTAAGATGGGCAAAAGAACACAGACACTGAACAGAGGAACTCTGCCTAGAAGGCCAGCATCCCGGAGTCACCTCTTCACTGTTGATGTTGAGACTTGTGTTAAGCAGTTACTATTTAATGAAGCTGTCAGTTGAGGACTTGTGAGGAGTCTGTTTCTCAAACTAGACACTCTGATATACTTGTCCTCTTGCTCAGTTTTGCACCGGGGCCTCCCACTCCTCGTTCTTATCTGGTTAGAGACAGTTTGCGCTGTTCTGTGAAGGAAATTGTACACAGCGTTGTACGAGAGCTTCAGTTTCTTGGCAATTTCTCGCATGGAATAGCCTTCATTTTTCAGAACAAGAATAGACTGACGAGTTTCAGAAGAAATCTCTTTGTTTCTGGCCATGTTGAGCCTGTAATCGAACCCACAAATGCTGATGCTCCAAAACCTCAACTAGTCTAAAGAAGGCCGATTTTATTGCTTCTTTAATCAGAACAACAGTTTTCAGCTGTGCTAACACAATTGCAAAATAGTTTTCTAATGATCAATTAGCCTTTTAAAATGATAACACAACGTGCCATTGGAACACAGGAGGGATGGTTGCTGATAATGGGTCTCTGTACGCCTATGTAGGTATCCCATAAACAATCTGCTGTTTCCAGCTACAATAGTCATTTACAACATTAACAATGTCTACACTGTATTTCTGATCAATTTCATGTTATTTTAATGGACAAAAAATGTGCTTATCTTTCAAAAACAAGGACATTTCTAAGTGACCCCAAACTTTTAAACGGTACTGTATATCTTTACATGAATACAGATAATTTAAAGTCCAAAATGGAGGTAGCAACTACAAATGGACCCTTTAAGTCTATCAAAAGTTTGAGCATGTGTCCATTAGACATATGGAATTTTTTATATTTTTTTTATCAGCATGAATTAGATTGAGCATTAAAAGCCCCACTTTCATTCTATAGGCAGGGATCTGCACTGTGCAGCTGCTGCAAGAGCGCATTTTTCGCTGGCTGTCCACTGGTTTCAAAAACAATGATTGATAGGCAGCTTAAACTTCTTGAATTCAACCATTATTGGGTTCAAATACACATTTAGATTTGTGAAATGCCACAATCCGTAAAGTGCAAATACCTAAATGAGAGAGCAGCAGTGTGATTCACATTACTGTGCTATGTAGATATCAATGATAAGTTATATCTGTATCACCGTAGACGACACCACTGCTGTCAAATTGACCTCCAAGCTTTTATTCAAGTTGGATAATCTTTGGATGCCGACAGCAGTCACATCATTGGAAGACATTGGACTGTAGCCTACAAAAGCCTATTCCTGCTCTTTTCCCACAATCCATCAAACACTTCTGGTGTGTCATCATAGTGGTCTCTGACTTGTGGTCAGACTTGCTCAGGTGGAACAAACTGAAACTTGCGCCTTTTTTCAATGCTGATTTGAATGTCATTGAGATTGTTTTCCGCAAACATCCTTTCTGAATTTAAAAGTAATCCTCGATGTAATCATCTACTTTTTCAAAAGTATCTGTAATCCGATTGCAATATTTTTGCTGGTAACGTAACGGATGACAGTTACCGTTTTTTTGTAATCCCTTACGTGTAACATATTACGTGTAATCCGTTACTCCCCAACCCTCTGTGTGCATGTGTGAGAGAGCGAGATAGAGAATGAGAAAGGAAGGTAAGTTTAGTAAACCTGATGTATTTTACAGAACAGAACATAGAGGACTACAAGGTCCCTGTCTGATTTACAGAACGTTTAAGTCATGTCCAAGCTCTTCGACCCTACTCATTCCTCACGTCTGATTGGTTCATAAACCATTCATGTCATTTAGATCCCGACCATAAGGAAAGATGGAGTGTCTGAGTGGAGGAGGCCGGTTCTATCACAACCATAAAACCCCAGATTCTCTCATCCCTGGAAGTTAATCCAGAATTTCTGGCACACCACTATCCCACTGAACCTACATTTCCAAGTCCTATTTCATTGTGCGTTCAGAACACAGGAAATGTCTGAGAATCTCATCCATGAAAAATAGGAGCTCAGAGCAGAGCATGCTATGTGAATGATTGATCCCAGAAGTGTGTGTGTGTTAACCCCAGGAGAAAAAGAAGAATGCAATGCATTACTCTCAGGGCGATTCAAAGTATCAATGTTCTTTGAGATTCACACAGATTCCTGCCTGCCCACACGGGCATCTTGCTCACAGATGCCTTGGGGAGATTTGGGCAACACTGCAGCATACAACATACACACATCCTGCTGACTGGGCCACAAGCACCGCCTGGAAAGAGAACAGCAGACAAACAAGCAAAGCAGACACATGTACGCAAAAAAACACAAATGTGCACACACATACATATATAGACTCACACACAGGCAGATTCATAGTATACACAAATATACACAAACCTCCCACACACTCAAAACACACCCAGTCAATGAAAATGCCCTTTACCAAATGTTTAAGGTTTTACTGTATGCTGTGTTTCAGAACCTTATACTTAAGGCCTTGTTGACCAATGTACCTCATTATATTTATTTTTATTTTTATTTCACCTTTATTTAACCAGGTAGGCCAGTTGAGAACAAGTTCTCATTTGCAACTGCGACCTGGACAAGATAAAGCATAGCAGTGTGAGCAGACAACACAGAGTTACACATGGAATAAACAATTAACAAGTCAATAACACAGTAGAAAACAAAGGGGGGAGTCTATATACAATGTGTGCAAAAGGCATGAGGAGGTAGGCGAATAATTACAATTTTGCAGATTAACACTGGAGTGATAAATGATCAGATGGTCATGTACAGGTAGAGATATTGGTGTGCAAAAGAGCAAGTAAATAAATAAAAACAGTATGGGGATGAGGTAGGTGAAAATGGGTGGGCTATTTACCAATAGACTATGTACAGCAGCAGCGATCGGTTAGCTGCTCAGATAGCTGATGTTTGAAGTTGGTGAGGGAGATAAAAGTCTCCAACTTCAGCGATTTTTGCAATTCGTTCCAGTCACAGGCAGCAGAGTACTGGAACGAAAGGCGGCCAAATGAGGTGTTGGCTTTAGGGATGATCAGTGAGATACACCTGCTGGAGAGCGTGCTACGGATGGGTGTTGCCATCGTGACCAGTGAACTGAGATAAGGCGGAGCTTTACCTAGCATGGACTTGTAGATGACCTGGAGCCAGTGGGTCTGGCGACGAATATGTAACGAGGGCCAGCCGACCAGAGCATACAGGTCGCAGTGGTGGGTGGTATAAGGTGCTTTAGTGACAAAACGGATGGCACTGTGATAGACTGCATCCAGTTTGCTGAGTAGAGTGTTGGAAGCCATTTTGTAGATGATATCGCCGAAGTCGAGGATCGGAAGGATAGTCAGTTTTACTAGGGTAAGCTTGGCGGCGTGAGTGAAGGAGGCTTTGTTGCGGAATAGAAAGCCGACTCTTGATTTGATTTTCGATTGGAGATGTTTGATATGAGTCTGGAAGGAGAGTTTGCAGTCTGGCCAGACACCTAGGTACTTATAGATGTCCACATATTCAAGGTCGGAACCATCCAGGGTGGTGATGCTAGTCGGGCATGCGGGTGCAGGCAGCGATCAGTTGAAAAGCATGCATTTGGTTTTACTAGCGTTTAAGAGCAGTTGGAGGCCACGGAAGGAGTGCTGTATGGCATTGAAGCTTGTTTGGAGGTTAGATAGCACAGTGTCCAATGACGGGCCGAAAGTATATAGAATGGTGTCGTCTGCGTAGAGGTGGATCAGGGAATCGCCCGCAGCAAGAGCAACATCATTGATATATACAGAGAAAAGAGTCGGCCCGAGAATTGAACCCTGTGGCACCCCCATAGAGACTGCCAGAGGACCGGACAGCATGCCCTCCGATTTGACACACTGAACTCTGTCTGCAAAGTAATTGGTGAACCAGGCAAGGCAGTCATCCGAAAAACCGAGGCTACTGAGTCTGCCGATAAGAATATGGTGATTGACAGAGTCGAAAGCCTTGGCAAGGTCAATGAAGACGGCTGCACAGTACTGTCTTTTATCGATGGCGGTTATGATATCGTTTAGTACCTTGAGTGTTGCTGAGGTGCACCCGTGACCGGCTCTGAAACCAGATTGCACAGCGGAGAAGGTACGGTGGGATTCGAGATGGTCAGTGACCTGTTTGTTGACTTGGCTTTCGAAGACCTTAGATAGGCAGGGCAGGATGGATATAGGTCTGTAACAGTTTGGGTCCAGGGTGTCTCCCCCTTTGAAGAGGGGGATGACTGCGGCAGCTTTCAATCCTTGGGGATCTCAGACGATATGAAAGAGAGGTTGAACAGGCTGGTAATAGGGGTTGCGACAATGGCGGCGGAAAGTTTCAGAAATAGGGGGTCCAGATTGTCAAGCCCAGCTGATTTGTACGGGTCCAGGTTTTGCAGCTCTTTCAGAACATCTGCTATCTGGATTTGGGTAAAGGAGAACCTGGAGAGGCTTGGGCGAGGAGCTGCCGGGGGCAGAGCTGTTGGCCGAGGTTGGAGTAGCCAGGCGGAAGGCATGGCCAGCCGTTGAGAAATGCTTATTGAAGTTTTCGATAATCATGGATTTATCGGTGGTGACCGTGTTACCTAGCCTCAGTGCAGTGGGCAGCTGGGAGGAGGTGCTCTTGTTCTCCATGGACTTCACAGTGTCCCAGAACTTTTTGGAGTTGGAGCTACAGGATGCAAACTTCTGCCTGAAGAAGCTGGCCTTAGCTTTCCTGACTGACTGCGTGTATTGGTTCCGGACTTCCCTGAACAGTTGCATATCCCGGGGACTATTCGATGCTATTGCAGTCCGCCACAGGATGTTTTTGTGCTGGTCGAGGGCAGTCAGGTCTGGGGTGAACCAAGGACTGTATCTGTTCTTAGTTCTGCATTTTTGAACGGAGCATGCTTATCTAAAATGGTAAGGAAGTTACTTTTAAAGAATGACCAGGCATCCTCAACTGACGGGATGAGGTCAATGTCCTTCCAGGATACCCGGGCCAGGTCGATTAGAAAGGCCTGCTCACAGAAGTGTTTTAGGGAGCGTTTGACAGTGATGAGGGGTGGTCGTTTGACTGCGGCTCTGTAGCGGATACAGGCAATGAGGCAGTGATCGCTGAGATCCTGGTTGAAGACAGCGGAGGTGTATTTGGAGGGCCAGTTGGTCAGGATGACGTCTATGAGGGTGCCCTTGTTTACAGAGTTAGGGTTGTACCTGGTGGGTTCCTTGATGATTTGTGTGAGATTGAGGGCATCTAGCTTAGATTGTAGGACTGGCGGGGTGTTAAGCATATCCCAGTTTAGGTCACCTAACAGAACAAACTCTGAGGCTAGATGGGGGGCGATCAATTCACAAATGGTGTCCAGGGCACAGCTGGGAGCTGAGGGGGGTCGGTAGCAGGCGGCAACAGTGAGAGACTTATTTCTGGAGAGAGTAATTTTCAAAATTAGTATTTCGAACTGTTTGGGTATGGACCTGGAAAGTATGACATTACTTTGCAGGCTATCTCTGCAATAGACTGCAACTCCTCCCCCTTTAGCAGTTCTTTCTTGACGGAAGATGTTATAGTTGGGTATGGAAATCTCAGAATTTTTGGTGGCCTTCCTGAGCCAGGATTCAGACACAGCAAGGACATCAGGGTTAGCAGAGTGTGCTAGAGCAGTGAGTAAAACAAACTTAGGGAGGAGGCTTCTGATGTTGACATGCATGAAACCAAGGCTTTTTCGATCACAGAAGTCAACAAATGAGGGTGCCTGGGGACATGCAGGGCCTGGGTTTACCTCCACATCACCCGCGGAACAGAGAAGGAGTAGTATGAGGGTGCGGCTAAAGGCTATCAAAACTGGTCGCCTAGAGCGTTGGGGACAGAGAATAAGAGGAGCAGGTTTCTGGGCATGGTAGAATATATTCAGGGCATAATGCGCAGACAGGGGTATGGTGGGGTGCGGGTACAGCGGGGGTAAGCCCAGGCACTGGGTGATGATGAGAGAGGTTGTGTCTCTGGACATGCTGGTTGTAATGGGTGAGGTCACCGCATGTGTGGGAGGTGGGACAAAGGAGTTATCAGGGGTATGAAGAGTAGAACTAGGGGCTCCATTGTGAACTAGAACAATGATAACTAACCTGAGCAACAGTATACAAGGCATATCGACTTTTTGAGAGAGACATACAGCGAGGCATACAGTAATCACAGGTGTTGAATTGGGAAAGCTAGCTTAAACAGTAGGTGAGACAACAGCTAATCAGCTAGCACAACAACAGCAGGTAAAATGGCGTTGACTAGGCAACGGGGCCGACAGATAAAACATAAACAAGCAGAATGGAGTACCGTGATTAATGGACAGTCGAGAGTGCATCAGCTATGTAGCCAAGAGATCAGTGTCCAGGGGGCAGCGGTGGATGGGGCAGGGAAGCTGGACTGGCGAGTGTTATCCAGGTTGAAAAAAAGTTAACAATGACTAAATAGCTTGTAGCTAGTTAGCTGGTTAGCTTCTGGAGGTTCTTGAGTGTGTTCTAAAAATTAAAAATAATAGCGATTCCGTATCACATTGGGTGAGGCAGGTTTCCGGAAAGGTATAAACAGATTAAAAATCAAGAAGAGATAGAAAGTAAATATGGGTCCGGTGAGTGTTTGGGACGCGGCGATTCAGACGGTTAGCAGGCCTGTGCTAACAAGCTAACAGTTCGTAGGCCCGGGCTAGACAAGCTAGCAGTTAGCAGGCCTGTGCTAACAAGCTAACAGTTCGTAGGCCCGGGCTAGACAAGCTAGCAGTTAGCAGGCCTGTGCTAACAAGCTAACAGTTCGTAGGCCCGGGCTAAACAAGGTAGCAGTTAGCGGACCGGGGCTAGACAAGCTAGCAGTTAGCAGGCCGAGTTTAGCAAGCAGGGAGATAGCGAGGGCTAGAGAGTTGGCCTTTAGGGGACGTCGCGATGGGGTGAGTCTGTTTATTCCTCTTCATGCGGTGACATCGATAGACCGGTCGTGGGCCCGGGTATTGTAGCCAGGAGTATGCTACGGTGGTAGTACAGGTGCGCTGGCCGGGCTAGCTTCACGCTAAGTGGGTGGAAGCGCTAGCCAGGAGTAATCATCCGGGGTTGCGGTTTAGCTAGATAGCTAGTTGTGAAGATCCAGCTGAAATGTTCCATTTGCGGTGGGAATCCAGGGATGAATCCGGGGATGAAAAATAAATAGGTCCGTTATGCTCTGGTTAGAGTCGCGTTGTTCGAGCTGGCGAGAGCTTTCCGAGCTAAAGGTTAGCTTAGCTGATGACCGGTTAGCTGAAGACCGCTAGCATAGCTGGTGGTTAGCCGGCTAGCTTCAGTTGAGGGGTTCCGGTTCCGAAGTAAATATAAATACTTTAGGAAAAATAGCTACATTGGGTGAGGCGGGTTGCAGGAGAGTATTTGGAAGTATTTGGAAGCTTAGGTTTAGCAAAATGTTTTTGAAGAAAAATATGTAAAAAACAAAAAATAGACGATATATACGAGGGACACGACGAGACAGGACGACTTACTGCTACGCCATCTTGGATCAGTAAACCTTTATTTATTTTGATGACAAGTTGGTGGTGCTGTATTGAGGTTGATTATGATTTTTATGAATGTGCAGTTACATTGGTAGTAGAATATATGCATTGTCAGTGGGCTTCAGGATTCAACTGATATCATCTTACATCCGTTTCTATTTCTATGGAAAATGTGTCAATTGACAAAACAGAAGTCTATTGTACACCACTTGGTGTCATCAGAGTCAAGCTCTTGGAAAGGCACGGTAAACTTGTCCTCAATGTTACCGACTGAGGATGACAGGCGAACACAAGGACTGTAGGTTTTCTCTATCTTATCATACACCTTATACAATGTGGTTAGAAAATTACAGTGAGTAATTCCAATTTGTGGCCATTAATTTCCATTTACTGCAATAGATCTGCCTCTGTTCCCACTGGAGTCACTAATTGGATGCTGCTGCACATTCATTTCCTCAAGAGGGCACTGTAGTTTTTCAAATGAACAGTCTTCAAATGCTAGGATGGTGCAGTTGTGTTGTTTAAAAAAATAACACCATGGTGTTATTGGCTTGTGTATGTACAAAGTGAAAGATTATCTTGTTTGGAAATGTCTGTGTTGGGACAGCCTCTGAGCAGTAACCAAAACTTGAGGACTCTGTGTTCCGATTCCACATCTTTCTATTGGTTCTGCATGATTGTTCATTAACATACAACAGAGTAGCAAGGTAGCAGTAGCAGAGATATCTCACTCACTCCTTTTCTGGTTCGTATACAGTCAATGAACTAAGCAGATGCATTGGTGCCTATGGGAGAGACACCCCTTGAGCAGACCTAAACTGTGACCATTTTTTAAAATGGTAAACAGCCTGAGTGGGACTTCTTTATTTATCCACCATCTTTAGCAGGAGCTTTATCCTCAGTGATCTTCTGGGAGAAGATCCATGGATCCCAGATGGTTTCCTCCTCTCACCACAGATGGACCGCTGCACATGATACCCAATTCCTCTCTGCTTACCTCATGTCAAAATAAAAGTTAGCGCTTGTTTGTTCACATATGGTGCACGTTCAGGCCTTTTATTTTGACACAAGGAAAGGAGAGAGGAAGTGTGTCTACAATAGACCCACAATTTGAAAGTGTTTGTTTAAAGTAATGACGGACTGTCATTTCTCTTTACTTATTTTAGCTGTTTTTGCCATAATGGACTTGGTCTTTTACCAAATAGGGCTATCTTCTGTATACCACCCCTACATTGTCACAACACTTGCTCAAATGCATTAAGAAGGAAAGAAATTCTTCAAATTAACTTAAAAGAAGGCACACCTGTTAATAACCTTTTTAGGGATAGGGGGCATCATTTTCACTTTGGATTAATTCCGTGCCCATAGTGAACTGCCTCCTACTCTGTCCCAGATGCTAATATATGCATATTATTATTACTATTGGATAGAAAACACTCTGAAGTTTCTAAAACTGTTTGAATTATGTCTGTGAGTATAACAGAACTCAAAGGGCAGGCAAACTTCCAAACAGGAAGTGGAAATTCTGGGGCTGGTTGATTTTCAACTCATCGCCTATTCACATCCAAATAAGATATGGATCTGTTCACACTTCCTACGCCTTCCACTAGATGTCAACAGTCAGTAGAACGTGGAATGAAGCCTTTAGTGTGATGTGGGACCGGATGGCAGCTATTTGAGTCACTCGTCTGGCAGAATGCCAGTTCCTGGTTACGCGACGTGCTAGCAAAAGTAGCTAATTGGACACTAGTAATGGACATTATCGAACAAAACAACGATTTATTGCAGAACTAGGATTCCTTGCACTGCATTCTGATGAAAGATAGTCAAATGTAAGGGAATATTTATGATGTAATTTCGTATTTCTGTTGACTCCAACATGGCGGAGAAATATATTTACGTCTGAGCCCCGTCTCAGATTATTGCATGGTATGCTTTTTTCGTTAAAAAAAAAATTTTAATCTGACACGGAGGTTGCATTAAGAACCAGTGTATCTTTAATTATATGTAAAACATGTATCTTTCGTCAAAGTTTATGATGAGTATTTCTGTTATATGACGTGGCTCTCTGTAATTACTCTGGATATTTCAGAGGCATTTCTGAACATGGCGCCAATGTAGACCGAGATTTGTGGATATAAATATGCATATTATTGAACAAAACATAAATGTATTGTGTAACATGATGTCATATGAGTGTCATCTGCTGAAGATTATCAAAGGTTAGTGATTAATTTTATCTCTAATTCTGCTTTTGTGACTATCTTTGGCTGGGAAAAATGGCTGTGTGTTTTTTTGGATTTGTTGGTGATCTAACATAAATATATGTTGTGTTTTCGCTGTAAAACATTTTAAAAATCGGACACGACGGGTAGATTAACAAGATGTTTATCTTTCATTTGCTGTATTGGACTTGTTAATGTGTGAAAGTTAGGGGGGGAGTTTTGGACTTATGAGCTGAAATAAAATATCCCAGAAATGTTCCATATGCACAAAAAGCTTATTTCTCTCAAATGTTGTGCACAACTTAATCCATCCACCTGACATGTGTGGCATATCAATAAACTGATTAAACAGCATGAACATTACACAGGTGCACCTTGAACTGGAGACAATAAAAGGCCACTCTAAAATGTGCAGTTTTGTCACACAACACAATGCCACAGATGTCTCAAGTTTTGAGGGATAGTGCAATTGGAATGCTGAATGCAGGAATGTCCAACAGAGCTTTTGCCAGATAATTGAATGTTAATTTCTATAACATAAGCCGCCTCCAACGTTGTTTTAGAGAATTTGGCAGTTGGTATATCCAACTGGCCTCACAACCGCAGACCACGTGTAACCACGCCAGCCAGGACCTCCACTTCCGGCTTCTTCACCTGCGGGATCGTCTGGTGGGGGGGCCTAGCTCCCCAGTGGGTGGGCCTATGCCCTCCCAGGTCCACCCATGGCTGCATCTTGCCCAGTCATGAGAAATCCATAGATTAGGGCATCAGATAATCTGGTTATGTCTGGTTTGGGCTCCAGTTAGTCAGTCATCTCCAAATCATCATCTGGTAGGCCTTCCTTTTGTTATAAAGTAGTCGTTTAACAAAACCAGTCTCAGCCAGGCAAGGTCATACAGTCAACAAGCCCTAGTCCAGGCAGGTTGAGTGCACACACCACAGTAATATACTTTGCTAGGGGTCAGCTCAGAACACAGGCCAACTTCTCAGCATCCTAAAGAAGACCAATTGAAGTGGGGTGTGTTCAATTACGATTAGCCCAACTTGACAACGGCTTCCAAGGGAAATTAATTCAACCAGCAAGCAGGAACATTTACAAGCTCCTTTGCTCTGACATTTCACATGGGCATTTTAGCCAGAAAAGGGTGATCGGCAGATAATATGTGAGCCAGTTTGGTTTGATCGTGGCTAGAGCACAGGGCTGGAGGTTTTGAGATGGAGTCAGACCCTCAGAGCCAACAGTAGTACAGCAGAGCAGTGGAGCCCATATGGTGTAGACTCAATCTGTTCCCCACTGGTCTCAGATAGGGTCTTATCAGAACCACAACGATTGAAGGGCTGTGTTTGTCCATCCATCGCTGACCCCAGAGCCTTAATCCCAGACAGTAGCTCTGTGGACGAAAAATAACTGGAAATGGCCCGTGATTCATCTGTGATAGGATCTCGCTCCCTAATCCATAGTTTTCAGATGCGTAGCCCCCTACCTTTATCAATAAATTCACTTCAAACATTCAACCTCCAGCTGCGTACCCCCTCTAGCACCAGCGCATTATCAAATGTTGTTTTTGCCATCATTGTAAGCCTGCCACATACACACCACACAATACATTTATTAAACATAAGAATGAGTGTGAGTTTTTGTCATAACCCGGCTCGTGGGAAGTGACAAAGAGCTCTTAAAGGACCAGGGCACAAATCATTTAATAATAATCAATCATTTTGGCAGTGTGCTCTGATTAAATTACATTTTCACAGAAACGCTTGTTGCAATTTCGATAAGGCTCTCTTGTTCAGATATCGGTAAATGAACTGGAGGCAGGGCATGAAAAGGATAACAAATCCAGTTGTTTGTGTCATCCGTTTTGGGAAAATACCTGCGTAATTGCACACCCAACTCACTCAGGGTCTTCGCTATATCACCTTTGACATTGTCCGTAAGCTTGAATTCATTTGCACACAAAAATCATACAATGATGGAAATACCTGTGTGTTGTCCTTGTTAATGCAGACAGAGAAGAGCTTCTTAATCATAGCTTCAATTTTGTCCCGCACATTAAATATAGTTGTGGAGAATCCCTGTAATCCTAGATTCAGATCATTCAGGCGAGAAAAAACATCACCCAGACAGGCCAGTCGTGTGAGAAACTCGTCATCATGCAAGCGGTCAAACAAGGGAAAATTATGGTCAGTAAAGAAATCTTTAAGCCTGTCTCTCAATTAAAAATAAAATGGTCAATACTTTGCCCCTTGATAACCAGCCCACTTCTGTATGTTGTAGAAGCATTACATGGTCACTGCCCATATCATTGCATATATGGATGATAGAAAATACACGAGAGTTCAGGGGTCTTGCTTTAACAAAGTTAACCATTTTCACTGTAGTGTCCAAAACATATTTCAAGCTGTCAGGCATTAACTTGGCAGCAAGAGCCTCTCGGTGGATGCTTCAGTGTACTCAAGTGGTGTCGGGAGCAACTGCTTGGACGCCCGTTACCACTCCGCTATGTCTTCCTGTCATGGCTTTTGCGCCATCAGTACAGATACCAACATGAGCAGCAGCTACGTTTGGCTACATACGGACCGTTAGTGGAATTCCCGCGAGAGGGTAAAGGTTAATGTGATTGGATGTTAATTATTTGACTAGGCTACCTGTATTTGACATTGTGTTGTTATTGCGCTGAACCCTAGATGGTTTCATTTGATTTTTTTACAGTGAAATGAGTCTACTCAGGCGAGAAAAACACCTCATCCAAAATGTGTAGCACCATTGGAAAATATAAATGGACTGTTTGAAAATGTGAAGAAGAAAAAAATGTAACAAAATAAATAAGAAATATTTACACTTTTTTTTTTAATCACATTGTTTTCTGCCGTACCCCCGATGGATTTGCACGTACCTCAGTTTGGGAACTAGAGGAACTACTTGGACTAGAGGAAAGAGCTCTAGATTTATCCTTTGAAGATATTTTAGTGTTATGTCCTGTTTATGCTTTTAGTTCAGTCAACGGCTGGGAAGAGTTTGTATAGCCTTCCCCTAATACGGAAAACCATTTATTTCAATACATTTAATGTCACCTCAAATGTATTTCAAAAACATGTAGATACATTTACATCTTTGCTAAAATGCATGGAATACCTGACAATATTCCAAAAATGCATGGCTAAGCCATCTAGTCTACAGGTTGGGCAAAGTGGTTCCTAATTCATCTTCTTAATCACTCTAAGGTCAATGTCTTCACCCCTGCTGAAATTGAGTTAGCATAATACAAATACCCCCATACAAATCCTTCAATTTAAGCTGGAGATTAATACATTTTTTTTGCATTGGATGGGTCTCAATCTATCACATCTGCCTATGTCCTCTATGAACGTTTGAACATCTTTAAGAACGATCTGGCCTTAATGGCCACGTACTCTTATAATCTCCACCCGGCACAGCTAGAAGAGGACTGGGCAACCCTCAGAGCCTGGTTCCTCTCTAGGTCTCTTCATAGGTTCGTGCCTTTCTAGGGAGTTTTTCCTAGCCACCGTGCTTCTACATCTGCATTGTTTGCTGTTTTGGGTTTTAGGTTGGGTTTCTGTATAAGCACTTTGTGACATCTGCTGATGTAAAAAGGGCTTTATAAATACATTTGATTGATTGATTGATATGTCGCACTTCCGCATCTGCGGTGAAAGGTGACAGAGCTAGAGCAGTGTTTATCAGAACATGAGACATCCCGAAAATCAGTCTTCTCACAAAATTTTCTATAGTGTTCAAACGGTTTGGCCTACACACTAATATGACCTCTCTATGGACAGATGAGTCTCTCATGAGTCAGAGTCTATGTTTTGCTCTAGGATACCCACAGGACTTGTCTGAAGGTCCCTCGGTAACAGTTGGAAAAATGAATAGAAGTATATATGGAGACTGTTTAGTACCAAATTTTTTTTATCCCAGACCTAACAAGGTAAAAAATATGTTATCAATCAATCAATCAAATGTATTTATAAAGTCCTTTTTACATCAGCCGATGCCACAAAATGCTATACAGAAACCCAGCCTAAAACCCCAAACAGCAAGCAATGCAGATGTAGAAGCACAGTGGCTAGGAAAAACTCCCTAGAAAGGCAGGAAACTAGTAAGAAATCTAGATAAGAATCAGGCTTTGAGAGGTACATGGCCAAGATGTTCAAACGTTCCTAGATGACCAGCAAGGTCAAATAAAAATAATCACAGTGGTTGTAGAGGGTGCAACAGGTCAGCACCTCAGGAGTATTGTCAGTTGGCTTTTCATAGCCAAGCATTCAGAGTTCCAGACAGCAGGTGCGGTAGAGAAGGCAGAACAGTTGAAACTTGAGCAGCAGCACGACCAGGTGGACTGTGGACAGCAAGGAATCATCAGGCCAGGTAGTCCTGAGGCATGGTCCCAGGGCTCAGGTCCTCCGGGAGGGGAGAGGGAGAGAGAGAGAATTAGAAGGAGCATACTTAAATTCACACAGGACACCGGATAAGACAGGAGAATTACACCAGATATAACAGACTGACCCTAGCCTCCCGGCACATAGACTATTGCAGCATAGATACTGGAGGGGTTGGGAGATACATTGTGGCCCCGTCCGACGATACCCCTGGACAGGGCCAACCAGGCAGGATGTGACCCCACCCACTTTGCCAAAGCACAGCCCCCACACCACTAGAGGGATATCCGCAAACCTCCAACTTATTACCCTGAAACAAGGCTGAGTATAGCCCACGGCACAAACCTGAGGGGGCACCAACCCATAAAGGAAGATCACATCAGTGACTCAACCCACTCAAGTGACACACTCCTTCTAGAGACGACATGGAAGAGCACTAGTAAGCCCTTGAGCAAAGCTCTTAACCCTAATTGCTCCTGTATGTCGCTCTGAATAAGAGTGTCTACTAACATGTAAACATGTATTTATGGGCTAATAGCAGTAAGGGCAAAATGTTTTTTATCAAATCATTTTTTAGTATATTTTTTAGATACTACAAGGGGTCTTAAAATTCTAAATCAAATAGCAACATGATCCTTGGTATGACCTTCTTAAAACAATTCCATATAGCTTAATAGACCCCAGTTTATTTATTTAACCTTTAATTAACGTATTGATCAATAGAGATCCTTTTTTTGGCCAACAAGGCTTAAAAAGGTGATATAATTTATATTGTGATTTACTTGATTTCAGCTAATTTTAACATTCTGTCATAAAGAGCACATGTTAAACTTCCTAAAAACACGTTTTCCCATCTCAAGAGGTAAGAACATGTCTAGAGTAAGTTCCTCTCTTCAGCTCTTCATTGTTGTAGTTTAATAACATTTAAATGGTATGCTTTTGGTATGTGTCAAGCACAATAAAAATGCATTTTGATTAAACATATTGTAGCGAAGGCAGTCTATAAGATGACTTGTGGGCGTGACTTGTTGGAGGCGTGGCTTTGTCATTGAGACGGATTGTCGCGCCAGTAGCAGAGTGGAAGGTACACGGACAGTAATGACCATTGGGCCAGTAGCTTCTTATTCGGATCCCTGAGCTTACTTGGTGAAAAATCTGTTCACATACCCTTGAGTAATGCATTTCACCCTAATTGCTAAAGTCGTGTGCTAAATGATTTAAACATGAATGTGTTCTGTGATTAAAGGTCAAGCATGTATACTGCCAATTATGCATTATTAAATGAGACTGACATAACTGAATATGATACTAAAGTGTCATTCTTAAGACAGTCACCACTTTGTTACAAATTGATTTGCCAAAATGTTTTTATTTACCATACATTTAAAAATATATTTCTTATAAATACATTTCAATGCATGTTGGAATATATTTTACAAAACATTTCCTAATACATTTACAAATATATTGACCTAAATATAATCTACAATAACTGTAATGTACAGTATTTCAGGAAGTATTTTGGAATGGATTAAATACATTTCCCTATGCATTTAACTTATATTGTGATATATATATGATATACATTCAGACCCCCTCACTTTTTCCACATTTTGTTATATTACAGCCTTATTCTAAAATGTAATAAATAAATAAAATGTCCTCATTAATCTACACACAATAACCCATAATGACAAAGCAAAAACAGGTTTTTAGAAATCTGAGCAAATGTATTAAAACTAAAAAACTGAAAGACCTTAGTTACATAAAAGTTTTCAGACCTTTTGGTATGAGACTCGAAATTGAGCTCAGGTGCACCCTGTTTCCATTGATCATCCTTGAGATGTTTCTACAATTTGATTGGAGTCCACCTGTGGTAAATTCAACTGATTGGACATGATTTGATTTGGAGACCTGAAAATAGTTGTGCAGAAACGCTCCCCATCCAACCTGACAGACCTTGAGAGGATCTGCAGAGAAGAATGGGAGAAACTCCTTTAATACAGGTGTGAAAAGCTTGAAGACTCAAGGCAGTAATCACTGCCAAAGGTGATTCAACAAAGTACTGAGTAAAGGGTCATACTTTTTGCTTTGTTAATATGGGGTATTGCATGTAGATTGTTGAACAATTGTTTATTATTATTATTTTTTAATCGAATTTAGAATTAGGCTGCAACGTAACAAAAAGTGAAGGGGTCTGAATACTTTCCGAATGCATTGTGCATATATACTTTAATATATGTTGGAATGTATTTACAATGTATTTATTAAATACATTTAAAAAACAAAATACATTTGGACAATTTTAAATATTTAACATGTATCCTATGAAAAATATATTTGCAATGTATTTTTTCCCCCATATGGGTTGATGTAAAGAACGCCACTGTCAACCACTCATCTCAGGTGGCAGAACCGGCCCCAAACAACATGCATATGTAAACTATAAGGGAGACTATGGAAGGAGCCCAAGGAGCCCACTGAGAATTGGGTAATATTTGGTAGATAATGAGATTACAACCTTTTTTCGCCCACTCTAAAAGACAGCCAAAAGTTTGTTGAATTCCATGTGTTATCACTATGCTTTCAACTATCTAAAACAATAACCAAATTCTAGTGGAAAATCTATGTTTGATTTTTGGTTTAGATGTCTGCTAAATGTCTTACTGTGCTTTCAACCATTTAAAAGCACAACAAAGTTCAAATGGGAATACAATGTCAGTTATTTTGTTTATTTATTCAACTTAATGCGTTATCACTGTGCTTCATCCAATACCACAACCAAACGACCTGGATTGAAGTTGAGATTAAATCAAATCAAATCAAAAATCAAAGATGACATTAAAGTACATGGTGCAAGTATATATAGGTCTAAATAGCATGATTAATGATACATGATTGATAAAGGATGGTTCAATTCTGTTGAACCTACCCATTGCAATGATTTCAATAGCAAAGGTGAATCTATTAATAAGTGATGATTTTTCAATCATTCTCATGATAGCAATAGTCATTGACTAATATCAAAGCTAAGCAGGCCTGGGCTTGGTTAAAACTTTGGATTGGAGACCGAAGGGATAGCTGTAGATCAGGGATGGACAAATTTGATGGGCGTGGGAGCCTCAAAAAAATCTGAACTCATCATGATGGGCCGCCGTTGCTTGTGGGTCTCAGTATCCACACTGCGAGCAAAACATTTTAGTGGCCCACTCTTGAAAGCAAAGATTCATTTTGTGCAGTTGCACACATTTTGCCATGGGGTATAAAGAAAACGTTGCAGTTTTAAAGGAAGTTTGCTACAATTATACACATTTTGCCATGGGGCAAAGAGACGATTTTGCAATTTTATAACTCATTTCACGCAATTCTACTCATTTTGCAGTTGGGCTGAGAGTAAAATGAGCTGTTTTACAGCTAATTTCCTGCCTTTCTACACGTTTTGCCATAGGGTGGAGGGAAATGTTTGTAGTTTTTAATATCATGTCTGAGTGAGACTGACTAACAAAATCAGTGCGGGCCCCCCGGCCGGTAATTCGACCATGATAACAATTTTAGATAGCTAGCCGCTAAACTAACTGTGCTGCTCAGCCTATTGTAGTTTTCTTATAGTGGATATTACGTTAAAGATCTGACGTTTCAAAGGTACAAATTCAACATATTTTATACAAGGTTTGTCTATGTTGAAAATTGGTTACCATTGTGACATAATCCTGTGGTTGAAATTTTACCCTCAAAGCAGCAGTTTACGTTGACGACTTAAGTCAAATCTAATGTTTATTCCACATAGATTCCACTTCACAATACGTTGACAAATTACGTTAAAACAACATTGATTTGACCAGTTTGTGCCCAGTGGGAGGAAACAAACCTTTGAGGGTTAGATGGAAAGGAAATGGGAAGAAAGAGCCATTTGGGTATAAAAATAGCTGTACATGAGAAAAGAATGAAAGATGAAAGCAAGAATGAAAGACTACACTCAATTGATATTTGACTCTTTTCATGTCAGAGTTCACTGGAGTCAGTCTTAACGAGTTTAAATCAATGTCACTCCATCTTCAATGGGAACTTGATTAGAATCCAGATGGAGCAGTGAGTCATAGCTGGATCTTATTGAGTGGCCTTGTGATGATGGATGATGCGACATCCTGAACCTAGCGTGGGATGATGATGACAGAAGATCCATAATTATGATACGATGACAGAATGTTTGTTTAAAAATATTTTAATATGTTACTTAAAGCAAGCTGGTTGTTGGCACAGTGTGGCACTTTAACATAATATATGCTGTCCTGTCAACACGTGTCCCCTCCTATATGTTGCTTAATGTTCTTGCTCACTCAATGACAGTTGATATTGTGCTCTTTGTTGTTATACACTGTAATATGCTGCTTTGCACCACTGCAAATTTTGTTTTACTTGAGTACTTGAGGAACACAGGAGTGAAATAATTTGGTTATTATATTTAACATGACTAAACAGAATATTGATTAATCTCATTGGTTGAATCACATGCATGTACAGGAGGACAGGAATAGAGAGATGGGGAGACAGGTTGTGTCCTGACAGAATGCCAATTATTTGTATCTTTGCGTGTCAAGGAGTGTGTGTGTGTGTGTGTGTCCACAGAAGACAGCTCACACGTCACATTTCAACACAGCACCACTCTCAGGACTGGAACACACACACAAACACAAACACACACACATACACGCATGCACTATACATGACACAGATAGACTCACATACGGTACATCTACACATTTTACAGTACTCTCTTAGATAAAGGGTTCCAAAAGGGTTCTTCAGCTGTCTCCACAGGAGAAAACCTTTGGTTCCAGGTAGAACCCTTTTTAGTTCCAGGTAGAACCCTCTGTGGAAAGGGCTCTACAACGACCGCTTAAGGGACCGCTAAAGGATAATATCTGGAATCAAAAGGCTTCTTCAAAGAATGATCCTATGTCGACAGCCAAATAACTATTTTAGGTTCTAGATAGCACCTTTTTTCTAAGAGGTTAGTCTAGTACTCCCCATACAAACTTATATGGATTCCACACACAGCATAGACTACATGGTTGTTACCATCACATCAAGCAGTAAATTATACACATAAGAGTACATGCATACACCTACAGTACTGTATATAGTGCCACAATTGAATTCTATTCTCTGAGTATTTTCCATAAAGAATGCTGTTAGATTCCTGAATAGGATGTGGGTGGCACTTTTATGAGTTGGGTGTGTTGAATAAGTTATTCAGACAGACAGTGTGGCTGTTTAACGAGTTGATGTCCTTGGAATTGTCTTCCCTTGACACAGCTTCCATTTCAATGCATTTATAAATCACCAAAGGAACCTATTCTTTGGGGGATGATGTTGACAAGAACAGACAATAAGGCACTTGAACAAAATTGACTTTCTCATAAATAATAATGTGTTTTTCTGTGGATAATTTAAGACATACAAGACAAATCTCTCATCATACAGCAAAGTCCCTTGCATCTTCAGTGATAATGAGCTTGTAGTAGAAGGGTGGTGCCACTAAAGCAGCAAGCAAGTACTGCCCCAACAGGCCATAGCTTCCCATATTGTGTGCTGCTTAGACAGGCTAACTGCTAGCTAAAGACCATAGCTTCCCATACTGTGTGCTGCTTAGACACGCTAACTGCTAGCTAAAGACCATAGCTTCTCATGCTGCATGCTAAGACACGCTAACTGCTAGCTAATGCTGCATTCATAACCAAGTGGGGAATCGTATATACCAGTTGGACACATTCATGTGCTTTGAACTTGTTAAAAACCGCTGATTGGCTAATGTCCAACAACCATAAACTAAAAGTACAGCTTGTAAACAAATGACAGTGTTAAAAAACATATTCATATATTGCTTTTTATAAATAATGTTTTGTTGTTACATTTAACTGCTTAAAATGTTGTTATCGAGGTCATTTCCATAGTAGGTCACGTCAGAGGTCAGAATGTGGGAGAAGTCGGAGCTATGATAGATACATTTCCCCACTAGCAATTTCAAGTTGGAGGGGAGTTCAAGTGGATTTTCCCCAGTCTTATGTGTAAATATCACTTTCCCACATGTTTATGACTGCAGTATGCATGCCATATCTTCCTATTTAATGTTTGCTAAGTCACGTTAACTGCTAGATAAAGAACATAGCATACATACTCAATGCCAAGACATGCTAACTGTTTCCCTAAAGACTATAGCATCTGCTAAGATATGCTAAACAGGAGGTCATTCTTCCCTGTGACATCAAACCATGCATCTAAACATCTGACCTTCAGCTTAACTGACCCCCAGCTCAGATCTGACCCGAGGTTCCCTTACATGTGTGGAATAGTCAACCTCATGTCTTCATTCTTATTAACCCTACTGATCCTCCAGTTCTGACTTTTTGCTCTGATTACAACAGAATTCCCTCTCAGCAGTCTGACATTTCTCTCTGTAACCTCTGTGTTCATTGCCAACCGCCTGGGAGCCAAACAAACAGAGCATGAAGTTCACAGGTCCGCCGAACAGCTTGGCTGGGATTCCACTGACCGTCCGACTGGCAAGATCGCTCAGACACCCACATCCACTGATCTCTCTCTCTCTTTATATATATAAATATATACCCCATAATGACAAAGTGAAAACAGGTTTTTAAACATTTTTGCAAATAAAAAAAAAACAATATAAAAAAAAGACAAGTATACAATTACATAAGTAGTCAGACCCTTTGGTATGAGACTCAAAATTGAGCTCAGATGCATCCTGTTTCCATTGATCATACTTGAAATATATCTACAACTTGATTGGAGCCCAACTGTGGTAAATTCAATTAATTGGACATGATTTGGAAAGGCACACAACTGTATATATAAGGTACCATGGTTGACAGTGCATGTCAGAGCAAAAACCAAGTCATGAGGTCGAAGGAATTGTACATACAGTGCCTTGCAAAATAATTCATCCCCCTTGGCATTTTTCCTATTATGTTGCATTACAACCTGTAATTTAAATAGATTTTTATTTGGATTTCATGTAATGGACATACACAAAATAGTCCAAATTGGTGAAGTGAAATGGAAAAAATTACTTGTTTAAAAATATATATATATATAATAAAAATGGAAAAGTGGTGTGTGCATATGTATTCACCCCCTTTGCTATGAAGCCCCTAAATAAGATCTGGTGAAACCAATTACCTTCAGAAGTCACATTATTAGTTAAATAAAGTCCACCTGTGTGCAATCTAAGTGTCACATGATCTGTCACATGATCTCAGTATATATACACCTGTTCTGAAAGGCCCCAGAGTCTGCAACACCCCTAAGCAAGGGGCACCACCAAGCAAGCGGCATCATGAAGACTCAAGGAGCTCTCCAAACAGGTCAAGGACAAAGTTGTGAAGAAGTACAGATCAGGGTTGGGTTATAAAAAATATCAGAAACTTTGAACATCCCACGGAGCACCATTAAATCCATTATTAAGAAATGAAAAGAATATGGAACCACAACAAACCTGCCAAGAGAGGGCCGCCCATCAAAACTCATGGACCAGGCAAGGAGGGCATTAATCAGAGAGGCAACAAAGAGACCAAAGATAACCCTGAAGGAGCGGCAAAGCTCCACAGCTGAGATTGGAGTATCTTTCCATAGGACCACAATAAGCCATACACTCCACAGAGCTGGGCTTTACAGAAGTGGCCAGAAAAAGTAATTGCTTAACTTCTTTGGGACTGGGGGGCAGTATTGAGGAGCTTGTATGAATAAGGTGCCCAGAATAAACTGCCTGCTACTCAGGCACAGAAGCTAGAATATGCATATAATTAGTAGATATGGATGGAAAACACTCTGAAGTTTCTAAAACTGTTTGAATGATGTCTGTGAGTATAACAGAACTCATATGGCAGGCAAAAACCTGAGAAAAAATCCAACCAGGAAGTGGAAAATCTGAGGTTTGTAGGTTTTCAAGTCTTTGCCTATCCAATACACAGTGTAAATGGGGTCAGATTGCACTTCCTAAGGCTTCCACTAGATGTTTTCATTCTTTAGAACCTTGTTTCAGGCTTCTACTGTGAAGGGGGAGCGAATAATGAGCTAAATCACGCGCGCGGCCTTGAGAGCGAGCTGCATTCCCTTTCATTTCTAAGACAAAGGAATTGTCCGGTTGGAATATTATTGAAGTGTTATGATAAAAACATCCTAAAGATTGATTCTAGACATCGTTTGACATGTTTCTACGAACTGTAATGTTACTTTTGACTTTTCGTCTGGAGTGCTCGCGCGTTGTGCATTTGGACTTACTGGACTAAACAAATTCCTGGGAATGCATTCCGATGAAGATCATCAAAGGTAAGTGAATATTTATAATGCTATTTCTGAGTTTTGTGACACCTCTCCTTGGTTGGAAAATGGCTGTATGTTTTTCTGTGGCTTGGCGCTGACCATAATTGCATGGTGTGCTTTTACCGTAAAGTTTTTTTGGAAATCTGACACATCAGTTGCATTAAGGAGAAGTTTATCTATAATCGTATGTATAACACTTGTATCTTAGATCAACGTTTATGATGAGTATTTCTGTAATTTGATGTGGCTCTCTGCACTTTCACCAGATTTTTTTTTGAGACAATGCATTTCTGAACACAACGCACCAATTTCAAATTAGGTTTTTGGACATAAAGATGAACTTTATCGAACAAAACACACATTTATTGTCTAACATGGAGTCCTGGGAGTGCCATCCGGTGAAGATCATCAAAGGTTAGTGATTCATTTTCACGCTATTTCTGTCTTTTGTGAAACCTCTCCTTCTTTGGAAAATGGTTGTATGGTTTTCTGTGACTAGGCGCTGACCTAACATAATCGCAAGGTGTGCTTTCACCGTAAAGCCTTTTTGAAATCAGACACTGTGGCTGGATTAACAAGAAGTCTATCTTTAAAATGGTGTTTAATACTTGTCTGTTTGAGGAATTTTAATTATGAGATTTCTGTTGTTTGAATTTGGCCCCCTGCAATTTCACTGGCTTTTGGAGAGGTGGGACACACATATCCCAGGGAGGTTAAAGAAAAAAATAAGCAAACACGTTAGGTGTTGGAATGTGGGAGACTCCCCAAATATATGGAAGAAGCTACTCTGGTCAGATGAGACAAAAATGTTGGTTTTGGCCATCAAGGAAAACGCTATGTCTGGCGCAAACCCAACACCTCTCATTACCTCGAGAACACCATCCCCACAGTGAAGTATGGTGGTGGCAGCATCATGCTGTGGGGATGTTTTTCATCGGCAGGGACTGGGAAACTGGTCAGAATTGAAGAAATGATGGATGGCGCTAAATACAGGGAAATTCTTGAGGGAAACCTGTTTCAGTCTTACAGAGATTTGAGACTAGAATGGAGGTTTACCTTCCAGCAGGACAATGACCCTATCATACTGCTAAAGCAACACTTGAATGGTTTAAGGAGAAACATTTAAATATCTTGGGATGGCCTAGTTAAACCTCAGACCCCACCCAATCTGTGGTGTGACTTAAAAACTGCTGTTCACCAGCGGAACCCATCCAAATGTCCTTGAGTGGCCCAACCAGAGCCCAGACTTGAATCCGATCGAACATCTCTGGAGAGACCTGAAAATAGCTGTGCAGCGACACTCCCAATCCAACCTGACAGACCTTGAGAAGATCTGCAGAGAAGAATTGGAGAAACTCCCTTAATACAGGTGTGCAATGATTGTAGTGTCATACCAAAGAAGACTCAAGGCTGTAATCACTGTCAAAGGTGCTTCAAGGTACTGAGTAAAGCGTCTGAATACTTATGTATATGTGATATTTAAGTTTTTTATTTGTAATACATTTGCAAAAATGTCTAAACCTGTTTTTTTCTTTGTAATTATGTGCTATTTTGTGTAGATTGTTGAAAAAAAAAAAAAATAATCATAGAATTTTAGAATGTGGAAAAAGTGAAGGGGTCTGATACTTTCTGAATGCACTGTGTGCATATATGCATCTTTAATACATTCCGTAATATATATCGGAATGTATTTCAAATGTATTAAATACATTTGAAAAACAAAATACATT
The DNA here is from genome assembly GCF_018296145.1 of Oncorhynchus tshawytscha. Classification (NCBI taxonomy): domain Eukaryota; kingdom Metazoa; phylum Chordata; class Actinopteri; order Salmoniformes; family Salmonidae; genus Oncorhynchus; species Oncorhynchus tshawytscha. The sequence continues at coordinate 58,308,613 of NC_056441.1, forward strand.
TGGACAATTTTAAATATTTAACAATTATCTTAAATGTATTTTTTCCCCCATATGGTTTTATATAAAGAACGCCACTGTCAACCAGTCATGTCAGGTGGCAGATCCGGCCCCAAACAACCTGCATATGTAAACTATAAGGGAGACTATGGAAGGAGCCCACTGGGAACACCACGTCATTTCAATGTGGAGAATTGGGTAATATTTGGTAGATAATGAGATTTCAACCTTTTTTCGCCCACTCTAAAAGACAGCCAAAAGTTTGTTGAATTCCATATGTGTTATCTCTATGCTTTCAACTATCTAAAACAATAACCAAATTCTAGTGGAAAATCTATGTTTGATTTTTGGTTTAGATGTCTGCTAAATGTCTTACTGTGCTTTCAACCATTTAAAAGCACAACAAAGTTCAAATGGGAATACAATGTCAGATATTTTGTTCATTTATTCAACTTAATGCGTTATCACTGTGCTTCATCCAATACCACAACCAAATGACCTGGATGGCAGTTGAGATTAAATCAAATCATATCAAAAATCAAAGATGACATTAAAGTACATGGTGCAAGTGATAAATGCCATTTGAGATTGTGTGCAGATTATTACAGCAATTGTGAACATTTCCACAGACCTGCGACCCTGAACATGCACGCATTCTATGATTACATTAAGGAAGACATTTATTTTTTCATTACTGTCAAAGTTGCCATTAGGCTATTTACTGTCTTACAAAAGTGATATTGAATATCAACATTTAAAGGAGATATATCTCCTGCTTGGATAGTTCCATCTGAGTCACTTGCTCAATCCTATTCTTTAACTTTTATTTTTGGTTGAGATGGAGACTTGAATCCAACATACCATTTGGTAACTTGTCTACAAGTTAATAGGCTATTTACCGTATTGGAAAAGTGATATTAAATTGTGTTTGGTTGTAAGCGCAACCAAATATCAACATGAAGGCTATGTATCTTCTGCTTAGATAGCTCCATCTGTGCCACTGAGTCTGGGTTTAATTCCAGTTTGTCTACAAATTAATAATTTATATAGTGGATTCAAGTCTCCATCTCAACCAAAAATCTAACTTAAAGAAAATGACTAAATCAAATCAAACTTCAAATGCACTTTGAATAGTTTGATTTGAATTAATCCCATTCTTTACCTTAGATATTTGGTTGAGATGGAGACGTGAAGCCAATATATTTATTAATAACTTGTTGATTCCATTTGAAATCAACCAAAGCTTGAAGCCCTAGGCTTATATGTATAGTCTATTTTTAGTTGAATCTTGGGCTGAATTTAAACAATAGCTTTTGATGACTTCCCAAATGCTATAAAGGTCTAAATAGTATCATTGATGATACATGATTGATAAAGGATGGTTACATTTCATTTGCTCTGTTGAACCTACCCATTGCAATGACTTCGATAGCAGAAGTTAATATATTAAGTGATGATTTCTCAAAAATCATTCTCATGATAGCACATTGGTAATAGTCAGTAACAAGTATCAAAGCTAAGCAGGCCTGGGCTTGGTTAAAACTTTGGATTGGAGACCGAAGGGATAGCTGTAGATCAGGGATGGACAAATTTGATGGGCGTGGGAGCCCCTAAAAAATCTGAACTCATCATGAGGGGCCACAATTGCTTGTGGGTCTGAGTACCCACATTGCGAGCAAAACATTTTAGTGGCCCCCCTCTTGACAGCGGAGATACAATTTAGAGTTAATTTTATGCAATTGCACAGATTTTGCAATGGGGTATAAAGAAAAGCAGTTTTAAAGGAAGTTTGCTGTAATTATACACATTTTGCAAGACACATTTTGCAAGATTATAAGATTTTGCAATTTTATAACACATTTCATGCAATTCTACTCATTTTGCAATTGGGCTGAGAATAAAATGAGCTGTTTTAAAGCTAATTTCCTGCCTTTCTACACGTTTTGCCATAGGGTGGAGGGAAATGTTTGTAGTTTTTAATATCATGTCTGAGTGAGACTGACTAACCAAATAAATGGGCGGCCCCCCGGCCATAAATTCGACCATGATAACAATTTTAGATAGTTTAGCGGCCAGCTAACTTGGCAATCTAAAATGTTTTGCTGACATTGGCTAATTGACTATCAGTGACTGTCATAACAAGAGAAAAACTGAATTGATCCGATGCCCAGTTGCCCATCCCTCCTGTACATAGATAAACTCTCCAGTAGGAGGTGCTGCCCAGCCTATTGTTATTTCTTATAATGGATATTACGATAAAGATCTAACGTTTCAAAGGTACAAATTCAAAATATTTTATAAGGTTTGTCTATATTGAAAATTGGTTACCATCGTGACATAATCCTGTGGTTGAAATTTTACCGTCAAAAGCAACAGTTTACGTTGATGACATAAGTCAAATCTAATGTATTTTCCATATACAGTGGCTTGCGAAAGTATTCACCACCTTGGCATTTTTCCTATTTTGTTGCCTTACAACCTGGATTTAAAATTGATTTTTTTGGGGGGGGGGTTGTATCATTTGATTTACGGAACATGCCTTCCACTTTGAAGATGCAAAATATTTTTTATTGTGAAACAAACAAGAAACAAGACAAAAAAACTGAGCTTGAGCGTGCATAACTATTCACCACCCCAAAGTCAATACTTTGTAGATCCACCTTTCGCAGCAATTGCAGCTGCAAGCCTCTTTGGGTATGTCTCTATAAGCTTGGCACATCTAGCCACTGGGATTTTTTCCCATTCATCAAGGCAAAACTGCTCCAGCTCCTTCAAGTTGGATGGGTTCCGCTGGTGTACAGCAATTTTTAAGTCATACCACAGAGTCTCAGTTGGATTGAGGTCTGGGCTTTGACTAGGCCATTCCAAGGCATTTAAATGTTTCCCCTTCGCCACCCATCATTCCTACAATTTTGACCAGTTTCTCAGTCCTTGTCGGTGAAAAAAATACCCACAGATTGATGCTGCCACCACCATGCTTCACTGTGGGGATGGTGTTCTTGGTGTGATGAGAGGTGTTGGGTTTGCGCCTGACATAGCGTTTTCCTTGATGGCCAAAACCCTCAATTTTAGTCTCATCTGACCAGAGTACCTTCTTCCATGTGTTTGGGGAGTCCCCCACATGCCTTCGGGCCAACACCAAATGTGTTTGCTTATTTTGTTTTAAGCAATGGCTTTTTTTCTGGACACTCTTCCGTAAAGCCCAGCTTTGTGGAGTGTACGGCTTAATGTGGTCCTATGGACAGCCACTCCAATCTCCGCTGTTGAGCTTTGCAGCTCCTTCAGTGTTATCTTTGGTCTCTTTGTTGCCTCTCTTCTCTTTGTTGCCTCTGATTAATGCCCTCCTTGCCTGGCCTGTGAGTTTTGGTGGGCGGCTCTCTCTGGCAAGTTTGTTGTGGTGCCATATTCTTTCCATTTTTTAATAATGGATTTAATGGTGCTCTGTGGGATGTTCAAAGTTTCGGATATTTTTTTATAACCCAACCCTGATCTGTACCTCTCCACAACTTTGTCCCTGACCTGTTTGGAGAGCTCCTTGGTCTTCATGGTGCCGCTTGCTTGGTGGTGCTCCTTGCTTAGTGGTGTTGCAGACTCTGGGGCCTTTCAGAACAGGTGTATATATACTGAGATCATGTGATAGATCATGTGACATTTAGATTGCACACAGGTGAACTTTATTTAACTAATAATGTGACTTCTGAAGGTAGTTGGTTGCACCAGATCTTATTTAGGGCTTCATAGCAAGGGGGTGAATACATATGCATATACTTCACCAATTTAGACTCTTTTGTAATGCTACAGAATATGAAAAACACCAAGGGGATGAATACTTTTGCAAGGCACTGTAGATTCCACTTCACAATACGTTGACAAATTACGTTAAAACAACATTGATTTGACCAGTTTGTGCCCAGTGGGAGGAAACAAACCTTTGAGGGTTAGATGGAAAGGAAATGGGAAGAAAGAGCCATTTGGGTATAAAAATAGCTGTACATGAGAAAAGAATGAAAGACGAAAGCAAGAATGAAAGACTACACTCAATTGATATTTGACTCTTTTCATGTCAGAGTTCACTGGAGTCAGTCTTAACGAGTGTAAATCAATGTCACTCCATCTTCAATGGGAACTTGATTAGAATCCAGATGGAGCAGTGAGTCATAGCTGGATCTTATTGAGTGGCCTTGTGATGATGGATGATGCGACATCCTGAACCTAGCGTGGGATGATGATGACAGAAGATCCATAATTATGATACGATGACAGAATGTTTAAAAATATTTTAATATGTTACTTAAAGCAAGCTGGTTGTTGGCACAGTGTGGCACTTTAACATAATGTATGCTGTCCTGTCAACACGTGTCCCCTCCTATATGTTGCTTAATGTTCTTGCTCACTCAATGACAGTTGATATTGTGCTCTTTGTTGTTATACACTGTAATATGCTGCTTTGCACCACTGCAAATGTTGTTTTACTTGAGTACTTGAGGAACACAGGAGTGAAATAATTTGGTTATTATATTTAACATGACTAAACAGAATATTGATTAATCTCATTGGTTGAATCACATGCATGTACAGGAGGACAGGAATAGAGAGATGGGGAGACAGGTTGTGTCCTGACAGAATGCCAATTATTTGTATCTTTGCGTGTCAATGAGTGTGTGTGTGTGTGTGTGTCCACAGAAGACAGCTCACACGTCACATTTCAACACAGCACCACTCTCAGGACTGGAACACACACACAAACACAAACACACACACACACACATACACGCATGCACTATACATGACACAGATAGACTCACATACGGTACATCTACACATTTTACAGTACTCTCTTAGATAAAGGGTTCCAAAAGGGTTCTTCAGCTGTCTCCACAGGAGAAAACCTTTGGTTCCAGGTAGAACCCTTTTTAGTTCCAGGTAGAACCCTCTGTGGAAAGGGCTCTACAACGACCGCTTAAGGGACCGCTAAAGGATAATATCTGGAATCAAAAGGCTTCTTCAAAGAATGATCCTATGTCGACAGCCAAATAACTATTTTAGGTTCTAGATAGCACCTTTTTTCTAAGAGGTTAGTCTAGTACTCCCCATACAAACTTATATGGATTCCACACACAGCATAGACTACATGGTTGTTACCATCACATCAAGCAGTAAATTATACACATAAGAGTACATGCATACACCTACAGTACTGTATATAGTGCCACAATTGAATTCTATTCTCTGAGTATTTTCCATAAAGAATGCTGTTAGATTCCTGAATAGGATGTGGGTGGCACTTTTATGAGTTGGGTGTGTTGAATAAGTTATTCAGACAGACAGTGTGGCTGTTTAACGAGTTGATGTCCTTGGAATTGTCTTCCCTTGACACAGCTTCCATTTCAATGCATTTATAAATCACCAAAGGAACCTATTCTTTGGGGGATGATGTTGACAAGAACAGACAATAAGGCACTTGAACAAAATTGACTTTCTCATAAATAATAATGTGTTTTTCTGTGGATAATTTAAGACATACAAGACAAATCTCTCATCATACAGCAAAGTCCCTTGCATCTTCAGTGATAATGAGCTTGTAGTAGAAGGGTGGTGCCACTAAAGCAGCAAGCAAGTACTGCCCCAACAGGCCATAGCTTCCCATATTGTGTGCTGCTTAGACAGGCTAACTGCTAGCTAAAGACCATAGCTTCCCATACTGTGTGCTGCTTAGACACGCTAACTGCTAGCTAAAGACCATAGCTTCTCATGCTGCATGCTAAGACACGCTAACTGCTAGCTAATGCTGCATTCATAACCAAGTGGGGAATCGTATATACCAGTTGGACACATTCATGTGCTTTGAACTTGTTAAAAACCGCTGATTGGCTAATGTCCAACAACCATAAACTAAAAGTACAGCTTGTAAACAAATGACAGTGTTAAAAACATATTCATATATTGCTTTTTATAAATAATGTTTTGTTGTTACATTTAACTGCTTAAAATGTTGTTATCGAGGTCATTTCCATAGTAGGTCACATCAGAGGTCAGAATGTGGGAGAAGTCGGAGCTATGATAGATACATTTCCCCACTAGCAATTTCAAGTTGGAGGGGAGTTCAAGTGGATTTTCCCCAGTCTTATGTGGTAAATACCACTTTCCCACATGTTTATGACTGCAGTATGCATGCCATATCTTCCTATTTAATGTTTGCTAAGTCACGTTAACTGCTAGATAAAGAACATAGCATACATACTCAATGCCAAGACATGCTAACTGTTTCCCTAAAGACTATAGCATCTGCTAAGATATGCTAAACAGGAGGTCATTCTTCCCTGTGACATCAAACCATGCATCTAAACATCTGACCTTCAGCTTAACTGACCCCTAGCTCAGATCTGACCCGAGGTTCCCTTACATGTGTGGAATAGTCAACCTCATGTCTTCATTCTTATTAGCCCTACTGATCCTCCAGTTCTGACTTTTTGCTCTGATTACAACAGAATTCCCTCTCAGCAGTCTGACATTTCTCTCTGTAACCTCTGTGTTCATTGCCAACCGCCTGGGAGCCAAACAAACAGAGCATGAAGTTCACAGGTCCGCCGAACAGCTTGGCTGGGATTCCACTGACCGTCCGACTGGCAAGATCGCTCAGACACCCACATCCACTGATCTCTCTCTCTCTCTCTTTATATATATAAATATATACCCCATAATGACAAAGTGAAAACAGGTTTTTAAACATTTTTGCAAATAAAAAAAAACAATATAAAAAAAAGACAAGTATACAATTACATAAGTAGTCAGACCCTTTGGTATGAGACTCAAAATTGAGCTCAGATGCATCCTGTTTCCATTGATCATACTTGAAATATATCTACAACTTGATTGGAGCCCAACTGTGGTAAATTCAATTAATTGGACATGATTTGGAAAGGCACACAACTGTATATATAAGGTACCATGGTTGACAGTGCATGTCAGAGCAAAAACCAAGTCATGAGGTCGAAGGAATTGTACATACAGTGCCTTGCAAAATAATTCATCCCCCTTGGCGTTTTTCCTATTTTGTTGCATTACAACCTGTAATTTAAATAGATTTTTATTTGGATTTCATGTAATGGACATACACAAAATAGTCCAAATTGGTGAAGTGAAATGAAAAAAATTACTTGTTTAAAAAAAAATATATATATAATAAAAATGGAAAAGTGGTGTGTGCATATGTATTCACCCCCTTTGCTATGAAGCCCCTAAATAAGATCTGGTGAAACCAATTACCTTCAGAAGTCACATTATTATTTAAATAAAGTCCACCTGTGTGCAATCTAAGTGTCACATGATCTGTCACATGATCTCAGTATATATACACCTGTTCTGAAAGGCCCCAGAGTCTGCAACACCCCTAAGCAAGGGGCACCACCAAGCAAGCGGCACCATGAAGACCAAGGAGCTCTCCAAACAGGTCAGGGACAAAGTTGTGAAGAAGTACAGATCAGGGTTGGGTTATAAAAAATATCAGAAACTTTGAACATCCCACGGAGCACCATTAAATCCATTATTAAGAAATGAAAAGAATATGGAACCACAACAAACCTGCCAAGAGAGGGCCGCCCATCAAAACTCATGGACCAGGCAAGGAGGGCATTAATCAGAGAGGCAACAAAGAGACCAAAGATAACCCTGAAGGAGCGGCAAAGCTCCACAGCTGAGATTGGAGTGTCTTTCCATAGGACCACAATAAGCCATACACTCCACAGAGCTGGGCTTTACAGAAGTGGCCAGAAAAAGTAATTGCTTAACTTCTTTGGGACTGGGGGGCAGTATTGAGGAGCTTGTATGAATAAGGTGCCCAGAATAAACTGCCTGCTACTCAGGCACAGAAGCTAGAATATGCATATAATTAGTAGATATGGATGGAAAACACTCTGAAGTTTCTAAAACTGTTTGAATGATGTCTGTGAGTAGAACAGAACTCATATGGCAGGCAAAAACCTGAGGAAAAATCCAACCAGGAAGTGGAAAATCTGAGGTTTGTAGGTTTTCAAGTCTTTGCCTATCCAATACACAGTGTAAATGGGGTCAGATTGCACTTCCTAAGGCTTCCACTACATGTTTTCATTCTTTAGAACCTTGTTTCAGGCTTCTACTGTGAAGGGGGAGCGAATGATGAGCTAAATCACGCGCGCGGCCTTGAGAGCGAGCTGCATTCCCTTTCATTTCTAAGACAAAGGAATTGTCCGGTTGGAATATTATTGAAGTTTTATGATTAAAAACATCCTAAAGATTGATTCAAGACATCGTTTGACATGTTTCTACGAACTGTAATGTTACTTTTTTGACTTTTCGTCTGGAGTGCTCGCACGTTGTGCATTTGGACTTACTGGACTAAACGAATTCCTGGGAGTGCATTCCGATGAAGATCATCAAAGGTAAGTGAATATTTATAATGCTATTTCTGAGTTTTGTGACACCTCTCCTTGGTTGGAAAATGGCTGTGTTTTTCTGTGGCTTGGCGCTGACCATAATTGCATGGTGTGCTTTTACCGTAAAGTTTTTTTGGAAATCTGACACATCAGTTGCATTAAGAAGAAGTTTATCTATAATCGTATGTATAACACTTGTATCTTAGATCAACGTTTATGATGAGTATTTCTGTAATTTGATGTGGCTCTCTGCACTTTCACCAGATTTTTTTTTGAGACAATGCATTTCTGAACACAACGCACCAATTTCAAATTAGGTTTTTGGACATAAAGATGAACTTTATCGAACAAAACACACATTTATTGTCTAACATGGAGTCCTGGGAGTGCCATATGGTGGAGGGAAATGTTTGTAGTTTTTAATATCATGTCTGAGTGAGACTGACTAACCAAATAAATGGGCGGCCCCCCGGCCATAAATTCGACCATGATAACAATTTTAGATAGTTTAGCGGCCAGCTAACTTGGCAATCTAAAATGTTTTGCTGACATTGGCTAATTGACTATCAGTGACTGTCATAACAAGAGAAAAACTGAATTGATCCGAGGCCCAGTTGCCCATCCCTCCTGTACATAGATAAACTCTCCAGTAGGAGGTGCTGCCCAGCCTATTGTTATTTCTTATAATGGATATTACGATAAAGATCTAACGTTTCAAAGGTACAAATTCAAAATATTTTATAAGGTTTGTCTATATTGAAAATTGGTTACCATCGTGACATAATCCTGTGGTTGAAATTTTACCGTCAAAAGCAACAGTTTACGTTGATGACATAAGTCAAATCTAATGTATTTTCCCTATACAGTGGCTTGCGAAAGTATTCACCACCTTGGCATTTTTCCTATTTTGTTGCCTTACAACCTGGATTTAAAATTGATTTTTTTGGGGGGGGGGTTGTATCATTTGATTTACGGAACATGCCTTCCACTTTGAAGATGCAAAATATTTTTTATTGTGAAACAAACAAGAAACAAGACAAAAAAACTGAGCTTCAGCGTGCATAACTATTCACCACCCCAAAGTCAATACTTTGTAGATCCACCTTTCGCAGCAATTACAGCTGCAAGCCTCTTTGGGTATGTCTCTATAAGCTTGGCACATCTAGCCACTGGGATTTTTTTCCCATTCATCAAGGCAAAACTGCTCCAGCTCCTTCAAGTTGGATGGGTTCCGCTGGTGTACAGCAATTTTTAAGTCATACCACAGAGTCTCAGTTGGATTGAGGTCTGGGCTTTGACTAGGCCATTCCAAGGCATTTCAATGTTTCCCCTTAAGCCACTCAAGTGTTGCTTTAGCAGTATGCTTAGGGTCATTGTCCTGCTGGAAGGTGAACCTCCGTCCCAGTCTCAAATTTCTGGAAGACTGAAACAGGTTTCCTTCAAGAATTTCCCTGTATTTAGCGCCACCCATCATTCCTACAATTTTGACCAGTTTCTCAGTCCTTGTCGGTGAAAAAAATACCCACAGATTGATGCTGCCACCACCATGCTTCACTGTGGGGATGGTGTTCTTGGTGTGATGAGAGGTGTTGGGTTTGCGCCTGACATAGCGTTTTCCTTGATGGCCAAAACCCTCAATTTTAGTCTCATCTGACCAGAGTACCTTCTTCCATGTGTTTGGGGAGTCCCCCACATGCCTTCGGGCCAACACCAAATGTGTTTGCTTATTTTTTTTTAAGCAATGGCTTTTTTTCTGGACACTCTTCCGTAAAGCCCAGCTTTGTGGAGTGTACGGCTTAATGTAGTCCTATGGACAGCCACTCCAATCTCCGCTGTGGAGCTTTGCAGCTCCTTCAGTGTTATCTTTGGTCTCTTTGTTGCCTCTCTTCTCTTTGTTGCCTCTCTGATTAATGCCCTCCTTGCCTGGCCTGTGAGTTTTGGTGGGCGGCTCTCTCTGGCAAGTTTGTTGTGGTGCCATATTCTTTCCATTTTTTAATAATGGATTTAATGGTGCTCTGTGGGATGTTCAAAGTTTCGAATATTTTTTTATAACCCAACCCTGATCTGTACCTCTCCACAACTTTGTCCCTGACCTGTTTGGAGAGCTCCTTGGTCTTCATGGTGCCGCTTGCTTGGTGGTGCTCCTTGCTTAGTGGTGTTGCAGACTCTGGGGCCTTTCAGAACAGGTGTATATATACTGAGATCATGTGATAGATCATGTGACATTTAGATTGCACACAGGTGAACTTTATTTAACTAATAATGTGACTTCTGAAGGTAGTTGGTTGCACCAGATCTTATTTAGGGGCTTCATAGCAAAGGGGGTGAATACATATGCATATACTTCACCAATTTAGACTCTTTTGTAATGCTACAGAATATGAAAAACACCAAGGGGATGAATACTTTTGCAAGGCACTGTAGATTCCACTTCACAATACGTTGACAAATTACGTTAAAACAACATTGATTTGACCAGTTTGTGCCCAGTGGGAGGAAACAAACCTTTGAGGGTTAGATGGAAAGGAAATGGGAAGAAAGAGCCATTTGGGTATAAAAATAGCTGTACATGAGAAAAGAATGAAAGACGAAAGCAAGAATGAAAGACTACACTCAATTGATATTTGACTCTTTTCATGTCAGAGTTCACTGGAGTCAGTCTTAACGAGTTTAAATCAATGTCACTCCATCTTCAATGGGAACTTGATTAGAATCCAGATGGAGCAGTGAGTCATAGCTGGATCTTATTGAGTGGCCTTGTGATGATGGATGATGCGACATCCTGAACCTAGCGTGGGATGATGATGACAGAAGATCCATAATTATGATACGATGACAGAATGTTTAAAAATATTTTAATATGTTACTTAAAGCAAGCTGGTTGTTGGCACAGTGTGGCACTTTAACATAATGTATGCTGTCCTGTCAACACGTGTCCCCTCCTATATGTTGCTTAATGTTCTTGCTCACTCAATGACAGTTGATATTGTGCTCTTTGTTGTTATACACTGTAATATGCTGCTTTGCACCACTGCAAATGTTGTTTTACTTGAGTACTTGAGGAACACAGGAGTGAAATAATTTGGTTATTATATTTAACATGACTAAACAGAATATTGATTAATCTCATTGGTTGAATCACATGCATGTACAGGAGGACAGGAATAGAGAGATGGGGAGACAGGTTGTGTCCTGACAGAATGCCAATTATTTGTATCTTTGCGTGTCAAGGAGTGTGTGTGTGTGTGTGTGTGTCCACAGAAGACAGCTCACACGTCACATATCAACACAGCACCACTCTCAGGACTGGAACACACGCACACACACACACACATTTCACGCGTGCACTATACATGACACAGATAGACTCACATTCGGTACATCTACACATATACAGTACTCTCTTAGATAAAGGGTCCCAAAAGGGTTCTTCAGCTGTCCCCATAGGGGAAACGTTTTGGTTCCAGGTAGAACCCTTTTTGTTTCCAGGTAGAACCCTCTGCGGAAAGGGCTCTACAACGACCGCTTACGGTACCGTTAAAGGGTTTTTACCATCACATCAAACAGTAAATCATACACATACACATAATAGTACATGCATACGCCTACAGTACTGTATATAGTGCCACAATATAATTCTATTCTCTGAGTATTTTCAATAGAGAATGCTGTTAGATTCCTGTATAGGCTGCGGGGTGGCACCTTCATGAGTTGGGTGTGTTGAATAAGTTATTCAGACAGACAGTGTGGCTGTTTAACGAGTTGATGCCCTTGGAATTGTCTTCCCATGACACAGCTTCCATTTCAATTCATTTATAAATCACCAAAAGAATGTGTTCTTTGTGGGGTGACGTTGACACGAAGAAGAACAGAATAAGACACTTTAATAAAATTGACTTTCTCATTAATAATAATGTTTTATTTCTGTGGATAATTTAAGACCTACAAGACAAATCTCTCATCATACAGCAAAGTCCTTTCATCTTCAGTGATAATGAGCTTGTAGTAGAAGGGTGATGCCACTAAAGCAGCAAGCAAGTACTGCCCCAACAGGCCGTAGCTTCCCATAATGTGTGCTGCTTCGATACGCTAACTGCTAGCTAAAGACCCTAGCTTCACATGCTGCATGCTAAGACATGCTAACACTTAGCCAAAGGGCATAGCTTTCCATGCTGTGTGCTAAAACACGTTAACTGCTAGTGTAGCCGATGTGAAATGGCTAGCTAGATAGCGGTGGTGCGCACTAGTGGTGTTTCAATCGGTGACGTCACTTGCTCTGAGACCTTGAAGTAGTAGTTCCCCTTGCTCTGCAAGGGCTGCGGCTTTTGTGGAGCAATGGGTAACGATGCTTCAAGGGTGACTGTTGATGTGTGCAGAGCGTCCCTGGTTCGCACCCAGGTCGGGGCGAGGGGACGGATGTAAAGTCTATACTGTTACATTAATGCTGTTGACCCGGATCACTGGTTGCTCCTGAAAGAGGAGGTCAAAAGAGGGGTGAGTATAGCCGATGTGAAATGCCTAGCTAGTTAGCGGTGGTGCGCGCTAGTGGCGTTTCAATCGGTGACGTCACTTGCTCTGAGACCTTGAAGTAGTAGTTCCCCTTGCTCTGCAAGGGCCGAGGCTTTTGTGGAGCGATGGGTAACGATGCTTCGAGGGTGACTGTTGACGTGTGCAGAGTGTCCCTGGTTCGTGCCCAGGCCGGGGCAAGGGGATGGACGTAAAGTCTATACTGTTACACTAGCTAAAGACCATAGCTTCCCATAATGTATGCTAAGACACGCTAAAGGCTATAACTTCTTATCTCGTGTATGCTAAGATGCTACCTGCAAGCTAATGCTTTATTCATAACCAAGTGGGTTGTCGTATATACCAGTTGGACACACTCATGTGCTTTGAACTTGTTAAACACCACTGGTAGACTAATGTCCAACAACCATAAACTAAAAGTACAGCTTGTAAACAAATTCTAGTGTTAAAAAAACATATTCCAATATTGCTTTTTATAAATAATGTTTTGTTGTTACATTTAACTGCTTAAAATGTTGTTATCGAGGTCATTTCCATAGTAGGTCACGTCAGAGGTCAGAATGTGGGAGAAGTCGGAGCTATGATAGATACATTTCCCCACTAGCAATTTCGAGTTGGAGGGGAGTTCAAGTGGATTTTCCGCAGTCGTATGTGGTAAATACCACTTTCCTACATGTTTATGACTGCAGTATGCATGCCATACCTTCCTATTTAATGTTTGCTAAGTCACGTTAACTGCTAGATAAAGAACATAGCATACATACTCAATGGCAAGACATGCTAACTGTTTCCCTAAAGACTATAGCATCTGCTAAGACATGCTAAATAGGAGGTCATTCTTCCCTGTGACATCAAACCATGCATCTAAACATCTGACCTTCAGCTTAACTGACCCCCAGCTCAGATCTGACCCGAGGTTCCCTTACACGTGTGGAATATTCAACCTCATGTCTTCATTCTTATTAGCCCTACTGATCCTCCGGTTCTGACTTTTTGCTCTGATTACAACAGAATTCCCTCTCAGCAGTCTGACATTTCTCTCTGTAACCTCTGTGTTCATTGCCAACCGCCTGGGAGCCAAACAAACAGAGCATGAAGTTCACAGGTCCGCCGAACAGCTTGGCTGGGATTCCACTGACCGTCCGACTGGCAAGATCGCTCAGACACCCACATCCACTGATCTCTGTCTCTCTCTCTGTCTCTCTCTCTGTCTCTCTCTCTGTCTCTCTCTCTGTCTCTCTCTCTGTCTCTCTCTCTCTCTCTGTCTCTCACTCATATATACCTGTATACAGTGCATTCGAATAGTATTAAGACCCTTTGACTTTTCCCACATTTCGTTACATTACTGCCTTATTCTAAAATTGATTTTTTTTTAAACTTAGCAATTTACACACAATACCCCATAATGACAAAGCGAAGACAGGTCTTTAGACATTTTTGCAAATTTATTAAAAAACAAACAGAAATACCTTGTATTAAGACCCTTTGGTATAAGACTCGAAATTCAGCTCAGTTGCATCCTGTTTCCATTGGTCATCCTTGAGATCTTTCTACGACTTGATTGGAGTCCATCTGTGGTAAATTCAATTGATTCTACATGGTACACACCTGTCGATATAAGGTCCCACAGTTGACAGTGCATCAGAGCAAAAATCAAGCCATGAGGTTGAAGGAATTGTACGTAGAGCTCCGAGACAGGATTGTGTCTAGGCACATATATGGGGAAGGGTACCAAAACATTTCTTCATCATTGAAGGTCCCCAAGAATTACAGTGGCCTCCATCATTCTTAAATGGAATAAGTTTGGAACCACCAACACTCTTCTTAGAGCTGGCCGCCTGGACCAACTGAGAATTGCTTTGGTCAGAGACGTGACCAAGAACCCGATGGTCACTCTAAGAGAGCTCCAGAGTTCCTCTGTGGAGGTGGGAGAACCTTCCAGAAGGACAACCATCTTTGTAGCACTCCAACAATCAGGCCTTTATGGTAGAGTGGGCAGAAGGAAGCCACTCCTCAGTAAAAGACACATGATTGCCCGCTTGGAGTTTGACAAAAGGACTCGGACCATGAGAAACAAGATTCTCTGGTCTGATGAAACTAAGATTGAACTCTTTGGCCTGAATGCCAAGCGTCAAGTCTGGAGAGAACCTGGCACCATCCCTATGGTGAAGCATGGTGGTGGCAGCGTCATGCTGTGGGGATATTTTTCAGCGGCAGGGACTGGGAGACTAGTCAGGATCGAGGGAAAGATGAACGGAGCAAAGTACAGAGAGATCCTTGATGAAAACATGCTCCAGAAGGTCCAGGACCTAAGACTGGGGCGAATGTTCACCTTTACACAGCCAAGAAAATGTAGGAGTGGCTTCAGTACAAGTCTCTGAGTGGCCCAGCCAGAGCCCGGACTTGAACCTGATTGAATATCTCTGGAGAGACCTGAAAATAGCTGTGCAGCGACACTCCCCGTCCACCCTGACAGAGCTTGAGAGGATCTGCAGAGAAGAATGCTTCAACAAAGTCCTGAGTAAAGGGTCTGAATACTTATGTAAATGTAATATGCCTGTTTTTTTTAGATAAATTCGCAAAATATTCTATAAACCTGTTTCGGCTTTGTCATTATTGTGGTATTGTGTGTACGGTATTGTGTAAAAAACTGTTGAATCGATTTTAGAATAAGGCTGCAACGTAACAAAATAAGGGTGACAAGGTAAGGGTGGCATACCTTGTTCAAGTCCATATTATGGCAAGAACAGCTCAAATAAGCAAAGAGAAACGACAGTGAGATAGGGTGCAGGTCTGGCAGCAGGTTGTTAGCCAGCCTGCCTGCTTAGTGGAGTCTGTTACTAGCACAGTCAGTGTACTCAGCCTAGCCACCCCCATTGAGGCCGTGTCTGTGCCTCAACATAGGTTGGGCAAACTAAATGGCGGTGTTCGCCTTAGCAATCTCACCAGAATAACGACCTCCATTCCTGCCATTATTGAAAGAGATTGTGATACTTAATGTTAGATCCCTCACATCCAAGGCAGTTATAGTCAATGAACTAATCACTGATCATAATATTGATGTGATTGGCTTGACTGAAACATGGCTTAAGGCTGATGAATTTACTATGTTGAATGAGGCCTCACCTCCAGGTTACACTAGTGACCATATCCCCTGCGCATCCCGCAAAGGCGGAGGTGTCGCTAACATTTACTATAGCAAATTTAAATTTACAAAAACCCCTGATGTTTTTGTCTATTGAGCTTCTAGTCATGAAATCTATTGCAGCCTACTCAATCCCTTTTTATACCTACTTAATAACACGCCTCCTTGGCCATATACTGCGTTCCTCATTGAGGTCCCTGAATTCCTATCGTACCTTGTAGTCATGGCAGATAATATTCACATTTTTGGTGACTTTAATATTCACATGGAAAAGTCCACAGACCCACTCCAAAAACCCATCGACTCAGTGTGTTTTGTCCAACATGTCTCTGGACCTAGTCACTGCCACAGTCATACTCTGGACCTAGTTTTGTCCCGTGGAATAAATGTTGTGGATCTTAATATTTTTCCTCATAATCATGGACTATTGGACCACCATTTCATTACATTTGCAATCGCAACAAATAATCTACTCAGACCCCAACCAAGGATCATCAAAAGTTGTGCTATAAATTCTCGCACAACCCAAAGATGCCCTTCCCGACTCCTTCCGCCTACCCAAGGATGTCAAAGTACAAAAAACAGTTAACCACCTAACTGAGGAACTCAATTTAACCTTGCGCAATACCCTAGATGCAGTCGCACCCCTAAAAACAAAAACATTTGTCATAAGAAACTAGCTCCCTGGTATACAGAAAATACCAGCGCTCTGAAGCAAGCTTCCAGAAAATTGGAACGGAAATGGCGCCACACCAACTGGAAGTCTTCCGACTAGCTTGGAAAGACAGTACCGTGCAGTATCGAAGGGCCCTCACTGCTGATTGATCATCCTATTTTCCAACTTAATTGAGGAAAATAAGAACAATCCAAAATACATTTTTGATACTATCGCAAAGATAACTAAAAAGCAGCAATCCCCAAGAAAGGATGGCTTTCACTTCAGCAGTGATAAATTCATGAACTTCTTTGAGGAAAAGGTCAGGATCATTAGAAAGCAAATGATGAACTCCTCTTTAAATCTGCGTATTCCTCCAAAGCTCAGTTGTCCTGAGTCTGCACAACTCTTAAGTACTATATCTCTTAACACATTGATGAAAATAATCATGGCCTCAACCTTCAAGCTGCATAATGGACCCTATTCCAACTAAACTACTGAAAGAGCTGCTTCCTGTGCTTGGCCCTCCTATGTTGAACATAATAAATAGCTCTCTATCCACCGGATGTGTACCAAACTCACTAAACGTGGCAGTTATGAAGCCTCTCTTGAAAAGCCAAACCTTGACCCAGAAAATATTAAAAACTATCGGCCTATATCGAATCTCCCATTCCTCTCAAAATCTTTAGAAAAAGCTGTTGTGCAGCTCACTGCCTTCCTGAAGACAAACAATGTGTATGAAATGTTTCAGTCTGGTTTTAGACCCCATCATAACACTGAGACTGCACTTGTGAAGGTGGTAAATTACTTTTTAATGGCGTCAGACCGAGGCTCTGCATCTGTCCTCGTGCTCTTAGACCTTAGTGCTGCTTTTGATACCATCAATCACCACATTCTTTTGGTGAAATTGGTCTACATGGACAAGTTATCTGTCGGAAAGATATCAGTTTGTCTCGGTGAATGGTTTGACCTCTGACAAATCAACTGTACATTTCGGTGTTCCTCAAGGCTCCGTTTTAAGACCACGATTGTTTTCACTATATATTTTACCTCTTGGTGATGTCATTCTGAAACATAATGTTAACATTCACTGTTATGCAGTTGCCACACAGCTGTACATTTCAATGAAACATGGTGAAGCCCCAAAATTGCCCTTCCTGGAAGCCTGTGTTTCAGACATAAGGAAGTGGATGGCTGCAAATGTTCTACTTTTAAACTCGGACAAAACAGAGATGCTTGTTCTAGGTCCCAAAAACAAAGAGATCTTCTGTTGAATCTGACAATTAATGTTGATGGTTGTACAGTCGTCTCAAATAAAACTGAAGGACCTCGGTGTTACTCTGGAGCCTGATCTCTCTTTTGACGATCATATCAAGACTGTTTCAAGGACAGCTTTTTTCCATCTACGTAACATTGCAAAAATCAGAAACTTTCTGTCCAAAAACAATGTAGACAAATCCATCCATGCTTTTGTCACTTCTAGGTTAGACTACTGCAATGCTCTACTTTCCGGCTACCTGGATAAAGCACTAAATAAACTTCAGTTTGAGCTAAACTCGGCTGCTAGAATCTTGACTAGAACCAAAAAATTACTCCAGTGCTAGCCTCTCTACACTGGCTTCCTGTCAAGGCAAGGGCTGATTTCAAGGTTTTACTTCTAACCTAGAAAGCATTACATGGGCTTGCTCCTACCTATCTTTCCGATTTGGTCCTGCCGTACATACCTACACGTACACTACTGTCACAAGATGCAGGCCTCCTTACTGTTCCTAGAATTTCTAAGCAAACAGCTGGAGATAGTGCTTTCTCCTATTGAGCTCCATTTTTATGGAATGGTCTGCATACCCATGTGAGTGATGCAGACTCAGTCTCAACCGTTAAGTCTTTATTGAAGACTCATCTCTTCAGTAGGTCCTATGATTGAGTATAGTCTGGCACAGGAGTGTGAAGGTAAACGGAAAGGCACTGGAGCAACAAACCGCCCTTTCTGTCTCTCTCTACTGGGATTCTCTGCCTCTAACCCTGTTACAGAGGCTGAGTCACTGGCTTACTGGTGCTCTTCCATGCCGTCACTGGGAGGGGTGCGTCACTTGAGTGGGTTGAGTCACTGGCGTGATTTTCCTGTCCGGGTTGGCGCACCCCCTTGGGTTGTGCCGTGGCAGGGATCTTTGTGGGCTATACTCGGCCTTGTCTCAGTTGGTGGTTGAAGATATCACTCTAGTGGTGTGGGGGTTGTGCTTTGGCAAAGTGGGTGGGGTTACATTCTGCCTGTTTGGCCCTGTCTGGGGGTATCGTCGGATGGGGTCACAGTGTCTCCCGACCCCTCCTGTCTCAGCCTCCAGTATTTATGCTGCAGTAGTTTATGTGTCGGTGGGCTAGGGTCAGTCTGTTATATCTGGAGTATTTCTCCTGTCTTATCCAGTGTCCTTTGTGAATTTAAGTATGCTCTCTCTAATTCTCTCTCTCTATCTCTTTTTTTTCTTTCTCTCTTGAAGGACCTGAGCCCTAGGACCATGCCTCAGGACTATTATTTGACCCTGCTGGTCATCTATGAACATTTGGACATCTTGGTCATGTTCTGTTATAATCTCCACCCGGCACAGCCAGAAGAGGACTGGCCACCCATTATAGCCTGGTTCCTCTCTAGGTTTCTTCCTAGGTTCTGGCCTTTCTTGGGAGTTTTTCCTAGCCACCGTGCTTCTACACCTGCATTTTTTGCTGTTTGGGGTTTTTGGCTGGGTTTCTGTACAGCACTTTGTGACATCAGCTGTAAGAAGGGCTTTATAAATAAATGTGATTGATTGACAGTCCATCATTACTTTCAGACATGAAATCAGTCAATTGCAGTCACAAAAACCATCAAGCGCTATAATGAAGGTCATGAGGACCATCACAGGAAAGGAAGACCCAGAGTTACCTCTGCTGCAGAGGATAAGTTGATTAGAGTTAACTGCACCTCAAATAAATTCATCACAGAGTTCAAGTAACAGACACATCTCAACATCAACTGTTCAGTGGAGACTTAGTGAATCAGGCCTTCATGGTTGAATTGCTGCAAAGAAACCACTACTGGAGGACACCAATAATAAGAAGAGACTTGCTTGGGCCAAGAAACACGAGCAATGGACATTACACTGGTGGAAATCTGTCCTTTGGTCTGATGAGTCCAAATTGGAGATTTTTGGTTCGGGATGAGTTGGACTGCAGAGTGAAGGAAAAGCAGCCAACAAGTGGTCAGCATATGTGGGAACTCTTTCAAGATTGTTGGAAAAGCATTCCTCAAGTATCTAAAATCTAAAACATTTTGATTTGTTTAACACATTTTTAGTTACTACATGATTGCATGTGTTTTACTTCATAGTTTTGATGTCTTCACTATTATTCTACAATGCAGAACATAGTAAAAGTAAAGAAAAACCCTTGAATGAGTAGGTATGTTCAAACTTTGACTGGTACTGTATATAGTGTATCTTTTTTTCTCTCTCTCTCTCTGTATCTCTAAGGCTTCAGGGAATACTTTTTCATTTGATTTATTAGGATCCCCCATTAGCCGACGCTACTGGCAACAGCTAGTCTTACTGGGGTCCAACATATAATGAAAAAGACATTACAGACAAAATACTTAACAATTTACATACATTTCAAAACATGAACATATAGTGTTTGTGTGCATCTATCAGTTATGCGTAAGCGTCAGTACATACACACAACAAGTAGGTCACATGAGGGAGAGGCATTGTGGCATGAGGTGTTGCTTTATTTTTGGAGATAACTGTTCACTTGTACTATATAAGATGGAAGGGAGTTCCATGAACTCATGGCTCTGTATAATACTGTACATTTCCTTGAATTTGTTCTGAACCTGGGGACTGTGAAAAGACCCCTGGTGGCATGTCTGGTAGGGTAAGTGTGTGTCAGTGCTGTGTGTAAGTTGACTATGCAAACAATTTAGAATTTCCAACACATTAATGTTTTTTATAAAAACAAGAAATTACACATTTGGTCTTTCCTCAACTCCTAGCAAAGAGTGACCGGAGTGCTTGGTATTAATATTAGTACAATGAAGAGCAAGACGTGCTGCTCTGTTCTGGACCAGCTGCAGCTTAATTAGGTCTTTCTTTGCAGCACTTGACCATATGACTGGACAATAATGAAGATAAGATACAACTAGAGCCTGCATGACTTGTTTTGTGAAGTGTGGTGTCAAAAAATCACAGCATCTCTTTATTACAGACAGACCTATCCCTATCTTTACAACCATTGAATCTATATGTTTTGACCATGACAATCTAAGGAAACACTAAGTAATGTATTATCTTCTACTTGTTCAACAGCCACACCATGCATTACCAGATTCAGCTGAGGTCTAGAACTTGGTAAATGATTTGTACCAAATACAATGCTCTTAGTTTTTTTTACTGGCCACCCATTCCAAAACAGACTGCAACTTTTTGTTAAAAGGGTTTCAGTGACTTCATTAACTGTGGTTTCTGATGCATATATGGTTGAATCATCAGCATACATGGACACACATACTTTGTTTAATGCCAGTGGCAGGTTATTGGTAAAAAAAATAAAGAAAAAGAGTAGAGGGCCTAGAGAGCTGCCCTGCGGTACACCACACTTTGTTTGACATTAGAGAAGCTTTCATTAAAGAAAAGCCTCTGAGTTCTATTAGATAGCTAACCGATCGCTGCAGCTGTACATAGTCCATCTGTAAATAGCCCACCCAATCTACCTACCTCATCCCCGTACTGTTTTTGCACACAGTATCTCTGCTTGCACATCATCATCTGCTCATTTATCACTCCAGTGTTAATCTGCTAAATTGTAATTATTCACTCCTATGGCCTATTTATTGCCTACCTCTCATGCCTTTTGCACACAATGTATATAGACTTAATTTTTTCTACTGTGTCATTAACTTGTTTATTGTGTTATTGGCTTGTTTATTGTTTACTCCATGTGTAACTCTGTGTTGTTGTCTGTGTCACACTGCTTTGCTTTATCTTAGCCAGGTCGCAGTTGCAAATGAGAACTTGTTCTCAACTAGCCTACCTGGTTAAATAAAGGTGAAATAAACAAATAAAATAAAAATAGATAGCTCTGAATCCACAATATGGCCATAACACATATGTTTTCTCAATAACAGGTTATGGTCAACAATATCAAAGGCTGCAATGAAATCTAATAGTATCTCTCCCACAATCTTCTTATAATCATCAGGCATTTGTGTCAGTGCAGTAAATGTTGAGTGCTCTTGTCTATAAGCATACTGAAAGTCTGTTGTTAATTTGTTTACGGAGAAGTAGCATTGTACTTACATGGAAAGCTATAGATATAGATTATCAATGCCAGGAGGTTGATCTTTATTGATTGATAACAATAATTTTTCCATCTCTCCCACACTAACTTTACAAAAATCAAACTTGCAATACTTTTCTTTCATTATTATTATTTTTATACATGAGTACGATGGCTCATTGTTCGTTGTTGGCATTTCCTGCCTAAATTTGCCCACTTTGCCAAAATAATTAAAATAATCAGCAACATGAAATGGTTTTGTGATGAGTAAGCCGTCTTAAACGAATGAAGGAGTTGAATTTATCTTTCTGCCCATAATTTTTTCCATCATTCTTTATATCATTGATCTTGGCTTCAAAATACAGTTTCTTCTTCTTTTTACTGAGTTTAGTCACAGAATTTCTCAATTTCCAGTAAGTCAGCCAGTCAGATGTGCAGACAGACTTATTAGCCACTCCTTTTGCCCCATCTCTTTCATACAGTTTTAACATTTCTCATCAATCAATGGAGCCTTAAAGTTCTAACAGTAAGTTTCTTAACAGGTGTGTGTTTATCAATAATTGTAAGAATCAATTTTAAAAATTCATCAAGTGCAGCATCTGGATGCTCCTTATTTATCACATCAGACCAACAAATAATTTTTAAATCATCCACATAAGAGTCTCATGCAAAATCTTTTGTACAGTATGATATACACTTAGACACTATTTTAGGCCCAGCTTTTGGAACTTTGGCCATCCTGGATATAGCCACTATATTTTTAACGAAGGATAAAGAGAAAAAATATTTTGATGATGAAGGGAAAACAACATGCAGCATGGATGGTTTGAAATGTGTAACCTTTCATTCTCAAAGGCTGGTACATAAACAGCAAGAATGTGTTGTTCAAATGTTCAAACCAATAGTCGATTGTAAAACAGAACAATTCATTGCAGAATCTGGGTAAATGTTTTTCATACCTTGCGAACTCTAAAACAAAAAAAAGAGTAGTCTTTTCACATAGAAAACATAAAAATGACATTGTCTCTGAGGAAATTGTGCCCCCTGGTGGAGAGTTGTATAACCTATGTTGTGGTTAGGGAGGAGTTCTGTGTACAGAACCAGACTGGCCCATAGCTCTGCTCCTATCCTCTCAGCGTTCAGGCTTCAGCCCGAAGCCTCTGCTCCAATTATCTCAGTGGGCTGTGCTGGCTGACAGGGACCGTACCTTCTGGCTGTCTCTCTCTGCTCCTTTCCCCTTCACTGGGCCAGCTCCACCTCCGGCCAAGACGGACACGTCCACACTAATCAGCGCAAAAGAGTTCAAAATCAACACTTTCAGAATAATCAGCTAAATATAGCCCAGAGTTACATCAATGCCTCACACGCCTGCCACTCTGAACAAGAGAGGAATTAATGTTCTTTTGTTGTTGGTGATTTTATTGGGATCCCCATTAGTCGAAGTCAATGGCAACAGATAGTCTTTCTGACACATAACGAAAGGGACATTACTGACAAAAATACATTACAGACTTACTGCATATACTGTACATGTGCATTAACTAGGTGTGATAATAGCTCTATATAATACTGTGCATTGCCTTTCATTCATTCTGAATTTGGGGACTGTGAAGAGGGAAATGAAAAGGGGATACCTAGTCAGTTGCACAACTGAACACATTCCACCGAAATGTATGTTCTGCATTTAACCAAACCCCTCTGAATCTGAGAGGTGCGGGGGGCTGCCTTAATCGATGTCATTGGAGCCCGGGGAGCAGTTGTTGTTGAAGGTTAACTGCCTTGCTCAAGAGCAGAACAGCAGATCTTTCCACCTTGCCGGATCAGGGATTCAAACCAGCAACCTTTTGGTTACCGGCCCAACACTCTTAACCTGATTGGCTACCTGCATCCCCCAGAGACCTCTCGTGGCATGTCTGTTGGGGTAAGTATGTCTCTCAGAGTTATATGTAAGTTGATTATACAGACAATTTGGAATTTTCAACACAATAATATATATATTTTAATTATTAATGCACTCAATGTCAGAGAGACTGACATGCGTACTGTGTACATTGACGGGCAAGATGAGTTGCACTGTTCTGGGCCAGCTCTGTCACACCCTGACCATAGGTTGCTTTGTATGTTTCTATGTTTTGTTTGGTCAGGGTGTGATCTGAGTGGGCATTCTATGTTACATGTCTAGTTTGTCTATTTCTATGTTTGGCCTGATATGGTTCTCAATCAGAGGCAGGTGTTAGTCATTGTCTCTGATTGGGAACCATATTTAGGTAGCCTGTTTGGTGTTGTGTTTTGTGGGTGATTGTTTCTGTCTCTGTGTTTGCACCAGATAGGGCTGGTTTGGTTTTTCGCTTTTGTTAGTTTGTTCATGTGTAGTTGCTTTATTAAAGAACCATGAATGGTAACCACACTGCATATTGGTCCGCCTCTCCATCAACTCAAGAAAACCGTTACAAGCTGCAGATTTTCTAGGTCCTTCTTTGCAGCACTTCCTTCTTTCTCATCAGTGCTGGTGTCAAAAGTCACCAGCTCATCTTTGTAAGGAAATGTTGGTGTAAAACCCCCACATCTATGGGCTCAGTGAGAAACAGCCTAGACTGGAGAGAGTAGATATAGAACTGACCCTTACACCCAGGCTTATGTCCTCTATACAAAGAGGGAGATGACATATGGGAGGTTTAAAGCAGGTTTAGCTAAAGACCTGTCCAGACCTAAAAAATGTAATAAGCTCTAGTAGCTCCACTAAGATCAAACAGACAGGGAGAGACTGGGAGCTCTGGGGCGAATCTCTAGGGAGAACTGGGGTTGGCAGACCCCAAGTTGGGGAGATGGTATGAGAGTGTCAAAGTGTGCAGCACCATAGAGTACAGGCCTATAGGGAAGACAGACAATCATTTCACACCCAAGCAGCACAGCTATTGCGATCTGACAGGCCTACTTGTCCACACAAAGACAAAGACAACATTGAGGGTTGAGCCAGGGGCGCAACTTTCACTGGGGACGGGGACATGTCCACCCCATATTCTGAAATTGCATTTTTGTCCCCCCCAGTTTATCATTGGAATGTGGTACAAAACGAGCAACGGTGTGCTTTAGGACCATGCAGACGACTTTGAGCGGTCGGGCAGGCTGTTTGGAGTGTTTATAGTACTGGGGGATAGAAAATTGTATTGTCTACTGGTAATGTGTAGAGGGTGTAGTGACATGTTTTGGGGATTTAGATACAATATCTATCTATTATTTTGAGTGCGAGACTGTGAACAAAAGTATTTAATATATTATATAGATCAATACAAGCAAAACATATATATAGTATAATGTGTGTCAGTTTTATGTCATTGGTGTTACTGCCTTGAACATCACAGTTGAATTATAAAACGTGATTTAAAGCGCCTTTCAAAACACCTAAGGACACTGTACAGCAAGAGAGTAACAAACTAAACTAGGATAAAATTCTATGTAATAACAATGAATAAAAGCTACTTAATTTAAGCTAGATCTGAGCAAGGGCTGAACTAAATCGAGGGGAAAGACAGACTGAACAGGCCAAGCATTCTCTCAAGTGGCAAACTGTTATCGGGGGAGGGGTCTATATTAATACAATTATAAGCTAATCACACCCTTCATTATGTCGTACAGTTCTGGATTCCACTGATAATTTGGTGTGTCTATAAATCCAAATTGTCACTTGGTGTTAGTCAATTTGAAGGGAAATAACATTGTGAGCAAAATGAAGAATCATATCACTTTAGTAAATTATTTCTAAAGGGTTGATGACCTTAGATTTGAGCATTTTTTGCCTCCATTTTAGAAAATTACTAATCTACCTAAAATGTATCATTGGTGTTACCATCATTGGTGTTACCATCATTGGTGTTACCATCATTGGTGTTACTACTTCTACTGGTGGCACAATGTAATCATAATGGAACAAATTATTCAAAGCCATGAAGATACCATATTAGTGGATTTAGATTGGGAAGATGTATCCAAATATATAGATTTTGTATATATACATACATATTTTTTGTATATATATAAAAATCTCGACAAATGTCCAAATGCTACCTGAATTCAAGGATGACTGGATCAAGGAGAGACTAGCTGGACTAGTTTTGGTTTTCTGTTGCACAATGTTTTGCAATGGTGTGCCCTAATTAATACATATGCTCTTTTACCCTGGAGGAAAAAACACAGAGAGAGACCTGCTGTGTGGTTAGCTGCTGTGGGTAGAACACATTTGACCCCTTTTAATATTTAATTTTCCATTAACCAGTTGAGCTGACAGCCGTTTTGCACTGTTTCGCTGTGACTTTAGTCATCAATCTAGCAAGAGGGCAATTTTTATTAATTTAGTAGTGTGTGTGTGTCCCAAAAAGCTATGACCTTCGGCTTTCACCTGGAATTGTTTATGCCCGAGAAAAAAACATTTTCAACCCATATGATCTAGTACACAATGAAAGTATACTAAAACACAAATATGATAATATGATACAAAAATAATAATGTGAATGAGTAAACCTTTTCATACTTTATAATATGTCCATATATAGTTATAGTCTACCCAAAATATTTCAACTTATTTATTACTTACCGAACATATCATGACATTAGTGATAGTCAACATCCATTACATTTTTTGAATGTCTAAATCAACATTTGGGCCATTTAAACATTGTGCGTCCCTTCTATAGACAAGGGGAGAATGGCTAAATAAAAGGCTCAATTTTACCATTCTGAACATATGCAATGCTCCTGTCTGTATGCCTGTATGGAAGTCAAACAAATGTTTGACTTCCATACAAAATTACTTATTTTAAGTTCAATGAACTGTATAGGTCACATTCTTTATCATAGATGGTGAGGGGACAGGAACACAATTACATATCATTTATAGCCTCCTCCCTAAGTTTGTTTTATTCTCTGCTTTAGAACACTCCACCAACCCTGATGTCCTAGCCATTTCTGAATCCTGGCTTCGGAAGGCCACCAAAAAAATTCTTATAATAATTCTGAAATTTCCATCCCCAACTGCAACATTTTCCGCCAAGATAGAACTGTGAAAGGGGGCAGATTTGCAATCTACTGCAAAGATAGCCTGACAGAACTCTACAGGCTATCCAGGTCTGTGCCCAAACAGTTCAAGCTTCTACTTTTCAAAATCGACCTTTCCAGAAACAAGTCTCTCACTGTTGCCGCTTATTATAGACCCCCTCAGTCCCCAGCTGTGCACTGGACACCATATGTGAACTGACTGCCCCCCATTTATCTTCAGAGTTTGTACTGTTAGGTGACCTTAACTGGGATATGCTTAACACCCCAGCCGTCCTACAATCTCAGCTAGACGCCCTCAAACTCACAAAAATTATCAAGGAACCTACCATGTACAATCCAAAATCCGTAAACATGGACACCCTCATAGATATCATCCTGACCAACCTGCCCTCTAAATACACCTCTGTGGTCTTCAACCTGGATCTCAGCGATCACTGACTCATTGCCTGCGTCCGTAATGGATCCGCGATCAAACGACCATCCCTCATCACTATCAAATGCTCCCTAAAACACTTCAGAGAGCAGGTCTTTCTAATCGACCTGGTCCGGGTATCCTTGAAGGATATTGACCTCATTCCATCAGTAGAGGATGCCTGGTAATTCTTTAAAAGTGCTGTCCTCACCATCTTAAATAAGCATGCCCCATTCAAAAGATTTAGAATTAAGAAAAGATACAGCCCTTGGTTCACTCCAGACTTGACTGCCCTTGACCAGCACAAAAACATCCTGTGGCGTACTGCATTAGCATCGAATAGCCCCCGCGATATGCAACTTTTCGGGGAAGTTAGGAACCAATATACACAGTCAGTTAGGAAAGCAAAGGCTAGCTTTTTCAAACAGAAATTTGCATTCTGTAGCACAAACTCCAAGAAGTTCTGGGACACTGTAAAGTCCATGGAGAATAAGAGCACCTTCTCCCAGCTGCCAACCACACTGAGGCTAGGAAACACTGTCACCACCGATAAATCTACGATAATCGAGAATTTCAATAAGCATTTTTCTATGGCTGGCCATGCTTTCCACCTGGCTACCCCTACCCCGGAAAACAACTCTGCACCCCCTGCAGCAACTTTCCCAAGCCCCGCTTCCCCTTCACCCAAATCCAGATAGCTGATGTTCTGAAAGAGCTGCAATATCTGGACCCCTACAAATCAGCAAGGCTAGACAATCTGGACCCTCTCTTTCTAAAATTATATGCCGAAATTGTTGCAACCCCTATTGCTAGCCTGTTCAAACTCTCTTTCGTATTGTCGGAGATCCCTAAAGATTGGCAAGCTTCCCCGCTCATCCCCCTTTTCATAGGAGGAGACACTCTAGACCCAAACTGTTACAGACCTATATCTATCCTGCCCTGCCTCTCTAAAGTCTTCGAAAGCCAAGTTAACAAACAGATCACCGACCATTTTGAATCCCACCGTACTTTCTCCGCTATGCAATCTGGTTTCCGAGCTGGTCATGGGTGCACCTCAGCCACGCTCAAGGTCCTAAACAATATCATAACCGCCATTGATAAAAGACAGTACTGTGCAACTGTCTTCATCGACCTGGCCAAGGTTTTCAAGTCTGTCAATCACCTCATTCTTATCGGCAGACTCAACAGCTTTGGTTTCTCAAATGACTGCCTCGCCTGGTTCACCAACTACTTCTCAGATAGAGTTCAGCGTGTCAAATTGGAGGGCCTGTTGTCCGGACCTCTGGCAGTCTGTGGGGGTGCCACATAGTTCAATTCTCGGGCTGACTCTTTTCTCTGTATATATCAATGATGTCGCTCTTGCTGCTGGTGATTCTCTGATCCACCTCTACACAGACGACATCATTCCGTATACTTATGGCCCTTCTTTGGACACTGTGTTAAAAAACCTCCAGACGAGCTTCAATGCCATACAACACTCCTTCTGCCCGCCCGTCTAGCATCACTACTCTGGACGATTCTGACTTAGAATATGTGGACAACTACAAATACCTAGGTGTCTCATCAGACTATAAACTCTCCTTCCAGATTCACATTAAGCATCTCCAATCCAAATTTAAATCTAGAATCAGGTTCCTTTTTCTGCTGCCAATGACTGGAACGAATTGCAAAAATCACTGGAGCTGGAGTCTTATATCTCCCTCACTAACTTTAAGCATCAGCTGTCAGAGGAGCTTACTGATCACTGCACCTGTACACAGCCCATCCGTGATTAGCCCAACCAACTACATCATCCCCATATTGTTATTTATTTTTGCTCTTTTGCACCCCAGTATCTTTACTTGCACATCATCATCTGCACATCTATCACTCTAGTGTTAATGCTAAATTGTAATTATTTCGCCACTATGGCCTATTTATTGCCTTACCTCCCTAATCTTACTACATTTGCACACACTGTATATAGCTTTTTCTATGGTGTTATTGACTGTACGTTTGTTTATCCCATGTGTAACTCTGTGTTGTTTTTGTGTCACTGCTTTGCTTTATCTTGGACAGGTCGCAGTTGTAAATGAGAACTTGTTCTCAACTGGTCTACCTGGTCAACCTCTTTGGGCTAGGGGGCAGTATTTTGATGTCCGGATGAAAAGCATGCCCAAAGTAAACTGCCTGTTACTCAAGCCCAGAAGCCAGGATATGCATATAATTGGTAGATTTGGATAGAAAACTGTTAAAATAATGTATGTGAGTATAACAGAACTGATATGGCAGGTGAAACCCCGAGGACAAACCATCCCCCCAAAAAATTATTTCAGTCTACCACTGTTTCCAATGGCTGTCATGTTTATTATGATGCGAAATCCTCCCAGATTGCAGTTCCTAGGGCTTCCACTAGATGTCAACAGTCTTTAGAAAGAGTTTCAGGCTTGTTTTTGGATAAATGAGCTAGAATTGGCTCCCATTTAAGTGGCTCCCATTTTGGCTGTAGTGTTTTCATGCGCGGGAATGAGAGCGCGTACTTTGTTGTTTATCTCCGGTAAAGACAATAAGGATTCTCTGTCTTAACTTTTATCATTTATTTACATATTAGGGTACTTGAGGTTTGATTATAAACGTTGTTTGACTTGTTTGGAGAAGTTTACTGGTAACGTTTGGGATTAATTTTGTATGCATTTTGAAGGAGGTAAACCGGTGGATTATT
Source organism: Oncorhynchus tshawytscha (assembly GCF_018296145.1). Classification (NCBI taxonomy): domain Eukaryota; kingdom Metazoa; phylum Chordata; class Actinopteri; order Salmoniformes; family Salmonidae; genus Oncorhynchus; species Oncorhynchus tshawytscha. Next base: position 58,338,817 of record NC_056441.1, read on the forward strand.
GAATGAAGCATGCCAGCTAAACTGAGTTTTTGGGGTCATAAAGAAGGACTTTATCGAACAAAAGGACCATTTGTGAGGTAGCTGGGACCTTTTGGAGTGCCAACAGAAGAAGATCTTCAAAGGTGAGGCATTTATTCTATAGCTATTTCTGACTTTCGTGGCGCACCTGCCTGGTTTATTTAACGTTCCGCTAGCGACCCACCTCGACAACAGAGTGCGAAATTCAAATTACAGAAATATAAATATTTAACATTCATGAAAATACAAGTGTCCTACATCATTTAAAAGCTTAACTCCTTGCTAATCCAGCCGCTTTGTCAGATTTCAAAAAGGCTTTACTGCAAAAGCATATCATACGATTATCTGAAGACAGCGCCCCACACACAAAAGTATTAAAAACATTTTCCCAAACCAGCACAGGGGTCACAAAAGTCAGAAATAGCGATAAAATAAATCACTTACCTTTGAAGATCTTCTTCTGTTTGCAATCCCAAGGGTCCCAGCTACACATCAAATGGTTGTTTTGTTCGATAAAGTCCTTCTTTATATCCCCAAAAAGTCAGTTTAGTTGGCGCATTTGATTCAGTAATCCACCCGTTCCACTAGTTAAACAGGCATACAAAGGAATCCCAAAAGTTACCAATAAACTTCTTTCAAACAAGTCAAACAACGTTTCTAATCAATCCTCAGGTACCCTAATATGTAAATAAATGATACAATTTAAGACGGAGAATAGTATGTTCATTACCGGAGATAAATAACGAAGTGTGCACCCTCATCCACGAGCGTCACAACACCACAGTCAAATTGAGAGCCACCAAGAAAAACTACACATTCTAACTAATTTTTCAAAAAACAAGCCTGAAACTCTTTCTAAAGACTGTTGACATATAGTGGAAGCCATTGGAACTGCAATCTGGGAGGTATTCCTTTGATTTTCCCATAAGCAGTTTTTTTGTTTTGGTAGTTCTATTGGTGCTTGGTCTGTTGTGGCGGGAGATCATGTACTACATTCCACAGAAGGAAGCAAAAACATCCTTAAAAGAAGTGGAGAAAACCGCACCACACCGAGCCTGCTGGAAGAAGTCAGTGTAAGACACATGTTCCCCATGGAATAAAAGGGTTGAGCTTGTCAAGTAAGTCAATTCCACAGAACATGGTCTCATGTTATAAGGTAACCTTCCTGATAAACCTTTAACTGTTTGCCCTTAGTGGATCTCAACATTGCTTTGCCATTAACTAGCAGGGATGTTTAAGTATGTCTCAGAGTGTCTGATGCATCACTTTTTGGTGCTGAGGAGCAGACAAATCGAACACTTAAGGGCAATGTCAAGGTCAAGGTCAAGGTCATGCACCCTTGTGGTTGTGAATTTTGTTTTTGTTTTTGACCATTCAACCAAGTTTATTTATAACAATATGACGTGTAAACGTCTGATTAATTCAGTTCTAACAGTTTTGTTAATGGAATTCAAGGTGGGGGGTTATAATGCCTGTATATAAACACAACACATTAACCACATTATATCATTGTTCATTGGGTCTACATTAATGAGGTTAAATGTAAACATGCAATTGACCTGTTAAATCTTTCATGTTAGGCTGCAAGCTGTAAAGTAGGAACATATGGCAAAATGAAATCAGATTTTTAAATTGAAACATGTTTGAATCAATTGTAAAACGTAATCAGTGTGTGTGTAATTAACTGTGTCAACAAACTGTCTACTGGCCTATTCACAAATGGTAGAATTATAGCTGGCTAGACAGCAGTGCTGTCCATTCAACACCATGGAGATAACCTGCCCCGAGGCACTGTCCATTCAACACCATGGAGATAACCTGCCCCGAGGCACTGTCCATTCAACACCATGGAGATAACCTGCCCCAAGGCACTGTCCATTCAACACCATGGAGATAACCTGCCCCGAGGCACTGTCCATTCAACACCATGGAGATAACCTGCCCCAAGGCACTGTCCAGTCAACACCATGGAGATAACCTGCCCCGAGGCACTGTCCAGTCAACACCATGGAGATAACCTGCCCCAAGGCACTGCCCATTCAACACCATGGAGATAACCTGCCCCGAGGCACTGTCCATTCAACACCATGGAGATAACCTGCCCCAAGGCACTGTCCATTCAACACCATGGAGATAACCTGCCCCGAGGCACTGTCCATTCAGCAGTGCTGGACGCGGCATCAGCGACCTTTAGAAAATATTTTCCTTTGTATCTTACTCCTACTTTCCTAATTTTGCCATAGTTTGGTTGAGTTTGCTTTGTTAACCATTCATCCTTGATAATGTAAGTAATTACCTCTGATTTATGCCCTTTATTTCAATGCATTATGTAGATTGAGCTGTCATTTGCTTTGCAGGTCAGCTCTTTAGAATGTCCATTGCTTTGTTTTTCATGGTAGTATTTCATTTATCAAGCTAAAATGTCCTTTTGATTATAAATGTTTGTCATTTCGATTGTTGATATGGAAATGTGGTTCAAAATGTATTTTTTCTTTATCTGTATGCAATAATATTTCACATAATATTATTATGCGTGTCTTTGCGAGGGTGGCGCGCAGTGCACTAGAAGAACGGCCTACTTTCCTCATTTTTAGCGTAGTGTTTGAATGTACGTGATTGTGGCCCTTTCCTGCATTAAAATGGCCTAGTAGCCTCATAATTAATAAACATCTTTTTTTTTATCTGGTGTTTCTATGTCAAACAGTTTTGTAATATTTCAGTCTTCTATGATGTAAATAAAGTGTAATATTGGTATGCAAACTCAAAATCTAAAACATTTCAGCAATATATGTGCCATGGTACAGGTATCTCCTTTTTTGAGCCCATAAAAAGTAGATTTGTTTAATACTCTGTGTGACCCTGATTTAGCCCTCTGCAGTAAAACGTTATATAGCTAGATCCACTGCATTATCCCATAGCCCTCAACTGTGACCACTAAGATATTTTAATTTACCAAGAGCATCATGGATTACATTTATCGAAAATGAAGGCACATATGTCAAATCTAACATTTGAATGTATTTACAATGGAAATATAAAAAAATGTCAACAATTTGATTTTTATACTGTCGAATGCAGATTTTCAGTGCCCAATTTGTCTTTAAAGGTACACCATTGAGAAATAAGCCTGTTCTTGTGACCATTTTGAAAAAGTATATGAGACTTCTCTGAATCATACTAGACACCTTAATAATACATAACATGACACATAAATGTAAGAAAAGGAATTATTTATGTCTAAATGTCACGCCCTGATCTGTTTCACCTGTCTTTCTGATTGTCTCCATCCCCCTCCAGGTGTCGCTCAACTTCCCCATTGTCCCCTTTGTATTTATACCTGTGTTCTCTGTTTGACTGTTGCCAGTTCGTCTTGTTTGTTCAAGTCAACCAGCGTTTTGTGTCTCAGCTCCTGCTTTTTCCAGTCTCTCTTTTCTCACCCTCCTGGTTTTGACCCTTGCCTGTTCTGACTCTGAGCCCGCCTGCCTGACCACTCTGCCTTACCCTGACCCTGTGCCTGCCTGCCGCCCGGTACAATCGCCGCTGCTCTGGATTAACGACCCCTGCCTGCCTTGACCTGTCGTTTGCCTGCCCCTGACAGCCCTCTTCGGCCCTTCCGAATAAAACCCCCACTCGGGTTTTCGATCGGCAGACCGAGCTTACCTCAATTATGAGGTGGCTAAAGGTTGCAGACCATGTTTTTCTCCATTAGGAGGGGGACAAAGGTTGTAGACCATTGCTGAATATTTTAACCATACCACGTGGTTAAACTCTTAGACTATCGATACCGACAGAATAAGAACAAGTCTTTGATATTAATTACTAGTCTGCAGCTAGGAATTCGGTATCATTGAACGCGAAGAACGACAACTGCCGAAACATCCATTCTTTAATGAATGTCGCTCTGAACAATCCCCTCTAACCACAACCGAGAGAGAGTGGGAGAGAGACGGACAAATCTTCAAAAGAAATGAACTTTTCACCAGTGATCAAGACGACACACTGAGCGTAAATATATACACTGCTCAAAAAAATAAAGGGAACACTTAAACAACACAATGTAACTCCAAGTCAATCACACTTCTGTGAAATCAAACTGTCCACTTAGGAAGCAACACTGATTGACAATACATTTCACATGCTGTTGTGCAAATGGAATAGACAACAGGTGGAAATTATAGGCAATTAGCAAGATACCCCCAATAACGGAGTGGTTCTGCAGGTGGTGACTACAGACCTCTTCTCAGTTCCTATGCTTCCTGGCTGATGTTTTGGTCACTTTTGAAGGCTGGCGGTGCTTTCTAGTGGTAGCATGAGACGGAGTCTACAACCCACACAAGTGGCTCAGGTAGTGCAGCTCATCCAGGATGGCACATCAATGTGAGCTGTGGCAAGAAGGTTTGCTGTGTCTGTCAGCGTAGTGTCCAGAGCATGGAGGCGCTACCAGGAGACAGGCCAGTACATCAGGAGACGTGGAGGAGGCCGTAGGAGGGCAACAACCCAGCAGCAGGACCGCTACCTCCGCCTATGTGCAAGGAGGAGCAGGAGGAGCACTGCCAGAGCCCTGCAAAATGACCTCCAGCAGGCCACAAATGTACATGTGTCTGCTCAAACGGTCAGAAACAGACTCCATGAGGGTGGTATGAGGGCCCGACGTCCACAGGTGGGGGTTGTGCTTACAGCCCAACACAGTGCAGGACGTTTGGCATTTGCCAGAGAACACCAAGATTGGCAAATTCGCCACTGGCGCCCTGTGCTCTTCACAGATGAAAGCAGGTTCACACTGAGCACATGTGACAGATGTGACAGTCTGGAGACGCCGTGGAGAACGTTCTTCTGCCTGCAACATCCTCCAGCATGTGGTGCTGTAAAGGGGGTACGAGGAACCCCTTCCTCCACCCTGTCCTCTGACTTGGCATCAGAAGGTCTACCAGTCTCCTCTCCTTGCAATGAGTGTGGGGTGGCATTTCTTTGGGGGGCCGCACAGCCCTCCATGTGCTCGCCAGAGGTAGCCTGACTGCCATTAGGTACCGAGATGAGATCCTCAGACCCCTTGTGAGACCATATGCTGGTGCGGTTGGCCCTGGATTCCTCCTAATGCAAGATAATGCTAGACCTCATGTGGCTGGAGTGTGTCAACAGTTCCTGCAAGAGGAAGGCATTGATGCTATGGACTGGCCCGCCCGTTCCCCAGACCTGAATCCAATTGAGCACATCTGGGACATCAAATCAAATCAAATCAAATCAAATGTATTTATATAGCCCTTCGTACATCAGCTGATATCTCAAAGTGCTGTACAGAAACCCAGCCTAAAACCCCAAACAGCAAGCAATGCAGGTGTAGAAGCACATCATGTCTCGCTCCATCCACCAACGCCACGTTGCACCACAGACTGTTCAGGAGTTGGCAGATGCTTTAGTCCAGGTCTGGGAGGAGATCCCTCAGGAGACCATCCGCCACCTCTTCAGGAGCATGCCCAGGCATTGTAGGGAGGTCATACAGGCACGTGGAGGCCACACACACTACTGAGCCTCATTTTGACTTGTTTTAAGGACATTACATCAAAGTTGGATCAGCCTGTAGTGTGGTTTTCCACTTTAATTTTGAGTGTGACTCCAAATCCAGACCTCCATGGGTTGATAAATTTGATTTCCATTGATAATTTTTGTGTGATTTTGTTGTCAGCACATTCAACTATGTAAAGAAAAAAGTAATTAATACAAATATTTCATTCATATTTTCGTGTTCCATTTATTTTTTTGAGCAGTGTATATTGATTGCAATTGTTCCCGACTGAGTGAGCATTCATGTGCAAAGGATTAGCATTTCAATTGTTATAATTATCACTCTGTAGTGACTTCTTAGTCAACCCCCACTTCCCCTTTTGTCTAACAAGCCGCCATGCCGGTTTAGCCCACTAGGGCACATTCTCCTATCATTTCATGTAACCACATTTACCTTGTTTGTTTGTTTGTTTATGCATTTCTGTGAAATACTTAGTTAGTAATGAATAAATGATTTCAGACAATTGATATATGGATGACTCATAGTGTAGACTGGGTTCATGCAGATAACCAACAATTTACGACGTTTGGAATGAGACTAACGTGAGGTAAAGTAAATAATTCATTAATTTGAAGACTAATTGATCAGATAAAATATCTGAAAAGTTACGTTAGGAAATTATAACTTTGTAATCTGAAAAATTTTCCTTGGTGCCCTGACTTCCTAGTAATTACGGTTACATGATTAATCAGTCTAATCTCGTAATAACTAATTACAGAGAATCTTTGATAAAAACTATCAGTCTTCAGTTAATGATAGTAAAGACACGACACTATAAAATATATTTTGATTTGTTTAACCCTTTTTTGGTTACTACATGTTTCCATATGTGTTATTTCATAGTTTTGATGTTTTCACTTTTATTCTACAATGTAGAAAATAGTACAAATAAAGAAAAACTCTTGAATGAGCAGGTGTTCTAAAACTTTTGACTGGTAGTGTACATATTACCTCAATTTCCTTGACACCGGTGCCCCCTCACATCGACTCTGTACCGGTACCCCCTGTATATAGCCTTGCTATTGTTATTTTACTGCTTTTTACTGTATTTATTATTTATTTAGTAATTTATTTTTTAAACTGCATTGTTGGTTATGGCTTGTAAGTAAGCATTTCACTCTAAGGTTGTAATAGGGGCATGTGACAAATACAATTTGATTTGATGTGAATTAAGCCAGCGAGCCAGCTAACAGAAAACAATGTTAGTTACTGTAGCTAACTGCATGGTAATGCACACAATAAGGATGTCACTTTTGCAGGCAGATTGTGTACACTAAGCATAAACCAGTATTCAAAATGTCCATCAATGATAGCTGAACTTGCTGTGGTTTGGACTAGCTGGCTATGATAGCCCACCTTGCACAGTATAATGTTTTTGTCAATGTATAGTTCATGCCATGTTACTTGGCTATTCTCAAACAGGATAGCCTTCTAAAAAGGCACTTATTTTAATAATTTTTATTGCTGTCAAAATGAAAACATTCTCAATGAGGCTACTAACATACATTGTAATCTGGCTGCCTGTCAGACAGACCATTCAAGTGATGTCATTGCTGAGA